>NC_064642.1:241030079-241655079 GCF_023864345.2 Schistocerca serialis cubense
CAATCGTTTAGTTTAATTTAATTCTTACTATCTTGTATTGTCCAGAACGTTATTCACAATTAAAACAGTTGTATTTTTGTTACTGCTTGTCCTAGATTCACGCTTAAAATTCTAAAGAGGTTATCTCAGCGATTTTTATACTGTATTTGCTTTTATTGTGCCATGTATGAGAAGTATGTAATGTAATTCCCCGAAAATTCAATATCTATATTATGTCAATTCTTTTGCTATAGTCGCTGTTGTTTCTTCCGCAGCCTATTCAGCAGTGCCTGCATAGACCTGTCGGGACAAATCCTGTGTCAACTTGTCCTCCTGCTACTTGCACTAACACTGGTCTGCTCTACTGCTGCACTGACGCTTAACACTGCCCCCAACACCTCTCTCTCTATAAGCGTACTACACGTAATATCACAATACACAACTGCATTATAAGTACCCACGTTAGACAGAAAGGCACTGACAGTAATTGCTGATAAATCCTAGATATTTATATTCTTACAGTAAACTGTTCATTTCTACATTATTGCAGTTCATATATTTAGTAAAAATGATTGAAATGATTTTCAGCTATTTTCAATAAAATATGTTTGTCTTTAAATCTTATTCATACCCTATCACATAGATAAACCTTGACTTTTGTAGCAGGTATGTTTGGCAACTGCGATTTAGTTGGACCCATCCCTTAGTACTGTCAAAATACGCTAACTGTTTTTGACTAGGTAATCTAAATAAATATTAACATTTGATTCTTTCATGGGACGATCAGGTGTCCTACAAGAGGGACTTTTTGTAGCTATCGACTTCCTACTGAACAGAAAGGTGCTGTACATATTCTGCCTACCCCTGAGTGTCAAGTCGTCAAGTCGTCTGAAATTCTAGAAGTATGAATTGAAATAGAGTCCTAATGTCTATCACAAAGAAAACACGCAATAGAAATCTAATATCAGGACTTCATATTGACCGATCGGGGATTCAATTTTTTAAATGTTTCCTAATAACTGTCTGTTCAAAAATGGTTCAAATGGCTCTGAGCACTATGGGACTTAACATCTATGGTCATCAGTCCCCTAAAACTTAGAACTACTTAAACCTAACTAACCTAAGGACATCACACACATCCATGCCCGAGGCAGGATTCGAACCGGCGACCGTAGCAGTCGCGCGGTTCCAGACTGAGCGCAACTGTCTGTTACAGGATGCGTGAGGTTCGTGATCACATGGAGAAGTAATATTCCAGAAACGTTCATTCTGTGAGTGATTTATTTAACACGTCAACCTATCATGGAAATATAATGTATGCTGCTGTGGAAATATTATTTATTTCAGAGAAGGATCCGTGAGTGGCAGGAGCGAGCCACATTAATTTCCGATAATTGATCTGCAATTACTGTATTGCGCATCAGCATATTGACATAACAGTGCTGCTTCACGTCGAATGGATCAGAGATATCTCTGCCAAGCTGATACAACCTGCGTTCCACATCACTGAGGTAGAAGCAAAACGTTTTGTTCCCAGTTCACCGCACATTTCATCATCTGCTGCACATAAATTAGAGCAAAGGAAGACGCAAATCACAGTACATACAGTTATTGTTCTCCACATACCGTGAAGAACAGTGTAGACGCTAAATCAGTGTCATTGTAAAACTGCATAACGAAATAGTTGTGAATTGTGACCACTAACATAACCCAATTATTATTGGATTCTCCATCTTAGGCTTACTGCACTTAATTAAAGAAAAATTTACGTTTCGCTTTTATCTATAAAGCAACTTCTGTGGTGATTCTGCAAATATTGGATACATATGTTTCTACATTTTTGGTTGTTTCAGATTACAAACAGTATTTTGTTTACGAAATTGGCGTGCAACTTGCAGTGTTCCTGCACCTTATTCACGTACTCTGGAAACCACTGCCTCTACCATTTTAGTTAGCGGAGGCGTATGTCGAAAGAAAATTTGTTATACTCGTACACACTGTAGTTTTCACCTTCTTTTAGCACTTTCTCTTACTTCGCATTGGCATTATTTATACTTGGTCTCACTTTTGGAAATAGAACTGCAGTCTTTATGTTTCTTCATGTATTTTTAGTGTAGGTTGTGAGGGTTAACAACCTGTGAAATAGTGTTTCTGTAATAATTTGAGCATGTGCGCTTGTGTTTTGTTTGTGTCTGTGTGAGACTGCATTAGTGATAATGTGAGAGGATTGCGAGTTGTACTTCTATTTTTTTTGGGGGGGGGGGGGGATGGTGATTATATGAAAGAAACTAGGGGGCCTACGATTATATGTATATATACCAAGAAAAACGAAATAACGTCTCCTCACAGACCACTTTATATATATATATGTATATATATATATATATATATATATATATATATATAAAGTTAATTAATGGAGTATACGTATACAGTTGAAACTACACGATACTAGAAGCAAAAAAAGTCTCAGTAAATATAGAGTTGAAAATGCATACTTTAAGAGCTATGAGCCATTTTTCATCTTCCATACTGTGAAGTAAATCTCTTCTACTGCAAGCTATTTGCTTTCCAAATTTTGGAAAGTAGTAGTATGGATCAAAACAAGAAAAAAATGTTCAGTAAACATATGCTCTAAAATGCATACCTTAAGAGCTATGAGCACGTGCTCATCTTCGCTACTTGGAAACACAACTCTTCTAATGAACAATTGCTCATAACTTTTAAGGTATGCATTTTAGACCACATGTTTACTGGACTTTTTTTCTTGTTTTGATCCATACTACTACTTCCCAAAACGTGGAAAGCAAAGAGCTTGCTGTAGAAGAGATTTTCTTTACAGTGTCGAAGATAAAAAAATGCTCGTAGCTCGTAAGATATGCATTTTCGACCCTTTATTACTTCTAGTATCGTGTACCGTCAACTGTATGCGTTTACGCCATTAATTATGATACACCCTAAGTCCTTAAGATTCCGTGCCTATATCTCTTGTGGTAATTTTATGTTTTAGTGATATGTCGTATACTTCCACGTTCTTACATGTTGTTGAAACCTGGTGATAAATGTCCTCTTTGTTTGACCTACGTATCTTTCATCACATGTATTGGATTTCAGCTGGTGTATTCCTGATTTCTGATATATATCAGTTTTTTTGGAAGGTATTTTTGAATGATTGGTTTGGTGGGCTATTTTTGTGCCTTGTTTTGTTTTGTGAAAATATTTGCTATTCTGTGTGACTGTATGCATTGTGTACCACCTTTTGTTTCCTGTTTCTTTCTCATTTTGTGTTGTGTCTTATCTTGTGTTTTGTGTGTGTGTGTGATTTTTTTTTATGGGATTCTGTCCTTGGGTTGGTGTCGCTGAGTGTTTGACCTTTTCTGTTCCTTGATCTTACTGTTCAACTCTGTTACAAAGTTTTCTTTTTTTCCACTGCTTGTGGCTATCTGTATCATTTTTAGGGTCTTCATTTCTTTTTGGTCAAACGAGGAGGATATTTGATCCAAATGCAAAGGACATGTTGACTGTAGAAGTACAGGGCAAATCTCTCAACTTTTGCAGAACATTTACACCAACACCAACATAAAATTATTATTAGAGACACAGATGTGGGAGTCATTGGGATAAACAACAACAAAAACCACTTCCCCTTACAAGAAAGTTACCTCATTCAAAAAACCCACAACAGAAAGGAATCAACTTATAAAAGATGCGACCAATTTGCAAACCAAAGACACAAGTATCAACTCCACAAGAGTAAAAATCATGTTGACAGACAAGCGCTTCTATCTTCATACCAGTTGTACTCAATTATGAGAGGTCAACAGTTATGGATCTAAATGTGGAAAAATATATGATAATGAAGATGAGAGTTGTAATATTATTGGGATTTCCGTCGTACGAAAGCTGTGAGTACCCTTCGAAAGGCATTCACCTAGCTGTGTATAAAATGATCAACTTATGAGATGAGACCTATTCGTTGCAAGACATTTGTTTTATATAATTTACGTAACTGTAAAGATGCGCATCTAGCGCGGACGCTAATACATCGATTTCGCAGTGAAACAAACATTTTAACAGAAGCTGAACTGAACGTTCCGCTTCGATCTAAATAAAAGATGACAGTAAAAACTTTTGTAGTTCTTCAGATTTTATCGTACTTCTGCTTGTAATGTGAAAGCGTAAAGAAGGTCGACTTTAAGCCATAAAAGTGAGCGGTCTTGCCAGCGTGCAGACAACATTATTAATTAATAAAATTCGAGTAATTTATATTCGATACTGTAAACCGGCGAGTTATTGTTATGACGGTGTTGAACGGTGCAAGAATTCTCTTGAAGGAAGGAGAAAAGTAATGACTGTAATTTGTGACAAAAACGTGAACCAAGGAGACAGCACAGGACAGGCTGAAATCTGATCGCTCCTTACAGTTAGAAAAGTACTTATGTAAGTTATACTGTTTATAAATAAGCCCTAATTGTTTGTGAGAATTGTTTGAATATATTTAGTGTTTATCAGATTTCTTATTCTATTCTTTTCCTTTATTTTACCTCCATGTCATATTATTTTTGTAAATATCAAACAGCCTTTACTACAGCAGAGAATACTGCGGCATCCTGGTCGTAGAAGGCCGCTCCTTGTCTTCTATACACCTCATAGCTGCCCCATTTATTAATGATTTCATTTGCAAATGTAATTTTTTTGTAGTTCATTGTTAAAGGTCCCTTAGGTGATTATAAATTTCATACTGATTACGTAAATAAATCCGCGTTGTTATTTTCCAAATAATAGAAGCCTTTGCGTAATCAAAAACTAGCCTCCTTCTGACAACGATCAGGAGCCGACCAGAAGACGGACGTCTTCGATCGCTTTCGTGTTTCCTGTGGCAAAGATGTGCCGAACTGGGAACACGACAATCTAGTATGAAGGATATATGTGTATCTAGAATTAAATTTTCACTCTACAGTGGAGTGTGCGCTGATATGAAACTTCCTGGCAGTTTAAAACTGTGTGCCGGACCGAGAATCGAACTCGGGACCTTTGCCTTTCGCGGGCCAGTGCTCTACCAACTGAGCTACCCAAGCACGACTCACATCCCGTCCTCACAGCTTCACTGGCAGAAGTACTATTTACTCTCTGTGTTCACCTTCTTGTTTATTTCTTAGGCTGTGCCTTCATTGTTAGTGAAGGTAGAAAGGAAACTGATTGCTCATTCACTTTTGACAGTTTGTTGCCTGTTTTAAACCCATTTTTTTCTGAAGCTGCAATGATGAATTTTCCTCTTCACTTCTCTTCTGTAAAACTTCACAAGACAAACAGTACTTTAGTTTCATGGACATCACTCAGTATTGCGTTTATGTTTATCCATTTCCCATCTGTATAGGTTGTGAGCGATGCATTTATTTCTTTTTCTAGACATGTTTCTTTGTGTGTGTGTGTGTGTGTGTGTGTGTGTGTGTGTGAGAGAGAGAGAGAGAGAGAGAGAGAGAGAGAGATAGAGAGAGAGAGTGCAAATTGGTGAAGATGTGTAGATGTTAAGCAGAGATGTGAGTGGAGAAGGGGAGAAGGGAGTGAGGTGTTTCGGATTTGGGGTGGAAATCAGTGATTACAGGAGAAGAAACTGTGAGGAAATAGTACTGGTGAATCGGAACTGGGTGAGGACACAGGGAGGGGGGGCTGTGTTTAGTAGTGGGAGGGTGACATGTAGAAGTAGGGTCATATTTAATATTATTCTCTGTGCCTATTAATTTTAAGAAGTATGTTGTTTGTAAGGTAGGTCTCATCGTTTGTTAGTTGTTTCTTTTTAGTTCAAGTTTCATGAGTGTGGTAGTTTTCCCACAGAGTGAGAATGTGTTATTATTGTTTATCCTCACGATTTCCGTATCTGTATAATTGGTGAAGATTTTGTGTTGGAGGAAATGTTCAGCAAGAGCTCAATGATATGTCGAATACTTCCTTGTTGTTTGTATCAGGTGTCAAATGGTCTCCTGATTTGATCTATATTATCTACTACCACAAACATTAAATACTAATTGGTAGATTCATAAGTTATGATACAGGTCTGTTCCTTCTATTGAGTTTGGAAATTTTTTTAAATTGATTTGTTATTTTAATAATCTATTTCTATTCCCAGTTTTTTTTAAGTATTAGACAATCTGCATGTGTATTTGTGGTTGTATACAGTTACATATTATCCTTTGTTTTCGTTTTATTTCTCACTCTATGTTGTTAATTTTTTGTGTCTTCTATGTTTCTTTCTGTGGAAGTCTGTCCTTGTGTTGGTGAGAGTTCTTTCCTGTTCATTGATTTTATTGTCCAGCTTTGTTATTAAGTTGTCTTTGCATTCTTCGTTTGTGGCTATTTGACCTATGTTATTCATTTGTTTTTGGTATAGGCTCTGTCAAACGGTATCATGTTTAGACTCTGTAACAATGACGAAAGAAACTGCAGGAATACAATACCATCATTACAAAAACAGATCAGGGAAAAACAGTTATACTCATGTGTAAAGAGCAATACATTAATTAATTACCAGAGTTCACAACGTAAATAACATTACAAAGTTAAAATCAGGTCCATCTAACAAGTTCTAGACAAAGTTGAGAAATATTCTGAAAAACATTGTTACTCAATAGAAGATAATGGAGAGAAAAACAAATTCCAGTGCACCTTTCTTCCAACACCAACAAAAGTTTCTCAAAGAAGACTTCCCAATCAAACCTGTTATGAAATGCAGAAATGGTCCCACAAACCCTTCTGCAAAGACACATGTTGAAAGTGCTATCAGGAAACTACTAGAAGATAGAACTGTAACAAACATCACACAATTGATTCAACACATAAAAGTCATTCAGATTCAGACAGCCATTCTGCTCTCATTTGATGTGTTTAACATCTATTCTACCGTAATATACGAATAACAGAAGCAATAAATATCATAAAAGAAAATCAAAAAGGCACAGTAGACTTTCAAGTGAATACATTAAAGAAACAATCAAGCTGCTAGAGCTAATTACAGAACAGAACTGTTTCCAGTTAAATAATAACTTACAAAATGAGGAAGACCAATGGGATTCTCAGAGTGTGAAGCTAAAGGAAAAATACTTATGTACTATGTGGAACAAGTCATATTTAACAAAACAGTGCTCGACTAGTGCAAGATCATGCGCTGGATTAGGTATGCAATATGAATGATATCCTGTACCTGATAGGAGAAGCATGCAGTAAAATTGAACAGTTGCATGCAGACCTGTTCAAGATGAGACAAATTTTACAATAGGAAAAGACCAAAATAGATACTTAAATTTCTTGGATATTACCATAAATATTCAGAGCAGCCAACATACACTGTTAATATACCAAAAAACCACAACAGAAATCGTAACAAGCCAGACATCAAATAATTCAAACTCACACAAACAAGCGTCAGTAAAATTATAACAGAAACTACTCATAACTTACTAGACAAGCATTGAAAATCAAACACTTTTTAAGTTAATGGACCAATTAATTTTGCATTAAGTATAGACATATGACCACACCTGTACACATCACTCATCCACTACTAATATCCCCTCGCCCCACATTCAGCTCCCACTCATCACTACAATCACTTCCCAGCTCGTTTTACTACAATCACTTCCCAGCTCGTTTTACTACAATCACTGCCCCATACTTCCCCAGATTTCAATTACCAACCTCCCCCACCATCACTCACATCTCTGTTGAACATCTAACAATCTTCATTAATTTATCAACTCACTCACTCACTCTCTCTCTCTCTCTCTCTCTCTCTTTCTCTCTCTCTCTCTCTCTCTCTCTCTCTCTCTCACACACACACACACACACACACACACACACATACACACACACACACACACACACACACACACACACATGCGCACAAGTGCGCATTTATGTGGGTGCATGTGCTCTCAGATCGTGACTAAGAAAAATACACACACGCACACACACACACACACACACACACACACGCGCGCGCGCGCGCGCACATGCACACAAGTGCGCATTTATGTGGGTGGATGTGCTCTCAGATCGTGACTAAGAGAAATAAATAAATGAGTTCAGAGGCTGGAAAACTCACTACCTGCACAGAGGACAATCAGGAAACATAAACCCTGTGCTGAAAGCTGAGCACTTGAAACCACAGTACTATATGAATTGTTAAGTTTTACAAGTGAGGTGAAGAGGAAAACATGCAGATTTTCTTCTGATCTCAACTTCCGCTCATGACAAAGGGAAAACAATGGTTTCCAGAGCTTATAAACAAGAAGCAAAAACACCAAGAGTAAACTGTACTCCAGTTTTATCAGTAAATACTGTTGTGCGTCTATAAATATCACAACGTACAGACATATTATGTATCCATATTACCAGTGTGGCCACTGAAGATACTTTATAAATAGAAGCGAAACGCGGCGGTAGGAAATACTATTTAGTTATTTTCGCTAAGCTTAAGTCGAGAAAACCATTAAAAATGTTAATTTACCACTAAAATATTCTGAAGTGACAGCAAATTCACGGCTACAGCCACTTTAATGGACGTTGCCAAAGGGTCAGTCATTAATCGTCACATGGAAGCTAGCTATCGGGACTGTGGCGCTCCATGTTACAGAGACTACTAGCGATAAGCGGCAGCTCACTCTAGTGGGGAAGGTAAAGCGAACAGCAGCGCCCACTGTTCAGGTTCCATGTGTGTTGTAGGGACTCTCTCCCGTTTACCAGACCCAGTGGACAGCAACGTGATACAAGCGGTTGTAGGAAAGCAGCCTACTCACGCCTTATAAAATTCACATCAGTCTTTCCATTGTGTGCCAGCCAGTCCGCTGTATCTAGCTCTGACGTCATTAATGTTGTGCAATACTTTAAAAATCAAGTAAATATCCTGAAACGTTTCTAGCATGTCAGGTGTAATACTAAATCAATATGTGTTGAATATCAGTTCAATAACTTTAACCATTTTCGAAATTTGGATGTTTTTCTGTAAAAATCATTGGCGCAACAGAAAAGAGCTAGAAACTTAAAAATTTATATTTAGATTCCTTTTGCATAATAATTTGGTAGAAACAGTATTCTGGATCTCACAAATTAAAATTTCAGTTGAAATTCATGATTTTCTGGTTTTTGTCTTAGAAATTAAGGAAGCAAGATAGATTAAGTAAGCGAATAAATAAATCAAGGATGTTTAAATTTAAGTAGAAGGGAGATCCGCTGTAATCATAAAAATGTGAGAAGTTTCAACAGAATAACTATAAAACTATAGCTATAGCGTATCTCCAAAGAGCAAGTTCAGAGCTCGTCTACTGCATGCCGTGTAATTAAATTAATTCTCTCGCCCAAAATATTTGACTTAACCGCAGTAAGACTTTTACTATGATTACTTACTTGTGTGCTGATTGCACAATTGAAAGCTTCATCAGCCATCAGCAACGAAGCAATGATTTATTCGATAACTTAAAGTGGTGCATTACTAGCCCAGCGGCTAGTCGGGAGAGCAGATTTGATCAAGCGTTCCCTTAGCCGTCCGCACCGCGGCTTTATATGTAAGAACGCTGCGCGAGAAAAAGAAGGCCCCAGTTCTCTCCAGACGCTGATTAGCTCACCACCTGTGCCGGGAGTCGCATCGCGTCGGTATCGTTGATATAAACAGCCTCGGATGCAGTAATAAGTTACTCGGGATATGTGTAACCATGAAATCGTTTTCGTTTGAAGTGTTAATTTTGGGATGACGTTAATGATCTATCTTTAGTTTGCGTGTGTCGTATTTTCACGTGCCGCCGCAAGACAGACATTCTACCATTATTTAGCGTGGCGTTTGATGAACATTATCATCAAATTATGGCGAGCATTCACTTAAACACTTAATGTGAACAGTTATAGTTGCATCAGCGCATTAGACTCTGAACTGCTCTGGTAGTTGGATTGTGTGCATTCTTTTTGGTCTGTGACTTTCAGAATATAGTGAACATTTTAGAGAGAATGGTTTTTGATTATGAATCCCAGACAATCTCCTAATTCCTCAGAGCTATAAGCTGTAGCTATAAATGTATTTCTGAGATGAATTGGGCACTAGGAATTCTAATTACAGGCTTCACATTTTGCTAATCACTTTCTGGTTGCCAATATTGTAGTTAGAGAGCAAGTGTTGAGAATGGCAAACAACAGCATTGAATAAATAATAGGAACATTAACAATTATTCCACCCGCCGCCCCACACGGTGCCATCCATGAATCTCCTATTCTGGAATACGCTGGACAGACTAGAGTGACAGACGAAGTTATAACTTCCTGTTACGTGAATGACTCGAGCTTAGCAGCGGGCTTCAGAAGATACAATAGACGTAGCAAAGTGCAGAGAATGAATGACAGAGCTACATACAGCGTACTATCAGTCTCTCTACGAAGAAAGTCCTGTGTCTGGATAGCACACCTGACCACGTGCTTACAGGCCATGGCAGACGCATGTTGTTCACGTGAAGAGCACTTCATAGTGAACGGTTTTTTAGCCGTTTACGGAGGAACTTTTAACGTGCTGATGAACCTTTTTATTATACTCTGTAGCTTAGAGACCAAATCCACATACTTTCAACACTAATAATACACTTAAATGCTGAATGTTGCAATAGCTCAGATTGTGTCAAGTTCTTTATGCATGGATCCACAACCGCTTTAAATTTCTTGATGAATACATTTTCCTGCATTTGTCCATTTTTTACTTGATACGTTATTGTTGAAGACTGGTTTGATGCAGGTCGTCATGTCACTCTCTCCTGTGCCTCCATTTTCATCTCCGAATATCCTTTCCAACATACATCCATCTAAATCCACCTACTGTGTTCATTCCTTCGTCTCCCTCCACCATTTGCTCCCGCCACACTTCCCTCCATTATCAAACTGAGTATTCGTTAATGCCCAAGGATGTATAGTATCAATTGATCCCTTTTCTTACGCAAGACGTGCAGTAAATTTCATTTTACCCCAGTTCTGTTCAGAACCTTCTCATTATTATATGAACCGCCCGTCTCGTCTTCCCATTCTTCTCTAGCATCACATTTCAAAAGCTTATATTCTCTCATTGTCTGAACTCTTTATCGTAAACGTTTAATTTCTGTACAAGGATGACAGGCATCTTCACAAAAGACTTCCTAAAACTTAAGTTTTATTAGATGTTAACAAACACCTCTTTTTCAGTGATACTTTTTTTTCCAGTTGTCAGTCTGCATCTCATATCCTCTCTCTTTCGGTCATCATTAGTTGTTTTGCCGTCCAAATAGCAAAATTCATGTATAACTTTTAGAGTTTCATTTCCTAATCTAGTTCCTTCAGCATCGCCTGATTTATTCTGACCATATTACTCTAGCTTTCCTTTTGTTGATATTGATCGTATAAGCTATTTTCAAGACATCATCAAGTCCATTGCTGTCTCTGACAAAATCGCGACATCATCGTCAAACCTCTGTTCATCCTGAACACTAATTCTCTCTCTCTCTCTCTCTCTCTTCCTAAATTTTTCATTGATTTCTTTTATTGCTTGCTGACTGTATAGATCGAATAACATCGGGGATGAGCTACAATCCTGTCTCACGTCGTTCTGAAACACCACTTTTCTTTCAGGTCCTTCGATCTCATAAATGTGGCTACAGCCTTGTCTAACTTCCTTCTGAAATACTACTTCTCTTTCTGATCCCTCGACTCTTATAAATGCTATCTCGTGTCTGTACAAGTTGTAAACAACCTTCGCACCCCGCGCTTTACCCTTGCTGCTTTCAGAATTGCAAAAAGAGTGTATTCCAGTCAATATTGCGGAAAGCATTCTGTAAATTTACAAAAGCTCTTAAAGTGAGATTGTCTTTCTTCAGTCTGTCTTCTAAGATAAGTTGTATGGACATTACTTCTTTGCGAATTCCTACATTTCTATGGAACCTAAACTGGTCTTCCCAGAGGTCGGCTTCTACCATTTTCCCCTTTATTCTGTAAATAACACGCCTCAATATTTTGCAAGTATGACTTATTAAACGAATGGTTCGGTAATACTCATAGCTGTCAGTGCCTGCCTTTTTGAAATATTGATTGTTAAATTCTTTTCGAAGTCTGAGAGATTTCGCTTCTCTCGTATATCTTTCACGCCATATTTTGGTCACTGCTGACTGTGCTAATGGGCTCAACAATTCTGAGGGAATGTCGTCTATTGTTTTGACTCAAGTCTATCGGTGCTCTTGATCTCGGAACATCATACCTCCTATTTAAACTTCCCCTTCTCTTTCTTTTATAGTGCCTTCAAGTTCGTTTCCCTAATATAGCCTTTCTAGATATTCCTTCCACCTTTCACTTTCCGCTTCTTTCTTCCGTACTGCTTTGACATTTGAGCTCTTGGTATTCCTACAACAGCTTCTCTTTTCTCTAACGTTTTCTGTAATTTTTCAGTAGGCATTATTTGTCTTTCCCTTAGTTATGCATGCTCTTTGCATTTATCGTCTACTCATTCCTTCTGTGCCATTAGTCACTTACTGTGCATCTCATTTTTCAGACGCTATATTGCCTTCTGTCTGCTTTATTTGCCTCGTTGTTTTATTTAGTTCTTTCGTCAGCTGAACTTAAAAGTCACCCATATTGTATAAAGCAATGGAAATGCGGTTCTAGGCGCTACAGTCTGGAACCACTCGACCGCTACGGTTGCAGGGTCGAATCCTGCCTCGGGCATGGATGTGTGTGATGTCCTTAGGTTAGTTAGGTTTAAGTAGTTCTAAGTTCTAGGGGACTGATGACCTCAGAAGTTAAGTCCCATAGCGCTCAGAGCCATTTGAGCCATAATGGAAATGGAAATGCCGTGTGGCTAGGGCCTCCCGTCGCGTAGACCGTTTGCCGGGTGCAAGTCTTTTGGATTGGAACTCACCAATATTCCTCAATCCACCCCATCACTCTCCTGGCCTTATGACATGCCGCATTATCTTGAAAAATGCCGCTGTCAGCAGGAAACATGATAGATATGAAGGGGTGTACATGGACTGCAACCAACGTACAATACTTTTTGGTCATCACTGTGCCTTGCAAGAACTCCACTGGACCCATGGGTGCCCAAGTGAAAGTTCCCCAGAGCATAATGGAGTCACAACCAGCTTGTCTCCGTCCCACAGTACAGTTGTCAAGCAGACATTCCCCAGAAAGACGACTGATTCACGCCCTCCCATCGACATGGTGAAGAGGGTACTGGCATTCATCAAACCATGCAATGCTCTGCCGCTCCATCAACATCCAGCGCTGTTGGTTATGTCCCCATTTCAGTCGTAGTTGCCCAGTTCATTGTATTAACATTGGCACATGTATGGGTCGCCAGCCGTGGAGGCCCATTGTTAGGAGTATTTGGAGCACTGTGCGTTCAGACACACTTGTACTCTGTCCAGCATTAAAATGTGATATTAGTTCTGTCACAGTTTTCTGCCTGTCCTGTTTTACCAATCTGCCCAGCCTACGACATCCAACATCTGTATTGAGCGGTGGCCACCAAACCCCATTACATCTCAATGAGGTTTCATTGTGTTTTCTCCACATCGTGAAGTCACTCACCCAGGATTCCATGAACACCTGATAAGTTGTACAGTTCTCAAATGCTTTTTCTGAGTCTCTGGACCATCATAAACTGCCCTCAGTCAAACTCAGGTAGATTGTACACCTCCCCCATTCTACCCACGGACTCCCGGACTCCACACTCACTGATACTACATGTACTAAGCGTGTGTCTCGCTAGCAGTCATCCCTCGTCAGATGATGCTGTTGTCGCCTGGACGGGTTTATGTCGATAGCAGGTCGATGGTTGCAATGTTCTGGCTTATCAATGTAGTCACAATAAAAGTTATACTTTTTGGTGCCATCTGTCGATTTTTTCGGGAACAGAACCACAGGTGCTCCCCAGAGACAGTCATTGGCTTTTATGAAGCCTTCTATCAGTTATCAGTTGATGAACTCTTGCATGAGGGGTAGGGAATGCTTAGATATATGAGAGGGTTTCGTATAAACCAGATCATTATTTTCCATCGGTATGTAGTGTTGGGTAAAAGGAGTCACAGGTAATGGTGCTTCCATACCTCAGCAGTCAGTGCCATGCAAGCGACCCATTTTATCGTGCAATGCAGATTCAGTGATGGTGTGCTTGTGGCTGTAGTCAATACGTCCCCTGTCTACATCCTCTCCATCCAAAATATCCAAATGGCGATCATAAAGCCCTTTGTTAGGCTCTCGTTTTCCACGCCAAAACTTTCTTGTTAAACCATTCACATTACTTACACTCACTACACTCCTGTGTGCAAAACAGTACATTGTATCCAAATTCTCATTTCTTCGAAGTGGTTCAACCACACATAACATCTCCTGCCATAAGTCTGGTTGTACAAAATATTCAAACTAATTTACCTGTAATCTTAGCCTGGGTGTGCGCAGTGCAGATTGCAACATCTTCATGACTAGTGTGCTTTGCGACAATGACTCATTTGCGGCAATATCACCCAATGGAAACAAAATCCCTCCAAGTTCATCTGTATGCCATAAAAGGTCGACAGTAGCATGATGTTTAGTAAGGAAATCCAGCCCAAGAATTGCGGAATGCCTTTCATCAACGTATGGGAACACCTCCATATGCTCGGAGAAAGTTGTAGCCCGGCTGATAAACTTCAGCAATTATATTATATCATTATCAGCAACTCCATGTCAATTGTGACACTGGGGCTCTAGTCTCTGTAGACCAAAGAGATCTGATACATGTGACACTGTATCTACTAAAAACCTATGATCCTTGCCACTAACGAATTTCTACAGGTAGCATTCCATCTTTGCATCTATTCCTACAGTACTACATCTTATTATGAACGTTTCGCAACAGTTGATACGTTCGAGTTCATGTTTAAGGGACGTTTTTGTTAATACAACCGATTTTTCTATTTCTTTGTCTTGCACTCACATGTTCTGCGACACTTTTGTCCACACTCGTATCACTCCAGCTGATGATGGTGTTGTTGGAAGTGGCCCTCACATTCATAGCTGAAACATTTTATTACTGAAGCAAACACAAAGCGATCACCACGACCCCTATTTGCTATATCTATTTCTTCTAACTGTGTGGCAATCCTGATAGCTGTGGCCAAATCAGTGGTTTCTCGATCCGAACTCTACATGGTGTTTCAGCGGGAATACCAAGTAATAATGCGAGAACCCTGTTCATGGCGCCTCGACATAGCAGTGTACTGACTTCCTCATTCTGCGGTAGCTCATACAATTGCACCTTGATCTTTCAGATTCCATATGAGGATCGCTCGATGGACTCGTTACGATTCACAGTTACAGTATTCAGTTTCCCCCTAAATAAGTGACTTCTGTTGTGCTTATGATTCCACTTTCGTAACCCCTTAGCTAACTGTCCGAATATTTGTAAATCCCGCAAGGTATCATGATAACATACCCCTTAGCCCTTCGAGTCTACCAAAAATTGGCCATATTAGGACGCGTTTCTTCAGACCAACCTTTCAACTTTGTTGTAGCTAGAACGTCACCGATAAATGCAGTTATGTCTTCTGTTGCCTTGCCAGGGGAAGGCACTATGAAATTTTCTGTTGCAGGAGCGATAGAGGGAAAGGGTACACTCAGTGTCGCTTTAATTTTACCGAGTTGCTTCTCGACACACAGTACCTCTGCCTGGTTCTTCTAATTTTCTACTACTCTTTTTTTTCTGTTCAAGTGCTGCTTGTAACCTAACGATCTGTTCTGTCACAGCGGCAATAGAATCATCTGTATAATGCTGCATGTTTCTACAAGAACCTTGCGTATTCTGTTTCTGACCAAACCATAAAGGAATACAGTCTGAGTAGCCGTCTTAGATTGTTTGCAGAAGATGCTGTCATTTACCGTCTTGTAAAGTCATCAGATGATCAAAACGACTTGTAAAATGATTTAGATATCTGTATGATGCGATAAGTAGCAATTGACCCTGAATAAGGAAAGCAGCAGCAGCACTCCATCTTCAGGCCACAAGTGGCCCATCGGGACCATCCGACCGCCGTGTCATCCGCAGTTGAGGATGCAGATAGGAGCGGCGTGTGGTTAGCACACTGCTCTCCCGGTCGTTATGATGGTTTTCTTTGACCGGAGCCGCCACTATTCGGTCGAGTAGCTCCTCAATTGGCATCACGAGGCTGAGTGCACCCCGAAAAATGGCAATGGTCACCCATCCAAGTGCCGGCCACGCCCGACAGCACTTAACTTCGGTGATCTCACGGGAACCGGTCTATCCACTGCGGCAAGGCCGTTCCCACCTGAATAAGGAAAAGTGTGAAGTTATTCACATGAGTACTAAAAGAAATAAGCTAAATTTCCCACCTGAATAAGGAAAAGTGTGAAGTTATTCACATGAGTACTAAAAGAAATAAGCTAAATTTCGATTACGTGATAAGTCACACAAATCTGAAGGCTGAAAATTCAATTAAATACTTAGGCATTACAATTACAGAAAACCTAAATTGGAACGATCACATAGATAATATTGTGGGTAGAGCAAACTTTTGTGTTAGCAGAAGAGCCAACACCGTGTTACGAGTGGAGGCCGAAATGCACGCGTTTTAGCTCACGCAGGCTGGCGTGAGGAGGGAAGAACTATACTGAATTGAGGTCTGGAACATGACAAGGAATGAGAATTCAGCAAGCGGACGTAATTAGTTTGATACTTAACTTTAATCCATTAATGATGAACGTCGTTCTTCACGTTACATGATTCACAATATTATCTGTTCAGAATACATTCTTGAAGATATGAATTATAGTAACTGAATGTGGCGCCTTGCTAGGTCGTAGCAAATGACGTAGCTGAAGGCTATGCTGAAATGTCGTCTCTGCGAATGTGAGCGAATGTAGACAGTGAATCATCGCTAGCAAAATCGGCTGTACAACTGGGGCGAGTGCTAGGGAGTCTCTCTAGACTAGACCTGCCGTGTGGCGGCGCTCGATCTGCAATCACTGATAGTGGCGACACGCGGGTCCGACGTATACTAGCGGACCGCGGCCGATGTAAAGGCTACCACCTAGCAAGTGTGGTGTCTGCCGGTGACACCACACAAACCAAAGACTACGATTCATCGGCAGAACACTTAGAAGGTGCAACAGGTCTACTACAGAGACCGCTTACACCAAGCTTGTCCGCCCTATTCTGGAGTGTTGCTGTGCGGTGTGGGATCCGCATCAAATGGGACTGGCGGATGACATAGAAAAAGTACAAAGAAGGGCAGCTCGTCTTGTATTATCACGAAATAGGGGAGTTAGTGTCACAGACATGATACGTGAATTGGAGTGGCAATCATTAAAACAAAGGCGTTTTTCGTTGCGACGGGATATTCTCATGAAATTTCAATCACCAGTTTTCTCCTCCGATTGCAAAAACACTCTGTTGGCACCCACCTACATAGGGAGAAATGATCATCACGATAAAATAGAAATCAGGGCTCGCACAGAAAAATGTAAGTGCTCGTTTTTCCCGCTTGCCGTTCAAGAGTGGAACGGTAGAGAGACAGCGTGAAGGTGGTTCATTGAACCCTCTGCCAGGCACTTTATTGTGGATAGCATAGTAATCACGTAGATGTAGTTACTCTGGTTCTCACAGCACATCGCAGCCCATCTACGTTCAGTACAATCTCGTGCCAAAAGAAACCAACGTCTACAACCGAAACATAAGGCTGGCACAGTCTTTGCGCATGGCAACTTGTGCCCAAAGAAGATTGCTAAAAGTACACCTGGTAGGAGTTACATACGATTCACCCTTAAAAATAGACAGGTCAGGAGGTTCAAACAGCTGTAAAAGAGCTAAACACAAATTAAAATGAATGTCTCTGACTTTCACCTTGTCCAGTAAATTACACAAAGATAACCTCCAGTTAACATGTAAACAAGATGCTTCCCTTTCACTGCTGTGCATTATATGAAACGTTGATTGCATGATCGGCAAAGCTGTTTGGCGATAATGGCGATGTCAGAAATTGGCCGTAGCTGTGATCACCCACTCCTGATGCCATTTGCACCTGCATTAACGTGAGTCCCGCTTCTGACCGTTAGTTGTAGCGTTCACCCCTGGGTTCAAATGGCTCTGAGCACTATGGGACTTAACATCTATGGTCATCAGTCCCCTAGAACTTAGAACTACTTAAACCTAACTAACCTAAGGACATCACACAACACCCAGCCATCACGAGGCAGAGAAAATCCCTGACCCCGCCGGGAATCGAACCCGGGCGTGGGAAGCGAGAACGCTACCGCACGACCACGAGATGCGGGCGTTCACCCCTGGGGTCAAGGTTTTTAGCGGGGTAGAGGCCGAGCAGGTGAGGTGGTGGCGCTGCATGTGTTGTTGGCCGAGCTCGAGAGCTGGTGAGCGTAGCTGCCACACGTCTGTATTTATTGCTTGTGATTTTACGGTATGGATTGTATTCTCCAGAGTGGTTGTAGGCGGACTGAATCGCACACTCGAGTGCAACAAAGAATGCAGACGCAGTACCCTGGCGTTGCTCGGGTCAGGACCCAACAGCAATGTTGTGCAGATAACCTACTCTGGAGTCTGCAGAATGAAAACTACAGCGGGTCACCAGCAGATCGTGTGGTCGGCCCCAGCACTCTCGACGACAGATGTGCGCTTAGGCATGTGTCAACAACATCTCATAAACGGTGGGTCTTCTAAAGAACACAACTCAGCAGCACAACATGCAGCAGGGGCGCGGTACACAGGTGCCTCGCCCAGTAGGTTTAAAGCGGTAGTTGGCCATCACCTGGTGTGACCTTCGTCAGGGGATGATCCATATTCGTGACAAAATACCACTGATAGCTTTCAGCTCGACGTCACACAACAACCGGATGGCCGATGTCTCTGAGGCTAAGTCTTTACTCAGGCAGTAGCCAGCACATCACAGTTCGCCAACCAACTTACCCTGTAACCAGCGAGAATGTCATTCCGTTGGATCAGGGGTGAGCGGCCATTGAGAGTGACGCTTCTGTATTTAAGCTGGACATAACGTCATCGCAGCTGCCTTTTTTATGCAGTCATTTGTCCTCATTATCCAGATGTGTCATCGGACTTGTCCTCAACATAGTGTCTCAATTGTTGTAAGTTCCCCTTGCCTCCATACTTTCCGTTAGTGCTAGGACACTTTGGAGCTGCTGAACACGGATGTTACGAGAAATGGATTCGTATAACAAGGCTCATAGAAAGATGTATTCGGTGGTGTCATACTGTGCCGTTTGCACTCTTCGATTACGGCTCGGCACGGTGCCATAATGTGTTCAGAGCGGCGCCCTGCGTTCTGCAACACTCGTTCTCCTTATGTCCTCCATATACTGACTGTAACACACTATATCTGCCGGATCTGATTCTATGCCACCTGCGCTAAGTAACAATTTTAAGAATTTATATGCATACGTGATAATTGGATCTGCTGTGCAACGCTACATACATGTAGAACTTCGCATCTGACTAACGCTACGAAATGCTTTGCAAAAGGCAGGTTATGGCATTGACATACTAATATCACATTCAGAAAATGTAATTTGTGTGGCATTTGATCCTAAACTGTTTCAATGCAGAAGTGATATCTGACTATGTAGAAGTTGAGTTAGTAAGATGTGCATTTCGTTACGTTGCACTTTGCTTTGACAATCTCATTGAAATCCCAAACTTACACTTTGGAAGTAGAATAGCTGTGCAACACTATCAGATCATTAGAAAAGAATAAATCAGTATCTGATGACTTTCAAATAAGTGGGCTTTTGGCCGTATTATACTAATACTTCGTTTTTTTTGTGTTACCTAACTTTGTATCTGATCATTTTGTTATCTCTCGTGGTAGGACGTGCAGTTTTGCCAGCGAATGGCTTAAAACAGTGTTTCTAGAATGAATGATTTATATTCTAAGCACATTTCTACGGGGTTAATGGCGGTTGAGGTCACGCAGTTCCCTTGAGAGTGTGTAAGTGTATCGATATTGACCGCGCCAAGCTACGTTCCAATAAAACGCCTGCTCTTTCGACCCACAGTTCGTTGCAGGATACGCAAGCATTCCCCAACACCAGTAGCAGTTACTGATTTATTTTTTGGGTGCAGTTAAGATTTACTACGACATTGGCATGAAATTGGTCATTAGAGTCTGTTGTTGGCAGCGAACTGGATAAAACGTGCTCGGAGTACGACAAGGTGTGAATAAAGCGAACTTCTGTAAATAAAGGCCCTCGTGTTTAAGAAAAAAATTTTGTACATATTTTATT
Organism: Schistocerca serialis cubense; assembly: GCF_023864345.2. Taxonomy (NCBI): domain Eukaryota; kingdom Metazoa; phylum Arthropoda; class Insecta; order Orthoptera; family Acrididae; genus Schistocerca; species Schistocerca serialis. The sequence goes on from NC_064642.1 coordinate 241,050,354, forward strand.
GCGATGTAATTCAAGTTGAACGTACAATAGATGAATGGCTGATTTGGAATCGCTATTTTGAGAGACTGAACTAGGCACTAGCTAATTTATTGTTTTTATCGAATTATTAAACGGAGCAAGTGCCGAATTGTGATTACCTGCCAGGGACAGGGCCAGCAAAAATAAAGTTGGATGTTAAGTTAAGCACACTTCAGGTCAATATTAGAAACCGAAAGGTTTCTTCGTAAGTTATTATCATTATAGCCAGCGTTTCCGACGATTTCACGAAAAATAGTGTCTAAAGGTTAGTGTTTGCGTTTTATTAAATTCTAAAATGTTTGATAACATTTAGTGATACTTGAAACGCCCACCCTCCGTACGTGAGCGATCAGCATACCTTGCAGAGGACCTGGGTTCATTTCCTGGTGCTGCTACGGATTTTTATTTAGAATGACTGTGCATTATGCCTCACGAAACTAGCTGATTAGTTGCTTGAATGAAACTAGCGGCTGCAACGTGTGGAAGGCTGACAATGGGAGGCTGAATGGTGCGCTGACCAGATGCTGCTCCGTCATCCAAATGACGCCATATGACAGAGGATAACACTTCAGCTTGTCGGCATCGTGTAGTCCTCTGGACTCGATCGCGAAGTTACCGAGTGATGAATAAGCTCGACGTTTGACGTACACACATCGCGTGCAATCACTACGGAGTTTTATCCATGTCGTACTAATTTAGTTCCAGATAACACACGGCCCGTAATCTTTATTATAGCCAAAAGAGATACATGGCCCTTTATCTTTACGTTATAACCAAAACAGACACATGGAGCACTACGTCTCAAAAGTCGTCCAGTAACCGTTTTCACCGAGTCCAGGATCGTTTCGGAGAAAGCTGTAACCTCCATCATGAATTGCCTTGACTGAAAGGGCCTATAGTGTGGTCACTGTCGGCTTCCTTGAACTGAAATAAAGAACAGATGAGCACTATCCAACATATCACGCAACACTTCCGATCTGCGCATTCCCTAATAAGCGACGAAACTTTTGCAGATACCTCATTGCGAGAAGTATACACCACACCAGCACCCCAACATAAGTCAGCTCGCTAACTGTGTTTCACAAGTGACAGAGATCAAGAACGGTTCAGAGATATCGCTACTGGACGTACCAATCGTAGAAGAATGTTGGCTGGGGTAATGATTTTCACGTGTCGTTATCTAATTACAGGTACTTCGAAAACCTCATGAGGTGCTATATTCCTCGTGTCAATAGGACACGGATAAGACTGTTTCGAAGTGTTTACGTGCGATGAATTTGGACTACTGTCTATCTGGAATGGCCTTCCACTCGCAATGAAACACTCCAAGGCTGGTCAGGTGACGTGTTACTCCACTTCCAGCTGTCCATTTACGGTCGCTTCTCTCTATTTTATTAACAGGTGCTCAGGAACGACATATTACTGTAGTCTGACGTAAATTTCAGTATTTCGATTCAGATTCGTTTTTCGCTATAGATATTAGCTGTTTTACTCCTTGCATGGAATAGCGGTGACTATCGTCTTAAGTAAACTCTGTTATTGTAGAAATCGTTTTATTTTCAATTTACGAAATTAATCACCCCTGCAGTTGCTAAGTTAAAACTCGTATGCTCTAATCGGCTGCTGACTGTTTCGAAGAAGTTTCAGATTCATTCAACTGCGTACTGATAATTTATCCTGAATACGATACTGTATTCTTTTTTTTCTGAAAAGCACAGCTGTACGAATTTCAGCCGAACTCGGTACACGTATGACTTTCTCCGCTGAAAAGAAAATTATGTGGTGATTAATAACCGTAGTATCCGTAGCGACGGAGTGCGCGCGTGAAGAGAATTAAATGTAAAAATAGAGTTAACTCTGAAACTTCTTTGTTACATAAATGACTTACCAATACTCTTTGGGTAGGGTATACGTACCACACATTGGGACAGTCAAAAACGAACCATATTTGTGTATAAGTCGTACTTTCCAGGGTCGCTAGACTCGCTGTTACTATGAAATTCTGGTTTAGTAAAAAAGAAGGTTCATAATTCTCTGTAGCCTTTTGCGAATGGGAGGAAACAAAACTAGAAATCAATAATTTACTTTAAATTTTGAGATATTGAGATAAAGACATAACCGCATAGCAGTAGCAATATACAGCATGATTCAAAATTATGTTACCTCCCCAATTAGAGATATACGAGTGTTTCTGACGATGAAAGATGTATTTAAACGAATTTCATCATTTGTTTCCCTTTTCCTTCGTTCCTTAATTGTTTCTATGTTCTTTGAGATACGGTCTGTCCAGTGCAACGAAATGAAAGGTTGTTTATATTGTGCCATATGAGTTTTTCTTCATATTATTTGTGAAACATATTAAGTGGCCTGTAATACACTTTTGTTTTTGTATATGGATTTCTTACTACATTGTAGTTTTTTTGTTATTCTCTTGTCGTTACGCGAGAAACAACTTTTTAATGCACTAGTTTCATGACATTAATCTACTTTTTTATTTCTCCTTACGCTTTGTAATCTTATTAGCGCATATGCGCTATCCTGGTACTCCACATAGCTGCTCTCTGTACAGTAGATTGCCTGATTTTTGGTATTTTACGAACACATTTTCTCTTGACACACCACGTCCACTATTAACTGCCTTTTGATCTGGTACGTTTACTGTATGTAGTGTTTCCATCTGTCGCTCCATGTATACATTCTTTTGTCTGTGTTGTGCAGTTTGTAGTTTAATATTCTTTTGTTTGGTGACGGTGAGTCTGTGTTATTATTTAGTCTGGTTGTGTTTTACATCTCTGTTTGTTATTATTTTTGTGGCTAACGTCATTAGTGAGCTGTTGTTTATTACTATCTTCTTCACCGCAAGGGCTCTTTGTGGGTGAAAATTTTCCTGTAGTGTTACGAGTCTTCTGTTGCGATTGTTCATCCTAAAAATCTTTATCTGATGTTCTGTGTAAGGTGGTTCATGTCTATGCTTTTCTAGGCGTTCAGCAAAGATAGGCTGTTTTCATATTTCCAGCTGTTTATATGTTCTTTACAACCAGTTTTGAAATTTCTATCTGTCATCCCCAGACACACTGATTTGCAGTCTTGAAATTTTAACCGCTATGTATAAGCACCTTGGCATTTTTATGGTTTCTGTATTGATGTTTATGAACCGTGCTGTTGCTACGGTCGCAGGTTAGAATCCTGCCTCGAGCATGGATGTATTTCATGTCCTTAGGTTAGTTAGGTTTAAGTAGTTCTAAGTCTAGGGGACTGATGACCTCAGATGTTATGTCCCATAGTGCTTAGAGCCATTTTTTACTGATGTTTATAAATGTGACTGGATGTGTTGCTTCTTGCGTATGCTACATGTAATTCTTGTTTCTTCGATGCATCTGCAATTCTGTGTGTTGATTTATGTTTTTGTATTGGACTGTACCATTTCTTGTTGTTTGCCATGTTATGGGTAGTCCTGTTCTGTGCATTTGTGTGTAATCTAGCATCTATATTGTTTGTGGAGTTTTGTGCTTCCTGTGTCCTCTGTTAATTTTGATCTTTCTTCAGTTTTGTTTCGATCTGCTGGTCGAGTTTTCGTATATTTGTGTGTCTCACTGAAGCGACAAAGAAACTGGCATAGGAATACGTATTCAAATACGGAGGTAGGTAAACAGGCAAGAAACGGCGCTGAGGTCGGCAACGCCTATATAAGAAAACAAGTGTCTGGCGCAGTTGTTAGATCGGTTACTGCTGATACAAAGATAGATTATCAAGATTTAAGTGAGTCTGAACGTGGTGTTACACGCAGCGAACGATAGATTGGACACGTATCTCCGAGGTAGCGATGAAGTGGGGATTTTTTTTTTACGACCATTCACGAGTGTACAGTGAATATCAGGGATTTGATAAAACATAAAATCTCCAACATCGCTGCGGTCGGAAAAAGATCCTGCAAGAACGGGACCAACAACGACAAGAGAATCGTTCAACGCGACAGAAGTGCAACCCTTCCGCAAATTGCTGCAGATTTCAAGGCTGGTCCATAGTAGAGTGTCAGCGTGCGAAACATTCCACGAAACGTCATCGGTATGGGCTTTCGGAGCCGAAGGCCAACTCGTGAACCCTTGACGACTGTACGACACAAAGCTTTACGGCTCACCTGCGCCCGTCAACATCGACATGAACAATGAATCAATTTGACGACCCATGCCGATGGCACTTATCACTTCATGACTGTAGAGAAATAGTTGTGTTTCACCAAGAACGATATTTTCTGAATTCGTGTTGGCTATTTGTAACTAAATCGCCGGCCGGCGTGGCCGAGCGGTTCTGGGCGCTACAGTTTGGAACAGCGCGACCTCTAGGGTCGCAGGTTCGAATCCTGCCTCGGGCATGGATGTGTGTGATGTCGTTAGGTTATTTAGGTTTAAGTAGTTCTAAGTTCTGGGGGACTGATGACCTCATTAGTTAAGTCCCATAGTGGTCAGAGCCATTTGAACCATTTTGTTTGTAAGTAAATCGTTTTCTTCGAGGTGATTAATAATGCTCGAGCAAAGTCTTCTTCTTCTTCATTTGCTGACCCCTATGTCCTGCAGTTTTCGCAGGGTCAGCATGGTTAATTTGAAGAGGTGACCGGATGCTCTTCCAGCCACCATCCCATACCCCCCGGAACAGAAGCAGTGTACCCCAGCTGTCTGCGCCTAGTGTAAATCATGAAATAGTGCGAAAGTGTGGCAAATGTCTGCGAGTCGCGTATCTGATGCGGGACGTGGGAACTAGCCCGGTATTCACCAAATGGGATGTGGAAAACTGCCTAACAACCACATCCAGGCTGGCTAGCACACCGGCCGTCGTCGTTAATCCGATGGTCGGATTCGATCTAAGGCCGGCGCCCCTACCTGAGTCCAGGAAGCATCGTATTAGCGCTCCCGGCTAACCTGGCGGGTAAATGTTCGACCAAAGAATATGTTACAAAATGAAACTGCAAATCGACGTTAGTGATATGGGTCTATAATTCATTAGGTTACTCCTATCTCCTTTCTTGGGTATTGGTATGACTTGTGCAACTTTCCAGTCTGTGGGTGCGTGTATTTCTACGAGCGAGGAGTTGTATATGGTTGCTAAATAAGGAGCTATTGTGTCAGCACAGTCTGAAATGAATCTGACGGGCGTATAATTTCGGCCGGAAGCCTTGTCTTTCTTAAGTGTTTTAAGCTGCTTCACCACACGAAGGATATCTACTTCTAAGTTATTCATTTTTTTCAATTGTTGTTGATTCGTATTCTGGAATACTTACTTCTTATGTGAAGGAGTCTCGGAAAACCGTGTTTAATAACACTACTTCAGTGGCGCTGTCTTCAGTAAAATCACAATTGCTATCTCGCATTGCACGTATTGATTGAGTCTTGCGACTGGTGTACTTTACATACGATCAGAATGTCTTTGGCTTTTCTGTCAGATTTCGAGATAGAGTTTCGTTGTGGAAACTATTAAAAGCATATCGCATAGATGTTCACTATAAATTTCGAACTTCTGTAAAACTTCGCCAAATCTTGGGTATTTTGCGTTCTGATCTGTTTCGTGTACCACAGGGATCAGTAGCATCACTAATTAATTTATTTGGTAAGTATCTCTCAATTGCGTAGATACTACTTATTTGAATGTAAGCCCCACATAAATAAATATTAAAAGAGTCTGCAGGCACATCGACACGAAGTCCATTTATGCCCATATATGGCTATCCCATGAGAGCCAGTGACGTCACAGCCGGCAGCTGCAGTATACAAGGTGTCCCAGAAAGGTTGCGACAGACTTCGTGGGGTTGGAGAGTGTGTCTTGAGGAACAAATCAAGGATAGGAACCCGTATCTGGAAACGTCATCCAATGACGCTACACAGCGGGGAAGTTATACTGCCTGGAGCCCGCTACTAGGTTACGTCTTTGGCAGCAAACGCGACTTTGTACGGTGATGGACCATAGGCGGAACGTCTCCCTATGTTGTCTGGTGTTCAGAGATCCTGACTGATTTGCCACTATCGCCAGTGGAGAAAATGGTGCTTGCTGCTGTGTAGAGAGGTCTTGTCTGCTATGAATGGGATGCTCTGATGCCTTGGAAAAAGCTGGTTTCAGACATGGAATTCCATCCGCAGTTTATTGGAAGGAGTGAAGGCTATCTCTTTGGAAGGTGTCAAGCGAATTTTTATCTATTTTTTTGAAACAGATGTATTCTGCGTTTATTTTTGGTGGTTTTGGATGTTATTGTATTCAGTCTAGGTGTTGTAACTAGACTGAATACCATAACATCCAAAACCACCAAAAATAAACTAATGATGCCTGTGTTTGTCATGAGACGCCTTATTTGGTGGTGGAGGAGGAGATTAGTGTTTAACGTTCCGTCTACAAGAATCTCATTAGAGATGGTGCACAAGCTTGGATTCGGAAGGATGGAGAAGGAAAGCGGCTGGGCCCTTTTGAAAACCATCCTGACATCATTTGCCTTCAGTGATTTAAGGAAATCACGGAAAACCTAAATCAGTACAGACCAGCGGGTGGGGAGGGGGAGTTGAACGCTCGTCCAATGTGCTAACCACTGCGCTACTCCCACCGCTCCCTTATTTGATCATGATTACTGGTTGCTAAGAGGTCAAACATGTTTTATCAACCATTTACGTTTCGAATGGGCTCCTGAACTTGTTATTCAAAGTAGTTTTCTGAGAAGGCATTCAGTAGTACTTCTGACGACATTTAATACCTACAACCTACTTCAAACACGTATCTCCGCCAACATATCGAAGGTAGGTTGAAGTCACCACCAACTATAATTCTATGAGTGGGGTACCCATTTGGAATGACATTCCAGTTATCTTTGAACTGTTCAGAAACTGTATCATTTTAGTTGTCATAATTTGTAATTTACATAGTGGTTTCTACTTTTCAGCCATCATGTCTGTCAAATAGAAAAGATAGTATGCTGAAGATGAATATCATTCACGTTTGGTGCTTGGTTTATGCACATTCATCCCATTTGAGTGGTAAGGAATTTGTGCATAATTTTGAATCAGCCTGTATAATTGAACGACTCTTCACCAGTTTCTGAAATCGAAACTGTATTGTTGTAACACGTTCCGGACGCATTTCGATATCGAGATCGAGCCCCGAGAAACTACTGACACACTTGCGATATTAACAGTTTGGGTGTGTAGCATGTACTACATACAGGGTGACAATTATTGAATTATATGAAATAAAATCATCGTAACTTCTGAACGGTTTGCGTTAGAACATTCAAACTGCACGGTTGGCTGAGGGGCATAATTGCAATTAGTAATCGCATGCATAGTTTGGTTTAGCGACGAAGCCCGGTTTCGTCAATAAGTAAAATTGCCGCATTTGGGACACTGAGAATCTGCATTCCTCAAACGAGAAATCTCTTCACCCTCAACGGGTGACTGCGATATCGAGCAACGAAATAATCGGTGCGATATTCCTTTATGGCACGATACGTGAAGGTTTTGTAAGATGATTTCATACCCATCATCCAGAGTGACCGTAATTTCGACAAGATGTGGTTCATGCAAGACGGAGTTCGACCCTATAAGAGATGTCCCGGAGAAGCACTCTGAGGACCACATGCTGGCTTTGGGGTACTCAGAGGCCACTGACTTGCATGGGCCTCGATTGGGTGGCATATTCTCCGGGTCTGAAAACATGCAACTCCTTTTTGTGGGGCTGTGTAACCTAATAACCCCGAAAACCATTGCTGAGCTGAAAACGGCCATTCGGGAGATCATCAACAGCATCAATGTTCCGACACTTCAGCGGGTCATGCAGAATTTCGCTATTCGTCTGCGTCACGTCATCGCCAATGATGGCAGACATATAGAACATGTCGTAACCTAAATCCGAATATCTGTAGTGAAGCTTGCATATTGAATAAAGTGTGTGCACGCCGTACTTTGTAACTAATTTGTATTTTTTTTCCCCTGTAGTTCAACAATAGTAACCGTGCACAACGTATAAGCCAGGGAAGGGGAGTGAGGTGATTGGAAGAGTTAAGTACGACTCTTTCCATCTCCCGTAGTCCAGTATGGGGGAGCTGGCTGCAGTCGACCGGTTGTTTTGCTTCCCTCTCTTCACACACACAGGCCTGCAGGTTGGCGGCTGATTAATTGCCTGCCCTGCCCGCCTGCCTGCGCTTCGCGTGCTGTATACCTGCAGCCCCGTACTCGCGGCTTGCTCACCGCTATCTCCTCCAGTGTCCGCTACATTCCTGCAGTCAAATCCATCCACTGCAGTTCAACTTCTGCAGTCAGCTACTTCACTGAGGATGGGAATGCTCGTTAATCTCTGTCAGCAACCCCGGACACACATATATTGTGATGGCAAATTAAACACGATTCCTATTACGGTCTTGTAGGACTGTAATGGGACTTAGTACAATGCTTTAATACGGAAAGCCTGTCCGGAAATGTTCCGTTTGGATATAAAATAAGTTTGAAGGGCAAATCACTTTCAAAGGCTCCACTTCACGCCACACACACGCACAGAGACGAGGGCCCTCTCGTCAGTCCTGGTTGTAACTATGACATGCAATTTTCGTCTGCCTGCAACATCTGCGAAAAACTGGTACATTGTCATCTAGAAGGGTTGACTGTTGTTCACCACACTCGTCGCTTTGAAGAGGACGTCCTTTGCCATGTCGAAGAGTACCCGATGACTGATATTCGAAACGTTGCCGTGTCATGGCCTCCTGCAGAGCACACGGGCCAGAGGTCATTGTCCTTTCTGTGGGCGTACTGCGAAGAAGGAGAGTTGACAAAATTTTGTCCACTCTGTCTCCTCTGCAGCCCCTAGAAACTGTAATAGGATTTGTGAAATACCCTGTACTTTCGTTACGTCCTTTTAAACCATATAACATACAGTATCTGATTATAATTTCTGGAAACCCTTATGCAATGCGGAACTGACCACTATATGTCACGAGAGGTGGACGCGGCAATATAATAGGAGGTGGGAATTATTGTATTGTCAGTGCAGGAATAGTAACAGCAGAATACGTAGATCAGTAGTGCTCAGTGGCTTACCGGCCGGTGTGGCCGAGCGGTTCAGTCTGGAACCGTGCGACCGCTACGGTTCCAGGTTCGAATCCTGCCTCGGTTATGGATGTGTGCGATGTCCTTAGGTTAGTTAGGTTTAACTAGTTCTAAGTTCTAGGGGACTGATGAACTCAGATGTTAAGTCCCATAGTGCTCAGAGCCATTTTAAACAACCAGCTCAGTGGCTTCAAACGTGGGTTAGTCTCCAGAGTAAGAAAGTCATCAGGGGCATTTCAACTCTGCGGAAGCTGCCCTGTCGACTGTTGTTGATCTGATGTCAAGTGGAAATGCGAAGGTACAACCACAGATATGCCACGACCAGGGACACCTCTAGTACTGACGGACAGTGACAATCGAGCATTGTGGAAGGTGGTTGTGTAATGTCGCATGATGTCAGTGCAAGGAATCACTAGTGAGTTCTAAAGTGTACCAGCAATAGAGCTAGAACAATGACTATGTGTAGGAAATTAAAAAGAATAGAGTACAATGGTTGTGCAGCTTCTCATAAGCTACATATTCAGTGCTGAGCGACGCCTGAGGTCATGTAAAGAGCGACACTGTTGGACAGTGGATGACTGGTGTGCCGCTTTGTCGGTCTGCAACAGCTGATTAGAGCTCCATAACCGTGTTGGCTCTTAGCGCGCTAAAAAGTGGCGCCAGTCTACGCCGGCGCTGGCGTGTTGCGGGACGCGCACCGAGGCGACGGGATGTGCTGGGCCTGCTTGCGGAGAGGACAGCTCTGGCTGCTGGGCAGCCACACTACATGATTTCATACACGGTGGAAGTGTGTGCGTAGTGGACTTTGATTCTGGAGTCACACGGAGACCTGTTGCTGTGACTGTGTTCACCAACGTTGGGTAGCTTTCATTGTCTGCTATAGAGTGTTCCGTTATTACGAGTGACGACCGGCTACGGTAAGTTGCTATAGCTGGCTACGGAATGGTCTGTTCTATTGTGAGTGTTCTGTTACCGCGAGTTGCGATAATCCAACATTGTTTCGATAGCTTCTTTGAAACTTGTGCCTGTTCTATTGCGGGTGTTCCGTTACTATAAGTGTGTTCGCCAAAATTTTGTGGTTGCTGGTAGCTCATTATTATGGGTTGTGGTCAGCCAACGTGGTTTTGGTGTTTTTGGTTTGTAGCGTCGAACAGTGCGAGCTTACTGGAAGCAGTGGCCTCTTGTATTCGGTGATCTTTGTTGTTGTCCGGTGCCCGTAAGACGTCAGGTCATTGTGTATTGATTACATTAGTACTTGTTCCATAGATCATGAATACGACACTTCGTAATTATGTGGAACGTGTCAAGTTAATAAAAGGTCTTTTTCACTGATCTAGTAGCTCTCTTTGGACATTGCCTATATACAACTTATTTTCAGTTTAATATTGCGTTCTATGAACAGATTGAAGGAGCCCTCTAAGTCCGTTGCTAATCTTTTTATGGAATTTTTTGAAAAGCAGGCGCTGCAGTCAGCCAACAAAAGTCGTTTGAAGCGGTATCGGTATGTGGATGACACTTTAGTGACACGGAATCACGGTGAAGAGGAACTCAGTGGTGTCGGGGTGCATTTAAATAGTGTTAATTCAAAGATACAATTTACTATGGAGACAAAGAGTAATGGACAGCATAATTTTTTTGGATATTTCAGTAATTAAACGGGAGATGTGACTTTAGGTCATGAGGTATATAGGAAAACACACGTACCGATCGCTATCTCCATAAGGATTCGAACCTTCAACCCGGGCAGAAGAGAGGTGTCACTGAAACATCGGTGGACAGAGCTATTACAGTCTGTGAGCCAATTTGTTTGCAGGAGGAACTAAATCATTTGCGAATGGCTTTTAAGAAAAATGGTTACGCTGATAATGAGAGGGATCGAGCGCTCCATCCCAGTAGAAAAGTGTCAGAAAATATACAATATCCGTCGGGTGGGAAAGTTCTTCTTCAATATTACAAACCGTATTGGGATAGTTCCTTCCATCTTTCGATTTGAAACAATCTATAGACCCATCAAGAAGATTAGAGAATGTTTATGATCGACAAAATATGCACGACACCCTTTTCCAACCCCAAGAGTTATGGAAGCGTTTGCACTGGAACAACAAGAAGAAATGTTAATACTTATCTAATCGAACACGAAGGGAGCTACCGTCTGGGACACCGAGAAGTCGGCCGTAGCGGAGAATGTTTGTGAAGTCTGTGATCATGAAATAAAATGTAATGAAACGTGCGTGATAGCTAACACTTTGTATTATTATGCACATATGTACAGAGCAGCCATATTGATGTATAAACACCACATTAATCTTAACAGGAAAGAAGAAGGCTTACAATTAGATAAGATATGGCGGTCGACTTTGTACCAACGGTGTGACAATCGATTACCTTTGATCGAGAGTTATGACGTTAGTTAGAGATAGTTTCACTGTCGGCAGCAGTGACGAATGGTGGCGCCTTCTACACGCTCTATATAAACGGGACCTCCGCGCCCTAGCAGCCAGCCGTTGACTCATCTCGGTATTTGCTGCCCGCAGTTGTCAGCGAAACGTCAGAAGGAAGAATTTCTACTGTTCGACCATGGCTTCTTAGCCGGGAAATTCTCATTAATCCTGAATCTGGCCGTGAAATCCTACACTTTATGAAGACGGTCCCTGACGTTTGGTTTTCTTCATCGGCAAATCTCTGGGCCTAGACGCAAGGATCAGAGTTCATTGGAACCGGAAATTCGAAAGCTTAAATATAAACGAGCAACATTTATAAAAGAATTCTGAGTCAGCACAACCTACCCTCCATTAATATCTCAGCGCTCTACGTCCCAAGGTCCTTGGTATTATGTTGTGGCACATTGGCCAACCATAGGGCCATCTGGTTTCCCCCTTCAAGCTAGACGAGTTTCGCTCTTTGTAGTTTTTTTCGTTTGATGCTTATTTCGTGAGATATTTGACCCGGTCTCTATCAATGGACCACCCTGTACATTGCTTTCCTTGCCGATTATGTAGAGAACCGCCGGCCGCTGTGGCCGAGCGTTTCTAGGCGCTTCAGTCCGGAACCGCGCTGCTGCGACGGTCGCAGGTTCGAATCCTGCCTCGGGCTTGGATGTTTGTGTTGTCCTCAGGTTAGTTAGGTTTAAGTGGTTCTACGTCTAGGGGACTGATGACCTCAGATGTTAAGTCCCATAGTGCTTAGAGCCATATGTAGAGAACCTTCTCATTCCTTACCTCATCAGTCCACCTAATTTTCAACATTCGTCTGTAGCTTGACATCGCAAATGCTTCGATTCTCTTCCGTACTGGTTTTCCTATATCTCATGTCTCCCTACCATAGAATACTGTGCTCCAAAAATGTACCTTCTCAGAAATTTCCTCAAATTAAGGCCTATGTTTGACTTCTGCCGGCCAGTAATGCCCTTTTTGCCAATGCTTGTCTGCTTTTGATGTCCTCCTTGCTCCATCCGTCGTTGGTTACTTTGATGCCTAGATAGCAGAATACCTTAATTTAATCTACTACGCGACCATCAATCCTGATGTTAAGTTTCTCGCTGTTCTCATTTCTGCTACTTCTCATTAATTTCTTCTTTTTTCGATTTACTCTCAGTCCATATTCTGTATTCATTAGATTGTTCAAATGGCTCTGAGCACTATGCGACTTAACATCTATGGTCATCAGTCCCCTAGAACTTAGAACTACTTAAACCTAACCAACCTAAGGACATCACACAACACCCAGCCATCACGAGGCAGAGAAAATCCCTGACCCCGCCGAGAATCGAACCCGGGCACCCGGGTTTGGGAAGCGTATTAGACTGTTCATTCCATTCAGCAGACCATCTAATTCTTCTTCACATTCACCCAAAATAGCAATGTCATCAGCTATTCGTATCACAGATATCATTTCACCTGGAATTTTAATTCCACTTTTGAACTTACCTGTATTTCCATCATTGCTTCTTCGATGTACAGATTGAACAGTAGTGGCGAACGGCTACATCCCTGTATTACACACTTCTTAATCCGAGCACTTCGTTCTTGGTCACCTACTCTTATTATTCTCTCTTGGCTCTTGTATATTTTGTATATTACCCGTCTCTCCCTATAGCTTACTCTTATTTTTTTCAGAATTTCGAAACATCTTACACCATTTCACATTGTCGAACGCTTTTTCCATAATGTCAAATCGTTTGAACGTGTTTTGATTTTTTTTTTTTTTTTTTTAGTTTTACTTTCATTATCAATCGCAAAGTCAGAATTGTCTCTCTGGTCTCTTTACCGTTCCCAAAGTCAAACGGATCATCTAACACATCCTCAGTTTTCTTTTCTATGCTTCAGTATATTATTCTTGTCATCAACTTAGATACATGAGCTGTTAAGCTGATTGTGAGTTAATTCCCGCACTTGTTAGCTCTTGCTGTCTTCGGAATTGCTGGGATGGTATGATGGTATGTCGCCAGACTCATATATTGTACACATCAACGTGAATGGTCGTTTTGTTGCCACTTTCCCAAATGGTTTTAGAAATTCTGATGGAATGTTGTCTGTCACTTCGGCCTTATTTGACCTTAAGTCCTCCAAAGCTCTTTTAAATTCTGATTCTAATACTTGGTCCCCTATCTCTTGCAAATCGACTCCTGTTTCTACTTCTACCACGTCAGACAGATCTTCCCCCTCGTAGAGGCCTTCGGTGTATTTTTCCCATCTATTTGCTCTCTCCTCTGTTTTTAACAGCGAAATTCCCGTTGCGCTCTTAATGTTACCACCTTTGCTTTTAATTTCACTGAAGGTTATTTTCGCTATCCTATATGCTGAGTCACTTCTTCCGACAATCATTTCTTTTTCGCTTCCTTCACGTTTTTCATGCAGCCATTTCACCTTAGCTTCCCTGCACTTCCTACCTATTTCATTCATAAGCGACTTGTATTTCTGTATTCCTGAATTCCCTTGAACAATTTTATACTTCCTTCTTTCATCGAACAATTGAAGTATTTCTTTTGTTACCCATTGTTTCTTCGCAGTTACCTTCTTTGTACTTATGTTTTAATTTTAGCTTCTGGGTTTTCCCTCATTAGAGATGTCCTTTCCTCTTCAACTCTACTACCTACTGGGCTACTCCTTATTGCTTCACCTATAGCCTCAGAGAAGTTCAAGTGTATCTCTTTATTCCTCACTACTTCCGTATTACACTTTTCTGCGTACTGGTTTTTCCTGATTAGTCTTTTAAACTTCAGTATTCTCTTCGTCACTACTACGCTATAACATAAGTCTGTATCTTTTCCTGGGTAAGTCGTACAACCAAGTATCTGATATTTTAATCTCTGTCTGACCTTGATGTATTCTAAATAAAATCTTCCTGTAGCTCTTTGCAGCTGTCATAGTTTTATAAATGGTAACTTCTGTCTAGTAGCATTCCTCAGTTCAGTAACTTTATGCTTTGTCGTCAACAAGCTATTGTGTGGTAAGCTAGCTTTGTGATGACATTCAACTTATACTTATTCTGAAACTACTTCTGGTATCACACCCCACACTATCAAACCACGGCCTCCGTACAGGTCCCTTTCAAGGATATTAAATGGTTGGTATCTGGTTCCTGGTCCACGCCAGATGAAAACCTGGCGGGAATCACTGTTCAGACTATACCTGAACTCGTCCGTGAACATAACATGGGACCAGTGTTCCAATGACCATGTACTGTATTCTTGGCACCAGGCTATACGAGTTAGTTTTGTGATGACATTCAACTTATACATATTCTGAAACTACTTCTGGTGCTTGGATGCCGCTTCCGTAAATATTGCCTGGATAAAGGTGAGTGTGTTCGTTAGTCTTCCCTTTACTTCTCCAATTCTGCCATTAAACTTCTGACCTTTTCTACCCATTGCCTAAATAAGACTTTCCAGTTCCATTAATTCTGCGTTGATCGTCTGGATATTTCTGTCAATGTGCAGAACAGGTGTATGATACATGCTCATATTTATTCATAGTTTGCAGTATACCGATACAGTTGCGTAGACGTGCCCTACTTTTTAAGCAGAAACTCCTGAAGTTACAACGACTGTCATTTAATGTTCTTGTTTTATCAATAACCAGAAAGCAATACTGCGTGTGGTTCCAACATCAGTGCTTAAGCTAACAAATTCATTGAATGCCATGTCAGTTCCCACATGTACTTGCTAATATGTTTTAAAGTTATATTCTCCTGTCTGAATGTGATAACGAAGTTCACTTAATCGCTGTGTTCAAAGCAATCTCCTCAACTCGTATTAAAGGTGAAAGAATAAGACTGATCTCCCAGCACTTACATGGTTTGACAATCAAAGCACGTATGTTATCAGTTATCAGGAAGTAGCGTATCATTCCCTTCTTCTCCTGGTTTCCAGTATAATTTATGGACCAGCCACTTACTACAAAATCGTTGAGAGCGGATTGTTTCGTCCACTCGGCCATGGTGGTGACCGTTCATTTATATCAGTAGACAGTAGTTTTTATACAGGAATAAATAACACACATGCAGCTATCACACATTTTATTGTTGTATAATTACTTATATACCGCAATGTATATGAAAATAAATTAAGTGAGACTGTAATTACATGCCTATATTTGGCAAAGTTGCTTCGCGCATTTCCATTTGTATCGACACACAACATGAATCGTAAGGTTAAATTATGGTTTCTACTGATTCTTGACAAGTTTTACATGCCATCTCCAACAGATTACTCCGCAAGTTCTCATGTATCTAGAAGACATACGGCTGCCAGATTAGTCGACACTCTAGATCATGTTGTATTGTGTAGCTAGTACGCATTAGACTTTTGAAGGTCTGGAATCCCACTGGCTGGAGTGGACCTGTCTTTAGTGATGAGCCCTGATAAACAGCGAAAGCGTGTCTGGAGGCGCCCCAGACGGTGGTAGGATATCAGCTTGACTATTGTCTGTAGTACGACCTGACAATCAGTAGTGATACCATTTTCTTTCATGATAGGATCACTTTGGTTGTCATCCGAGACACCTTTACTGCACAGCGGTACTTCGACGATATTGTACGCCCGGTTTTGCTGCCCTTCATGGCAAACCATCCTGGGCTTATATTTCAGCAAGATAATGCCCGTCCACACACGGTGGGAGTTTCAACTGCTTGTCTTCGTGCTTGGCCAGCAAGGTCGCCGAATCCCTCCCCATGCCAATGTTTGGAGCACTATGGGCAGGGAGCTCCTACCAGCTTGTTATTTTGAGAATGTAAAGCGTCAGTTAGACAAAATTTGGCACGATATCCCTTAGGAGGACAACAACTCTATCAATCAATGCCAAGCCGAATAGCTGTTTGCTAAATGGCCAGAAGTGAACCAGTGCGTTACTGATCTGCTCAATTTGTGAAGCACTTTCTCTTGACTAAATAATCCAAGTTTTCTGCAATTATTATCATTTATTTGTCTGTACATGTAAGTCCCATTTACTGATTTCCGTCTCATTCGGTGCGTGGTATATTGTCTTAGACAGTATTATCGACAGCATATTTTTCTATATACCCACATAACGACTGTCTTTCCACTATACTGCTCGAGAGTCCTCGCACAACCGATTAATCAGTTTATCAATAGCTGTGAATATACTAGGCTTGCCCAGCAAGTAAGTTCCGATCGGTCGCTGAATGGAAACCACAGTGAAAAACAGAAACATTTTATTTGCAAGAGTTAGCTAGACTTTCCAGATATTTCTCTATATATTCGCCGTTCCTGCTTACACATTTGTCGTAGCACTGTACCCGCTTTCCAGTACCCTGGTCATAGAAGGCACCTGCCAGTGATTTTCCGCCAATTCTCTACGCTGGCATACAGCTCGTCGTCTGTGCCAAAATGTTGTCTTCATAGCCAGCGGTTCATGTGAGCAGAGATGAAACACAGAGGGAGACAATTACGGGCTGTATTGTGGGTAATTAAATATTTCCAATTGAAAACGATGCAGGAGCATCTGCATTGCCCCTGCAGAATGCGGCTGAGAATTGTCTTGAAGAAGAAAACGCACGACAGTTATGTAATGTTAGCTGCACAGCTCAGACGAAATTTCTCACCAGGCCGTCGTAGTTGGCGGTAGACTTTATTGTTCTAGGGATGTTTATGTCTCCCTGTGTGCTCAGTACTAAAATGAACCACGTTACGCGATCCACGGGCATACTAGAGACACTGCCCAACACACCTGTGCTAAGCTTTATCGGATTTTCACTGTGGTTTCCAGTTAGCGACCGATTGGAACTTACTTTTTGAACAACCCTCGTTCTTAACTTTGATACTACACTCATGCTCATAAATTAAGGATAATGCTGATACATGGTAAAACAAAGCTCTGGTCGGAGGTTTGCGGGTTTAAATCACCTAGAGGTATGACCATGCGGTGCATTTGACCTGCGGTCGTCGCACGGTAGAGCTGGCAGCAGTTCACACACGCTGAAGTGTGTTGGTGCATGTCAGAGTACGGTGCAGCGAGTAAGTGTGCAGAGGTTTTCACACGTGCTAATGGTGACTGTGTGTTGAAAATGGCTCAAAGAACACATGTTTATTGCATTATGAGGGGAAGAATACTAGGGCGACTGGAGGCTGGTCAAACACAGCAGGTCGTAGCATGGGCGCTCTGTGAGCCACAAAGTGTGATCTCAAGATTATGGCAACGATTCCAGCAGACAGGAAACGTGTCCAGGTGCTACAGTACGAAACGTCCACAGTGTACAACACCACAAAAGACCGATATCTCACCATCAGTGACCGTAGACGGCCACGAATTACTGCAGGTAGCCTTGCTCGGGACCTTACCGCAGCCACTGGAACAGTTGTCTTCAGACACACAGTCTACAGACGGCTGAACAGACATGGTTTATTCGCCCGGAGACATGCAAGGTACATTCCACTGATCCCTGGTCAAAGCGATTAAGTGAACTTCGTTATCACATTCAGACAGGACAATATAACTTTAAAACATATTAGCAAGCACATGTGGGTACTGACATGGCATTCAATGAATTTGTTAGCTTAAGCACTGATGTTGGAACCACAAGCAGTATTGCTTACTGGTTATTGATAAAACAAGAACATTAAATGACAGTCGTTGTAACTTCAGGAGTTTCTGCTTAAAAAGTAGGGCACATCTACGTAACTGTATCGGTATACTGCAAACTATGAATAAATATGAGCATGTATCATACACCTGTTCTGCACATTGACAGAAAAATCCAGACGATCAACGCAGAATTAATGGAACTGGTAAGTCTTATTTAGGCAATGGGTAGAAAAGGTCAGAAGTTGAATGGCAGAATTGGAGAAGTAAAGGGAAGACTAACGAACACACTCACCTTTATCCAGGCAATATTTACGGAAGCGGCATCCAAGCACCAGAAGTAGTTTCAGAATATGTATAAGTTGAATGTCATCACAAAACTAACCCGTATAGCCTGGTGTCAAGAATACAGTACATGGTCATTGGAACACTGGTCCCATGTTATGTTCACGCACGAGTTCAGGTATAGTCTGAACAGTGATTCCCGCCAGGTTTTCATCTGGCGTGGACCAGGAACCAGATACCAACCATTTAATATCCTTGAAAGGGACCTGTACGGAGGTCGTGGTTTGATAGTGTGGGGTGTGATTATGATTGGTGCGCGTACACTCCTGCATTTCTTTGACAGAGGAACTGTAACAGTCAGGTGTATTGGGACGTCATTTCGCACCAGTATGTCCGCCTTTTCAGGGGTGCAGTGGGTCCCACCTTCCTCTTCATGGATGATAACGCACGACCCCACCGAGCTGCCATCGTGGAGGAGTACCTTGAAACGAATGGAGTGGCCTGCGTGTTCTCCAGATCTAAACCCCATCGAGCACGTCTGGGATGCTCTCGGTCGACGTATCGCTGCACGTCTTCAAACCCCTAGGACACTTCAGGAGCTCCGACAGGCACTGGAGCAAGAATGGGGGTCTATACCCCAGCAGCTGCTCGACCACCTGATCCAGAGTATGCCAACCCGTTGTGCAGCCTGTGTACGTGTGCTCAGTGATAATATCCCATATTGATGTCGGGGTACATGCGCAGGAAACAGTGGAATTTTGTAGCACATGTGTTACGGGACGGTTTTCTCAACTTATCACCAATACCGTGGACTTACAGATCTGTGTCGTGTGTGTTCCCTACGTGCCTATGCTATTAGCGCCAGTTTTGTGTAGTGCCGCATTGTGTGGCGCCACATTCTGCAATTATCCTTCATTTATGAGCATGAGTGTAAATACAGCGCTCCCTGATAACTCAGCAGCGAGTGTACGTGTATGCTCGAGTGGTTAAGCCCTTTACACAGGAAATCACCAAATTGTATTGATGTTATAGATTTCAGGTTTTGAATGTCCTGGGTTGTTTGATGATGATGATGTTTGGTTTGTGGGGCGCTCAACTACGCAGTTGTCAGTGCCTGTACAAATTCCCAACTTTTGCCCAGTCCAGTCTCGCCACTTTCATGAATGATGATGAAATGATGAGGACAACACAAACACCCAGTCATCTCGAGGCAGGTGAAATCCCTGACCCCGCCGGGAATCGAACCCGGGATCACGTGCTCGGGAACCGAGAACGCGACCGCGAGACCACGAGCTGCGGACTAGGTTGTTTGTGTGTGCTGATTTCACGCAGCTATGCCTGTTCAGCGAGAAGCGCGTCAGCAGAAAAATGTGGTGTGATACCGGATAGCGCACATAGCTGGCCCGCGAAGCGTCTTTCATATGCATACCGGTGGGCTGCTGCATTCATACTCTGTAAGAGCAGCTACAGCGTTCTCAATACTCACATGGTATCTGTCTTGCATCACATTGACTCTTTGGTAATGTTAATGCACATCTCAAGAATTGGTGTATTTACACATCCCTTTTTGTGGTTGGAACATCTGCGTTTTAGTCTGTTCTAAGGCTTCACCAATATCCGAATTTGGCGTCGTACCAAATTACTAATTATACACCAGTTTCCTTCTTGGTCGTCCTACCAGGTACACAATTTTTACCAAATTAGAGATTTTGTATCCTACCAATTTACCAATTATACAGCCAGTTTCCCAATTTCCCAATTTAGTATCTTACTGACCTATCGAACTGCCCATTTTACAGGCCATTTTATCAGTTTCCAGGTTCGGCGTCCTGCCAATTTACCAATTATAGAGACCATTTACCAATTTTATTCCAATTAAAGAAAATATGATACAAAACTCTGCTGCTGTAAGTTCAACTGTTAGCACTTTATGAGGTGCAAGTGAGTGTCCTATTATTGATTGATAGTAGTTAAAAAATAAACAAACAATTTTTATATGATATATTTATTTACAAGCAACAATTACAAGAACAGCCAACATTTGTCGTGCTATATTCGTCATGATTGCTTGATGGGCCAAGTAAACATGATATAGAAGACTACTGATGTGAACACTTCCGTTTCGCCGATTGCACTGTTGACTATTGCTGCTGCTGTGACGTTTCGGGCAATAGTAGTTCTGCTAGTACTGTAATAACAAAGTCCTGAGAATAACGACATGCACACATAACAGTGAGCATATTAATAATAGTGTCTAGAAATGGACGAAATATCTAGTGACAGGTATGTTAAGCACAGCTCGCAACAACTCTTGGGAGAATGGACAGCCTTTTTTAAAAAGTGTATACACTTCCCGTATTGTACCGATAGTCTTTAATGGATTACGACCCCCGATACACCTTCCGACCACGAAATTTCCATCACCGCTCGTTATTTCTCTTTAGTGGAAGCTTCTAACGGAGCGCCCATTGTCTACCTGCAAGAAAAG
Source organism: Schistocerca serialis cubense (assembly GCF_023864345.2). Classification (NCBI taxonomy): domain Eukaryota; kingdom Metazoa; phylum Arthropoda; class Insecta; order Orthoptera; family Acrididae; genus Schistocerca; species Schistocerca serialis. The sequence continues at coordinate 241,071,254 of NC_064642.1, forward strand.
GACGACAAACTGAGGAACTGAGATCCAACTTTCATAGCAGGACCACAACAGCATAACAAAAAAAAAAAAAATGAACAAGGATAGGTGTCAGACCGGCCAGTGTGGCCGAGCTGTTCTAGGCGCCTCAGTCTGGAACCGTGCGAGCTCTACGGTCGCGGGTTCAAATCCTGCCTCGGGCATGGATGTGTGTGATGTCCTTAGGTTAGTTAGGTTGAAGTCGTTGTAAGTTCTAGGGGACTGATGACCTCAGGTGTTAAGTCCCATAGTGCTCGGAGCCATTTGAACCATTTTGAATAGATGTCTGCATGAACATTGTAACAAGAGTCATGTCAAAACTGCGGATGATTTTTGACGTAGCCTCGTGTATTTTTAACGTCAAATCTAGTAAAAACAAATCTCATAATTTTGTTGTGAAACAAGGCAAGGGTAGCATTATACAGTATTAACAGGTTTTGTGAAAGTCGTCAGTTTTAAGGAGTTAATTGAAACTATTGAAATTACCTTGGTGTTTAGAAAGAAGCAACGTTGCTACGAAATTAGTTTTCTATCTTATTGTTAAAATGAGAAATTTAGACCATAATACGTCTTCATTTCCGATTAAATTAGAATCCTGTCGTCTATTTTACAGCAGCAAATTGCCAAATACGATATGTCATGAAAAAATAATGAATTTTATCTTGTGGTAGAAAGAGATTCCAAAGTAAGATCGGGTTTTTTCCTCAAGACATTTGAGTCTCATCTTTATCTGTGTCTCGAGGAAAAATTTAGTTATAAGGGCTATAGATCACGTACACCTGAGGTACAGGATTTCCCCATTACATTCAATACTGAGATACTATTCCAAAGCTGGAGAGCCTCAGCAATAGTGACGATCTAACAAGGAGAAAATAAGATTTGAATTGAAGTTTGTGTTGGGGAGAACATTGGACTTGGGTAGCCAGTGCATCAATGTTAGCTATACGGTTGCGATAGTGTAATGGCTAGCATATCTGCCTAGGAAGCAAAGAGACCCATGTTCGAGTCTCAAGTCTCTGCCGTGGTACAGATTGTAATCTATTTCTTCAGCTTCCATCGTCATCACGTACATAATGTCTATTCGTTCTTCGACAAGCTGGGACTGTGTCGATCAGGCCTTTGACCTCCATAAAAATATTATTGTTCTTTTCCTATTCGAGAAGAGACGTTCTTTTCAATACTGTTTCTTCCTTATTCAAGAAGTTATTGTCTTAGTGAAGTGATTAATTCTTACGTTGTACTACACCACGTCGGAGTAGATGTATTCTCTTTTATTACACAAAATCAGTTCTACAAAATCTACTTGAACAATTGCTTGCATGCCAAACCATGAGACACAACAGTCATCATGCCGAACATCTGTTTCTAATTATCACGAGACTGACGCAAGACACCGTCTTCTGCCACAAGCTGAAAACGAGAACCAGCGTGTTCCACAACAGATCAGATTGTCTCAGAGCCACGCTCAAAATTCATTGCACAGTGCTTGCCTTCAATTCAGAAACGTTCGTAATAGGGGCACTGAAGTCGATTCCATTCAGATAACCCCACAGCCAGAAGTGGCACGGATCAAGATTAGGAGATCTGAAAGGCTGTTAATTCTAGCACTTCCGAAATTGCTTTGCAGTAGCCGGTTCACTGGCTGTGAAATGTGTGGAGAAGCAGCATCTTACATAAAAATGTTAGTACCCACACATCTGCGCTGTTGAAGGCTTGGAATGACGTTGGTGCGCAAAAGAATCTCATAACGTTCACCAATGAGGTTACAGTTAACAGGACCCGTAGGACTCATCTCCTCGAAAAATATGGTCCGACAATAGATCGTACCCCTCCACCCGAACTGCAGTCATCTCATAATGAAGTGCTACCGGGTGATGAGCGTGTGGATTTTCGGCAGCGTGTATTCTGCAGTTCTGCGTATTTATATGTTCTTGGAGACGGAAGTGGGCTTCGTCTGTCCATAGACTATTCCATGGTCATTTATTGTCCACTTTCATGCGAGCAAGAAATTCCAGAGCGAACGTTTATCTTGTAGGCAGGTCGGCAGGATGCAACTCCTGAAAAAGGGTGATTTCTTATGGATGCAGGGCAGAACGTTTCGTAGAATTTTAGTGCCGTGCTCGAGACATGTACAAAGTTTGGGCAATGTCCCATGCACTGCATGTTTGCGCACCTTCACACGAACCCACCTGCAACGCTGTGACCACATCATCGACAGACGTTGGATCAACTGCTTTCCTCCCTGTGCCACACTGCATTTCAAGAGAACATGTATTTTTGAATTTTGTAATGATTTTCCCTAGCCCTTAGCAGACATCTGACCAGTGCCTTCTTTCATCTCTGCGCACAGTCACTGTTCTTGTAAAGCGACTTTACCAGCAGTGCACGATCCTTCATGGAGACATTCACGTTGGGCTTCACGGATGCAGACAGAGGAACAGTTGAATGAAATGTTCTCGGGTTTCCAACCGCGTCAATTGCTTAAAACTACACTAGCTTCATGGAGAATTTTGAGGATATTGCCATAGATACTGCACCATTGAAGCCGAAGTCTTTCTTTCGATACGTTGACGACACGTTCGTCATTTGGCCACATGGACGCGAGAAACTAGACGAGTTTTTGGGACATCTCAATGGCATCAACAGTAATATCCAGTTCACCATGGTGGTGGAAAAAGATAATGCATTGTACTTCCTCGACGTCCTTGTCCACCGTAAGCGAAATGAGTGCCCTGGCCACAGCGTCTACAGAAAATGCACCCACACAGACCTGTACCTGCACGCCACCAGCCATCATAATCCAGCGCAGAAGCGCACAGTGCAAGATTAATATCAGACGACGATAACCTGCCCCATGAACTGAGCCACCTATGCAAGGTTTTCAGGAATAATGGCTACAGCGCCCATCAAGTGAAAGAAGTGATTTTTTGGAAATATCAGAATAAGACCACCGACGAAGAGCACGAAAAGAAACTTGCTTTGCTGCCATTCTGTGGCTCTGTGTCGGGCAAGATAAGCCGCCTGTTGAAGAGACACAAGATCAAATCAATCTTCAGGCCTCCAACGAAACTCCGTCAATTACTGAGACCAGTTAAAGACGCAGTAGGTTCAGATTACCTGGAGTCTACGAAATACCTTGTGTGTGTGGCCAGAAGTACACCGGACAAACAGTGCGCATTGTGGAACAACGCAGGAACGAACATGAGAGGTATTATCGCCTACGCTATCCAAAGAAATCTGCGTTAGCTGAGCATGCGTTAGAAAACGGTCACCACATAAAATTTGACGACACCTCTGTCGTGGCTCGCACTAACGGCTTCTGGGACAGTTTAATAAAGGAAGCTATTGAAATGAAAATTACCGCAAACACCCTGAATAGAGACGGTAGCTTGCATCTAAGTGCTGCGTGGGATCCAGCGATCGCGCGGCTGAAGAGGGCACATCGAACGCCGACTCAAAACATGCCCATGTATGCCAATGTCACAGGCACCAGTGACGTCGCAGCCGGCAGCTAGCGTATATAAGGGCGCACCAACAGCCCACTGGCAGTCATATCACTTGACAATGGCCAAGGAGTGCTCGGCCGAAAGCTCGTGTAGTTTTAAGCAATTGACGCGGTTGGAAACCCGAGAAAATTTTATTCAATGTTATCGCCGTGAGACTCTGCAGAGGAACAGTTGGCTGCCAATCGTCTTTTGGTGATCATTTTCTGACACTTACAGTGCCATCGATTGGTGGATTTTTTTCTTTTTGTTCATTCCATAAATTTTCTCCCTGAGTTAATAATAATATGCTGTTCAAATTTGACGTCATTCAGGGCAGTGGTTTGTTTCCACATTCTGCAACTGGAACTTTAATTATGGATTCCCTGTACATTATCATACATGATGTTATTCAACTCTTTCATGATAGTTTGTTTTGATTGATTGTTCAAATTTCTAAATATGTAAGTGATCTACTTGACGCAATTTCCGTCTTTTTGTTATTATCTATTCCCTCACGTGGAGCCTGGCTGGCTGTCTATGGCAGGTATGGGCTAGCATGCTGTGAAACACCCAATTGTTTAAATAACAGGGGAAAATGTCGCTGAACCCCAGAGATTGGCCATAGAGGTGCAGTGTTTGACCTGCCACCTTCATAGTACTGTGTGGTTATAATTAAAGACATGCAGTGTGGGCGGTAATTATCGTATAGCAGAGAAACTTGATAAATATTCTAATGCGTTAATATGAAGCCGATTTATTCTGGAAAAAATTAGTTCCAATTTCGACCATCAGGTGCAAATCTGGTGCTATGAATGTAAGAAAGATGTATAGAAATATTTCCATACCTACATGTGATTTAGAGTTTGACTATTAAAGGTCTTAGAGATACTTCCTTTCATATTGTGTGCTGGGCTTTATTGTAAATCCTTATGGGGTATAGGATGACAAACAAACTAATAAAATGACATTTGTGGCCGTTAATGTTATAGTTCTTGTAATAAAATCTTCAGCACCGAGATAATTATCGAAGTTTCTGAGTTGATGTGGAGGAATAGAAAAAGACCACCTACGTTTTGCAAGGGACATTTCAAAAAACAATTTAGGTTCCTAATTTACGGCACACCTGGTGTGCCAGGTGAAATGTTTTGCTGCAGATGGCGCGCAACGGTAGCTTTACATGCCTGACAGAGCCGGGTGGCTGGGTGCAGCACGATCACGGGAGGGCGCGGATGCAGCAGCTGCAGCTGTTGTCGCCGATGAAGCAGAACGAGACGGCCGTGGCAGCCGGCGCCGTGATTGCTTTCTGATTGCGCGCTGCCGGAAATCACCCGGCTGGCGCAGTTTGCAGCTGATGTTGTACCCACCTCTGTTCTTGTGAAGCGCACCTGTCGCCGAAACAGCACGATGACTCGCAACGAACCACCCGCTGTTAATGAGGGCGGTCCATCAGTTCGTAAGATCTGTTGTTAAAGTCAGCATACTGGAACTGCATGAACGTCCAAACAACCATCGAACTTGAAACTACAACCATTCAAATCGTTTTCCGCACTGACTTTAGAAGATTTTTCAATGATTTGTAATGAAATGTAGCGGGAACATCCCCCACCCTCGCTCCCTTTCCACCGTCACTTACCATCTCCCCACTCCCCCCTCCCCCTTCCTTGCGCCAAACCTGTGGTAACCTTGCTGCTTCTGAAATGGAATAATATTGCAACATGCCATGCTGAGTTAGTGGAAGTGACTATAATGATGCTTATGATTATTGGTTTCAAGAGACTAAATATCTATCATCATCAGTTTCCAGTTTCTTATTCATTCAACCTCCCCCCCCCCCCCCACCTCCCCAGTATGAAATTTGTGTACCTTATCTATTTCTGTCTGGAAGGGACTTGGGAACAGCCTGGTATTTGCCTAATGGGACGTTCGAAACAGCCTAAAAGCCACATCCAATCTCACCAGCTCTCGGGCCTGTGTCCCGGAAGCGGCACGTTACCGCTCTCGGCTATCCAAGAGGGTAGGCAGTGGAAGTTTACAGCAACAAACAGCACAATAAGACACAAATCGTTGGTGGATCAGACGCGTTCAGTGTGATCTCACAAGAATAAAAGATGAAGTATAGATGAGCCGTTTCTAAAAACCGGAAATTCCATAAGAAATTGTGGTCCTGTTGCTCGAAGAGTTGAATATCACGATCGAGACGATGGTGAAAAACAGTCAAGGATTAGTTTTCAATATCTTGAATGACATTTTAAATATGAGAAAGGAGCCGTCCACTGGTAGCGCTACTGCTCACACTCATTCAAAACGTGGCGCCCAACAGATGCAGCAGCGGAAGTGTTGCAGCTGTGTCCGGCCATCCAGTTGACGTCTTTGGCTGTCGAGTGCTGGCTGTATCACTAAGACTCCAACACAAGAAAGTAAAGCAAGTGGTGGAAATACGTCTGTTTATCACCGCCGAAAGAAAATAAAAGCAAAGAAAACAAAAACCAAATAATAACGAAAAAAGAACCGCGCTCCGTTCATGATTGATTATCGCACAAGGTGTCGCTGAGTATTGTTTGGAACGAGCATGACGTGGTGTTAACAGGTTATGTTCGAGAGGGGCAAATCGTAACAGGGGTATACTAACTAAATCTCCTGACGACGTTACGTCAGGCCGTCAAAGCGAAACTTGGCACTAAGGCGCACGAGGGTGTTTCTTTGCTGCTTCACGATAACACCCCAGCTCTTCCTTTACAGAACACAGCCATTCGTGCTGCTTCTTTGGACTATGAGATCTGGCTTCTCACTCTCCCCTCCCCCCCCCCCCCCCCGCACCCCTTGTTCTCGTGACGTGGCACCCATGGACTTACGAGGCCTGTCCAGAAAGTAAGTTCCCATTGATCGCGAAATGGAAACCACAGTGAATATCAGAAATGTCTTATTTGTAACAGTTAGCTACACCTTCCAGCTACTTCTCTACGCAGTCGCCGTTCTGACTTAGACATTTGAGTAGCGTTGTATCAACTTTTCAATACTCTCACCATTGCCCTGCAGAATGCGGCTGAGAAATGTCTTCAAGAAGAAAACCGCACGACAGTTATGTGATTTTGGCTGAATAGCTTCAGAAGAAATTTCTCGCCAGGCCCTCGTACTTGGCGGGAGACACTATTTTCTAGACATCTTTACGCGCTCACTGTGGGCTCAGAAATGAGTAGAGCGACGTGATGCTACCTGGGGTCACACTAGAGACACTGCCCAACACTTCTGTGCAAAGCTTTATCGGATTTTCATAGTCGTTTCCATTTCGCGACCGATCGGAACTTACTTTCTGGACGCCCCTCGTATTTCTCTTTCATCAGGTGAAGAGGCTGTAATGTGGCAAGAATTTATGGAACGATGATTTTCAGATGGAAAGCTCCGTGGGCAGAAAATGGAGATTTCTGCAACCAATGTCTCCGCCAAGTCATTCATGCTTGTAAAAAATGTGTCGCATTGGAGAATGGCCGTATGGAGAAGGACTAGCATAACACCCGATTTCATGGGAGCAGTTCCGTTTTTTCTAGGTTCTAATTAAATCCTCGCAGAATACCAACTTTCTAAGACATTTGTCTCTCTTGTCACTATCTTCGTACCATCTTCAACCCAATCGTATTAGGGGGCCATCAAATGTGCCACTGATCTCTCGTAGACTCTACATACGTGGTTAAATTCAAGAACTAGGAAAGTAGAGAACGGTAAACTGACACCAGCATCGACTGGCAGAGAAGTAATATCGCATCTCCTCGTATCCAGAGTCTCCGAGAGATCAGTAGCACATTGCACTGACTACTAATACGATTTGGGAGACAAGTAAACTGCAACCATCTCCTCGGTCGAAAGTTGCAAGCTATCGTACTGTGCTATACGATTACAGGGGCAGGGGGCAGGGGGGGGGGGGCGAGGGTGCAACGGCTTGATCACATCCACTTGCTGTGAGCCGTGCGTCCTGCGGTGCCCGCCTCCCCCTGCAAACCTCAACTATGGCCGCGCTGAACCAGTGGGGTCCGCCTGGTTAATTAGGCGGCTGCCGACAGCCCGCCACCCTGGCCCAGTCCTCATTGTCATCGCTGGCCGCCAGTTAATTAGAGATCTCTGATGTCCCACCACAGACCTCCGGTCGGAACATAGCTCCCATCTGGTAACAATGGGTCTCATACTGCTCGTCAGAAAAATCGTTTCCTCTCTCTCAATTGAGCTTCTTCATAATGGGAGCAATTGTAGGGCGATAGTAATAAGTAACACTTTAAACCTTTCTCGTCAAATAACTACGCAGGCAGTTGAGAAAGGTCATCCCAAATATAAAAAGAACTGGTAAACGTGTTGGATCGCAGTGGCGAAATTTTTGAAGTGTAGTCTTTGAATGGAATTCTTAAATTTTAGAGTACTGAAATAATGACACCGTCGTTCTCAAAAAAAAAAAAAAAAAAAAAAAAAAATAGGACGTTAAATTCTTTTCTATGTGACCTGTCTGGACAGCTGAACGCGCTGACGCGCCTCACCCTGGATTCGGGGAGACGAGTCTGACCGGGGTCGAATCGCCTCGTGGATTAACGACGAGGGCTCCTGTGCCATCCAACCTGGATGTGATTTATAGGCGTTTTTACACATCCGACAAGGTGAATACAGGGCCTCAATTACACAATTCGCAAATATTTTGGAAAAAAGTTCTCATAAGGTGGACAACACTGTAAAACTACGTGGGTACGAAAAACCCTTTACATTAATGTAATTAGGTGAACAGATAATGTGAAAGAAATCTGAAGAATATATTTTTTTATGTCCTCCAAACCGATACTCCGTCAGAGGTCTCCAACATGGGATCCTTTCAGGTTAGTGTGACGCTCGTCTAGAACTAAGTGGTCTCCCGTAAGGTTTCATTATCAGAAAATATAAGCAAAATCTTATTAAGTTTCTGTTTATTTCTAAAATAACAAAAGTCGTGCCTGTTAATAGAGGGCCGACCGCTGTGGCAGAGCGGTTCTAGGCGCTTTAGTCCGGAACCGCGCTGCTGCCACGGTCGCAGGTTTGAATCCTACCTCGGGCATGGATGTGTGTGATGTCCTTAGGTTAGTTATGTTTAAGTAGTTCTAAGTCTAGGAGACTGATGAACTCAGATGTTAAGTTCAAATGGTTCAGATGGCTCTGAGCACTATGGGACTTAACTTCTAAGGTCATCAGTCCCCTAGAACTTAGAACTACTTAAACATAACTAACCTAAGGACATCACACACATCCATGCCCAAGGCAGGATTCGAACCTGCAACCGTAGCGGTCGCGCGGTTCGAGACTGTAGCGCCTGGAACCGCTCGGCCACCCCGGCCGGCTCAGATGTTAAGTCCCATAGTGCTTAGAGCCATTTTGTTAATAGGGGCCAGTAAACTTATCACTTCAGAAAAAATGAGAGTAGCGATATAAAATGCACGACTCCTGTATTGCAGCAATCGCGCTGCAACAGTGAGAGAGAGGTACACTCTGAGACGAAAAAAGAAACAACGCAGCAAGAAGGAATTATCGGAATGGAACGGAAGTCTGTAGCTGTGATGTAAATGTACAAACAAAGAAACTATCACAATTTCAAAAAAAAATGATTTTTTCAATAGAAAGTACTTCACAAATTGAGAAACTCAATAATTCCTTGGTTCACAATTGTCACTTATGCAAGCATTTAATCGGCTTGGCATTGATTGACAGAGCTGTTGGATGTCCACGTGAGGGATATCGTGTCAAATTCTGTCGGGGCGTTAAATCATCAAAATCCCTAGCTGGTTGAGGACCCTACCCACAATGCACCAAACGTTGTTAACTGGAGACAGACCGGCTGACTTTGCTGGCCGAGATAGGGTTTCACAAGCACGAAAACAAGAGTAGAAACTCTCGCCGCGTACAGGAGGGCATTATCTTGCTGAAATGAAAACCCAGGATGGTTTATCATTAAGGGCAACAAGACAGAGCGTAGAATAGCGTCGACGTATCTCTTGCTGTAAGGGTGCCGCAGACGACAACCAAAGGTGTCCTGTTACGAAATAAAATGGCACCCGAAATATCATTCCTGGTTGTCGGATTGTAAGGCGGGCGACAGTCTAGTTTGTATCTCAACGCTGTTTGTGGCGTCTCCAGACACCTCTTCGCTGGTCACCGGTTCTCTGTCCTAAGCCGGACTTTCCACTCGAGACAATTCTGCTCCAGGCCGGATGTGCTCGAGACCACTGCAAACAACCTTGTTTATGTCATAGGTCAAAGTTAGTCAGCGCAAGATGCACCCGTGAGCTCAGCCCCTTCTGTGGGAGCCGCCTACCAACGGTCCTTGTTTTCACTTACGCATGAGTTGCACGTTGGATCGACAATAACGATGAATCTGCCGCTCTGTGTGTCTCTCTGACGATCGCTCGGTCCTCAAGTTCTGCCGTCTCTTTAGATCGAGCACTTCCTTCTTGACGCTGTGTTTGGCCACGGTTTACCCGTTTCTGCCAACATCGACAGTGTCATCGCTCCTATTCAAACTGTGCATCAACGGTCTTCTTTGAGCTCGAATACACGTCCTCTCTCAAACGCTGACGTTTGCGTATATTGTTCAGCGCCTGTCTGCGAGGCACAGTATTGTCCAACTGAGTACACCAAGTGAAATTCCCAAAGAGTTTATGCCCTGTTATCGGCGTGCCACTGTTTGCTATCCTTGCCAGCTACTTGCGAAATTGCTCTGCAGTGTCAGACGTTCATCCGGCGGCCCCCAAAGTTCGTTCGAAATTTTGCGCTTTCCGTCGGTACATGTATGAATATCAACTTGCTACCAATCTACATAAGTCTTTCGTAGTGTGTGCAACGGCCTTGCCACAGTGGATTCACCGGTTACCGTCAGATCACCGAAGTTAGGCGCTGTCGGGCGTGACCGGCACTTGGATGGGTGACCATCCGGGCCACCATGCGCTGTTGCCATTTTTCTGGATGCACTCAGCCGCATGATGCCTGTTGAGGACCTGCTCGACCGAAAAGTAGCGGCTCCGGTCAAAGACAATCATCATAGCGCCCCTCCCATCCGCATCCGGCAAAAAATGGCTCTTAGCGCTATGGGACTTAACATCTGAGGTCATCAGTCCCCTAGAACTTAGAAGTACTTACACCTAAGGACATCACACACATCCATGCCCGAGGCAGGATTCGAACCTGTGACCGTAGCGGTCGCACGGTTCCAGACTGCAGCGCCTAGAACCCCTCGGCCACACCGGCCGGCCAGTATTCGCATCCGGTAGCTAAGGTACAATATTCAAAATTTCTAGGTGTATGCATTGATGAATGGTTGAACTGGAAAACACACACTGAGGATCTGCTGAAACGTTTGAGTTCAGCTACTTATGCTATTAGGGTCATTGCAAATTTTGGCGATATACATCTGAGTAAATTAGCTTACCATGCCTATTTTCATTCTCTGCTTTCCTATGGCATCATATTCTGGGGTAACTCATCATTGAGTAAAAGAGTGTTCATTGCACAAAAGCGTGTAATCAGAATAACTGAGGGAGCTCATCCAAGATCATCCTGCAGACACTTATTTAAAGAGCTAGAGATCTTCACTGTAGCCTCACAATATATATATATATATATATATATATATATATATATATATATATATATATATATATATATATATATATATATATATATTCACTTATGAAATTTGTTATTGACAATCCGAATGAATTCAAAAGTAATAGCAGTGTACATGGCTACAACAATAGGAGAAAGGATGATCTCACTACTCAAGGTTAAATCTAACTTTGGCTCAGAAGGGGGTAAATTATGCTGCGACAAAAGTCTTTGGTCACTTACCTAATAGCATCAAAAGTCTGACAGATAGCCATATAGCATTTAAAAGGAAATTAAAAGAATTTCTTAATGGCAACTCCTTCTACTCATTAGATGATTTTTTGGATATAATAAGTGTGTAACTTCCCCAACCCCCCCCCCACCCACCCAAAAAAAGTAAATAAATAAATAAATAAAAATATTAAGTGTCATGTAATATTTTGTGTAATGTAATATCTTGTATACACACCTTTTATTAACCTGAAACGTTCCACATCATTACGAAGTGTCGTAGTCATGATCTATGGAACAAGTATTAATCTACTCTAATCATCTTCACTGAGGATGACACGGCGGTCGGATGGTCCCGATGGGCCACTTGTGGCCTGAAGACGGAGTGTTTTTTCGTAGTACGTCATTTTTTGTCTCAGAGTGTATTTCATGATACATAGAAATAATACACACTTGTCTAACAGATTCACCGTTGCGTTGCAAGAGGTCAGTATTTTCACTCTCCAGGATTACGGAAAACGAACGTTTCACACTGTCATTTCTGTTCTCACCTGTTTTCAGGGAAACCTGCGCTTTCACAAGCTATCAGGTACACTGCAGTTTTACTCAGCGTTTGCATATCGATTTGCAGTTAACGACAATTAAATTTCTGTGACAGTACACGGCTTTCCCCGCTGGAGCTGACACTGCTGCGGGAACTAAATTGCTGGTGTAGTAGACCGTGTGTAGCGAGCAAGTTTTAATTAAAAGCGCTCCCGCGTGCTGGGTGGCGCCTGCGCTGAGCGACCGCTGCCGTTATCTGCTACCTGTTACCGGCTGTCCCCCCTCCCCATACAGTGCTCTGAAGCTTCTGATGCATTCCTGTTAAGGTATGTTTACACGGCCCGTAGAGATCACGTGTTACCGACAAAATAGGCGGCCAGACGAACTACAGCTAGTCGTTCGGCAACATTCCAGGTCGCTGGTGTACTGCCATGTTTACGGCAATACATTTCCATCACAGATGCTTAAACGGACCGACCGCATTTACGCTACGAAATGAAGGAACGTGGTGTAATATCCACCCCTATATTTTTTTCAAAATCATATTCACGACAGCGTTGTATGTGGAATGCGAATGAACATTCTCGAGATATTAATGAAAAGGACTTCATCGATAATAAAAGAAAAATAATTATTGTCAATGACATAATTTAATATCCTATAAGAAATTATATCTCAGACTATACTCATGGAAAAAGATAATGAAAATCTCCATCTTTTGTTATCTATGATCCTTCTAGAATAATCTTTCTTCTCGTTCTAACTGTTGTACTGATCGGATGAGATTGGTGTCTCTTAGCATAGAGGTCTTTGACAAACTGTATTATGTTGTTAAGTAATATTTGAAAAATAGAGTTTCTGTGCCACTGAAACGAATCCTCTTGTTTGAACTTTTATTTCACTATGATTCTCGTCCTATATAAATGATAAGTTTTCTGATCAGCAGCAATGGAGCACAGTCATTACCACTATTGATCAACAGCGCGGTTTGTTGGTAAACGCTGAATAACAAGCGATTATTATTGAGAAATACTTTGAATGTTAATGCATATAGTAAAGGTACAAAATAGGTTTAATATATATCATTTGTTAGTAGCAAAACAGTACCTGAAGGAGAATCGATAAGTGACTCTCTTATGTTAGCCGCCATCTTAGTGAAATATTGCAGAGGCAGTTTCAAACTGAATTTTTATGAGGACATAAATATTGATGGTCATTATTGCAACAATAATTGTGTGTTGGTAGGCCAAAACCCACTCAAAGGTAATAAATTCCACTTTAAATATAGTGAGCTTATGTCTATGCAAACAGCATCTTACGTGATAAAAATCGTTCTCTGCTGATGTATGAAGCCTAGTTATTTAGTAACAACTTTATTTTGACAGGAAACAATACATTAGTATTGTGTGCGTGTGGTATTGTGTGACAAAACTGTTCATTTTGCTTAAAGAAAAGTGTTGCCACCTCGAATAACAGTGGCGGTAAATTCGAGAGACGATCTGCAACTAGTAATGAGATTATTATGCAACACCACTGAAGATTGCTAAAAATAATTGCTCTTGTATAGTTGAGATTACTTATCATGCATTTAGCTCGTTTTCGGTTTGTGTATGATCACTTGACAGACAACATTGCTACACGTTCCCAGGTGGAGATTTCTTTAACAAAATAACGACCATTGGCCAGAAAAAGTAGTGATTAAATAAAACCTCATGTTGCGTTAATAATAAGTAACTGGTTTTGTTGTAGTCTTGCTGAAATTGCCCAACACGATATTACGACACGCCACAGCGACTAAGTGGGATTGAGTGTTGCTGTACTACTTTTTCAAGAGAAGAGAGAGAGGGTTTTATAGATCCGCTCTCTTTTGAATAAGAAAATTGGTTCCGAAACTGTGACTCATAAACTGATGAGGGATTAATACGTATCAAACACGTTTTGGAATGGGTAATAAGACCAGTTGATCCGAGAACTAGTAAGAATAATAGCAATATGAAGCACTATATACCAGTTTACGACCCTTCGGTTTTGGCTAGTGGTGAGTCATGCGGTAGTTTGAAGCAATTCTTCAAAGTGCACTTCCCACGCATATTCCTCTTGGTACCAGACATTTGTAGCATTTTGATAAGAAGGCAAGAAACACCGCTGTAGCTGTTTTTTAATTAAAACCATGACCGCTTTCGTGCCAGTTTAGGAGCATCCTCAAATGATCTAAACAGGGAGTAAGAGGGAAGTATATTACAATTTTTTTATTTCTGTACTTGCTTAACAAATATTGTTATTGGAGTAGAATAGTGCTGTACATTAGGTACTAAACACTTGTACGTGCACCAGAATTGTGCACTTTCTGCACGGATGCCACAGAGCACCATCTATCCAACATTACAGAGTAGACAAGCCTCCGAACCTCACGTTCTGTGAAGAGTCGTGGACGTCCAACCATTTAGCGCCTAGTGGTAGTTCCACTGTCCTTCCTCTTTCTGTAGATGCTCAAGGTAGTAGTACGTGAACATTCGACCAGTTTCGCCATTTTCAAGATACTCGTTCACAGGCTCTGCGTAATAATGGTCTGCCCCTTTTCAGTGTCACTTATATCAATGGATCTCCCAATTTGCAGCCCGTATCTCCGATAGGGTGATTCCCCGTACGTGACTACTCCGCGTACATACTTTTGTTACCGCGTCACATGTCCCCAAAGCCACCAGGCAGCATCCATCCTCGCGGTGGGCAGTGGTCATAGTGTTTTGGCTGATCGGTGTATGATTTGCATCCTCTGGTGTATGTAGATGATCTGATGTCCTGTGTCACGTAAATACACAATTAGTGTTGATCATCAGTTCGCGGAATTGGTGTTCTCCTTAAACTGAGTTGCCGGTTTGGCCTATATATTTGGCTCACATTGCTGATGAGAGAGGCAGCAGACACCCGGTAACTTAAACCTATCACGAAACATACTTTGTTTTTGACTAAATTTTTGGCCATTGTTCTTAGAGATATAACAAGCCAGGGCTATGTTTTTTGAAAGCAAGCATCTGCCTATTCTATCAGAAATATCTCCAAAGTAAGAAACACTTTAGTGCAAGGGCTCAGTGAATTGATTAAGGTATTTTCAAACAAAAATCCAGTATTTATCTTAAAATTTCATTGTGGTTAACCATTACACTGAGACAAGTACAAATTTCATGAATGAGATCCATCGAGAACTAGAGTTATTGGATGAAATGGTAACTAAATCAAGACCCTAATCTGTCGAAAGGCGTTGATATAATCAACAGGGACAGTTGAAAATGTGTGCCCCAACGGGGACTCGAGCCCGGGATCTCTTGCTGGCATGGCAGACGCTCTATCCATCTGAGCCACCGAGGGCACAGACGATAGTACGACTGCAGGAATTTATCCCTTGCACTCTCCCCGTGAGAGCCACATTCCCATCTTAATGTCCACACGCTTCATTCGTAGTGCCCCTGCCCATTACACTCATTACTCGCGGCAGACAATCTTACCGAGTCCCGTAAGAGTTGGGGCAATGCGTGTGCATCCAGCACAGAAGAAGAAGGTTAATGGCCGGTTAGCGTTAACTATATGAAGATGGTATCTGTTCTTTAGGACATGTCCGAAAGAACAGATACCATCTTCATATAGAGTTATTGGACGTGAAAAGTATTGTATACAAAGACCGCAATAAAAAAAAAGGACAGTTGTCAAGCTGCTTCCAACAAACACGGAAACACACTTGATGAGTCTTCAAAAGTCTTACGAATCAATGTAGGTACAGTTATGGCTTACCACTGCAGAGTTTCTAAGATGTTAGCAGCGCAATCTCCTTTTCCGGATTGCAGATTGTGGGTGTAGTACTCATACTTTCTGTGATCCTTAGGGCTCACAACAGATGTACGAGTCGTATTTATGAAAGTCACAATTATCTCGTTTGCCCACTTCTGGTTTCTTGCAGATCACATAATAACAAATGGGATCCCTCTCCATATGTGCACAATCTTTCAAACTGAAGTGGAACTGCTGCAGCCTAGGCTGGCGCCTACATTCCAGCCACCAATCAGGCAAGGGTGTACCGCGGGATTCCGTAATGCCAAGGCGCCTGCAACTCCACCGCACCCCATCACGCTCCCAGCAGCCGCTGCGCGAACCTGGTGGCTCTTCATTCGTCGGATACATCGCTGCTGTCAATACCTCGGCGAGTCACGTGCTATCACCACACTTTACGGTACGGCTTTATAGGGCACCGCCCGGTCAATCCTCAATGTACCTAACTCAGTGACTACCATACATATAAGAAACTGTCATTGGATTGGTGTCAGATTCCCATCAGATCATCTGATCTTCTAGTTGTATTAATTCAGCTGCTGCTTTCTGCTGTACTTCTTTAAGGTACGGGATTAATAAAATTCAATTGTTCTTTCGCTACCTGGGCACATCAATTCATTAATAGCGTGCATCACCCGTAGAGGAGACTTAACCAAAATGCTATTGCCTCACCATTGAGACTAGGTGACTTGGCATTGCAGCACTGCCTGCGACAGAAAGTAGAAGCAAGACTGAGAGTGAGGGGGAGGCATTTACGCACAAGGAAAGGGGTGGATATGACCTGACCACACGAAACGTTCTCCACCCTAGGCGGACAGCATTGGCAACATCTCCTCCACACACCCTGTACAACTGCCTTCACAATCTATAACATCAGCCGTATTATCGGGCCGTACCGAAAAATATTCTTGTATTGCAGTCGCTATACAGCAACGTTGACAGAAACACTACTGGGGACACACACTGCTGTGAAATACGGCCCCTTCTAAACGTACATTTAGTTCAGTGAGATGGCGCTGTTGCTGGTAAAAGTTCATTCATGTTTCACGTTTCCTTCCCAGCATATAGTATGGTTGCCACAAATTCTGTCATTGTAAGGATGGGCAAACCGAATGTTATTTCGGCTACTGTGAGAGTCAGCACCAACATACCCAAGGAAGGAGATACATTACGACGGACGATTGCAGAAAACCAAAATGATATGTACATAACACTTTCAAATAAATAGAACACTATTTGTAAATAAGGAAAGAAACATAATTTAACTTGTTGTTATGAAGTGACTTGATGTGCCTGACATACTTTCTGCGCCTCCTAAATGCAAGTACTTTTTTACACTATTACTACTCACAGAACACAGGCTAAGTATCGTCTTGCTGTTACTCAGTACTGATGCTCTCGAAGTCTGCGGCCGAACTGGGGACGACCAGCTTTGACAGCAGGCGCTGAATTCCGTTTTCCTGGAGGTGTGGCGCTGACAGCTCTTTCAAATTGCACGTGGGTCAGCGCCTTCTCGACACCGTTCCTCGGAGCTGCGCTGGTCAGTGTGCAGTCGTTGCTTCATGACTGCACACCGAGATCGAGAGTTGTCCTCAAACCTTGGTCTTCCTCAAAAATTCCCCCATCCCTACACCATTGATACTCTTATGTCAACCGGTATTGACTGCTAGATGGGGACCGCCAGTATAAAATGTGGCGGTGAGTATCGTGTTGTCAGTAGAGAAGTTGTAGCAACAGAATACGTCCATCAGAAGAGCTTGGTGACTTGAAAGTGAATTATCATTAATGAATCCGTCAGAGACATTTAAAACATTCTAATGCTGCTCAAGTCGACTGTTCAATACGTGATTGTGAAATGGAAACGCGAAGAAATAACTAAAGCTAAACCAAGAACAGGTAGACCTAATGTACTAATGTGTTGAGGTGGTTGTAGAAAGCCGCGTTAAATCAGCAGAAGGAATCGCTCGTGAGTTCCAAAGTGTTGCTATCAATCCAGCTAGCTCAGTGACTGTTGTTGTTGTGGTCTTCAGTCCTGAGACTGGTTTGATGAAGCTCTCCATGCTACTCTATCCTGTGCAAGCTTCTTCATCTCCTAGTACCTACTGCAACCCACATCCTTCTGAATCTGCTTAGTTTCTTCATCTCTTGGTCTCCCTCTACAATTTTTACCCTCCACGCTGCCCTCCAATACCAAACTGGTGATCCATTGATGCCTCAAAGCATGTCCTACCAACCAATCCCTTCTTCTAATCAAGTTGTGCCACAAACTCCTCTTCTCCCCAATTCTGTTCAATACCTCTTCATTAGTTATGTGATCTACCCATCTAATCTTCAGCATTCTTCTGTAGCACCACATTTCGAAAGCTTCTATTCTCTTCTTGTCTACGCTATTTATCGTCCATGTTTCACTTCCATACTTGGCTGCCGGCCGGAGTGGCCGAGCGGTTCTAGGCCCTACAGTCCGGAACCACGCGACCGCTACGGTCGCAGGTTCGAATCCTGCCTCGGGCATGGATGTGTGTGATGTCCTTAGGATAGTTAGGTATAAGTAGTTTTAAGTTCTAGGGGACTGATAACCTCAGATGTTAAGTCCCATAGTGCTCAGAGCCATTTGAACCATTTGCCCCATTTGATTTCCGTGGAATATCTTTCTTTTATTTTTCAAACTCACCTTACTATTCAGTATAAGAATGGCTCAATATCTGTAGCACCGCCAATTTTTCTATGATTTTCTTATTTGTAGTGAATTGTTTTCGTGAATATTTGGCTCGTCACTTTTCATTCATTTTCACATGGAGATTCGATTAAACGTATTAAAGCGATCCAGATGGTGCAAATACATTTTTCGTGTCAGAAAAAGCTATAACGCTGGTTGTAACGGACGATTTCATTTCCTTACTGTACTACAATTGACGTAGTGTACGCAGTTATAATTATTTCGTTGAGTGAAATTTCGAACTGTGACATGCTGCAGTTAGTGCGATACGATATTATGAGTGAAATGCGAACGAAATGATAGCTCTGAATGTAAGGGATGAGATGTTCTGAGAACTGGCAGCTGAGTGACATACGCAGAAGTGGGGGCGGTCGTACGCATTGTACAGGTGAACGCGGAGGAGCGGACACAAGATCAGCGGTGCCTGCGCGGCACTGCCAGCGACTGCGGAACAATGAGAGCCAAGGCGGTAGAAACATTAAAAAAGGCGAGTTGCAGCCGTGGAAAGGTGCTACTTACAGCCTGTGCCCTGTCAGACAAAGGTGCCCTGAAAGCTTTAGTTTCTGCAGCGAGTAATTCAGCGAAGCATGGGGCGGCAGTCGGGCCTATGCGCAAGAAACATTCTGCGAGATAGACCCCCCACCTAGAGGTATAGTCCCTCTACGCCCACATCGGCATGATGGCCAACTCAAAAGGTCTACTGCCATCTCTGCATAAGGGTTACTTTTCACTAGAGTGAGGTGTCGCAGGATGTGGGTACTGTGATGTTTCTGTACGTCTGGTTAAGATTAACCATTAATACGCGCTCATCTCGTGATAGTTTGGGTCGAAGTCGAACGAAGGGTAGAGGTTTGAAGGGCAGAGGAAAAAAAGTGCCAAGGCAAGAGCCAAGGGAAGAAAACCTCTGCGATAGTTAGGTCGGGTGGTAAGAGCAGTAGCGGATGTCTTGCTGCCTGCGATAGGTCATGCAAGGTTAGGCTTTGTTAGTAGTGGGTACCATGCACGTCGATACCTTTGACGTTGTGCGGTGCTGTTGCTCGGCGGCTGCCGCTGGGTGCCGGTGCTGAACTCTCGATCAGCGTCAGCAACCTGCAAAGGGTTTATCACCGTTTTTGTGCCTGATAGGTCATGTATCGGATTCACAGTGTAGGGTGATGACGATTTGTTGTGCGTCAGTGCGCGAGCTCGTCGGTTTCCCTGCTGTGACCTGTTGGTCGGCTCAAATAGCAGCGGGTAATTTCCACTCAACGTTGTTGAAATGCAGGCGCTTGCAGACGTTTGTCGTTTGTTGGTGTATGTTAG
Organism: Schistocerca serialis cubense; assembly: GCF_023864345.2. Classification (NCBI taxonomy): domain Eukaryota; kingdom Metazoa; phylum Arthropoda; class Insecta; order Orthoptera; family Acrididae; genus Schistocerca; species Schistocerca serialis. The sequence goes on from NC_064642.1 coordinate 241,090,970, forward strand.
CTTGCCATAGGTGGTTATGCCCTAGCTAGTAGTGTCTTTGGCAGCTTATGCTTCCACCTAGACATCCCTCAGCCGTCCTTATATACTTGGAAACAGGATTGTAAAAAATTGTAGCTTCAAAGGTGTCCGGAAGGCTGTCGCCAAAGAACGAAGTTACTTTTTTCTCTGAAGTGTTTTCCCGTGGCTAGAGGAAACTCCGCTAGCAAGTAAAAAAGAACACTGATTCGTGGCTGTAGTGTGACGACAGTATGAGGTAGCCTTTGAGTTGATTTTTTTCGAGAACAAAGGGGCGGAAAGCTTAATGGATCTGACGTGTTTGTCAGATTCTCGTGGAAGCTTTTTAACAGCAAAACTGTTACGTTATTGGTGGAGAAAATATAACTTTTCGGGACTGGTAGACGAAGTTTTGTAGGAGAGAAACAAAGAGAGTCTTAGTTCGAGCTTCTAAAAAAATAAATGGCTCCGAGCACTATGCGACTTAACTTCTGAGGTCATCAGTCGCCTAGAACATAGAACTAATTAAACCTAACTAACCTAACGACATCACACACATCCATGCCCGAGGCAGGATTCGAACCTGCGACCGTAGTGGTCACCCGGCTCCAGACTGCAGCGCCTAGAACCGCACGGCCACTCCGGCCGGCGAGCTGCTAAAAGACGTGGACTGAGGTTTCCGAGGTAGTACGAGATCGTAGAGATTTGGCTTCATTCTCAAATAGCACAGCAGACTTCGAAAGCAACTCTGCTCTGCAGCGGAGACTGACGGAGTCCCGTATTGAAGTTCACAGCGGAGCACTTGATGGTGCGCACTTGATGGCAGCCAGCCACACCATTAATGTTCTGCTCATGCTGCATCAACTAGTGTCAGTGACATGCAGCACCGGCGTCTTGGAATGAAGGGAACTTAGAATTTAACACCAATTTCAGTTTGCCTTCCTATGTTCTACAGTGCAGTCACAGCTGCATGGATAACTTTAGTTTCTCTTTCAAGCGAAACAGTCATTGTCACCTAAGTACAGGTAGGTAGACAAATCTTTAGGAAAGGGAGATGGCGTTTAGCAAATTCTAGTTACCCACCAGTTCATTAATTTTGCCAACCGTTATTTGAATTATATCAGTTTTATCATAATCAATGTTTAGCCGTACCTTTTTTTTTTTTTGGGCGTGTCGCAATCGATAGAAACGGAACCCTTATAGGATCATTTTGCTATCTTAGGAAGAGGTAGACGTATCAAGTTGAAATTTACGTAACGTGTTAAGATCTACAATCCCTTAGATCTTTCTAAGTTAATGCAGTCAAAAGATATGGCTATTTACGTCATATATTTTGATACTTGCGAACTCACTCATCAAAACCTATAGTGTACTTCCCGTTGACCTAGAATGGTGATCTTTGGCTAGAATAAGGGTTCACAGTAAAACTGTAGAAAAAATCGGAAAATTGTTATTTTGCAATTATAACACACGAATACAAATGTTTTTGTCATTTACTATCCGACTGCGTCGCTATCCATCTATCTATTAATATCACTGTCTCCCAAAAAATGGTTAGACGTATCAAGTTGAAATTTATGTCGCATACTAAGGTCTACAGTCCTTTGGCGGTGTAGAATATGTAAGTGCCCAAATCAATGCAATCAGAAGATACGGCCGTTTGTGTCACATACTATGATACTCGCAAACTCACTCATTAAGCCGGCCGGGGTGGCCGAGCGGTTCTAGGCGTTTCAGTCTGGAACCATGCGACGCTACGGTCACAGGTTCGAATCCTGCCTCGGGCACGGATGTGTGTGACGTCCTTAGGTTAGTTAGGTTTAAGTAGTTCTAAGTTCTAGGGGACTGATGACCTCAGATGTTAAGTCCCATAGTGCTCAGAGCCATTTTAATTTCACTCATTAAAATCTATAGTGTGCTTCCCGTTGGCCTAGAATCATGATATTTGGGTAGTAGCAAAACACGAAAAAAATGATGTTGTTATTTGCTATCCGACTTGAAACCTGACATTAAAAGATTCTTGAAAGTGTTGGAATCCCTGGGACAGATATCTCCCCGGTATCAATGTCGACAACAGCAAAAAATCGTCAATACACTCGATTCAGGGAATCAATAAACTGTTTATTTACTTCATTAAATTTGTTCAGAACCTCAGTGCGCGAGTCCTAGCTGGCCAATTTTTTCTTTATCTGTTCTGTTGTTGTGCGGAGCGGAATTTCTGGATATACTGATCCGCTTAAGCACAGCCGCTCTAGGCTGCAGGAATGCTGGGATATCTTCAGCTAGCGCTACCCGTTACAATGCGTGGCTACAACAGCCTACGAATTACCACATTCACCTCACCAAATTGCACATTTAGATGTTGTAGCAAAAAGTTTTCCACGCAGGTGTTCCTCCGATTCGGGGAGCAAATTAAAGGCTGGCGGGCTTATATCAGGACTTTATGTCGGGTGGGGAAGTGTTTCCAATCCGCAATTGTCCAGCTTTTCTCTCAACGGTAGGGAAATATGCAGTCTTGCAATATCGCGCAAAATGATGACACTAACTGCAAGAACGCAGGCAGTCTTTGGCAAAATTTCTGGCGCAAAATGTTTTGCAGAAATAGCTTGTAGCATGCGTCTTTTACAGACGTACCGTGGAACACTCTGTTTGTAGCTATGACTCCATACATGTCTTATGCAAAGGTCATATTCAGTTTTACCTTTCCCTATTGTCGGTGGAATTTTTTCGGGCGTGGAGAGTCGGAACTGTTGCATTGTGTCGAATGAGATTTCATTCTGGCTCAAAATCTGGTATCCAACAATCCTATGCAGAAACTGTCTGATAACCTTGAAGCAATTATTCCGCTATTTTTTTGCTTTCTACTCTTCACTCAGATCACGCGGAACCCACCTGGCAGCAACTTTTCTGCTCTTTTAACTTTTCAGATATGATTCTGTAAACTGAAGTAATAGGTTTCTGCTCTCATATGCAATTTCCTCGCATGGTTTTACTCAATTCTCTCTCATAATGTCACCTGAGATGGGTGCAGACTGTTGCAGTTGATGGCCTTCCTCTCCTTGGGTTGCCCTCAGCGTGTATCTGATCTTTACAGAAACAAACAGACCACCGTGACACTGTGCAACAATCAACTACATTATTCCCACATATCTCACTCAAGGCGTTGTGAATTTGCGTTAGGTTTTTTCCAAGGAAGGATTCGATTTTGATGTTGGAACGCTGGCCACTGTGTGTACTCCAGACCTCACTCGGTTTCGGCTTCACATTTAAAACTGAATTACTCACGACGCTGCCACACGAACCAGCAAACAACCTACGGCCGTCACGCCTAGAGTCTCGCTCACTATTGTTATGAAATTCAACTTCATCGCGCAACCGTAACGGTGCTCATGAACAGTGTGCAGGACTTTTGAAATGATCCTCGTAGGAAAGCTGCAGCGTCAGAAGCGAAATATGGGAAGACCAGCAAGAATCGGCTCTTGTTACAACCACTAGTAGTGGATCCTAAACTTCCATAAATGGTATGCGTTTGGAATAAATAAGCATAAAGGCATGTTTGGCAACCCAAACGGGAAATAATAACAATTGTAAAACATCTAACAGTAAGCGTACGTAGCAATACAATGTGATACTGTGACATGAAACTAGTCGTAGGGAAAGTAGATACCAGATTTGGACTTATTCGAAGAATTCTGAAGAAATATAGCTCACCTAGGGAAGCAGCAACAACAAAATGCTCTTCTCGATTATTAGTTGTCAGTCTAGGGCCGTTACCACGTATATTACATGAAGGATATGGGAAGATCAGAAGATGTGCGGCAAGTTTTGCACCGGGATCGTTTAAAAATCCCGAGAAGTATCTAATAACATATTAATTTCTTTCACGCATAACTCGCTAGATGATAACTACTATAGTTGAATAAAATTCGGTTAAAACGGCGGTTTTTTAACAGCCACTTTTGGTGCGCACCATTTGCAAGCCGAATCGAAAGGGGTAAATGTTACGGTATGCTGGAAGTGCTAATTCTTGAAGTAGTGGTTATGTACACATGGCGTGGTATGCCCTATACAGGGTCTTCCGATTCGTTCAGATTAATACAGGAGGCAGAGAACATCAAAACAGATATATTTATTTATCGTACACATGCTTCCTGGCGGCTATTTCTGATGCTAGGAACGATTTACACAGAAAGTAGTTTAACAGCCTAACTTCAGCAGTACCATTTACAGGAACTGCTCGAATGTGCGACACTTGGCCTGTATGCACGCAGTAGCGTCGGGCTATTGACCGTTGTGTCCATTAGAAGATTCCTGGCATGTCTGCAGTAGCACCAATAGCGACGGAAATTCTAGCGACGAGGTCTTCCACAACGGTTTCATACACCAACAGCTTTATATGCCTCCAGCGGAAGAAATCCACATAACAAGTTGATTTCAGAGACTAAATGTTCGTCATCGATATATATTTGTTTTGATGCTACCTCCTGTGTTAATTCGAACGAATAGTTTCGGAACATCCTGTATAACGAAAGCTAATTACTGAGTGGAGTCACCACAAAATTTTTCTAATAGAAATTCACATCGTGTACAATATTCAGTGACGTCATTTTTCGTTTATTTATTGTTGGACGAATTGCGCCTCACGCAGGTCCTTGGTTCAGCCATTGCAGTCGTTATAAGATGAGAGAGATAACTTACGAAAATGAAATTAATCTCCAATTTACACAATATTTCAGTTCACCGGTGCTTCCCTAAATTTGTGTAAATAAGTGACTGAATACGGAGAACCACCTACTGCTGTTAAATGATTTCAGAATGTATGTGTCGGTTGCTGAAATGTTTGTGTGCAGACGCTGGAATGAATTGTGCGAGTACTTCACGTCCATTTATATAGTTCATCAATTTCATCAACTCTTTTGTTTCTTGTACAATAATATTTTCTGCTGCCGGTTACAATTTTTCTTTATTTATGACTCGTCTAGGGAAATAATTCTCACTATCAGGTGTCTTTCCCGTCTTCTGTGACACTTTTATGAATGAAGTTTGTGAAGCGCGAGACACTGGATTATTTTGGTGAGTTTACCATACTGCAAACATTCGTAATTTTCTAATAACTGTAAAATGATCGTCATTACAAAATGCATTGAAAACTACATTGGGATTGGGTACAAGGTAATGCAAAGAACGAATTTTTGAAGCAAGAACGTCCATATGGATCTGTACAAACGTCGAATTACCGACTGGTCCGAACGCACGCTAAGATTCGAAATTCTGCTCTATAATACGTCCAGAGGGTGGCTTCAGTTCTAACGTAGGACGCATGTAATAGGAATAAGCAAAAGCTTTTCTCCAATCATGTACAAGAACAGCGTAGGTTATTGTTATCCACAGCTTGCAAACCGGCTCATCAGATGAAAGTCCTCCTTATCCAAAGTTATACCTGCGTTTACAGGCATGATTTATTATTACAACTGTGCATATGGAGTACATGAAACGATTGCATTTACAGATCGACAGCACAAGCGGTTCTGAGGTACCAGGTACCGACCCACACTGAAACACCTTTATCATGGCGTGGTGCATCCTCCACTGACTCTGTCATTCAGTCGATCAAACAGACGGGGAATACTGTCCTGGGATACGTCATGCCACGCCTGATCAACATGTTCACGTACTTGTGTAAGGATTGTTGGTTGGCGAGTCGCTCGAGTAACTTCTCGTCTCACCATATCCCACACTTGCTCGTTTGGAGAAAAGTTAGGACATTGTCTGGCTACGGTAGAAAAATCAGAAGACTGTCTGGCTACGGTAGCTGCTGCACGTCTTGCAGAGTTCATTTAGTTTCACCGGCAGTGTGTGGGCGAGCATCATCCTATTGGAACAACACATCACCTTCTTGTTGCAAGAACGACAAAAGAACGGGTGTAACAACATTGTGCACTTATCGAGCACTGGTTAGCGTCCCCTCCAGAAACACCAGAGGTGAACGAGAGTTGTAACTTATCGCACCCAGACGATAAGGTTCGGCAAGGGCCAGTGTGTCTTGGACGAATGCACTCTACGATACAGCATTCACCAGGTCTGCATCGTACGCGCTAACGACCATCACCTGCGGGCAGGCAGAATCTGCTTTCATCGTTGAAGACCAAGGCTCACCAAGTGATACTCTGACGGCACCAATTACAGTTGTGCACGTCGATGCTGTGGCGTGATTGGAAGACAGGCCAGAATTGTGGGTACTCATAGCCCCACTACGAATAACCAATTCGCAACAGTTCGTGTTGACACATCTGGGATCACTAGCCCTTTTATGTGTGTTATGGTAGCGGTACAATTTGCCATTGCTGCCCTTACAATACGACCATCCTGTGCTGCGAGGACGTCCAGAACCTCGTCTACGGGCGTGAGAATGTTCATGTGACCACTGACACCAGCATCGTTGCCCAACTGATGTAGCACGTCCAACTTGTGTGTCAATGTTCCCAAAGGATCATCCCGCCACTGGGAAGGCCACAATTTGACCTTCTTCAAACTCTCTCATTTGGCTTTAGGAAGCACAAGTGCGTCGCCGTAGCATGGTTGCGTGCTTGCTTCATACGTATGCATCGCATTGAGCCTTCTGGCTGCGAGCATTCCTTACTGATGGGTAGACGTAGACTGCACACTAGTAGCTGTGACACTGAGCTACCTGTCGGCGGACGAAGCTGAACCCATTATCAGTACCTCTACCATCCAGCGGGTGGCGTATGCCGTCATCGGATCCAAATCGACATCGTCTTTCCAGGTGTACTAATTTTTATCCACTAGCGTATTTCGTACGCTGAAGGCTGACGAAGTACTAGAACGTTGATGAAAGTTAGTGTGATTAATGTTTGTTGCCGTTCATAGAGAAAACACTGATAACTTTCAACCAGTAACTAGTTTTTTTTTCTTTTTTTTTTTTACCATCATGGTCCGCGTCAACGATCTGTCAAGAAAAACTCCTCAGTGATACTAACTTCGCCTCAGCTTACTACGAAGTAAATTAGCGGTAATGAATCCATTGCAAATGGGACGAACGTATGACATTGAAGGTGATGCCACAAATTTTTCATTTCGGAGAAGCACCAGCTCACGGAGGAGCAATGGGGTCACAGTGGGAGTGGTTCACGAATACTACAGTTATCAAACCTGTTTACAACCTTTGGATGTTTCAGACATTCACCTAGTTCCACAACAAAGTAAATTAGCGGTTGAAATTAATAATTTATCAATGTGGTATTCACCCATATACCTCGATCAGGACAACTGACAGCTGAGAATGGAAGGACTGGCGGTAGTTTGCCGTTGTTCGTGAGAACAATATGTCTGCGTTATCAACAGCTGTGGAGTTCCGTACTGAATTACGGTCACGCATTCTCCGTTAACACGCACTATTGAGTTCGCTTTGTGAGAACATAATAGTCTCGTAACTTCTAAACGCAATTTCACTGCCAGTTTCGCACATTGAATTCCGTAAGTGCCCGTGTACAAGTTCCTCTTAACCCATAATCAGAGGACTCAGAGTAATGCATAATGTCTATGCCTACTACCTAAACCCTGTTTCTGTGTGTTGCACGAAATGCAGCGAGTGTTTGTATTCGTGCGTGAAAACGATTTCAATAGTATACGAATGTTTCCAATAGAAATCAAAGCACGCGTGCTTTCAGGCAAAACGGAAAGAGAAGACAATCTGCAATTAAGCGTTTCACAGTTTCCGCGCCGAACCGACAAGGTGATTTCGACGAAAAAGGAGGCATAATATGGTAACCTGGGGCAAAAGCCACGTGATTGTTTCAATAGAACACTGAAAAGAAGCTGTGTCTCTTATACCACGAAAGTAAAGACTATCCGGACAGGCATAACCACTGTTTAAAAACAGTGTAGGCACAACAACATACGAAAGTCAAACCTGCACGTTTTCTATACTGACTGAAAAGTTGTTCCCTGCAGAGTTCTAAGACAAGTTGTGCTGGAAATACATAGAGATGACAAAAGTCATGGGATACCTTCTAATGTGGTGGCGGACCTCATTTTGTCCGTGGTAGTGTAGGAACTCGACGTAGCATGACCTCAACAAGTTGTTGAAAGTCTTGTGCAGAAATATTGTGCCATGCTGCCTCTACTGCCGTCCACAACAGCGAAAATGTTGCCGGGGCACGATTATATGCAGGAACTCACCTCTCGATTATGTCCCGTAAATATTCGATGGGACTCGTCTCGGGCGCTACAGTCTGGAACCGCGCGGTCGCTGCGGTCGCAGGTTCGAATCCTGCCCCGGACATGGATGTGTGTGATGTCCTCAGGTTAGTTAGGTTTAAGTAGTTCTACGTTCTAGGGGACTGATGACCTCAGAAGTTAAGTCCCATAGTGCTCAGAGCCATTTGAACCATTATTTGAACTCGTCTCGGGCGATCCTGGTGGCCAAATCATTCACCCGAATTTTCCACAATGTTCTTCGGCCCAGTCACGAATAACTGCCAACTTGGGACCACGACCTCCTCTGGTCTGTACGACGTTCGGACCTTATCATCAGCTCTTACCGAATGAAATCGGGACTCATTTGACAAGGCCACTATTTTCCAGTATTCGAGGATCTAGCGGATATTATGACCTTTCAGACGCATCTTGTACATACTTCAAGTGACTGTTCTTCTTAGAGACCCGGTAGAACTTCTGTAATTGTGCGGCCCTTTTAGCCGTTACGGTTTCTTCAGCGAAGTAAGCACCAATATCTCCACTGAGGTGACAATACTGGGATACCGCTATGCACATATAGTGATGGTGGTAATATCATGTACACAAGGTGTAAAAGGGCAGCGCATTGGCGGAGCTGCCATTTGTAATCAAGTGATTCATATGAATAGGCTTCTAACGTAATTATGGCCGCACCACGGAATTAACAGACTTTGAACGCACAATCGTAGTTGAAGCATGGAACGTTCCATTTCGGAAATAGTTAGGGAATTTAATATTCCGACATCCACAGTGTCAAGAGTGCGCCTAGAACATCAAATTGTAGGTATTAACTGTCTCCAAGAACAATGCAATGGCCGACAGAACTCACTAAACGACCGAGAGCAACGGCATTTGCATGAAGTTGTCAGTGCTAACAGACAACCAACACTACGTGAAATAACAGCTAAGAGATCAATGTGAGATGACGACGAACGTATTCGTTAAGACAATGTAGCGAAATCTGGCGTTAATAGGATATGGCAGCAGACGACCGACGACAGTGCCTTTCCTAAGAAAACGACATTGACTCCAGCACCTCTCCCGGGTTCAAGGTCATATCAGGTAGACCCCTAGACAACCGGAAAACCGTGGCCTAGTCATATGAGTCCCGATTTCAGTTGGTGGTGTTGGAGGGTAGCGCAAACTGCACAAAGCCATGGACCCAGGTTGTCAACAAGGCACGGTGTAAACTGGTGGTGGATCCATAATAGTGTAGGCTGCATCTACATGGAATGGACTGGGCCGTCTGGACCAATTGAACCGATCATTTACTGAAAATGGTTATGTTCGTCTAATTAGAGACTATTTGCAGCCATTCGTCGACTTTATGTTCCCAAAGAAGTATGTAGTTTTTATGGATAACAATGCGCCCTGTCACCGGACCGCATTTGTTCGTCATCGGTTTGAAAAACATTGTGGACCATTCGAGAAAATGGTTTGGCCACCCAGATCGCTCAATATGAATACCTCATAACATTTATGGGACATTCTCGAGGGGTCAGTTCGTGCACAAAACTCTGCGACGGAAACACTTCTACAATTATGGACGGTTATAGAGACAGCATGGCTCAATATTTTTGTAGGGGACATCCAACGAGTTGTTGAGTCCGTGCAAATAGGGTTCCGACATGGTATCAGAAGCTATCTCATGATTTTTTTCACCTCAGCGTAAGTCTCCAACAATTCCACACTATTGCCTCTGATATTTAGCCAGCCTTATTCTGTGTGTACTCTCAGTAGTTCAATAATACATATTGCTTACATTCAGCTTTCTATGATTTGTAAAGATAGAGTCGGCCGTCGTAGCCGAGCGGTTCTAGGCGCTTCAGTCTGGAACCGCGCTACCGCCACGGTCGCAGCTTCGAATCTTGTCTGGGGCATGGATGTGTATGATGTCCTTAGGTTAGTTAGGTTTAAGTAGTTCTAAGTTCTAGGGGACTGATGACCTCAGATGTTAAGTCCCATAGTGCTCAGAGCCATTTGAACCATTTTTGTAAAGGTAGCTTCATCGGTAAATAGCGTTATTTGAAGAAAGAATCTATTGTCCTGGTGCTATACTGGAACTCAGTGCTACAACGCCATGTGTCTTCCGCAGTTTCACAGGATAGTTCAAGTGTCACACGATACGGGCTGACGTAGTTTGCACGCAAAACGCGAACAACGCTGAGCTGACTTATTCCAGGGCCACTTGCAGTTTCTCTGGAGCTAACGAGTGGATTATGAGCAACAGGTGCCAGAACATTTATTTCGTTCGCTCTGCTCGTTGCAAGCTTCCTTCTTACCCTCTGTATAACCTTCCAGCGCCCTTTTACCAATGACTTTTTACATATTCGATCAATGATCGTTCTTTTTGGACACTGTCTGTTGGTACACTCTATGTACACAACTGATATGTTCTCTTCGTGTAAGTTCCGCATTCTCCGTAAAGATGTACAGTATCTAGTTTTCGTTGGTCTGTAATAAACACTTCTTGTTTCAAACTAACCGGCATTAGACACACCTCAGTGAGACAGACAGAATGAGAGCTACATTTCCTGCAAGTCCCTTTTGTACCGTGTAGTGTTGGTATACCGACGTGGACCTGGTTTTTCACCTGTCTCTTGAAGATCATTACGTGCCCCTGCCTTACCATGCCCCCTACACATGATGTCTCACTAGCAGGCCCCCTTATCTTTGATGTCATCATCATCAAGTGACACATTTCGCCTTCTCCTTTCCCCTCCATTCCCTTTCTTTCAACCAGGGCCAAGCATTCTATCCGTCATTAAAATGAAAGAGAAACAACCACAACCTAGTACTTTAGTGGCCATATTTTTACGGCTTTACTGCCTATTTGTGCGTATTTAATATACGATACTGCATTAACGTATGCGTGTTTTACTCTTAGATAGTACGTGAAAAGGCCGGCTGAAGTGGCCGTGCGGTTAAAGGCGCTGCAGTCTGGAACCGCAAGACCGCTACGGTCGCAGGTTCGAATCCTGCCTTGGGCATGGATGTTTATGATGTCCTTAGGTTAGTTAGGTTTAACTAGTTCTAAGTTCTAGGGGACTAATGACCTCAGCAGTTGAGTCCCATAGTGCTCAGAACCATTTGAACCATTTTTTTTAGTACGTGAAAATCCGGGCTCTTTTGATGACATATTTCTTGTGGCTGAAGGTGAAAAAAGGCTTTGAAGTCGTGGCACAAAGTATAGCATGAAAATAAACGTGGGCCGAGCGGTTCTAGGCGCTACAGTCTGGAACCGCGCGACCGCTACGGTTCGGATCTTGCCTCGGGCATGGATGTGTGTGATGTCCTTAGGTTGCTTAGGTTTAAGTAGTTCTAAGTTCTAGGGGACTGATGACCTCAGACGTTAAGTCCCATAGTGCTCAGAGCCATTTGAACCAAAATAAACGTGTATAGAACAAAGCTAATAGTTCTCGAATGAACTAACAAGATTTCTGTTACCTGTCAATGTTTATTTCCTCAACGCTTCTTGTTGATTTAGACGTCCAACATCATGTAAATTTTTGTAGAATAATATGGCCCGTATGTGTTGTGCTACGACTTTGGGATAACCTATAGCACTGTCTACTAGAGAAAAACAAAATGCTACTCATGACATGTCAGTCTTGTGGAGGTCTTTGACTAAGGATCGGCATGAAATGTAAATTTTAAAGTAAAATAACTACAAGTAAATTCTTCCAATGGCCTAATCCACATAAGTCCGCCTGATGACGGAGGCCTAAAGCTTTTAAACACTTATGGATGTAAATAAACTGTGACTGGTATGTGTGTGAAAGAATATATTTGGAATGTGGCATTGTACGGCTGCGAGGCTTGGTGTCTGAGAACTGGGGAGAGGGAATGACTACTTTGTTAAACATGGTGTTACAGATTCATGCTGAACGTCAGATGGACTTACAAGATCACGAATGATAAAATCTTTAAAATAGCAGTAGAGACGTTTATAGAACACTGTCGTAAAAAGAAGAGCTCAGATTATGGTCATCTAATGAAAAATTATAATAAGGAAATACGTCAGAGGAAAAAGGGATAGAGGATCTCCACGACTGAAGTACACAGATAGATTTATAAAAGATATAGGCTGTAACTCCTATTCAGATATGAAAAAGAAGGCAGACACATATGGAGACCTTAGAGATACTGCCAACCAGACTGCTGCCATTCGGACTGTGTAGTAAAGAATAAGGAAAACAAGAAAGCCCATTAAACACAGTGATTACTCCTACCTAAATTTGGCAGCGAAAAAATGTGAGCTAACAGAGATTTGTGCTACCCGATTTCTATCGATTCGGCTATTCCCATGAACAAACTCGAAAGTTCTAAGAGTGTACGTTCAGTGCAAACTAAGGCTGAGTGAAGTAAAGAAAGCTGTACCTTTATAATAAGAAGTTCTTACTTATCAGAATCTTACTTCAGAGACACAGGTCTATTCGATGGAAAAACACTGGACGGAATGCAATGACCTAACTCGGGATTGCGTCCAAAAACTAGCACTTTTGTTTTCATTGCCATCTGTTTCCAGATAACAGAATGGAAAGGCGGAGAAATAGGGACTGTTATTTAGCACCATTCCGTCGCCTAATTTCTGTTGCATCCCAGCTATGGCGAATAAATACAGAGATTGGCCGAAACACACCGCTATTTCCGTAGTGTTCTGGCACTTGTTGTTTACTACAACGGTGTTTCACAGGGTAGCGGACAAATTTCCGGTATTGGACGCGTTTCATTAGAGGGAGCAGAGGGCCGTGGAAGCAGTGGCGACGCCTTTCTTCATCTCACTTACTGCCTCTCCAGCGAGTTGCAGACGAAAAGACCTTTCCTGGAGTCAATTTAGGTCCGCGTAATTAAGTTTCCTGACGGTGTAATAACGGCAGAGCTACCCGGCCACTTGAAACGTCGGCAAGGAGAGATCAGTAGGTGGCAGGGAGGTGGCTGTGTGGTGAAAGGTTACTTTAGAGGGCTGGAAATTGAAAGGGGAGACAAAGGAAAGTGGAGACCACCGACGTCACGTGTTAGAAAATTTTCTGTACCGTGAAAGGAGCACCTTAAAAATATATTACTACCGGTGCCACAAACAGATCGAAAATTCATACCAATTTTCAACAACACTTCTTAAAAAAAATCAGTACACGAGTGTCCTAAACGACGTATTTATGTTACATGAAATGTTTTGAGGGTTTCGACTGAATTGTGAATTTATTAAATAATTTCTAGTGCTTCAGTCACATTTTACTAAAACTTAACTAGCACGACGCGTTTCGGCTGTATATGGCCATCGTCAGATGTATTTCTGTTGATGTACAGTACATTAATGATCAAGTGTGATTAGTTTCATTTGATGTGTGTGCCATTGAGGTTATGTATCGAAGTATTAGATTGGTACATTAGTTCTTACCGTTTATCCGTAAGTTCAATACAGACAACGTATAAACAAAAGAGACATTGGTCATCAATAATATATTCTCCTTCACTATTTACAACAGTCTGTCAACGCTGGGGTTCCTTTTCAATGCCGCCACTGTAGAAATAACGTCGTTCTTAGGCGAAGAAATCGTCTAGCCACGTTCGGAGCGCATTTTCATCCGGAACGAAGTTCCTTGAAGGTCGTTCGATAGAGAATGTAAAAGGTGAAAATCTGAGAGTGCAAGATCAGGTGAATTATGTGGATGCGGAATGACTTCCAACCCAACTCCTGTATAATGTTCTTTGTGAGCGAAGCAGAATGAGGGCTGGCGTTATAGCGGAGTAGCATCACATCACGTAGTCTTCCTGGTCGTTGTTCTTGGACTGCGCCTGCAAAACGTCTTAATTGGTCACAATAAATGTCAGCAGTGATGATTACACCTCGGAGAAGCAATTCGTAGTACATCACAACGTCGCTTTCCCACCAGACCCGTTACATAATTTCTTGTGGATGCGCGCAGGTCTTTGTACTGGGATTCGCTGCTTTGTTTGGGCTCAGCCATTCCTTTCTTTTCCTTATTCTGGCGTAAATACACCATGTCTCGCCACCAGTAATGATAGAGGATAGGAAGGTAAAATTAAACGCCTTTCAGCCGTCAGTTTTCAACCTCATTTTATTGGGCAACCAGTTTCAGGTTGTAGTACGCCATCTTCAGGCTTCTGACCAACGTGTAGAAATAATCTACCACGGTTCTGGTCAAAACAGGGGCCAGCAACACTGTTATTAGTAAATATTTGCTGCGGTGATATCCTGCAGGTGATGGTTGAGGTGATCACTGCAATAAATATCTACTAATACCAGTATTGCTGTCCCCTGTTTTGATCACAAGTGAAGTGGATTGTTCCCACTCGTCGGTCACAGGTCTGAAGATAGCGTAGTAAAACGCTGAAACTGATTGCCCACTAAAATAAGGTTGAAAACTGACAGCTGAAAGGCCTTTGATTTGACATCCTTTATCGAACAGCCGATTCCCGCCACCATCGCTAAAAAGATGGACATACAGGGGGTACGAATGGTCGATGTTCTTCACGAGCCAATTGATGACGACCAAGCAGAGACGCACATATGGCCACCCTCTGTTTTTTGTGATTTCGACTTAGAGTTTGTAGTACTCACACGCCCGATTTTGAACCTTCCCCATTCAATGCAAATGTTATACGATGGTGGAATGATTGCAAGTCATGAAATGTGCCAGTTTTTGAGTACACTGACGTGACCATTGTGCATTAATGCGTTTAAACGATCTTCATCAAACCCCGAAGGTCTTACTGAACGTTGAGAGTCACTAATGACATAAACGATCCTCCTTAAAACCAGAAAACCATTTTCTTGCTTTGTGTCAAATGGCATTATCCTCAAAGAAGGCGCTTCTGTCCGGAACCGCGCTGCTGCTACGGTCGCTGGTTCGAATCCTGCCTCGGACATGGATGTGTGTGATGTCCTTAGGTTAGTTAGGTCTAAGTAGTTTTACGTCTATGGGACTGATGACCTCAGAAGTTAAGTCCCATAGTGCTCAGAGCCATTTGAACTAGTTGAACTGTTCAGAGATGTCACTAAATCTGTCCAAAGATGTAAACAACCATACATGGCAGTACCTATTAGACTGAGGGGGTCCCACAGCCGATTAGTTCCAGTCATTCCACCAGGAAGGAGATACACGGCTCGTGATCTCTGTAGTTCAACCATGCCTAGACTGTCAATACCGCGATCCGATCGCTTCCGCATTGTTACTTTGTGCCAGGAAGGGCTCCCAACGAGGAAAGTGCCCAGGCGTCACGGAGTGAACCAAAGCGATGTTGGTTGGACATGGAGGAGATACGGAGAGACAGGAACTGTCTATGACATGCATCGCTCAAGCCGCCCAAGGGCTACTACTGCAATGGATGCCTGCTACTTACGGATTATGGCTCGGAGGAGTCCTGACAGCAACGCCACCATGTTAAATAATGCTTTTCGTGCAGACACAAGACGTCGTGTTACGACTCAAACTGTGCGCAGTAGGCTGCATGATGCGCAACCTCTCTCCCGACGTCCATGACGAGGTCCATCTTTGCAAACACGACACCATGCAGAGCGGTACAGATTGGCCCTACAACATGTCTAATGGACCGCTCAGGATTGGCATACGTTCTCTTCACCGATGAGTGTCGCATATGCCTTCAACCAGACAATCGTCGGAGACGTGTTTGGAGAAAATCCGGTCAGGCTGAACGCCTTAGACACACTGTCCAGTGAGTGCAGCAAGGTGGAGGTGACTTGCTGTTTTGGGTTGGCATTATGTGGGGCCAACGTACACTGTTGGTGGTCATGGAAGGCGCCGCAACGGCTGTACTACACGTGAATGCTGTCCACCGATCGATAGTGCAACCATATCGGCAGCATATTGGAGAGGCATTCATCCTCATGGAATACAATTCGCGCCCCATCGTGCACATCTTGTGAATGACTTCCTTCTGGATAACGACATCTCTCGACTAAGGTGGCCAGTATGTTCTCCAGACATGAACCCTATCGAACATGTCTGGGATAGATTGAAAGGGCTGTTTATGTACGATGTGACCCACCAATCACTCTGAGGGGTCTACACCGAATCGCTGTTCAGGAGTGGGACAACCTAGACCAACAGTGCCTTGATAAACTTGTGGTTAGTATGCCACGACGAATACGCGCATGTATCAGTGCAAGCGGACGTGCTACTGGGTATTAGAGGTACAAGTGTGTGTACAGTAATCTGTACCAGCAACTTTCAAGGTCTCGCTGTATGGTGGTACAACATGCAATGTGTGGTTTTCATGAGCAATAAAAAGGGCGGAAATGATGTTTATGTTGATCTCTATTCCAATTTTCTTTACAGGTTCCTGTACTTTCTGAACCGAGGTGATGCAAAACTTCTTTTGATGTGTGTATGATAGCAGTACGGCATCTGTCTGTCTGCTGTGCTAACAACAGTGTAGACAACATAGCTTTATCTGTCAAGGCAAAGAGATTTGTACCCTTTCGTTAGTCATTCGGCAGTAGTTAATCTGGTGGCGGTAAGGACCCCTCTGGTCTCTTTTGGCTACCTGTAGGAAGTTGCCTGAAGGAAGACCCTGCCCTTGGCAGTCGGGACTGGACCTTTGGTGAGTGCAGACGGTGCTCTTAAGAGCGACTTGGCACTGGTGAGTGCTTTAATGTGTGATGGTGTGTAGCTGTTCCACCTGATTTACACGTTTGATCTGCTAGTTCGTTTTCAAGTTCAGTAGCTGAACCCTTACATTTTCAGAGTATATTTTTCTGTATGTATTTAGTTTTCCCTGTCTTCGCTTTGTGTAAGCAGAACACTTGGTATAAGAAGTTCGTTACTCAACCACAGGTTTTAAATTCGGCTGTCTGACTTCTCTTTTAACTGGAATGTATGTGTGAACTTATCTTATGTGTATGTGTTTTATTTCTTCTACTTTTCATTTCATTTCAATTTTAAGATTGTATAACTTTTTTCGTACCACGTGGTGCTAATTTCACAGTGTGTAATTTCAGTACAAGCTAGAATAAGTTTTTTTCTTAATTCTCCTTCATATTTTATTGACATTTGTGTCTATTCTATTTAAATTTATGTTCTTGAACTTGTCACGGGTCTTAATAATTTTTCTTTCAAGAATATTCACGGAATTTGCTGGTGAAACACGTCAGCGTTGCTTAGATGGATGTCCATAGTTATGGAGATAAATCTCTCTGCCGGAAAGTGTTCCGCAGTTTTCCATTTCACAACACTACAATCATACCCGTGGTCTAGGGGTAGTGTGTTTGATTCATAATCGAAACGTCTTCGGTCCTGGGTTCGATCCCCGCCACTGCCTAAATTTTGATAGATAATCAGCATTGGCGGCCGAAGACTTCCGGCATAAGAGGTCAGCCTCATTCTGCCAACGTCAAAGAGGGCGGAGGAGCGGATGCACTCTCTTGTCCTAGGGGTGGGACATTGCCCCTAAAGGCGGAAGAATCAGCAATGATCACCGACATGACGATGCAGAAGGCAATGGAAACCACTGCAATAAAGACACGTAACGTGTATCTACAGGACATGTGGCCTGTAATTGAAGTGTCATGATGATCTCTCCATTGGCAAAAGATTCCGGAATAGTCCCCCATTCGGATCTCCGGGAGGGGACTGCCAAGGGGGAGTTTACCATGAGAAAAAGATTGAATAATCAACGGAAGGATAACGTTCTACGAGTCGGGGTGTGGAATGTCAGAAGCTTGAACTTGGTAGGGAAACTAGAAAATTTGAAAAGGGAAATGCAAAGGCTCAATCTAGATATAGTAGGGGTCAGTGAAGTGAAGTGGAAGGAAGACAAGGATTTCTGGTCAGATGAGTATCGGGTAATATCAACAGCAGCAGAAAATGGTATAACAGGTGTAGGATTCGTTATGAATAGGAAGGTAGGGCAGAGGGTGTGTTACTGTGAACAGTTCAGTGACCGGGTTGTTCTAATCAGAATCGACAGCAGACCAACACCGACAACGATAGTTCAGGTATACATGCCGACGTCGCAAGCTGAAGATGAACAGATAGAGAAAGTGTATGAGGATATTGAAAGGGTCATGCAGTATGTAAAGGGGGACGAAAATCTAATAGTCATGGGCGACTGGAATGCAATTGTAGGGGAAGGTTGGTTGGTTGGTTGTTTGGGGAAGGAGACCAGACAGCGTGGTCATCGGTCTCATCGGATTAGGGAAGGATGGGGAAGGAAGTCGGCCGTGCCCTTTCAGAGGAACCATCCCGGCATTTGCCTGGAGTGATTTGGGGAAATCACGGAAAACCTAAATCAGGATGGCCGGACGCGGGATTGAACCGTCGTCCTCCCGAATGCGAGTCCAGTGTCTAACCACTGCGCCACCTCGCTCGGTGTAGGGGAAGGAGTAGAAGAAAAGCTTACAGGAGAATATGGGCTTGGGACAAGGAATGAAAGAGGAGAAAGACTAGTTGAGTTCTGTAACAAGTTTCAGCTAGTAATAGCGAATACCCTGTTCAAGAATCACAAGAGGAGGAGGTATACTTGGAAAAGGACGGGAGATACGGGAAGATTTCAGTTAGATTACATCATGGTCAGACAGAGATTCCGAAATCAGATACTGGATAGTAATGTGTACCCAGGAGCAGATATAGACTCAGATCACAATATAGTAGTGATGAAGAGTAGGCTGAAGTTCAAGACATTAGTCAGGAAAAATCAATACGCAAATAGGTGGGATACGGAAGTACTACGGAATGACGAGATACGTTTGAAGTTCTCTAACGCTATAGATACAGCAATAAGGAATAGCGCAGTAGGCAGTACAGTTGAAGAGGAATGGACATCTCTAAAAAGGGCCATCACAGAAGTTGGGAAGGAAAACATAGGTACAAAGAAGGTAGCTGCGAAGAACCCATGGGTAACAGAAGAAATACTTCAGATGATTGATGAAAGGAGAAAGTACAAACATGTTCCGGGAAAATCAGGAATACAGAAATACAAGTCGCTGAGGAATGAAATATATAGGAAGTGCAGGGAAGCTAAGACGAAACGGCTGCAGGAAAAATGTGAAGACATCGAAAAAGATATGATTGTCGGAAGAACAGACTCAGTATACAGGAAAGTCAAAACAACCTTTGGTAACATTAATAGCAACGGTGGTAACATTAAGAGTGCAACGGGAATTTCACTGTTAAATGCAGAGGAGAGAGCAGATAGGTGGAAAGAATACATTGAAAGCCTCTATGAGGGTGAAGATTTGTCTGATGTGATAGAAGAAGAAACAGGAGTCGATTTAGAAGAGATAGGGGATCCAGATTTGGAATAGGAATTTAAAAGAGCTTTGAAGGACTTACGGTCAAATAAGGCAGGAAGGATTGATAACATTCCATCAGAAATTCTAAAATCATTGGGGGAAGTGGCAACAAAACGACTATTCACATTGGTGTGTAGAATATATGAGTCTGGCGACATACCATCTGACTTTCGGAAAAGCATCATCCACACAATTCCGAAGACGGCAAGAGCTGACAAGTGCGACAATTATCGCACAATCAGCTTAACAGCTCATGCATCGAAGCTGCTTACAAGAATAATATACAGAAGAATGGAAAAGAAAATTGAGAATGCGCTAGCTGACGATCAGTTTGGCTTTAGGAAAAGTAAAGGGACGAGAGAGGCAATTCTGACGTCACGGCTAATAATGGAAGCAAGGCTAAAGAAAAATCAAGACACTTTCATAGGATTTGTCGACCTGGAAAAAGCGTTCGACAATATAAAGTGGTGCAAGCTTTTCGTGATTCTGAAAAAAGTAGGGGTAAGCTATAGGGAGAGACGGGTCATATGCAATATGTACAACAACCAAGAGGGAATAATAAGAGTGGACGATCAAGAACGAAGTGCTCGTATTAAGAAGGGTGTAAGACAAGACTGTAGCCTTTCGCCCCTACTCTTCAATCTGTACATCGAGGAAGCAATGATGGAAATAAAAGAAAGGTTCAGGAGTGGAATTAAAATACAAGGTGAAAGGATATCAATGATACGATTCGCTGATGACATTGCTATCCTGAGTGAAAGTGAAGAAGAATTAAATGATCTGCTGAACGGAATGAACAGTCTAATGAGTACACAGTATGGTTTGAGAGTAAATCGGAGAAAGACGAAGGTAATGAGAAGTAGTAGAAATGAGAACAGCGAGAAACTTAACATCAGGATTGATGGTCACGAAGTCAATGAAGTTAAGGAATTCTGCTACCTAGGCAGTAAAATAACCAATGACGGACGGAGCAAGGAGGACATCAAAAGCAGACTCGCTATGGCAAAAAAGGCATTTCTGGTCAAGAGAAGTCTACTAATATCAAATACAGGCCTTAATTTGAGGAAGAAATTTCTGAGGATGTACGTCTGGAGTACAGCATTGTATGGTAGTGAAACATGGACTGTGGGAAAACCGGAACAGAAGAGAATCGAAGCATTTGAGATGTGGTGCTATAGACGAATGTTGAAAATTAGATGGACTGATAAGGTAAGGAATGAGGAGGTTCTACGCAGAATCGGAGAGGAAAGGAATATGTGGAAAACACTGATAAGGAGAAGGGACAGGATGATAGGACATCTGCTAAGACATGAGGGAATGACTTCCATGGTACTAGAGGGAGCAGTAGAGGGCAAAAACTGTAGAGGAAGACAGAGATTGGAATACGTCAAGCAAATAACTGAGGACGTAGGTTGCAAGTGCTACTCTGAGATGAAGAGGTTAGCACAGGAAAGGAATTCGTGGCGGGCCGCATCAAACCAGTCAGTAGACTGATGACCAAAAAAAAGCGATAGGGATGATTCTTTGAGCATCTGGATTACTCTGATGTGCAAAATTCTTTTTATCTCTGTTCTTGTGCAAGAATCGTGGTTTATTGTGTGAACATTTCTCACACGCGGCCGAAGATTTCCTTCTCATTTATCACCGCAATGTACTACAGCACTCAGTATAATAGTAATATAAGTAACATAACTAACTGCGTAACAGGTAATGACGGATTATAGTTTAGAATTATTTTGTGAATTTTTAATATGAAGTTTTATTTTAATAAATAATGTTAAACTGTGATGACTGTTTCTGAGACAAACCTGTCCCCTTTGCAATATTAATTTTAATACATCCCTCCCGGCGTTTCTGAAACGCAAAAGGCAGGCCTTATATTTGTAGTCTTTGTCTGGTTACCTTATTCTTTTTCTTGGGGCTTAAGCTCCTGCTTTCTCTGAATTATTTGGTTTAATGTTTCTACTTAAATTATTCCCATATGTCCATTCCATATATTCACTTGGATTTTTTAATAATAATAATGCGTTATTATGCTTACCAATTCAGTGATTAATTATGTTCCTGTATTAAATTTTCCCAATTTTAATTAAGTTGGCTGGCTACGCAATAAAATTTTGTGGCACCGGAAACTTACAGTAGACTGCACAGTTTCACATTGGCTAGCTTACCCCAGTTTCTGTTTGCACATCTCTCTGCAGATAAGCATTCACCCATTAATAACCATTTACATGGCGACCCTGCAAGTGAACATCACTGGATCTGTAGAGAAACAGTCAGTAGGTAGCACTCGAACAACTTGTTGTTCCGAGACTTCCGAGACAATTCCTTCTCATGATTTTACAGCGTTGTTCTTGACGGGGAGTTGTATTGTTCTGTGTCGTGTATAGATGTATTTTGTGAGTTTGAGAACTGGTTTGTTTTATTGTGTGTGGGTATATATTGCGTGTGTCGGTTCCATGTGACGGGTTATGTGTGATACTTGTATTTGGACTGCTTGTGAAACTTATATTCTGAGTATTTGTTTAGGAAAATAGACTTCCGTGTCTTTAGATTTTTGATAATGATATTTTGCGGAAGTGGGTGTCGCGCCCAGTCCAAAAGCAATAGCAGGCCCGAAAACGTTGACACTATGGAACAGAATGAAATTACAATGAAATGAACACCCTTATCTGCTTACAGCTGTAAACAGCTAAGGGTGTTCATTTCATTGTAATTTCATTCTAACGATCTGCTTGGTCACCGATGGTATAAACTATAGAAGAGGTTAATTATTCAGCTGCGAAGGTTGAGCAAAGAGGAAGTATCCTAGCAGGAGGGGTTCTGATGTAGTGCAGGCTAATAAACAATTTACAACTAGAAACGTTAGCAACAATACTATGCATGTAAGTTTTGAAAACGGACAGACACCATCCAATTTCGTGTCGGGAAGTCCTGGAGAGGCCTTAAGTAACAGTAGTGAAAGTACAGCTGAGTCCCCAATCAACCCTGTAGCAAACTATCAGTTTGATGTGAGAGAGCTAGTAAGAATATTCTCTGAGGAGAATCGTAAGGCTTTAGAAGAAAGTAACAAAATTTATCTGAGGAGAATCATCAAATATTATCTTAGGAAATGGATCTGGCCGGTCTCGCAGTAAAGATGAAAAACGATATAGTTGCGGAATTTAAGGAGGAGATTCAAATCCTTGTTTGCACTTTGGAAGAGGGCAGGTGCAAGCTAGCGAACGACTTAAGCTGCAGGAGGAGCGTCTTCTTACGGAGGATTTCCGTGCACTAGCTCAGTCACGTAAGCACGAATACGCCGACACTTGTGTTAAGTACGGCGGCACAGGTACCGGAGAGCATTAACGGCCAGGTGGACGCTAATAGTTCATTAGTGACAATTACGACAAGAGGGTAACGATCAGCGTATCTGCGACGATAAGGAGGAGATCATCACTGAAAACTCAACGGGGTCAGTGGGAAGCAAATATGCAACACAGGGACGTTATGACAGAATTGTGTGACCGGGTAGCGCACTTAAAGAACCTTCGGTACAATATACATGCTAGTGAACGTAACTGTAAACACAAACGGAGACTACAGATCGGAACTCTGGACGCGGTACTGATTCGGACGAGGATAGGGGCAGAAGAAAACGAAATGGGGGCGCCGGCGAGTGATCTCCTCGAGAGAAATGCACGGACTTGATTTTAAACATTTCCTCTCGGTGAGAAAGTTCGAAGTGTTTCGGAACGCTCCAAATGGGCTTCATCCCAGGGCTTGGTTACGGCAGTTCCAATTTTTCCTTCCTCCTGCCTGGCCGGACTCGCACAAGATTGAATACACATGTGGGTACCACGAGGGTGAGCCAAGGCAACTGCAACTCAGTCTAGGAGTTATGATAGATTTTTCTACGGGCTTACTAGTCTGGGGCGGCTCAGAACCACGTTAAACAAGGGATAATTATGATGCCGAACTTGCATCATTTTACACTGTTCAAGCCTGGTTCAGTTATTCGAACATATGCTTTACAAAAAACCGTTCTTGTGTAGATCAGCAGTACTAATTCGCATTTTCATTATGAAGTTACCAATGAACTTGCTCATCATCGCAGGAAGACGCAAAGATGACAGAGAGGGGTTTAGAACCATGATACAGGAACTGCAGTCGATGAAGGTGATAGCGCACAGTATAGCGGCTCATATTAGCGTCGCGCCGGTAGTCGCTGCCGCAGCGAAAACAGAGACGGGTCCACACGCGGAGGCGAGACCAATATGAGAATGAAACACATTTGGCATATCAGAAGTGGCGTAATAATAACAGGGAACATAGGTATCGTTACGGTAATCAACAAAATTACTTTAACTAATAATATTACATTAGCAGACAGCATTACGGAAACTGAGAAAATTACGGCAACCATGAAATCACGTAAACCGGAATGAACGTAGTAGCGACAAGAACCGCGATCCATGTCGTAGTGGAAGGCGTACCAACAGCGGTGTACCAAATCCTTCTCCAGGAGTCGATATCTGCCCAGGAAACCACAGACACAACCAGCCGTGCACCAGCGGTCACAACCAGCAATGTCGATTAGCAGATGCGGAGGACGGGGCTCTAAAGCAGACCGTGACAAGGCCGCAAGGACATGTGTTCTACACACGAAACCATGACATTAGGGAGGAGCTTTTGCAGAAAGTCTCCAGCGCGAAGGTTACGGAAATCAGCCCGGTAGTTACAACTGGAACTGCGACTTGATTGAGTTATCGACACCGGCAGCCCCTTCTCAGTTATCAGCGAGGCGGCATTTTGGAAATGTACAGAAGATGGTGCTTGGCCTATTTTACAGCTGAGAGGTACAAAAGTAAAGGGAGCGATATACGGAAAGAGCATTGAAATACGCAGGCAGACTCGACAACTGTACAATGTCAAGCGAAAGAGTTTTAGTTTAATTGTTATATTGTCTCCCTCTCAGGAGACACCGGCTTAGAGTAGCACTGTCCGTGCAGGCGAGAGGGCTTGCGTGCTCCAGGGAAGCAGAGGGCCATGCCGGCGGGAGCGTAGCTACCGGCAACGCCTCCCAAGTCACTCGGGCCACTGCAGATGAGCCAGACAAAGTGTGCCTCACAACGCCCTTTCTTTCCTCTTATCCTATCCTGTTTCCCATCTCTTGTCTTCGGAGACAAGGACTTCGTTAGCACTGGTATGCCATCCGTATAGGAGAGGGACAGCTCCAAATTGAAACCCGGGATCGGCACTTCCGTTAGGCGCAAGTACTGTCAACCGAAATGAGCGGCAATTGCCTGCAGCCAACCTAACTCCGCACGTCGCGTTTTTTCGCTCCTGTGGAACCAATAAGCTAGGCCGAGAGGGTGGCACGAATAGTGGGCAAGCTCGCCGTCACCTAAAATCTGCGTCCCAGGTGCAGTAGCAACCACGGAGAGGACACTTCACCATGTGAACACGATAGCAGCAGTTACGGGTCATAAGCTCGCTCTAATGGGCGTAGTAGCGGGCGCCAGGGGTCGCTATTGACAGTGGGAGGGACCATCGTAAGTCCACTGGCCAGTCACCGCCCGCTTCAAGCTGGGCAGCCCCCAGTCAGGTAAAGGTTCGTTCTGGTGCCGATTGTTCCATTGGGTCTATGGAACACTAGCACTGCTAGTAGTCGTCACCATAATATCTACACCCACTGCTACAAAAATAAAAAATAGAAATAAAATAAAAAGTAAAGATATTTCATTACGCATCGGTATGTGGAACATTCGCACTATGCTGTAAGGCTTCCCGGACACCTGTGGAAGCTCGCAAAAGCTACGGAAAACGCCTGCTATCGACGTAGAGCTAGTCAGACTCAATATCGCTATAACAGCACTGCATTAAACCGCGGTACCAGAAGAAGGCTCAATACGGGAAAAATTACACTTATTTCTGAAAGGGCAAAGATGTTGCTAGCCCCAGACAGCACGGAATCGGTTTTGCTGTCCGCAACGACTTGCTGTGTTGTACCGAAAACCCGACTGGGATCTCAGAACGCATTATGACTCTGCGTTTCACAACAAATAGTGGACCACTGACGTTTTTATCTGTATATGTACCAACAATTACCTCAGCTGCAGATGCCAGCCAGCCGGAGTGGCCGTGCGGTTCTAGGTGCTACAGTCTGGAACCGAGCGACCGCTACGTTCGCAGGTTCGAATCCGGCCTCGGGCATGGATGTGTGTGATGTCCTTACGTTAGTTAGGTTTAATTAGTTCTACGTTCTAGGCTACTGATGACCTCAGAAGTTAAGTCGCATAGTGCTCAGAGCCATTTTGCAGATCAAGGATCAGCTTTACGAACAACTCAGTGATGTGGTACAAGGAGTGCACTTCGGGGACCGTCTATGCATCCTTGCTGATTTCAACGCTCATATTGGTAGTGATTTTGCCACTTGGCCCGACTGCATAGGCAAACACGGAGCGGGCAAGATGAATGAAAATGGTCTACAGCTGCTTGAATTCTGTGCAAAGTATCAGTTGCGTGTCACCAACACATACTTCAAAGGCAAACTGAACCACATGGTTTCCTGAATGCACCCCCGCTCAAAACATTGGCTCCAATTAGATCTTATTGCAACTACAGCGTTACTTTCTTCATACACTTTCTTTCCTTAGTGCAGACTGTGACACGGATCATACACTAGTAGCGACAAAAGTGGGCTTCGCGACTAAAAAGTTTCACTCTACCAGAACACCTTACAAAACAAAAATCAATCTTTGCCAAACAAGAAACACTGTTGCAGTAGAAGTATTTAGTGACGAGATACGAAAAGAGGTGGATCCCTGGCACCCAGCCGCTACTATTTCTGAAGACTGGTAGAAGATAAAATCGCTTCTTATTGTTACGCCTGGAAATGTGTTCGGTTATCTGGAAGCAAAATCCCAGGACTGGTTCATCGAGAACGTAGATGTCCTGAAACCTCTCCTTGCGGCTAAGTGTGAGGCCACTGTCAACTGGCATAAAAACCCATGCAGTTCTACACGCAGAGAGCTAAGCAAAGCAAAGGCAGCTGTTCAACACACTGTCCGCAGCTGTATCAGTTCCTATTGGGAGCAGCTTTGCGCTGGCGTACTGGAGTGTTTCAATGCTGGCCACATTGGTGGTGCCTACTCGGGCATCAAACGGGCCATTGGACCGATTCCAATAAGAGCGTACGACTCAAGGAAATAGACGGAAATGTCATCACAGATCGAAATTGCCAATTGCACCTTTGTGTAGAGCATTACTCCGGCCTCTACTCACATCCCATCAACATTAGCCCAAACCCAATGGATGAAATTCCTCAGATGACACCTTCCATGACTTGGATGCCACGGCTACTATGGAGGAACTTCAAAGAGGGATTGCACAGCTCGAATGTGGGAAGTGCCCTGGAAAAGACAACATCTCCAAAGAAATTATAAAATTTAATCCAGTTTTTCCGCTGCTTTTCAACCCCTTACTGAAATGTTGGGCTGAGGGTAGTGTGCCGCAAGACATGCGCGATGGCAATAATGTTACTTTATACAAAGGCAAAGGTGGTCACGGCGATTGCAACTGTCACCATGGAATCTCACTTCTGAGTACACCTGTAAAAACATTTGCCCTTGTGGGGTCGGGCAGGCTTCAGAAGCTTGCCGAGCGCATTTACCCTGAGGAACAATGTGGGTTTCGTTCACGACGATCTACGGGTTAATATGATCTTCACACTCTGGCAAATTCAGGAAAAGTGCCGCGAGCAGAAAACCCCTCTGTTAATTGCCTTTATCGACCTAAACAAAGCTTCCGACACAGTCAGCAGAGATGGATTGTACGCAGTACTTTTGAAGACTGGGTGTCCTCCAAAGCTGTTAAAGATGATCAAGGCTTTTCACGAAGATATGGGGGTCTTCGACAGAGCCACATCTGACCCGTTCGCTGTGAAAAGAGGGGTTCTTCAAGGCTGCGTATTGGCTCCCACTTTGTTCAATATATTTTTTCTCAGCACTCCTCAAAGTTGCTTTTGGTGAAACTAACCTGGGCATTCATCTCTATACCAGAGCTGATGGGAAGCTCTACTCAGATCCAAGCGCTTCCGAGAAGACTTGCTTGTAATCAGACTTTTATTTGCTGAAGAAGCTGCATTTGCAGCGCATACTCAAGACGATCTGCAAGAGCTTGTGGATGAATTCTCAATTGCATGAAAGTTCTTTTCCATGTCTATAGAGGAGACGGTTATCATGGTACAAGATTACACAGTTCCAACTGTCATCAAACTGAACGACACCTTGTTGAAGGTAGTCGATAAATTTTGATATTTTGGTTCAATAACGAAGAAGATCTCTCCCTGGATGTGGTAAATGCAAGAATAGGAAAGACTGCCAGCACTTTCGAAAAGTTCCGCACACGAGCAAGGGACAACAAACGTCTTACATTGTCAGCAATTGTGTATCAGTCATGTGTGCTGAGTACTCTCCTGTATGGAACTGAGACTTGGACGTCGTATGCCAAACAGGAACGAAAGCTGAACGCCTTTCACCTGCGGTGCTTCCGTAGCATCTCAGGGAATCTGATGGAAGGATCATGCGACAAATGATATGGTTCTGAAAACTGCAAAGCGACAGAGCGTCACTGCCATGCTCAAGCAACGTCGCCTGCGATTGTTAGGACAACTGCATCGTATGCACTCCCGTCTGCCCCAGCGCACATTACTC
Organism: Schistocerca serialis cubense; assembly: GCF_023864345.2. Taxonomy (NCBI): domain Eukaryota; kingdom Metazoa; phylum Arthropoda; class Insecta; order Orthoptera; family Acrididae; genus Schistocerca; species Schistocerca serialis. The sequence continues at coordinate 241,119,194 of NC_064642.1, forward strand.
AGTGAAATAGCAGGGGCGAAGAGACCTCGTGCAAGACCTTCGCTACGCATTAGGGATTGCGTCAAGCGTGATATACGAGCATTTAATATTGACAGATAAGTGGGAGCAACTCACTGACGATCGTAGCAAATGAAGGAAACTGACTGCAGATGGAAGCAAGATGCACAATCGAGTATGGTTCAACAGCCCGTCCGGCCAGCCGCGCGGTCCAGCGCGCTGCTTCCCAAGCAGGAAGGCGTGCAGGTGGTCCCCAGCACGAATCCGCCCGGCGGATTAGTGTCGAGATCCGAAGTGCCGGCCAGCCTGTGGATGGTTTTCAAGGCGATTTTCCATCTATCTCGTCGAATGCCGGCTGGTTGCCCTCATTCGGCCTCAGTTATACACTACTGGCCATTAAAATTGCTACACAAAGAGAAATGCAGATGATAAACGGGTATTCATTGGACAAATGTATTATACTAGAACTGACATGTGATTACATTTTCACGCAGTTTGGGTGCATAGATCCCGAGAAATCAGTACCCACAACAACCACCTCTGGCGGTAATAACAACCTTGATACGCCTTGGCATTGAGTGAAACAGATCTTGGATCGCGTGTACAGGTATAGCTGCCCATGCAGCTTCAACACGATACCACAGTTCATCAACAGTAGTGACTGCCGTATTGTGACGAGCCAGTTGCTCGGCCATCATTGAAAAGACGTTTTCAATTGGTGAGAGATCTGGAGAATGTGCTGGCCAGGACAGCAGTCGAACATTTTCTGTATCCAGAAAGGCCTGTACAGGACCTGCAACATGCGGTCGTGCATTATCCTGCTGAAATGTAGGGCTTCGCAGGGATCGAATGTCGGGTAGAGCTTCGGGTCGTAACACATCTGAAATGTAACGTCCACTGTTTAAAGTGCCGTCAATGCGGACAAGAGGTGACTCAGATGCGTACCCAATGGCACCCCATACCATCACGCCGAGTGATACGCCAGTATGACGATGACGAATACACGCTTCCAATGTGCGTTCACCACGAAGTCACCGAACACGAATGCGACCATCATGATGCTGTAAACAGAACCTGGATTCATCCGAAAAATAACGTTTTGCCATTCGTGCACCCAGGTTCGTCGTTGAGTACACCATCGTAGGCGCTCCTGTCTGTTCAAAATGGCTCTGAGCACTATGGGACTCAACTGCTGAGGTCATTAGTCCCCTAGAACTTAGAACTAGTTAGACCTAACTAACCTAAGGACATCACAAACATCCATACCCGAGGCAGGATTCGAACCTGCGACCGTAGCGGTCTTGCGGTTCCAGACTGCAGCGCCTTTAACCGCACGGCCACTTCGGCCGGCCTCCTGTCTGTGATGCAGCGTCAAGGGTAACCGCAGCCTTGGTCTCCGAGATGATAGTCCCTGCTGCTGCAAACGTCGTCGAACTGTTCGTGCAGATGGTTGTTGTCTTGCAAACGTCCCCATCTGTTGACTCATGGATCGAGACGGGTCTGCACGATCCGTTACAGCCATGCGGATAAGATGCCTGTCGTCTCGAATGGTAGTGATACGAGGCCGTTGGGATCCACCACGGCGTTCCGTATTACCCTCCTGAACCCACCGATTCCATATTCTGCTAACAGTCACTGGATCTCAAACAACGCGAGCAGCAATGTCGCGATACGATAAACCGCAATCGCGATAGGCTACAATCCGACCTTTATCAAAGTCGGAAACATGATGATACGCATTTCTCCTCCTTACACGAGGCATAACAACAATGTTTCACTAGGCAACGCCGGTCAACTGCTGTTTGTGTATGAGAAATCGGTTGGAAACTTTCCTCATGTCAGCACGTTGTAGGTGTCGCCACCGGCGCCAACCTTGTGTGAATGCTCTGAAAAGCTAATCATTTGCATATCACATTATCTTCTTCCTGTCGGTTAAATTTCGCGTCTGTAGCACGTCATCTTCGTGGTGTAGCAATTTTAATGGCCATTAGTGTACTATGTCGGCGATTGCTGCGCAAACAGTCTCCATGTACGCGTACACCATAATTACGCTACCACACAAACATTTGGGGTTATACTCGTCTGGGGGCCGAAGAGCACAATAACTCTTGGTTCTGTGTGAGGCGGCGGTGGGTGGGTGGACTTTTATGGCCTGTTGTAGGGTTGTGAACCACTGAGGGATATGGCGGGACGAAGCCTCTTCGTCGTTCCTAGGTCTCCAGTTCAATACACATATACATACGCATGGCTTAACAACTTAGCTGCAAAACGATCGCAGAGACATGAGTTTATGACTAACCCTCCTGTTGGAGGGACTCACATTTGCCTTGCTTGTGAGCGCCAAGTCGGATCTCGCATCGGACTTCTGAGCCAACAGCAGACTTTAACCACCACTCAAAGATTGACGTGGGTGGAGGAACAATGATAATCCAGGTTAATGGTAAATTTGTTCATATTGTATTTAATGAATGTGTATTGCATTGTGAATCTCTCAGCTGCCTGAGTTTTCGTGTTCAATCCGACGCTCGACCGGGTAAAGAGGTCCTAGTTTTCTGCATTAACAGGTCGAGTTGTTCGAATAACGAACACAAAATAAATGCTACCCTTGCTGATGACTGGAGTGAGAATGTTGCCGATGAGTGTATCACAGTCGACGCCTGAACGGAATTGTTTCGAATCTTGGGGAAACACGAGCGTGCTTTCTCTGGTCAACAGGTGCAATTAAGGATTTGCATGCAAGTTTAGGGCAGGGAACATCAGAAGTTCTTTGTTCGCCCGCATCCGATTCCCTTAGCACATAAGGAGCGGATTGAGCGTGAACTAAAGAAAATGCTGGCTATGGTGCAAGAGAGCATGGCATAAGTTCCTACAATTCTCCACTCTAAGTCGTATCAAAACGTATTGGCAATGTTCGGTTTGTTTTGCTCCAGACAGATAAATACCGTCAACATACCGGAGACGGATAGGCCGGAGAGCCTGAACGAATTTTTACAGCGCTTCCATGGTGCAAAATTTTTGTCATCGACCGATCTCGTGTCAGCCTCTGGCACTTCGTTTTGGATCCTTCTTGTAGTCAGTACACGACCTTTCTCCGTTACGGCAGTTGCTACCAGTTCCGGCGCCTTCCGTTCGGGTTGAACGTATCTTCAGCCGCATTTATTGAAGGGCTAAACAGCATTTTGCCGGACGATTTACAAGCATGGATAACGCTTTATGTCGAAAAGTCGTGGGGACAACATAATGAAGTGCTACGTGGACAATTGGAGGTTTCCGAAAATGCAGGTGAAGTTAGAAAACTTTCAGTTTGGACAGAAAGTAATAAAATTCCTAGTGCATATTGTATCGTCTGATCGACTGTGACCGGACCCTGAGAAAATTGCAGCGGTAACGGTCAGCGCAGCGCCGACAAATAAGAATCATTTGAGAGCATATTTAGGCCTCTGCAACTTTTGTAAGTGGTTTGTAAACATGATCGCACTGGCCACTCCTCGTCTTTGCTCCTTGACGGACAAAAACACCGTTTGGGATTGGGACCATAAGGCACAAGAGGAATTAAACAAGATGAAGGACGTACTAACAAATGCACCGCTTCCGTCACATCCTGATCTGGAGAAGCAGTTTTGTCTCATGACGGACAATTCTTTAAGTGCTTAGGCGCAGTTTTCTTTCAAATGGATGGTGAGGATGACCCGTCTTCTTAGATGACAATTTCCTTTAGCAATAGAGTGCTCTCGTATTCGGAGAAAAATTACTCTGTCACGGAAGTCGAGGCTCTTGCAGTCGTCTGGGCATTTAGTGTGTTCACAGACCTCTGCGCTCTGCAATTTTTCATGAGCACAAGACAGGGGTGCAGGAGAATGTCCCGCTGGACTTTGTTTCTCCAAGAACTTGACTTCACTATCTACCGGTGTATTTATGGAGAGAAAAACGGGGTCGCAGACGCACTGTCGCGCATGCCGATAGGATTAGACCATACGGAAAAGAACAAGCTTGGGGAAAACAACTTCAGCGTTTTATACTTGAAGAACATTGCTTTCTAAAACGTTGTGTCCACATCTTTGAGTAATATCGTACAGAAGCAGGATAAGGTCAATGTGTTGAAAAACGTAAAGGAGAAGTGACACAACGAAGATAATGCGGCGATTCGTCTGCATTATTTAGCTAGGAACGGGATATTGTTCAAACGACGAGGCCCGAACGACTTCAGGTAGCTCCCAGTAATCCCAGAGGAACTCGTGCATAAACTGGTTTGGTCCGCACATTTAGGCAACGGGCACTTTGGTACACTTAAATGATTCCTAAAGCTGCTGGAAACCTGCTACTTTAACGATATGCTACGTGGTATTTGGAAAGTAAATAGAGTATGCAGGCGCTATTAGCTACCGAAACCAGCCAAGGAGTCGTATGCTGCACTACTCCATCCAATTATTCCGAGTAAACTCCGAGATCTAGCTGCAGTGGATATTTTTCGGTCCTCTAGTACGCTCTAGGACAGGTTTTAAGTATGTCTTGGTCGCAGTGGAGCTCACATCGAATCTTGTGTGTTTGAAGCCACTACGTAAAACCACGGGAAAGCACTTGCAACTGCATTCTCCAGTCATTTCTTGCGAGAGGTGGGTTCGGTGAAGAAAGTTATTTCTGATAACGGACCACAATTTAGGTCGAAGTTCTGGGAGCGTATGAAGTCCAGGAGAGAAATTAAAGCGGTGTATGTATCATTGTACAATGCATCCTCTAATCCTAGCGACCGCTGGATGAATGAAATCAGGAAACTTTGTGGCATATACTGGAATCGTGATCACCAATCGCGGGACACACACATAAACCAATTTCAGGACATACTGGATGAGTTGCCGAACGGGACGACTATGCTCCCTCCTGCTTATGTACTGCTGAACCGAGGTTGAGACGTACTGAAATTGTGGACTTCGCAATGCCAAACATTAAATGTGCAGCCGAGACAAGAACCAATGCTTAGAAAAAGAATATTAGAAACATTTAGATTCATATTGTGCAAAAGGTTTGGATCCAGAACCATAAAATGACCAACAAGCGATTTACCCTTTGCAAAAACTTTTTCAATCTGTACAATGGTCCATATCACGTGAAACGCACCCCTCGTGGAAATGCACTGGAAGTGGAGACAATCCGGACACTAAAGTCAAAAGGCGTTCATCACATTTCAAATATCAAACCATTTATTGAGTGAACAAAACAATAAGTGTGAGAGAGTATATGGTAATTGACGAATAATTTGATTTTTGTATATAATAGCGCTCTTCGGTTATAAATGTGTATTTTGTCCGTCTTTCATGTATTTATTTATAACGTAAAGTGCTTCACATTTCTATTTTTTTCTGTAATTTGGTTTATGTCAATGGGGTACATAATCTCAGAATGATTCCATATATGAAGTGTATGAATTGTTTTGGTGCTTGAATAACCATAATTTTTGTGAGGTGTTTAAATCAGATATTTCAGCAGTCTTCCATAAACCAGCAGACGTGTACACCGCAGATGAACAATCAAACAAACCATGGTAGCATTGGTATTAAATATCAAAATAAAGGTTGTCCTCTTTGTTTATATGTGGGTATCATAATGGTTATGTCTGTTTGTAGCAAATTGTTCTAACTTCAAAATGGTTGAGATGGCTCTGAGCAATATGGGACCTAACATCTGTGGTCATCAGTCCCCTAGAACTTAGAACTTCCTAAACCTAACTAGCCTAGAGACAACACACACATCCATGCCCGAGGCAGGATTAGAACCTGCGACCGTAGCGGTCGCGCGGTTCCAGACTGAAGCGCCTAGAACGGCTCGGCTTGCTCTAACTCTATAGATCGTTGTGTATGGAAATGTAATTAGTGGTAAATAACGCTCTGTGTTTGTAGGTAGCAGCGACACCGAATATACTCCATTTCCTTACCAAATATTGTGCAATGCGTACCCCGACCAGCTTCTCAATATAAATAATGTGTTTTATTTAAACTGTGTAAGAATTCGTTTTATTGTCTAAATTTTGTGTCTCACTCCAGTAACGTTAAAAGACCTAGGTAACAGTTTGCTCATGCAAGTAACCTTATGAGAAGTAAATTTTACGTCGAAGTATTTTTGGAAGCTTGGTAATTCATTCATATAAGTTTCTTATTTCCTTCGTTTCATTTTATTAAGAAGGACCAACTTGTAAAGCAACTTTTGGGGCAGTTTCTCTTGTATGAGTTTCAGTAGTAGAAATTTCCTTTGTAAATTCTGTAATGCCTGTAGGATGTTATAATGAGATGCTTCTCAGTGAAGTTTGAGCTCCGTGAGCCAGCAGCATCTGCCGGAGGTTCTGCGGTTAAGAGCACGGCGTCTGCAGCTAACGACAGAATTCCCAGATCCGTTAATAGCAGGCGGGGTCCGTCCAGTGGTGACAAAAGCAGACCTACAAGAAAGGGCCGCTTGCCCTACCCCACTGCTTTCCAGTGCCGGAAGAAGGCGGCGGACTGAAGGGTCGCGACTACATGCCGAACCGAAGCCTACGGCCGAGCCGGTATCCGCAAGAGCAGATGTCTGCTGGTACACACGGCTGCTCAAACTCAGCGCCCTCGGTGCCGAGGGGGCGTGCCGCTCAATAGCGACTTCACGTCAACGGGGGACTACCTTGATCGATGTCTCTGCTGACGAGATCAACATACAAATGAGCCAGTTCCTGTCCCTCTTGATCAGAGATATTACAGGCGATCCAAGGCGGATTACAATTCGATGCCACTGACGACACCTAGAAGCGGCTTACCACGTGACCACGAGTTGCATGATTGATGACGGGTGCGGCGAACGGAGTGAGGTCGCACGCAGCATCTGTGTGTATATTTCATGAACTGCAAACAGGGTGCGATCCTCTTGCTTCGGACTTCAATGCAGTGCGACGACTGACTGTGCCAACAGCGCGTAAATATTGCTCATTTCTGTACGATGTAAACAAAATCTATGCGCAAAATTTTCAGTAGAAGTGATGAGGGCATAGACATAAAATTTAATGATTCGTCGAATCGAAAATCTAAATTATTATATGTTGTGCAGGTTTGTCGATTTATTGTTCAAATGTGTATGAATTCCTAAGAGACAAAACTACTGAGGTCATCGGTCATGAGACTTACACACTACTCATACTAACTTATGCTAAGAACAACACACACACCCAGGCCCGAGGGAGGACTCGAACCTGTGGCGGGAAGGGCCGCTCAATCCGTAACATGGCGCCTCAAACCTCGCGGCCACTCCGCGCGGCTTGTCGATTTATTGACACTTTTGTCATGGCCAAGATATATCTCAAAATTTACTTATGATCTAATCCTTTTTTCTAAATTGTGCACCATACGTCAGAAACGTCTCACATTTTCAACAAAATACGACAATGGATCAACATTCAAATAATGCATTCCATTTCCAATATATGCATATTTTGTCTCAAATAATTTTTTTGCCGTACTATTATTGTCATACACAATGTATTACCTTTGTTGAAGTATGGAATTGTGCACAATGGTGCCATGAACACTTTTCTCTCTTATTCACATTTTTATATAATACTCACTATAACCTTTGAAGTTACAGTGATAACTGTTAAGTTACTGATCTATAGTATTTATTCAGTATGTACTTACATGAGGGATTTGTTTATGTCTTTGCTTAGGCTACATATTTATTCTGATATATCCTGATGTGTTCCATTCTGTACTGAACTATAATTGCCATTCATGTTGTATCTAAACTCAGCTTGTTTTCTGTGACACTTTTATATTCACTTTTAAGTCGTTTTGTTCTCAAGTTGTACATATGAAACACTTTTACTTTGGTTTCGCTCTTGAACTGAGCTCGACGTGATGGGCTCCATAACTCACACTTACTTTCTTTCCTCGTTTTAAACTCGTCAACAGGACATTACGTTAATCTTGGTGACCAAATAAGGTCCATGATTCAATCACCATACTGCAGTGTCGGACGGTATATTTTATTTACACACATATGCTTTAGCTTTAGGTTATTGGTTATGTTTTTTAACGTCTGTCTCATGTTTCACTAATCTATTCACAACATGTCTACTTTTTGGGCTGTTATTTTGTTCCTTTTTTTTCTTCTTTTTCTTCTTCTTTTTCTCGAAAGACTGCTTCATATGCTTGATAATGCCCTAGCATACCAAGTACATTTTCTGCACAGCCTTTTTCATGGAACATAGGAGTTATGAAACGTCTATTAGATTCGTTTCATACTATTTAGCGTTGTAACTTGTATTTCATGCTGACACGATCAATTATTGTAAGTTAGTTTTATATTTCGTGTTTGTCCCCATTCAGTGGTACACAATAACATTGAAGTATCAGTTTTTGCCGTAAGCATCTAATCTATGAATGAGTGATTGCGTGTGTATTTAGTGCTGACAAACTGAAGTATTTGTAATTTAGATTTTTACTTCGTGATTGTCCCCATTCAATGGTATACAATCACATTAAAGTACCAATTTTTCCAGTAAACATCTAATGCTAAGTACATTACCTACATTTTGTACTCCCAAATTTCCTTGCCCTCTTAATGATCTCTATGACTGAGTGAGTTGTATGTATGTTGAATTTGTCTTATATGTGGTAGCGGTACAGCATTTGGCTGTCTGCTGTGGTAGCAACAGTGTAGCCAACGCAGCTTTCTCAGTCAAGGCAAATTTTCTATATGTACTAAGTCTTTCCGTTCCTCGCTTTGTGTAAGCAGAACACGCGATGCAAGAAGGTTTAAAATTTAGTTGTCTGACTTCTCTTATTACTGGAATGTATGTGTCAACATTTCTTGTCTGTATGTGTTTTATTTCTTTTACTTTTCACTTCGTTTCAATGTTAAGATCGTATAGCTTTTTTCATACCACGAGGTGGTGATTTCACAGTGTGTAATTTCAGTACCATCTTGAATAACTTTTATTGATATTTATTGCTATTTGTGTCTATACGATTTAGATTTGTTTTCTTGAAGTTTTTACGAATCTTAATACTTTTGCTTTGTTCACGAGTATTCGCGGCGTTTCCGGTGTTTCACGCCAGCATAGCTTAGTTTGATGTGCAAGGTGACGCAGATAAATTTCTTTGTCGGGAAGTGTTCCATAGTATTATTATTCGTAATAATTCAGTCGTAGCGATAGGAGTGAACCTCTGATTCTCTGTCTTAGTGAAATGGACAAAATTTCTTTTATCCCTGTTCTTGTGTGTGAATCGTGAATGTTTGTGTGAACTTTTCCCATGCACTCCGAAGATTTCCTTCTCATTTATCACCGCAAAGTACCATAAGACTCAGTGTAATAAAATTATAAGTGAGGTAATTAACTGCGTAACAGGCAACGACAGGCGATAGTTTAGAATTATTTTGTGCATTTTTAATATGATGTTTTATTTTAGTAAACTATGTTAAACTGCGATGATTGTTTCTCAGACAAATCCGTCCCCTACTGTAAGATTAATTTTAATACTTACCACCTGGCGTTTCTGAAGCACAAAAGGTAGGCCTTATATTTGTATAATTTGTCTGATTATCTTATTCTTTTGGTTAGGGCTTAAACTCCTGCTTGCTCTGAATTATTTGATTTAACTTTTGTACTGAAATAGTTCCTATATGCTCATTCTACATACTCACTTGGATCTTTTCAATAATATTAACACGTTAGTTATGCTTTCCAATTCAGTGATTAATTCCGTCCTTATATTAAATTATTCATGTTTTAATTAAATTGGTTGATGACCCAGAAAAATTTTGTGACGCAGTAAACTTACAGTAGACTGCAGAGTTTCACACTGGTTAACATCCCCCAATTTCTGTTTGCAAATCACTCTCCGGATAACCATTCACCCATTAATAACCATTTGATATCACTTAAGAAAATTTGACTTGTATTCGTATTACTCGACAAAGGGAAACATAGAACTGACCTTAGCGGGAACTAAAGATGTAACTGAATACCAGAAGTTATATAACTAATCGAGGGAACTAGAGAGACAGTTAAATCTCTCTGAAAATAGGTCACATGATGAACCTTTCCTTTGGAACTAGACTATGTGAGACTGACTAGGAAGCAAATATTTGTTTCGAGGATAAATAAATGGAGATAAAATTGAGTGATTTTTATCATTCTAGTACTGCCGTTAAGCATAGAAGCCGGCCGGAGTGGCCGTGTGGTTCTAGGTGCTATAGTCTGGAACCGAGCGACCGCTGCGGTCGCAGGTTCGAATCCTGCCTCGGGCATGGATGTGTGTGATGTCCTTAGGTTAGTTAGGTTTAATTAGTTCTAAGTTCTAGGCGACCGATGACCTCAGAAGTTAAGTCGCATAGTGCTCAGAGCCATTTGAACTTTTTTTTTTTTTTAAGCATAGAACCGTATGCGCTGATGAAGCGGTGCGTAGGTCGGTTTAGACACAGAGTAAAATAAGATAGTCGCCTATGTATATCGTGTAAACGCCACCCCTTTCACTCTTTCGGTTACCACTAAAATTAACTGAACTGTCATTATCAAAACAAATACAAAGTAAATAAGAGGGCGTGGATTTACAGCCGCTGCGATGGCCTGCTGTCAACACCGTCATATTCAGTGAAAATTATGAGGAGAAATGAGCGTCAGTGCGGAAGGAAAATGTGACGTACAAGCAGAATTTTGGAGACGAGTTAATCAATAGTGCGGAAATTATAGCAGGAGGTACCCGATGTTGAGCAGAGTGGAATTCAAATATCTATAAGCAAAGTGCACACAATAAATGTGTCGTTGAAGATATGAATAAATGTGTTTTTAGGCGGATATTTTTGCTATACAATACAAGAAAATACAAAATTTACGAAAACTTCGCGGCTTTAGTGAAATAGAACTGAACGTCATGGCTAGAAAATAAATTTTGAAAAAAGTTTTCCTTGGGATTTCATTTCAAAATGTTCCAGAGTAAATGAGGTTTGATGTGTACGAGCGAGATGGCGTAGGTTTAAAAACGACATGTTGCATTCCATTTTTACGAAAAAAATGCATCACCGGAATTAAAGGATCAAGAGATTTCTTCAGACACATTACACAGCAGATAAATATTGTCAACTGTGGAAGTGTTCGAGGACTGTTGTCGAACAAATGTGCTCGTCAATGGTAAATCGTAGTGCCACGCAGGATATTGGCAGCGTGTTACCGTGTTCCATGTGTAGGAGTACCGAGGTGTATTTTGCTGGTACCTCCCCTTCTCTCCCCGTTTTCGAAACTAAACACGGAGGTGCTACCTCCCTGCCAGGTGTCCAGTTCGCTTTGATGCGTAAACTTAAAACGGCTCACAAACAACACATAGTCAAGTTCATTATAGTTATTCAAATGCTGAGTATTCACTGGAGTGTAATTGGAGTTCCTTGCCGTACTTGAGCAGTACAGGTAGTCGAAAGAAATACGGTGGTTAACGATTTAATCTGCACAACGCATAGTGGCGAGGGTTCGTGTTGGCTGTAGCGTTGCAGCTACCTTCTCACTGAGGATTTCTGGGGATGACAGCGGGTTACGCTACTCTGACAGCTGAATGCAAACATCGGCAAAGTACCAACACAAAATGTACGTGCTTTGTATGTCTTTTTTGCTATTGCTCTTTTCATGTAGACTCCAATACGACATGCATGGACACTAGGGCGTGAAACAGTTTTTTATCCTTTGTGGTCGTGTTTTGAATAAAAAGCTGTTGCGGATTTACCGTAAGAGATTAGATGATAGACATCCCCCACAACAAGACACAGCCTCGTCGCTAGTATTAACAGGTTTCTATCGTTATATCAGTCATCAGCCTTAAAACTGGTTTGCTGGTTGTGTGTGGTTTTCCATTCTTGTCGCTTGCCAACCATTCACTTTATTTCAGCATAACAGCAACATTTTCCTTCTAGAGAATGAGGCTGCTGAGAAAGCCCCAGTGGCGGGAGAGCAGCATGTGGGTGTATTCCATTGTTACTGTTTGATCTAGTTCCACACACGGAATATCGCTGCAATCCACTTCGAAGACTCTTTCAGATGTTACACAAAAGAACTCTGTAAGCATGCTTGAAATATGTCGGCGCCATGTGCTCCGATTTGCTTCATAGTTCATAACATCCCGCGCAAGCGTGACACGTGCGAGTCACTTGTTTGCGAAGTTTTGCGTGCCCTATGAGTCAATAGCCAGGTGGCAAAGATCACTGTGCCTCGTGGCAAATCAGATCTTAATCGTCTCAGCCAATGAGAAGCCAGGCCGCCAAATTAAGCTTTACAGTCATGCTCGATCAGACATTTGCTTCAGTTTACGACGGGGTTTTATTGTACCTTTTTGAGTTATTATAATCGACATGCATTCGTGGTTGGTGACATCCGCTTACAGATCTTCCATCCGTGAGTAGAATTAACTTACAGCATCTCTCTCCCATAAAAGGCTCTGGAAACATTTTGTACGTTATGGATATTACGGGGGTATTAAATGATTTGTGAGCTTGTACGATCAGCTGCGATGGTGATCTAAACTGTCCTTGTAGGACTACCACTTCTGTACTATCTTTTCAGATATTACTACATTCTATGTATGTGGTGGCTGTTCTTTCAGACATTCCCGAAAAAACAGAGGCAACATATAAACTAAGGTGAGGCCGACCAATTGATCACTTCATTGCAGATCCACACCGAGCTGGGACTCCTGCGGGAATCGCCGAAATGTCGCGAGTCATGAGGATAACGGACAACGAGCTCTATATCAATGGTGTGTGAACAAGCTGAGAACTTGGGGCTGTCGAGAGACGTGCTAGGGTAGATCGTGCAGTCGCGATGACCACTTTGCCTGGATGGTGCAGTGGTCGGTGCACCCGCCTAATAAACAGAAGACTCAGGTTGAGTCCCAGCACGGCACAAATTTACAGCTTTTCTCAGTAATTCAAATCAGTATCCACTGGCAGCCAATGTCAGTCATTTCTTTGTATCTTGATTATAACATTCATTTTGCCAGATTTTCCTTAGGCCTATTTATTGCAATAGAGAATATTCCTTTGTTCGTTCACGTAACCACGTGGGTTTTTTCATTCCTATCATTTATTTTCAAACTAAAACATCTTTTTGCTTTGGAATGCGCACAGCCATTGGAGTTTTCAAGACTTTTAGCAATGAGATAAGGACGCTGTGACGCAGATCTTGAGATGCAGTCTGGGGTAGCAGTTTAACACTGTATTGTTTATTAATTTTGATGCGCTATCTATTACAGACAGCAAGCACATTTCCTCTCCACGAATACTATCTATATGATAAGATTCATTACGAGTTGTGTCTTTGTTTGGGCAGTAAATATACGCAATACTCAGTAGGTACTAGTTAGAAATCCTCTACAAAAAGAACCCCCTTGCACTTGGAAAGGTTGTACCACTTCATTACCCAAGGATTACAAGTCAGATTGCGTTATACAGGGTTCTGCATTTGAAAACCAATATAAAATTCGGGGTGAAACATGTTCAAAATTTATTTGAACTTGCACTTAAAGTTTTACAAGACGTCTTAGGCTTCCATAATAAAAAAAGTCAGCTTTTTTGCTTGGAATGTACAATCGTTGAAAATTAAATGTATGCTTCTGAAAATTCGCAACATTGTATGCTGTAACTTTTCGCAAATATTTGGAGGCTTATTTTAGCTGCCTGACAGCTATTCATATGGACCCTTAAGTCTCTTTCTTTCCGTCATTTCAACGACTATAGTTTTCAGCACCGATTAAGTCGTAATACGTACCCTGCCATTCTCTGTTATTCGTTATGTCCTTTCTTAGAAATTTTTTGTCGTTGATTCATTTCAGATTTCCTTCATTGCTTACCCGACCAGTCCATCTGGTGAACAGTCTCCAAAAAAAACTAAACTCCGTCCGAACAGGCCATGACGGCCCAACGATACCGACCGGCCGCCGTGTCAACCTCAGCCCTTAGGTGTCACTGGATGCGGATATGGAGGGGCATGTGGTCAGCACACCGCTCTCCCTGCCGTATGATAGTTTACGAGATTGGAGCTGCTACTGCTCAATCAAGCAGCTCCTCAGTTTGCCTCACAAGTTCTGAGCGCATCCCGCTTGGCAAGAGCGCTCGGCAAAACGGATGGTCATCCATCCAAGTGCTAGCTCAGCCCGACAGCACTTAACTTCGGCGTTGCTACCGTGGTTAAGGCCGTTGGCTTAACAGTCTCCTGTAGCACCAAACTGCAATGGTGCTAATCGTTTCACTTTTGTTTTTCCCACTGTCTATTTTTTGCACCCATACAGATTAAATCAGTCAACTCACACAAATATCTGGGTGCAACAATATGTAGGAATATAAGACGTAACTATCACGTAGGTTCAGTCGGAGGTAAAGTGGTTGAGAGCTTTCTGTTCATTGGCAAAATACTAGGCTAACAGTCTTGCCGCAGTGGTAACATCGGTTCCCGTTAGATCGCAGAAGTTGGGCTTGGACAGCACTTGGATGGGTCACCGTCTGGGACTGCTGAGTGTTGTTGGCAGGCGCGGTGCTCTCAGCCCATGCGATACGAGCAGAACGAATGGTCTCACGTCTGTTTGACCCATGAGTGAGTGTCACAAAGATGCTGTAGAGAATGAATTGGCCCACATTTGATGATACGGGCAAACTATCCCAAGGAAACCTATTTACAAAATTTCAACTACCATCTTTAAATGATCAATCTAGAAATTTATTACTACCCCCTATGTGCCGTTCTCTTAAGAATCGCAAGTTAGACCAGTTACTGCGTACAGAGAGCCGTTTAAGCGATCATTCTTCCCGCGCTCCGTACGTGAATAAGACGTGGAGAAGCCCTTCTAAGTTGTAGAGTTGGAAGTACCTCCAGACGTGGACTTCACAGTGGTTTACAGAGTATGGATTTAGATATAGATGTGGTCCTAACGCAAGTCAGACTACACTGTCCTTCTACGGACAAGTAAGCTCAGTATACGCTCATGTTCAGAAGAAACAGAACAACTCCAACGACTAGAGATAGGACGTTCATATTCACAGGACATTGACATTAGTGTGTTCTGCAGAAATTATTAGAATTTAAGTTACCTCGGTTCAGCATGTATACTGTCCCTTAGGGGACACAGGGTCCTCCATGGGCCCTAATAACTTGTTCCATGCGCGATGGCATCGACGCGTATAAGGCGCGAATGGCGTCCTGTGGTATAGCAGTCCATGCTGATTCACTTGGTTCCAAAGTTCGTCTGTGGTGACTGGCAAATGGGTCACTGCACTGCACCCGTCGTTTCACCATATCCCAGACGTTTTAGGTTGGTGGCAAGTCTGGTGATCTGGCGGGCCAGGGGCCAAGTCTGACATCCTGTGACACTAACAAGGCACGTGTTTGAGCAGCAACATGGGTTTGTGCATTGTCTTGCTGAAACTTACTTTACTTTACTTTTTCGTGTCCGGAAACTACAATTTGTTTGCCCAATATTGGGCAATGTCCAATGCTTCTTCTTTAGCCAGCCATAGATCGTCGAGGGTGCATCTGTGCGGGCAGGCTGGGCATTGTAGGAGATGTTCCATGTCCTGTCGAGTGCCGCAGTCGCATTTGTCGTCATTTTCGTCCAACAAACCCCATTTGATCAGATTAGATTTCACAGGAGCCACCCCAGTTCTGATGCGGTTAAGCATTCTCCAGATTTTCCAGTCACCAGAAACGCCGCTTGGTGGGTCCTCTCTTAATGGATAGTAGATGGGGGGCTCATCTAAGGCGCAACTTAGGAAACGGCGTCTGGATTTGAGTCTGCTGGGGCCACACTCTAGGCCAAATATTGAGTGACGAGCATCAAAGGTTTGTTTTAGCTTCTCGGTATGTTCATGGGCTTTCCTATGTGAGTCAGGGTTTCTGAAACCTGCGGCCCTGTAAAGATTTTCTATGGGGTTGGGTTTGTTGTCTTGCTGAAAAATGGCGTCTGGGGTGTTGTGCAGAAATGGTATGGCTACAAGTCGCAGGATGTCATTCACCAACTGTGATTTTTGGTTGAACTTAGTAGCACCCCACACCATAAGGGCTTCAGTTGGCGCTTATGTCTTGTGCGAATGCAGTCACTGTGATGCCGCTCCCCCTGTCTGCGGCGAGCCAGAATGTGGCCCCCATTTTCAAACAAATAGAACCTGGATTCGTCTGAAAACACTATCTGATGCCATTTCTGTCCCCAGTGACCTCGTTCCATACATCACTCTAGCATGTTCTGCACATTCGTCAAAGGTAGGCAGAGGTGTGGATGACGCGCACGTAACCCATGCGGTAACGAACGGCAATGGACTGTCACCCCTAACAGCGTACGTCGTGTTAACACTGATCCACAGTTGCGCCAGTCCCGAGGAGGACTTAGATCTGTCCTGCAATGCCACTCGGATGAGGCGTCGATCTCCTCGGGGGTTGGTCTGGGTGACCCATCTCGTCGTGTTCAGTGGCCTTCTGTGAACCATTCTGCACACACCCACTGTACTGCCGAAACGCTTCGTCCCTCACGAGCAGTAATTTCGTGGACGGATGCATCACCTTCATTCATACCAATAATGCGCCCTCTTTCAAACTTACTGATTTAAAGGTACGGTTCGCGTATACATCTGTGAGTCATCCCGCACGTCTGCTGAAGTCGCATTGATCCATTACCTTCGGTTTATGGCGGCGAGAGCCGAAGTCACATTTTAGAGGTAGGTGATGTTGCGGCACGATGTTATTGACCTCTAACCTGCTGGCTGACATGCTAATCATTTTGCAGAACATACTAATGTACATGTCCCGTGAATATGAACGTTCAGTCTCTAGTCGTTGTTGAGCTTGAATGTATCACTTCGGTTAGCTGGTTGATTTTTCTGTCAGCTGTTTTAAATTCATACTTTCTCATTTGAAACCTAGTTTTATGTTATCATCTTACGCATTGATGTCTTATAATCATGAGTGCCAGATCCTTCCATAGTCTGACAGATACAGTGTAGGCATGAACAATAAGGTTTTTCATTTTTCGCAAAGGACCAAGACAATGTATTCATTGCGTCCATTAAAAGTCAAATAGAGACGACATATGTAAGAGATTAAGTGAATAAAAACAGAATCGCACTGTATATGATTTAAAAGCCAGGGCTGAAAAAATGGAAAACTAAAAATAATTGAAAATTTAGGATTCCTGCCATCTCCAGGTTTCATTTTTGCTCTACTCCACGCAAAATGTAGAATGCACTTACCTGATGATTGCAGAGTATGGATTTAGATGTAGGTATTGATGTGATCTTAACTCTTAACTTCTGTATTTATCCGTCCTGATCATGGATTTAACGCACTGCTGTTGCCAATCTTCATCCCATCGTTAATATTTAATTTGATGGATCTTTTTGTTGCGGCTGCCAGTGAATGTTACAGCTGCCCTTATGGGACTCCTCGGTTGGTCCGAAACCACTTCCTTACTAACGCTATCCTTTGGCGTCACTTTCCTTAGTAAGAGACTTAAACTCCCTGCAGATTGAGTACGTGTAGCCGAACTGATAAGTGTCTGCTGTTTGATTCTGACTACCAAATTACCGCTAATTTTAACTGTTTCCAAGTTCTTCGATTTGCAGCCAAGTTAATGTCATTTTCCTCTCTTGATATTTCGACAATTAGCCCAGTTGTCTTAATCAAACGTCGAGCTCAGGCTTTGCTGTTCGCCGCTTGGACTTCAACCAAAATGTGAAAGGGACAGGTTCTCGCGACAGATTGTCACTGCCGTCAAAGAGCAGTAAAAATGTTAAGCTAAAGCGTAAATATCTGTAAGGAAAATGTCGTGAAACAATAACCTTTGCCGCAAAACGCCTTAACTGACACTTTTCTATGAGTTGAGAGACAAGTGATTTAAGAAAATTACGCCGTTGGATCAAAATATGATATTGTTAATTATATTATCAGCCACTCTAATTTATAGTACATCCATTATTAAATTGTCCCCAAAAGTGCGGCACCTGCACCATGACGAGGTATCTTCACTTCGTGCTCACGGCCTAGGCAGCGTTTTAACGTCTGACATCAAATTTATGTTCGATGTTTTGATATTCTTAGACGGCTACGCGAAACACTTGCTAGGACGGCGCGCGTCGTGTCTCGTCGAAAGTCTGGTTGTAGTTCAAACAGCAGGCAGCAAAATCTGCTTTCACTACCTGAAGAAGACAAGTACGGGAACTGTCGAAGCATCGCAGGTCGATAGTGAAAATATTAATTCGGCTACAAACTCAGAAACGTGGAAATCTGCAATTTTGCCGAGGAAGTATGAGATATTGCACTGAACTACAAACTTCATTTAACTCACTGCAGTTTGCCTACTTATAGGGAATTGTCACGCAACGCCCGCATCTCGTGGTCGTGCGGTAGCGTTCTCGCTTCCCACGCACGGGTTCCCGGGTTCGATTCCCGGCGGGGTCAGGGATTTTCTCTGCCTCGTGATGGCTGGGTGTTGTGTGCTGTCCTTAGGTTAGTTAGGTTTAAGTAGTTCTAAGTTCTAGGGGACTGATGACCATAGATGTTAAGTCCCATAGTGCTCAGAGCCATTTGCACCATTTTTTTTTGTCACGCAACTTCACCTGATTGTCTGCAATTATTGGTTACCTTATCATCCGGTTTCAAGACCAGCACGCCTGTGTGACGTTTTAAAGCTCATCGGGAATGGTCAACCTAGATATGAATAGTATAAATGACCGTATGATCAAATGGTGACCTAATCTTGTTACGTTACACCGAATGAACTTGAGTGTGATATTTAACAGTGGTTAATTCCACATGTGGGTTCTGAGTCAAAAGAATGAAATTAACTGTGCAACTCAAAATGAATAAAACTGTCGTCATATACTCGCCGTATGCCTTTGCTCAAACATGTAAACACCAACATTAACAAAAATAAATAAATATCATTTTCATTTAATATAGTTTACACACGTATATAGTTCTAACATCATTGAATGATATGTATACATGCACCCAGAAATGCCCTCAGTTACTCGAGATACATTGACGCGGTCAACTCACTCTGCTAGTGTAACGTTGTAAAGAAACCAACCCCGAACACGTGTACACCAGCTGTCAATTTGTAATACCGAGCGGGATGAGGTTCTTGGCCAATCAGAACAAAGCGCACTTACAAAGTCGCGTAATGTGATTGGCCGATCTGTTCAATTGATATAGTTATTAATTTTTACGTGAGAAATCAGAATCTGCGGATATTGGCAGATACACTTAATGGAAGGCAGCGGTTGTGACTATCATTTTAGTAAATAGTTGAAAAATTGTAGGAAGGGATATGGAACGAATACTACATTTACATGTTGCTACTGTTACAGTGTCGCTTATGTGTTATGACTCGTACAAAATTTTATTTTGAAGAGAAAGCAAGTACTACATTACTTTTGAAACTGAGATCCCAAACATAATCCTCGAAACGTGAAAAGTTTTACACCCAAGTCTCGTCCAGTGGCGTGACGTGACATGCGGACGTGTTCGGCGAGCGCTCCGTTTATTTTCACGTTTGTGGTGGGAACAAGTGGTCCAGTGCAAGTTACTGCGCAGATAGTTAGAGGTGTAATCTGTCACGTTACGCAATAAAGACTAGTTCGGTGCTGTCATTTGGCTGTGAGAGGTTTCTACGTGATGGTGAATGTACTCTTGCGAGCTCTGCGGTAAGTACTGCAACCAGTCGCCGTTTTTTCTTCAATTTTTATTTATTCGTGACCGGTTTCGAATCACCTGGCCATTGATAATCAGATGATACAATTTAGGTTGGAGTATTGTCGGGGTCGTGCATCTGTGGCAAATACAGAGACGAAAAAGTGAGCACTGTATGTGGAAAGAATATTACGATTGTAAGATTCTTTCCACATACAGTGCTCAGTTTTTCGTCTCTGTATTTGCCACAGATGCACGACCCCGACAATACTCCAACCTAAAATTGTATCATCTGATGATCAATGGCCAGGTGATTCGAAACCGGTCACGAATAAATAAAAATTGAAGAAAAAACGGCGACTGGTTGTAGTAATTCCTGAAACCTTTATCGAGACAGTCGCAGTGTTCCAAATCCAGAATGGATAAAAGTTTTATTTATGTGGTGAGTTTCGACGGCTGAGCGGGAGGCCATTGTCCCTTGAGGCAGCGGCAACGGGTGGCGCCTTCTGCTGACGGCGCGGCGTGCAGAGGGCTGTGGTGTCGACAGCGCGGCTTGGTGCGGGCTGTCTGCGCGAGCTACAGCTGTTCGTTGCATGAGGCGACCCAGGCAGCAGCGACCCGACTCAGCGGACGCCTTCTACAGAAACCTGTCTGCAGCTATTTAAATCCGGTATGTGACTCTTATTTCCTCGCGCTTCTTTGACACTGGTACTGACACACTGCGTGAACACGAATGCCGAGTTAACAGTGTTTACTAGGATTTAAGACTGTTTTTCACTTACATTAAACCCAAATGTTGGGAGCTGGTTGTCGGTTACTGAGTAGCACCCGATGTGGGCTCCCTTTACCTCACTTTCTGAAAGATTTTTAGTACGTGTACATCGGGCTCTACACAAGGTTAAGCTCCATGTCCGCGCAAATACACTACTGGCCATTAAAATTGCTACACCATGAAGATGACGTGCTACAGACGCGAAATTTAACCGACAGAAAGACGATGCTGTGATATGCAAATGATTAGCTTCTCAGAGCATTCACACAAGGTTGGCGCCGGTGGCGACACCTACAACGTGCTAACATGAGGAAAGTTTCCAACCGATTTCTCATACACAAACAGCAGTTGACCGGCGTTGCCTGGTGAAACGTTGTTGTGACGGCTCGTGTAAGGAGAAGAAATGCCTACCATCACATTTCCGACTTTGATAAAGATCGGATTGTAGCCTATCGCGATTGCGGTTTATCGTATCGCGACATTGCTGCTCGCGTTGGTCGAGATCCAATGACTGTTAGCAGAATATGGAATATATGGATTCAGGAGGGTAATACGGAACGCCGTGCTGGATCCCAACGGCCTCGTACCACTAGCAGTCGAGGTGACAGGGATCTTATCCGCATGGCTGTAACGGATGGTGCAGCCACGTCTCGATCCCTGAGTCAACAGATGGGGACGTTTGCAAGACAACAACCATCTGCACGAACAGTTCGATGACGTTTGCCGCAGCATGGATTATCATCTCAGAGATCATGGCTGCGGTTACCCTTGACGCTGCATCACAGACAGAAGCGCCTGCGATGGTGTACTCAACGACGAACCTGGGTGCACGAATGGCAAAACGTATTTTTTCGGATGAATCTAGGTTCTGTTTACAACATCATGATGGTCGAATCCGTGTTTGGCGACGTCGCGGTGAACGCACATTGTAAGCGTGTATTCGTCATCGCCATACTGGCTTATCACCCGGCATGATGGTATGGGGTACCATTGGTTACACATCTCGGTCACCTCTTGTTCACATTGACGGCACTTTGAACAGTGGACGTTACATTTCAGATGTGTTACGACCCGTGACTCTACCCTTCATTCGATCCCTGCGAAACCCTACATTTTAGCAGGATAATGCCCGACCGCATGTTGCAGGTCCTGTACGGGCCTCTCTGGATACAGAAAATGTTCGACTGCTGCCCTGGCCAGCATGTTCTCCATATCTCTCACCAATTCGAAACGTCTGGTCAATGGTGGCCGAGCAACTCGCTCGTCACAATACGCCAGTCACTACTGTTGATGAACTGTGGTGTCGTGTTGAAGCTGCATGGGCAGCTGTACCTGTACACGCCATCCAAGCTCTGTTTGACTCAATGCCCAGGCGTATCAAGGCCGTTATTACGGGCAGAGGTGGTTGTTCTGGGATCTGATTTTTCAGGATCTGTGCACCCAGATTGCGTGAAAATGTAATCACATTTTAGTTCTAGTCTAATATATTTGTCCAATGAATACCCGTTTATCATCTGAACTTCTTCTTGGTGTAGCAATTTTAATGGTCAGTAGTGTATTTGGATACTGGAGCATACATCGTGGACCAAGCTGGCGTCGGCTGAATCAAACACCGGTGACGGTGGCCAGACCCCGAAGTTAAACGTTACAGAAACATCAGTACGAAACGGGAATGACAACACACCAGCACGGAAACAAGCTCAACGAAAGATGTAACAGCCAGACGGACAAACACGAAACTAAAAATGATCGTAGCTGTAGACGAAATATTGACGGATTTTCAATTAGAACTAAAGCAGAGAGGTTGTTCACTACAGTTACAGCGTCAGTTAGGAACAAAAAATGGGCATTAGCACTTCGTCAAATCAGACTTCGTGGACAAAATGGTGAACTAAGAACTGGAAACGATAGTTTGTGTACTGAGCTGGCGACGGCAAAGGCCACTGACTCAATAGACAGAATTCAATTTTGGAAATGGAAACCGCAGCCCCAACGAAAGAAAATTAAAAAAAAAATTAACCACTGAAATAAGGCTAACACAATTAACTTTCGCTGCAGTCGTGACAGGTGGTCCAGTTACCAAGCCGAAAACCAGGGTTGAAGAACAAATCGAAATAGAAAAAAAATGAAAGGCAATTGAGCTGCTTTTTTAATCAGAAAACAACTAAGATGCTAAAGTCATAAGGGAAATCTTAACTAAAGCAACAAACCATAGGCTTGACAAAACAAAAGTTAAAGCGAAATGGATTACAGCAAACACAGTAATTCTTGAAGCTGAGACACAAACAGGCAAGAGGAAGATTACTTAAAACACATCAAACTTAAAGGACATTCGATGCGAAGAACCCAGAAAACTAAGACCACTACTGGCAGTACACAGCGCTCCAACAACACCTACAGATCAATACTTTCTAGAAGAAATGTTTGAGGCAGATCTCAGCAACCAAATCACCAAAAAGGAATATCCAGAAGAAATGTAAGCATGATTCAAAACAAGTCCGAAAGAGAAAAAAAACGGTAAATAGTATGCTACAGGTGACACTAAGGGTCAGATTACTGTTAATACAGAATAATACGTTGTGCATACAATTTGAATCTTTACACATTGGGGGCTATGTGTCAGTGTCTCAACTGATGGAATTTTGGCCATTGATCAAAAGAAATGAAAGGGAAGCTGTCTGCGGGAAATTTGCGAAACCTGGTCACAAAAAATTCGAATGTCATGAATAAACAACTGCTGGCTGCATTCTTTGCAAGAACAGGAACAGAACATGTAACAAACTGGAGGACTAGAACGCACTACGTATAAATAACTCTACAAAATACAAACAGAAAAAACGGGGTATGTTGCCACCAACAATGTCAACTAACACACAGTGAAACAAAAGCAGCGAGGCAACAACTCTTTGAAAATTTAGGTAGGGATTTGGATACAAATATCAGTATCGAAAATGTACAGACGTTCTGTCAACAAAAGACGGATTTGAACACGGGCATCCCACCTCGCAGAAGCAAACACAAATCACCTGCAACCAAAACAAGTGCGTGGTTACGTGCACAAGCCTGGAGTCAGCAACGTGGACTGCTGCTGACCAAGACTTTCCAACGGGCATGAATCATCTCAATAGTTGCAACACTGTGCAAGAAAAATACTGTAGCCTAACAGATGACATCGACAATGCTATGACCTACAGTGTGACTAGGCACGTCAAACACGGATACTTACAGTAGGCAACATTCCAAAGGGCGACATTTTTTAGACTGGAAGAGCTGATAGTGGAAGCTCTCAGTAAAGAAGACATTAGAAACAACAAAAGTGGTTCAAATGGCTCTGAGCACTATACGACTTAACTTCTGAGGTCATCAGTCGCCTAGAACTTAGAACTAATTAAACCTAGCTAACCTATGGACATCACACACATCCATGCCCGAGGCAGGATTCGAACCTGCGACCGTAGCGGTCGCTCGGTTCCAGACTGTACCGCCTAGAACCGCACGGCCACTCCGGCCGGCTACAAATAACACACTACCCTCAACAGAAATACATAAAAATGAGACACCCGGGATATGGTCATGCCCACCAAGAACAGGATCATGACACAGTCGTTAAACGCAACGCACCACACTTAATAGAAGTACATAAAAATGACAATAGACAGTCGACACACGGTCAGGCCCATAAAGAAAAGGATCATAACACGAACGAAACAACAGTAAAACTGGGCACACCGAAACAATATAAACGGAAACTAATTCTTTCCCCACCAGAGGACAGGTTACAATACAATGAAATAACAACTACAGAAAAGTTTTAATATGACACATCAAAATGTAAACCATACACACAAACTGTACGTTTCATCTACGGTGGGAATATGTACAAAAAGACAACTCAAGTGCAAGAAACAAACATCAATGCGGAACAAATGCAGCCAGAAAGTTTCAAATAACAAAAAGTGACTACACGCCACGTGGATACTAAGAACAAGAACACACAAAAAGCTCATACTGAAAAATAAAAACAATGTTCATATGACGGGACACCATATCACCAAAACCGGGGCCGGCCGGTGTGGCCGAGCGGCTTTGCCACTTCAGTCTGGAACCGCGCGACCGCTACGGTCGCAGGTTCGAATCCTGCCTTGGGCATGGATGTGTGTAATGTCCTTAGGTTAGTTAGGTTTAAGTGGTTCTAAGTTATAGGGGACTGAGGACCTCACATGTTAAGTCCCATAGTGCTCAGAGCCATTTGAACCATTTTTTAAACCAAAACCAGGATCTACGTCAAAAGATAAACACCACGATGTAGTACATCACACACACTTACAAAGCTACGAAGTAAGAAACTAATCCATGCCTAGACTGTCAATACCGCGTTTCGACCGCGTCCGCATTGTTACTTTGTGCCAGGAAGGGTTCTCAACAAGGGAAGTGTCCAGGCGTCTCGGAGTGAACCAAAGCGATGCTGTTCGGACATGGAGGAGATACAGAGAGACAGGAACTGTCGATGACATGCCTCACTCAGCCCGCCCAAGGGCTACTACTGCAGTGGATGACCGCTACCTACGGATTGTGGCTCGGAGGAACCCGAACAACGCTACCACGTTAAGACTTTTCGTGCAGCCGCAGGACGTCGTGTTACTACTAAAACTGTGCGCAATAGGCCGCGTGATGCGTAACTTCACTCCTGACGTCCATGGCGAGGTCCATCTTTGCAACCACGACACGATGCAGTGCGGTACAGATGGGCCCAACAACACGTTGAATGGACCGGTCTCTTCACCGATGAGTGTCGCATATGGCTTCAATCTGATAATTGTCGGGGACATGTCTGGAGGCAACCCGGTCAGGCTAAACGCCTTAGACACACAGTCCAGCGAGTGCAGCAAGGTGGAGGTTCCCTGCTGTTTTGGGGTGGCATTATGTGGGGCCGACGTACGCCGCTGGCGCTCATGGAAGCCTGTACGATACGTGAACGCCATCCTCCGACCGTTAGTGCAACCACATCGGCAAGATATTGACGAGGCATTCGTCTTCATGGACGACAAATCGCGCCCCCATCGGGCACATCTTGTGAATGAATTCCTACAGGATAACGACATCGCTCGACTAGAGTGGCCAGCATGTTCTCCAGACATGAACCCCTTTCAACATGCCTGGGATGGACTGAAAAGGGCTGTTGATGGACCACCACCTCTGAAGGTCTCGCAGTATGGTGGTACAACATGCAATGTGTGGTTTTCATGAGCAATAAAAAGGGCGGAAATGATGTTTTTGTTGTTCTCTATTCCATTTTTCTGTACAGGTTCCGGAACTCTCGGAACCTAGGTGATGCAAAACTTTTTTAATGTGTGTAGTAAACACCAGTTTTACCGTAACACAAATAACACAACTATGCACACAACATACGGCTACAGTCGAAATAACTTCAGGCAGGGAAACATGGATGATCTCTTCGATCTACGCCCAGTATTAATTTGATATAGAGCCTTTTGCTGAAGTAATGAAAAAAGTTGCGCGATTTGCAAATGGAAGACGGTTACTTATCTCAATAGCCATAAACCTAGTTCAACTCTCTGGCAGTCTGACAGAACGGACGCCAGACGACAAATAATAGTCGACGTCGTAAATGAACGTAATCTTTTCGTTTTAAGCAAACCAGGCCAACCTCCGACTTACCGCAGTAATAATGGAGTAGGTAGCAACGTATACAATTCTCTAGCATATGGGTCATCATTACTACAGGTAGCGAACTGCCTAGTGGTCGACAGGAGAATACTCAGTGATCATAAACCAGTAATTATATACACTAAAACAAACACAGGCACATACCAGCACCCAAGGTACTACTACGCAAAGGAAACTTGTAAAAACTAAGGCATGTGATAAAAGAGTTTCCTCTTCGTGCCACCCAAGGAAGCATAGATTATAGAGCTCACGCTCTCACAGCGGTCTTACAGAGAGCACACATTGTATCAATACCTGCAGTACGCGAAGCACCTAAACAAAGGGCACCATGGTAAGCCCTATTAACAAGACTAAGAAAAGACACTCTTGATGAACGACAATATTACTAAAAATCAAAGACAGCACAGGAAAGTGAAATTAGACAACATTACCCCGTCGCTAAAAAGACGATACAGAGACGAACTACGTAAGACCAGAAAAGACCACTGGGAAACAGATGTTAGGACCAACAGTTCAATATCTGGGAAGGGGGCCGTTTAAACTGCAGACTGAACGTATCAAGACCCTGGCAGTATTATCAGTACTGAAGGAAGCAGATGAGACGATCACAAGAGGCTGGAGATGCACAGCACAGTACGTCCTCAACAAACTACTTCCTGACGACGGTCACACTCAGGACAATCAACATCACACCGAGCTTCGCAGAGTACTTGATGACAGATATAGAAACGGAGATATCACCATCCCCTTTCCTCACGAGAAAGTTACATTGGAAATATACAAAAAGGCTCCCGGCTCAGAAAGCATTCACCCCGAAACGATCGAAGAACCTGCTCCACTAATCGTACCACACTTGACGTACTTATTGAATGATGCTGTACTGGAAGAACGAATACTGAACGTAGGGAAGACGACAAATGCGGCTATAATAAAGAAATCAGAGGACACATAACCGACTGACCAGAAGACGTACAGACCAATATGGTTCAAATGGCTCTGAGCACTATGCGACTTAACTTCTGAGGTCATCAGTCGCCTAGAACTTAGAACTAATTAAACCTAATTAACCTAAGGACATCACACACATCCATGCCCGAGGCAGGATTCGAACCTGCGACCGTAGCGGTCGCTCGGCTCCAGACTGTAGCGCCTAGAACCGCAGGGCCACTCCGGCCGGCAGACCAATATGCCTCATTAACGTTCTGGCAAAAGCATTGGAGAGAATGCTGTGTGACAGACTTCAGTCGCAACCGCGGTTCTTCGGCTTTAGCCCACATCAGTTTGACCACATAAATCCACTGATAGTGCAGTATAAAGAGTCATAGAAGTAACATAGACAATACATGACAAATACATAGAAACAATACTAATTGACATATCTCGTGCTTTCGACAACCTATAGTAGCCAGCGCTGTTTGCAAGGGTTAGAGAGGTGAGTATTCCGCTGGCTCTATGCAATAGCCTTAGGGATTATTGTAAAAAGAGAATAGTGGAATCGAAGACTGTTCACCAAAAGGTTATAAAGAGTGTAACCAAGGGCTCTCCACAAAGATCCATATGCAGACCGACTTTCTGGGACGTAGCCATAGCACCCCTACTGAGTGCACTAGAAGACTATGACATGGCGAAGTAGATGGTTACGTACGCTGATAGCGTTAGGGTCATGGCATCTGAGAACTCCAGGACCCAGTTAGAGAATCAGGCCACGTGGCTCCTCGCGTTCATCGGTTATCTGTGCGCGAACAAGGAACTCACAATAGCTTCTAACAAATCTGTTTATCTACTACTAAGAGGCACACTCAAAAGAAATGCAGTTATAAAGTTGAACAACATATCTATAAAAGGGAAAGCTGTGAGGAGATGCCTCGGCATTCATATTCACGAACATTTAAAATTTAACGAACATGCCAGACTAACAATTAACAAAGCGACGCAACTCATGCACAAATTTGCAAGACTGGACACTATACGATACAGGCCACTACTACGAACAATGAGGACACATTACACAGCAATCTTTGAGTCAATAACTTGTTACGCGGCTAGTGCTTGGACACATCGGTTATACTTAGGTATGTGCACAAACCTATTGTCAGACACGGCCAGAGAAGTGTTCTACTCACAAATTCTGGGGCTTTCGGCACGACCCCGATTGAAGCACTGTGTGTGGTACTGGTAGTTTTTCCTATAGACATTAGAGCTCGCCACAGAGCATCATCATACTGGCTGAAGAGAGGAAGACTCGACAAAATATGAGAAATAGCTGGACAAGACATAACCGACAAACGGAAATTAAACAAGTGGAGAATTGGTACATCAAAGACAGAATGGAACACAACTGACTAGGGAAGACATGTCTACTCTTCCTTTCCACGCAACCGAGAGCGGATGAATTTGAAGTACATAAAACTAACACGCGGCAAGGTGCACTTCCTCACGGGCCTCGGCCCGTATCCTTTGCATCTCCACAGGTTTGGCCTAAAGCAGACTCACACTTGTGTCTGTGGTGAGAATGACTCCCCTGAACACATGGTGCTCATCTGCGATGCCCTAGGACGTATAAGACCGAGGCTAGAGAACCAAGATGTATGACAGTTAATATACAAACTGGCTGACTGGAACTTTATAAACAACATCGCTGATGAAGTATCGCGACCACTGCACATGTGATATACAAACAGGAGAGACGATACGCTAGGTTAAGACAGATTCCGCATCTGACAGATCAGCAGTACAACGTAAACAACACAGATACAAACACAGACACAAAAGCAGATGCTGCATCACACACGGAAGGTGAAGACTAGTTGCACATGCAGGCATAGTAATAGTAAGCTAAGGTCTTCCAACACTAAATCGAATCAATCTGCAAGTGTAACTCTCTATGTAGTTGATTGTTATCCCATTTCATAACATGTAACACTATCTGAAGATGTGACATTTCTTCTTCTTTCGCTGCATCAGGTGCGATGGGCTCGAAGTTTTACCAAGCCCTTTTCCCTGATGCTGTTGACTATAACATTTTAGATCAACTCCCTCAAGTTCGGCAGCACATTGTAGCCTAAATAATCAATAAATTATTAACTATTACCACAGTCAAGACAACATACAGGGTGCCAATTATTGAACTATATCAAAAAAACGTTAATTTGTTACAAACTACGGAGTGCACACATTTTATTCAGCATGTAAAGGTGCTACAGATATTCGGATTTAGGTTATGATGTTTTCGACATGCCTGCCATCATTGACGATGATGTGGCGCAGACGAATAGCGAAATTTTCCATGACAAGCTGAAGTGCCGGAACATGACCTCCCGAATATCTGTTTTCAGCTCAGCGACGGTTTTCGTGCAGTTGCTGTACACATTGTCTTTAACGTAGCCTCACAAAAAGGAGTCGCCTGCATTCAGATTCGGATAACATGACGGCCAATCGAGGACCATGCCCGTAGTCTTTGTGTATTCCAGAGCTAGAATGAGGTCCCCTAAGTGCTCCTCCAGGACATCAAACTCCTGCTTCTATGGGGTCCAGCTCCGTCTTGCATGAACCACATCCTCTCGAAATCAAGGTCACTTTGGATAATGGGGATGAAATCACCTTCCAGAACCTTCACGTAGCGTTTGCTAGTCACCGTGCCACCAAGGAATATCGCACCCATTATTCCGTGGCTGGTCGTTGCACACCTCACAGTCATCCGTTCAGAGTGAAGTGACTTCTCGATCGCTAAATGCGGATCCTCAGTCCCCCAAACGCACCAATTTTGCTTATTGACCAATCCGTCCAAATGAAATCGGGTTTCGTCACTAAACCAAACTATACAATTCCCAACATGCTCAGCAGCCAACCGTGCAGTTTGAACGCCCTAACGCAGCCCGTTCGGAAGGTATGACGACTTTATTTCATGTATTTCAATAATTAACACGTTTCTTGTAGTGGCCATTTTCGCAGCAGCTGTATATAAGTTGCAGTTGTATCAATAATTGCTACCCTGTGTGTAACAAACGTAACTCAACACTCAGAAGCTATAGAGGGAAGAACTCTTAGATCATATCTAAGTCAACATTATTGTCATCTCTTATTTCTTCCATGAAACACAATTTTAATTTTAACATAAAATACATCCGCAGCCTATTACGTGTTTATCATCCTTCTCTAAATGAGCAACAGATTTAAACAAAATTGCATGTACGCACATGTGTTTTTTTATATTTTTATTTTTTATTTTATTCTTTTGTAAAATTCTCAAAAAATTTTCAGATAATAAAACTGAATTTTTATGACTCAACATATAAGATCATAAAATGTACGACCTCCTCTATAATTAAAGGCAGTAGGTTTTTACTTAAGAAGTAGGTAAATAATACCGGACGTGCCACAGTGACACGCACCAGCGCAGAACGGCGGAGAGAAACGCAGAACTGTGCAGAAAGGAGCACGACGTTCGACGTTGCGCAGCAGCATTTTAGTGTACGCGCTAGCGAGTCGATAAAAATGGAGAACGGAAAACGCCGTCCAAGCTGAGCCGGCTTAAAGCCGCGTCCACACCGGCCGTGTGCGTTGTGTCTGACATACCTCTTTTCTTGGTCTTGCGCGGCCGAGCGCAGCGCCGCACAGCCGGTGTGGGCACGGCTTCAGGCTGGCTCAGCTTTGACGGCGTTTTCCGTTCCCCATTTTTATCGACTCGCTAGAGCGTGCACTAGACCGTTGTGCTCCCCAGAAGTGCTCTGCAAAGTTCACAGTTTACTCGCTGCTTTTCTGTAGTTCACACGATGCGATGGTCATATTAACTGAAATGTTTTACCCGTGTCAATGCGCAGGAAAATCAGCACACCAGCCTCTCCACAAGTCAAGAATCGTCATTCTTCATCGCCACCGCCCCTACCACTCGAGCGTTCAGTTTTGATAGTCGTAGACAGGCTCTCATCTAGCCAGTGGCGGCTCGTGACCAAAGAAGATGGTGGTGCACTTTGTTCACGAAGGAAAACATCAACAAAAGAAAGAAAATCAGTACACTGCTCATGTTTTTGTAATGCCTGATGTAAACAGACTGCTCGCTTGTGTCACTACTGCATCTGCTCATAATAAAACCAAAAAGTATCCACAGAAAAAAGTATTACTTTTGCAGAATAAAAGGAATTAAAATCAACTGCAGCTCTATTGTACTCAAAAAGTGTTAGGCATGCCTTACTAACCTTTTTCAGCAGGACTGATGTTCACGCAGTTCGATTTTGTCTCTGCATTTGGAGGTGGTGGTGATCACTTGTACAGGAACTCTATTCTTCTTTCTTTCATATTTGCAAATCTTTCACTCTTTGACTGAAGTCTGCAATTCCTAAAACGAGGTCTCGTTTAATAGAGAGCATCGCGAGCGCTGACAGTCTTTCTTGGTCCTTAGTATTCCGCAAGAAGGTTTTGATGCGTTTCAACGAAGAAAAACAATGTTCTGCTTCTGAAGTGGTCATTGGAATTCTAATTATCGCTTTCAGGAGCTTCACAGATTCACTCAGTGTAACACAAAGATTATTGTCTGTTATGTAATCCAGAAAGCTCAAAGCTCCACACATGCGTTTGAACTCCTCTCTTCCATAAATAACAGAGAGTTCTGTTCGAAGTTCCTTTACTTCCAAAAAAGAATAGCATTCAATGGCAGCTCTGAAAGAAGTTTCTGGAAAACTGGAAGAGTAAGTAGCGAATTTCTCTGGCAGAAAGAGAGAGGCTGCAACTAGGTATCCAGTGGACCTGAATCTTTCTTTTGCCTCGTAACTTATGACATCACATACTTATGTTGCCTCCCGTCGTATATCTTCAGTTCTCCGTCTTTTATGGTGCTCGTGTGAACCTGTTGAATTTTCACTCACTCCTTCCCTAATGTTCGTAATTTTACGCTCAAAAGCTGTCAGCTGACTTTGTGTGTAAGTTGGGTCAATGTCCCTTTTTTGTAGCTGGTTATATAAAATATCCACATGGATCATGATTTTATGAAAAAATGAAGTTTTCATCCTTCAGAATTGTTACTAAGCCACAGGCTTGCAGGATCGTGTTCTCATTACACAGTTTTTCCCCTTGGCTCATATTATTCATGCACGTTTAATATCTTCCCTATATTTGAAAACGGTATTGAAGCTCCTTGACTGAAAATACCAACGACTAGGCACTGAACGTAGCAGTCGTTTTCGTACTATTTCGTCGAGAACTGCTGTTCTTTGAGGAGATGCTGGAAAGAAGCTTCTGAAGTTTAGTGAAGAATATTTGCAAATTTTTATTAATGGAAGCGGCTTTAAGCATAATGAGATTCAACTGGTGGACATAACAGTGAATTTATGTAGCATTGTGAAACTTTTCCTTAACAATAGCCTGCACCCCACGTGACGAACTACTCATGACTGCTGCACCATCATATGTTTGCACTATTAGCTTATGTGGACAATTCCCCAAATGATTATTTATCTGTTCCAGATGGACGTTGCCAAAGATGGGCATCAGGCTTTTCTGGTGTTATGATGTCCCAAAATCTTTCAACTGATTTTCCGTTAGTGATGTAGCTATTTACTATATCCATCTGGAAAACACAGGCTACGTCACTGCTTTCGTCAGCCATTACGGCCAAAAACTCAGCACCCTTAACTTCCTTTCTAATTTCCTCTTGGCAGACTTGAAGCATGCACTGGAGGAGTTCATTCTGGATGGTTTTCGAGGTTCCTTTCAAAACTGTAGCTTTCTCTATAAGCGACTTTAATAGAGAGTCTAATACTGCACTAAAATTAATCAAGGAACGAAAAGCACCAGGATTGGAAGATGGTTCAGTCTCATCATGTCTTCTAAGGGCAAGTTCCAACGCACCACAGAAACGAATACAATTAATAATTAGATTCAATATGTACCTATAAACGATAACTTTTTGGTTGTGTAATGCCACGGACCTACTGTACCCACTGTCTAATTGGGTAGCTATATTTACCTTCCCTAGACTTGCCATATTCCAAACGTTATTTACATGGACTGAAGAAAGTTCGTGTTTTCTAACTTTGTCATGGAGGTGTTGAATGTCACTGACTCCATGTTTAGACCATGAAAGATCTCCTCCAAACAATAAACAAGGAAAACAAAATAAGGCATCTTTCATGTCCCAGCCTCATAGCCATTCATGCTTGTTGTACAATTCAGGGTTGAATTCCCTACTGAATTGGCGGCTTTTCGTTTTAACGGTCTGCGAAATTGTTCAAGCAAGAGTCGGCCTACCTAGCCTCTTGATTTCTAATTTTTCTTCACACTTCCGTGAACTGAAGAGTTCAGAGAGTAATGAGGTTACCTGATCCATTATTTCACGTATTCACTTGTCACTTGAGCCTCAAAATTCACTGTAGCACACCCTAAAATAATTAACACAAAGCACAGGAAATAGTTCGCTCGCACCTACACCTGAAATAGTACCACGGCGCGAGAATCCCGCTTTATTCGAAGATCCGATAATTCCGTTTCCCTTCGGAAGAGTTAGGGCCCTCTTCCTGCGGCTGGCAGGGTGGCCTGGGTGAGGTGTTTATACATGCAAGGTCCGCATACGAGTACAGTGTTGCCAAGCATTGCCCCCCCCCCACCCCGCACCCCCCTCTGAGACACCCAAGTCCCCGTTTGCAGCCACAGTGCAACCCGCTGTCGCCGTCGGCACATTCCGTCCAACTCCGCTGCGTTCGGCGTTTGGAGTCCTGGCATTTCAAGAGAGATAAACGGCGTGCTACTTCTCCAATAGTGTAGAACGCTCAGAAGGCAAACACAATTGAACAAAATTATTCTTTGGGGGTAGAGCAAACCTGCAAACCTATACAGGAGCCGCCCCTGCTTCTAGCAAAGGGCGTGTCTCTTAAGAGCCGCCAGGCACTGTTGCCTTAGTGTTTTGGCAGATATTTGTAATTTCGTTTTTGCAATTTGCAGCTGGAGCCAGGCCAAAGAAATGCTGCTCATCAAGTATTTCACTCGACGTTCAGTGTTATCACTATGTTTCCCGTTAAGAACAAAATGGTTTTCAAAAGCGGAATTTTATGTATCCATTCGTCTGAGAGTATGTGATATTCATGTTATAGATCTGTTCTAACAGGGACAGTAAAACAGGAAGAATAGCTGATATTCCAGCAGTGACTGAACAGAGCTGCTGCATGGCGGTACCAGTGAGTGTGGGCCTCAGTAGCGCTGTCGCTGCTAGTATAGTGGTTGTTCTTTGTGTTTTACTGTCCCTGTTAGTACAGGTCGATAAAACAAATATCGCACTAGAGTAACCGACTGGAAAGAAACACACACTTTCCGTCAACACTGGGAGTTTTATGAAAGACATGATGAGCAGTATTTTTCTGGGCTGACTCCAGTTACACACTGAAAAACTGAGCTATTAATATCCGATGCAACGCCAGAGAAGATGCACGTGACGGCTCATGGGAGAGACACCCAGAATAGGGATACGTTCTGATACATGTACTCGTATTACTTAAATATATTGGCGTGCATTGCTAGATGCAGTGGATTAAACTAACTAGCGAACTCCGCCGACCAAGCCTTGAAAATCCAACACTACCGACCGCCGTGTCCTCCTCAGCCCATAGGCGTCACTAGTTGCAGATATGGAAGGGATGCTGTCAGCACACTGCTCACGGCCATTGTCGTTTTCAGACCGGAGCCTCTACTTCTCAATTAGGTAACTCCTCAATTGGCCCCACAAGGGGTTCGTGCACCGCGCTTGCTAACGGCGCTCGGCAGACCTAGCACATCAGCTGTCCGAGTTCTAGCCAGACCCGACAGGTGTTGTTAACTTCGGTGATCTGACGAGAATCATCTGTATTACCACTGCGACAACGCCGTTGGAACAATGAATCAGACAAAGTATTAAAAGATAAAAAATGTTTATATAGGCACCCTAGTGACATTTACTGCAATGACCCCTCAACGGACCTCTTTCGACAGGCATACACACTATGTGATCAAAAGTATCCGGACACCTCCAAAAACATACGTTTTTCATATTAGGTGCATTGTGCCGCCACCTACTGCCACGTACTCCATATCAGCGACCTCAGTAATCATTAGACATCATGAGAAAGCAGAATGAGGCGCTCCGCGGAACTGATGGGCTTCGAACGTGGTCAGGTGATTGGGTGTCACTTGTGTCAAACGTCTGTACGCGTGGTTTCCACAGAGCTAAACATCCCTAGGTCCACTGTTTCCGATCTGATAGGGAAATGGAAACGTGAAGGGACACGTACAGCACAAAAGCGTACAGGCCGACCTCGTCTGTTGACTGACAGGGACCGCCGACAGTTGAAGAGGGTCGTAATGTGTAACAGGCAGACATCTATCCAGACCATCACACAGGAATTCCAAACTGCTTCAGGATCCACTGCAAGTACTATGACAGCTAGGCAGGAGGTGAAAGAACTTGGATTCCATGGTCGAGCAGCTGCTCATAAGGCACACATCATGCCGGTAAATGCCAAACGATGCCTCGCTGGTTTTAAGAGCATAAACACTGGACGGCTGAACAGTGGAGAAAAGTTATGTGGAATGACGAATCACGGTACACAATGAGGCCATCCGATGGCAGGGTTGAGTATGGCGAATGCCCGGTGAACGTGATCTGCCAGCGTGTGTAGTGCCAAAAGTAAAATTTTTCATGGAGGGGGCTTGCACCCCGTGTTGTTTTGCGAGGAATTATCACAGAATAGGCCTACAGTGATGTTTTAAGAACGTTTCTGCTTCCCACTTCTGAAGAGCAATTCGGGCATTGCGACTGCATCTTCCAACACGATCGAGCCTGTTCATAATGCACGGCCTGTGGCGGAGTGGTTACATGACAATAACATCCCTCTTATGGACTGGCCCGCACAGAGCCCTGTACTGGACCCTATAGAACACCTTTGGGATGCTTTCGAAGGCGTCACCCACCGAGATAGATACCTCTCCTCAGTGCAGCACTCAGTGAAGAATGGGCTGCAATTCCCCAAGAAATCTTCCAGCACCTGATTGAACGTATGCCTGCGAGAGTGGAAGCTGTCATCCAGACTAAGGGTGGGCCGCATTACCGATAGAGGGCGCCACGAACTTGAAAGTCATTTTCAGCTAGGTGTCCGGATACTTTTGATCACATAGTGTTCTTCGCTCAATACTGTAACAGTCATTTTCTTCTCAATTACGAAAAACGCTCTTAAAATACAACTCACCAGGTGGATCGCATTAGCTAAACTGCCGAGTCACAATGACTTATTTTTGCCAGTGTAGGTTCTCTATTTTTGGCACCAAGTCTAGACCAAAGCAGAAACTGTAGTCTGAACTGAACTCATCGTTTGTAGGTTGATTCTAACCATTTTTGAGCTTCTTCTTTCAAAGATCAGGCAGTTTGTCTTATCTGGTCAAGGAAGGAAGTCGTTGCCAACGTTTCCTTGTCTTCCAATGCCTTTTCCCTATTCAGTCCAAATGATAAAACTTAATTTGTTATTTCCCCTTCTCTCGTTGAGTTCGTGTCGCAACCATCTTTAATTATTTTGTTGATTCTGTCTTCTGCTTTAATCATATTCAGTTCTATCCCCACAGTGTCATTTTTAAACCATTCCAGCCTCATGTAGCTGTCATGTATCTCAGAAATCTCGTTTCTAATCCACGTAGCTTAAAAGATGTTTAGCAGTCATCACCCGTCCTTTCAAACCGTAAACCAAAACTCGCTCAGCCATTACTTTATAAAATTTTGTTGTTATTTCTTTTCTCATTTTCGTGGAGAATGTTCTTCAGTTTGTTCCGTATGCGGACCTCGGACTTATTCAGGATGGAGTCCACAAATATTAAACATATCTTCTCTGCCTTTACGTCCAGTTCTTTTAAGATCATTTCAACGATTCCCGAGGGAAGATTGTCATTGGCAGCAGTTTCACTTACATGAAAATGACTAGTCCATTTGATCTCCGTAATAAGTGTTCATATCACCAAGGTTGGCTGTTTTACTTGTTCACTTTACTAGACTAGTTCTAGACTAAAACTAACAGGGGTTTGTTTGTAAATAACTTTTTCGCTACCACTCACGATATTCTTTTATTTATGTTTTACACACCCGTTTCGGGAAATGATTCCCAAGCATTTTTCTCTTTGTGTACTATACCATCTTTTCGTAATGTTTTTGTTGTCTGAGGTTCTGTTTTGTTCTATTGCCTTTGCAGTAATATATAAAAACTCACAATTTTTGGCTGACTTTCGGTCTTTGGAAAGAGAACATTTATGTTAACGATATGGATCATAATTTGCTAATATCTATTTTGAATTGGGCTTATTTCTATCTACCACTATTTTCATTTACGTATATTATCGAAGCATCTGAAGAAACTCACTGATTGACTTTAAAGTTTTTCGGTTAATATTTTATCTTCAGTTTTCTACAATGTGAATATGTCTCCAGTTCTTCTAACATGTTAGTTTTAAGCCCTTTGTTTAGTCAGGAGGGTACTTCGACGTTTTGCCCTAATTTTCCAAATGTGTATATTGTTTATGTGTATGGATATTGCTGGTTTGTGTGTCTGTTTTGTGCGTAGGCGCTAATGTACTCTATATACCTGATGTTGAAATCTCGGCCTATTCGTGCTACGTAGAACATGATGCATTCTTGGCATGCTACTTCGCATATTCCAGCGTCAGAGTATGGGTCACGATTAGACTTTATGTTATGTATTAGTTCTTGCTGTACTTTGTTAGATATAGATGACCGAATTTTTACTTTGTGGTTCTTGAAACTATTTTCAATCTTCTGTGATATGTCGTCAATTTATGGGATGCTAGATATGCATTTGTTTTTGTCTTTTTCTTCTGTGGTGTGATCTGTGTGTGGATCTTCTTCACTTTGTCTAGGACTGTGTCAACCATGAAAGCAGCTTGACCATTGGCAACTGTAATCTGTTTCATTATCTTTACTTCCTGTTGCGTATTTTCTTGGTTCAAAGGTATGTTAGTTGCCCTATGTAGAGTTGGCCTCTACGCTGCCTGTTTATGGGTGTTTGGGTGATATGAGGTTGCAGGTATTGTGGTGTCAGTCATTGTACTTTTTCTCTGTGTTTTTAATGCGGATGTGTTGTTGTGTCTTGTAATATTTAGGTCCAGGTAACTGATGCTTTTGACTTGTTCATGTTCGACTGTAAATGTAATTTTCTCATTGGCCAACATTAGTATTTCATCTATCTTTGTCTTCTAAAAGTCAGTTTTCTTTAAGCAGAGTTCTTGGTTGTTGAGTCACTTTGTTCCAAACGATTTGTATATATGTCAGCTACGGTACCAAACGTACATGATCTCATCGCTAGCCCATCTGGTTGCTTACAAACGTTGCCATTGAAAGTAAAGTAGTTCTAACTTAGGATTAGCTGGAGGAGTGCCATAAATTCGACATTCTAGATGTATGAAATTTTTTTTATGTTTTATAAGGTTCTTTTGCACTGTTGTTGCAAATTCTTGTATGGTTATGTCTGGATACAGGCTGGTAATGTTATTTTTACTGAAGTATAAAACAGAGATAGATGTGAAAATACTGTAAATTACACCTGCCTCTGTAGTTGAGCGACCAGCGCCGCTGACTGCCATGTGGGAGATTCCAGTTCGTGTCCTGGTTGTGTCAGTGATTTTTCCTTGAAGGTCAAAAACCTGGATAGCGGTTGTGCTGACCACAGGCCTCTCCATACCGTACCAGATGACACCACTGGCTTAAGATGGCCCGATTGCCCCGTCTAGCAGTGAAATTGGAACGTTACCTTCAGTCAGTATTGTCAATATCTTTGCACATTTTTGATAAATAATCGTGTGCATTTGAATACGGTATAATATTCAACTTTTTAACATAACCAGGATGGCATCTGATTTGGCCTGTTTCGTTTTAATAGCAGGTAAAATACCAAATACTGACTGAAGATAAAGGGAGGAGGGAGGGAAGAACTGAAAGAAGAGAATGATGCCATCATTCATTAATGGTCATTAATGACGTCAAGGTCAAAAGTCATTGATGAGTACATGCATTTGCCCCTCCCTCTACACGTAGGCAACCCAAAGGGCGAAGGTCAAGTTTTATCTCGAATCCCCGTTACATTTCTACTGGTGAGGTTATAAAGAACTTTCAATTTATTTGAAAGAAAGATTGAAGAATGGCTAAGTTACCTTCATAGAATTTGTAGATACAGAGGAAGCATTTGACGATACTGACTAGATTACACTCTTTGAAATTCTGAAAATACCAGGGATAAAACAAAGTGAGCGAAATATTATTGACAACTTGTACAGAAACGAGACCGCAGTTATACGAATAGCAGATTGTAACAGGGAAGCAGTGGTTGAGAATGAGGTGAAACAGGATTGTAGCCTAAGTCGAACTTTGAGAAGGGGATTAGAGTTCAGGGTGAGGAATTATAAGGTTAAAATTCGCTACTGACATTTTAATTCTTTCATAGATTGGAAAACCAGTTAAATTCAAAAGATAGTGCCTTCAGGAGAGGTCATAAGGCAAATACCAACACAAGTAAAACAAAGGTAATAGAACGTAGATGAATTAAAATATTAGAAAATGAGACATTACAAGCATTTAATGAGTTTTCCTATTCTGGCAGCAGAGTAACTGATGACAGCAGCTATATACATGAAATTAAATGCAAATTTTCAATAATAACAAACACGTTTCCATGTTACATTAATTCTAGTGTAAGGACATGTTCAATGAAAGTATAGTACCGTCATAAGTGAAGCCTTTCAGTGAAGTGGAACTTTGACGATTAGCAGATCAAACAGGAAGAAGTAGAAATTTTTAATTTGTTGGTGCTACGAGGTATTGCTTTGCATTAGATAGGTAAATCATATAACTTATGAAGACGTACTAAATCGAACTGGGAGGAAAAGAAATCTATGGCAAAGCGTAACTGAAAGAGGGGATCAACTGACAGGACGTATCCTGACACATCATGGACATGTCAATTTAGTACTAGAAGAAGGCGTTTGTGGAAAAACTTGTAGAGGGGGCTCATGGCTTGACCATAGTAAACCGTTTCAAGTAGATCGTCAGCGGCTGAAAAAAAAAAAGAAAAAAAACATTGAAACGCTGCCACAAATGCTAGCCTTCAGTTTGTACTCTTCTACTCGGCCATGGACGGCAGATGAACAGTGTCTTCAGTACGTTGCAAGTGGCAGTGGTGTTCACAGCAGTGTTGTGCATAGTTACAAGTGCATTACGTCGAACCTAAGTGAACTGGAACGTGGGAAAAGTGCGTGTTCTCGTATGCCGGGTGCTTCCTTAACCAAGGTAGCCGAAGTTTTCCATGTTTCGACAGGCAGAATATGGATGATTTTTACCGCACACAGGGAAAGCAGTCAAATAACACCCTCAAAGTCACAACGCGAACGCAATAGTCTCTTGATTTATCGTGAAAGGTGGT
Source organism: Schistocerca serialis cubense (assembly GCF_023864345.2). Classification (NCBI taxonomy): domain Eukaryota; kingdom Metazoa; phylum Arthropoda; class Insecta; order Orthoptera; family Acrididae; genus Schistocerca; species Schistocerca serialis. Next base: position 241,159,746 of record NC_064642.1, read on the forward strand.
CATTGAAGAAAAGTGTGACTAAAAGTGAGGGGACGCCAGCTGCAAATATCACTACAGAACTAACGGAATGTTGCACTCGTGAACCCCGTCAGCACCAAAACAACACAAAGGAAACCCCTAAAGCAGAGAAGTGCTGGGCGAACTGGAATTCCAAAACTCCTCATCATTGATGCAAATACCCGTAACAAGAAAACGTGTTGCCGAAGCCACAAAAGCTGGACTATGGAGCATCGAAAGAAATTCATTTCGTCGGATAAGTCTTGTTACTCTCTGTTTCAAAATTCTGGGCGAGTTTACATCCCAAGAGTGGAACATGGCGGGGGCTCGGGGATGATTTGGGCAGCCATATTGTGGTTTTCCATCGGTCCCGTGGTTACTCTCTAAGATCGTGTTAGTCTCAAGTATTATGTGACCAGTCAAATGTCTGTTCTTATGTCAAGCTCTGCCTTTGGGGTAATTCTGTATGTAACTGTGTGGTGCATATGCTTGCAGTTACGACGCGTCGTCAGCTAACTTATATTTGTTCCTCGCTCTCCTGTTTTTTTAATTTTTAGCACTGAAGATGTATATGTAAAAGTTGAAAGCTAGATCTACAAGAAATAGAACGACGGATTTCGAGATCGGTTGCTGCTCTGTCCTCAATTGGTAGTTTTTGCTGTTTTTCGAGTAGGACTTCATGTATGACTTTTGCTATTTGACTTGAGAGTTGTAGCTCATAATGTACGCTCATATTTTCAGTGCAATGTAAGTTATGTGAGTTTATTCTTTCTATAACCCTGGTAGTAGGAAAACTCGTCAAGACGTATTACGTAAACTTTATGCAATTCTCGCTCAACAAGGTAGCCGAAGCGATGAAATTTTTTAGTTAGTTACTTCTAATAGCGAAACTAAGTGGACAGCAAGTTTTTCCGATTAATTAGCAGCATGTTTACAGGGTGCCTTCTACAAGAGACAGAAAAGTCTGGTCGCACTGACTCGCGTCCGCCGTTGGGGAAACGACAGCCTGCCAGCTCACAAACGCAAACACCTGATTTGCATCTCTGATGACTTGCGCAGGGAGGCAAATCACATACCCCGTCTTTCCCATGTTTTAAACATCGGGATCGCCACTGTGGTGGGACTCACAGCCTCTCTGAGCACAAGAGTTCACTCTGAAACGAGTATGTAAAGTCTAAATACAGCTACTAGTTAGGCAAGATGTTTCATAAGTTGTAGTCTTCAGTACGAAGAGTGGTTTAATGGAGCTCTCGGCGTTGTGTCCTGCGCAGACTTCTTCATCGCTGCATGATATTAAATCCACATAGTAAAGTAACAGAATGGAAGGACACATAATGAAGGGTGCGATACAGACCATATAGTATTATCCGATACAAACTCCTGAAGCATATTCGAGCTTATATAACTTACTGAACACAGATCTCAATGATATATTCGGCTGAATTAATGAAACGGAAGTAGTTGGAAGCAAATAATAATGAAATATACCAAAATTATGATGACTTTCTATGGGAAAATGTGTGTAACAAATATAAACAAATATTATTACTTGTGTTTACAATATTTCTACTCAGAAATCTCATTGTAATAATGGTTCAGATATACTGGGTGGAACACCTAAACCTTGCACCGCAAATATTACGGAAATGAAAAGTGCTAATGACGTGCGGATTTTACAGATGGATTGGTACTCAGGGGCTCGTGCTGTTAGCCAATAAACAGATTGTAGTAGTACTTACAAAAGGTATTTTTTGAGCAAACGTGCACTGTTTTAAGTGGAACAATGCCTGTTGACATTAACGAACTGAAAGTACGGTAAGTCAGAACGTCGTGGTGTTTGTTACAGCATTCTAGTGCGAGTCGTTTACGAAATATTGTATTTTGAAAAGTTTGGACACCGACATTTGTACAATGCTTCTGGTAGAACACGCTAAAGAACAACTCAATTGCATAAACTAGTTACGTGGATTCTGACCAGCAACGAGACAATTATCCGTCACTGGTTGTGTTCAAAATAACCAACGGTAGTGGCATTACACGCTGCCAGTCTGGTATGGAACGACTGTTGCACACGTGCTGCCATTTGAGCGGAGATGTGCGGGCAGGCTGCAGTAATACGTCGTTGCATATCATCGCTTATAGTTGGTTCGTTCTCGTAGACAGCGCCTTTCAGATTTCTCCGCAGAAACATGTCTACAGGAGTCAAATCCGTGGAACGGGCTGGCCAATGTACAGTCCTCTGCGTGCAGTCCAACGATTTTGAAACAATTCGTGAAGACATGCTGTAGTACTTCGAGTACTGTGGGTTACGCAGCCATCATGTTGGTACCACAAGTTCCTCCTAGTCTGCAGAGGAACGTCTTCTAACATCCGTGGAAGATGGTCTGTTAGAAGGCTGCGATACTTGTACACGATCAGTTTTGTGGCTATAAAAAAATGTGCATATGAGCTGACGGTTCACTATCCCACACCACACGTTTACTCTCCATGGACGCTGATGTTTCACCTCAGAAGCCAATAGCTGTTGCCAAGAGACCAATAGTGCGTGTTTCGGCTGGTCACTTGGGCATGATCTGATAATGTGGATTCATCACTGAACGACATACGTGGAATATCCTGTCTTAATGTCCATGTACAGAAGTTAACACGATTCTCATAATCGTTTCCATGAAGCTCTTGATGGAAAGAGATGTGGTAAGATGGAATCTATCTCGATAGAGAATGCGTGGGACACGTCACGTGCCTGACTCATGCCGTTTCCTCGTAAGATTGCGCGGGAGTTAACGTGCTGATCAACTGCAACGGCAGCGAGAACAGTAATTTCCTTTTCATCGGTCGTCATTTGTTTCCTTCTGTTACGTTGTCTAGGTGCTACACTGCCACTTACACGTAACTGACTGAAGAGGTTCATAAATAACTGCCAAGATGATTGACGTCTATTGGAATATCTTGCTGCAATGTAGCGTACAAGAACGAACTGCATTCTTCCTACGCTGCCCATACACCATGAGCACTCCGACTTTTTCTGCATTGCTAAATCCCATCGACCGCCGACGACCCAGTGCTTTAACTGAATCACAGAAACTGACTACCAAGTCACATTGCACTCAAGGAACACACAAGCACATTGTAAGCAAACGTAACAACGTCGCACCCAACAGCTTCGCAGATTAAGTGGCACAAAGTGTCGGTGTGGAAACTTTTCAAAAAACGGTATCTCGTAAATGACTCGCTCTAGAATCCTGGTATAAACACCAGTGACATTCTCATTTATCCTAAAATGGTTCAAATGGCTCTGAGCACTATGGGACTTAACTGCTGAGGTCGTCAGTCCCCTAGAACTTAGAACTACTTAAACCTAACTAACCTAAGAACATCACACACACACCCATGCCCGAGGCAGGATTCGAACCTGCGACCGTAGTGGTCGCGCGGTTCCAGACTGAAGCGCCTAGAACCGATCGGCCACAACGGCCGGCTCATTTATCCTACTTTTAATTTATTTATGTCAATGGAAATTGCTCTATTTGAAAAGTGTATGCTTGCATAAATCACACACTCTCTGAGTATTATTACAAGCTGTTTATTGGCTAACAATACGAGCCCCTGAGCGCCAGTCCATTCTGTGAAAACCGCACGTCGACAGCACTTTACATTTCCGCAGTATTTGCTGTGCAAGTTTTAGGTGATTCACTTTGTATATAGAGATCCAGGATTCGTGTAAGTGTCGAATCAAACATGTACTTAAAACGTTATAAGATCTACAGAATCAAAAATTGCAATGAAAATATATTTGACGTATTTTGGCAATGAAAAATGTAATATTTCAACATGTTTATTATTCTGAAATTTCGTAACACATTATAAAACCAAGTTCTGAATCTTGTCGTGGAAAAGCAACAAATTTTTAACTGTAAACTCCAAAATTACAGTTTTAAAAAATAAATGTACCTATTTCTATTTCGATTGTTAGAACATGTCTAAGGACCAGTGGTGGTAGTCCTGGAATGGCTTGTATTCTCTCAAGCATCGCAATAGTAATGTTACCCCATCTTTTCGGTGCGAATAAATAGATTATTAAGTACATTTTCGTTTCGGCCATATCGATTAGTAGATTGATTAACCAAGAGGAGTTCATCCCGACTTTCTTATAGGTGGAGATATTTGCAGCGAAGAGGTATACACCCAGACCACGGACTTCAGGAAACTGCAAGCTAAGTATCCATAACTAGATATTACGAGCGGTGGTTACGTTTTAACGTCTATTGCAGTCCAGCTACTGCGATCAAACCTTGCCCCCTCCCCCCACCTCTAAGGTTATTATTCCACACCCTTCCCTTCACTCTTGATTAATTGCACATTCATGCCTCATGGCGGGCCCTATCCAGTGTCCCTTCTCTTAATCAAGTTGTGCCATAAATTTCTTTTGTCCCCAGTTCTATTCAGTACCTATTCAGCGGTCATCCGATCTACCCATCTAATCTTCAACATTCTTCTGTAGCATTTCAGAAATTATTCTCTTCCCACTTCTACCGTTTATCGTCCACGTTTCACTTCCATATAAGGCTGCACTCCAGATAAATACTTTCAAAAAAGGCTTCCCTATAATTAAATTACTATTAGATGTTAAAGTATTTCTCTGTTCCAGAAGAACTCTTCTGCATTTCATATCCACTCTACAACAGCCGTCATGTTATTTTGCTACCCAAATAGTAAAATTCATCGACTTTTAGTCTCTCATTTTCTAGTCTAGTTTCCTCAATATTTCCTGACTTAATTAATTCATAGAGTTGATTAATTCAAGGAAAATACACAGGTCTCAGTGACATCAGCGCCATTGAAAATAAGGTGACATTACTTACCAGAAGGGTACATGTTTCCCTTATTCATTTCTTAAAATTGTTGTAACGTATGTTGCAAGCGTTATTTAGAGTGAGAGATGGACTAAACAAAAGCAACGGAATTACAACACCATCTCCCAAAATTTGATGCGGGGAGATATGAAACATTACATGTGCATGCAGCCAGAAAGAATCGTAAATTTACAAGATATGGCTAAAACAGGAGAAAAGCAGTTAAAAATAAAGTAAGTGCAGGTGAAGAAAACACTATGAGATAATTACGTTACCTCAAACTCTACATGAGAATTAAGAAAGACATTTCTACACGTATTTGGTTTAATAACTGCAGTAGGCCTACTCGGAAAAAAAGAAATAGAAGAAAAGACAAGGGAGAAACATAAGACGTGGTCCTATAGAAGGTTGTTGGAAGTAATGTGGCTAGGCAAAGTAAGAAATGTGGTTAAATAAAAAACGGAAGTTAGGAAGACTGTTTTGCCTCGGTACGCTTTCCCTGTAATGGAAGCTTAATATATCTTATTATTTCATTTTGAAATGACGGCATTCACTTTATGTTTGCTGCTGTCTTTTTCTGAAATTACGACTATTACTGAGCAAAAGTAAGGTTTTGCAAATGTGAAAAGGTGCTCCAAATTACAACATTGTCATATACCTAGGAAAAATTATCATATGCAAATTTAAAAACGTTACAATCGATAAGAGCTTGTCAGTTCTGCATTTAATAGTCTGTGTGTCACAGTATTACTCCAGTACATACCAATATTCAGTAACTGAAATTAGATTAAGAAGATAAATTACCAAGAACCAGATATGAGCTAAAAAAGTTTTCAAAACTGGAACTGCTTACAACCAACAAGAATTTCCACTGTCAAGACATGGAAGATTGTTACGGTATTAAGAAACTCAGTTCATTTGCCAATATCACGTCTTCAATGGTAAAAAGATATCCCGTTTCAGGATCCAAGACGTGACATGACTGACTTCAACATTTTATGTAATCAGCATTAAAGATATAAAATTTTACGCACCATAAAACTGTGTAACTGAAGAATTAAAAATATCCTCAAAATAGCTTTAATATATTATACAGCATATAAATATGTAGAATCCGTCGTGCACTCTAATACAAAAAGCTACGCACCACGTAGGTGTTACACGAATGTTTTTGGATTTCCTACTGAATAATCTCGTACTGAATTCTTTCCAATTGGCGCGTTAGATCGTCTGAATTTCGAACTGATTGGAGCACCCTGCCCATAATACTCCAGAGGTTCAGAGCTGGGGAGAGATACGGTGTCATTACTGACCAAGGTAGGGTTTGGCAAGCACGAAGACAAGTAGTAAAAACTCTCGTCGTGTGCGGATGGACATTGTCTTGCTGAAATATAATCCCAGTATGGCTTGCCATGAAGGACAACAAAAAGGGGCGTAGAATATTGTTGATGTACCACTATACTGTAAGGGTGGCGCTAATGATAACCAAAGGGGTCCTGCTAGAAAATGCTATCAGACCCAGGTCATCACTCCTGGTTGAATGGCGGGCGACGGTTAGGTTGGTATCCCGCCACTGTCCCAGACGTTTCAAGAGATATTTTCGCTGGTCAGCGGTGCTTAGTTCTAAGTGGGACTCATTACTGAAGACAATTCTACTCCAATCAATGATATTCCAGGCCAAAGACGCGTCCGGTGATGCCCCCGACAGCGATGAGATAGCAAACTGGCTCTCGTCCGCCATATAGCGGAAGGTCTGGGGTGCCATTTCATTCCATAGCAGGACGCCTTTGGTGTCATCTGCGGCACCGTTACAGCAAAACGGTATGTCGACTACATCCTACGTCGCCCTTCATGGCAAGCCATCCTCGGCGTACAATTCAGCAAGATAATGCCCGTCCGCATAGGGCGAGAGTTTATATGGTCTGTCTTCAAGCATCCCAAAACCTGCCTTGGCCAGTAAGGCTGCCAGATCTGTCCCCAGTTGAGAACGTTTGGAGCATTGCGGGCAAGGCCCTACTACCATCTCGGCATTTTGGCGGCCTAACGCACCAGTTGGACGTAATTTGGCATGATGCCCCTCAGGAGAACACCCAACAACTCTATCAATCAATGCCAATCCGAGCAACTGCTCGGGTAAGGACCAGAGATGGAGCTCAAATGGTTCAAATGGCTGTGAGCACTATGGCACTTAACAGCTGAGGTCATCAGTCCCCTAGGACTTACAACTATTTAAACCTAACTAATATAAGGACATCACACACATCCATGCCCGAGGGTGAATTCGAACCTGCGACCATTGCGGTCTCGTGGTTCCAGACTGAAGCACCTAGAACCACTCGGCCACACCGGCCAGCGAAGAGATGGAGCAATGCATCAGTTTGTGCACCTCTTTCTCTTGGAAAAAATCCTCCAGTTTTTTCCTAATATTGCAAATATATGTTAGTCTGCATAGGATTATCTTATCTACCGGTTTCCGCCCTATTTGGATAATTCCTTTTGTGTTTGTGTGTGTGTATGTGTGTATCTGTGTGTTTGTATCTGTCTATATATAATCTGTGTGTGTGTGTGTGTATTTACAAACGCTGCACAAAAGACATCCTCGTAGTTCACAACAACTATAAAGCAGGAAATGCAGGAAACTGCTAATGGCGGTCTGCATTACGCTTTCTTTCTTCTGAATCTAAAACCGGTGTCCGGATTGAAACGCTGACCAGGATGCATCATTTGTTTCTAGTTACGTTGCCCTCCAGGTACAACACCCTCCCCCCCTTTTTTTTTTGTAGGAACCGTTTACTACAGTTGGGCCGCTTTTGCCCTCCCCCATTATTTCCAAGAAACCATTTATTAGATTACAAACCATACTGAAGGGGCAGTGTTGTATTTCAATATTTCTCTGTAGATACAGTTAGGCACATCGGTGCTGTTGCACACAACAAAACTGTGCCTTTGTCAGAGTGACAATAGTTCACACGGCAGACGTTTCAGGGGTTGAACGGAAAGTTCCGTACTCTCTATTGTATCTGAAAACGTATTTCGTTCGCACAAGAAAATCAGTGTAACGTACTCCACAGAAGAAGAGTTCATATTTTATAATAAGAGGTCTGGATGAGCCTTTTGTGCATATCTCGCGTTTTAAACAAAGGGTTTTGGCTTACCGCGAGGCTTCTGCATGTTTCATTTTACGCATTCGAGGATAGGCCACTGCAAGCGGTAAAATCGAGACCACATTTCGTTTCTCGTTTACATTCTAACGGCGACAAAAGCTATTTAATGCTCATCACTGGCAACTGTTTCATTTCCGGCAGAATGGAAGCGCATGTCACTCTATCGAAAATTTGAGCAGAATGCCATTAAGGGAGCCAGAGAACTGCCTCACGCTGGAATATCTCCGTGTCGCAACATCACTCGTTTCTTAAAGTGAAATGTTCTGCACCGATAAGGGGTCAGATCTTCGGTTAGGGAAAATACACATGAAATCTTTTCTGCAAAATACCTAGCACACAGAAAGTTAATATCAAGCGACAAAATAAAATGTGCGTCAATCGTATGAAATGCTGAACAGTGGAATGCGCAACAAAAATATGCCGGCCGAAGTGGCCGTGCGGTTAAAGGCGATGCAGTCTGGAACCGCAAGACCGCTACGGTCGCAGGTTCGAATCCTGCCTCGGGCATGGATGTTTGTGATGTCCTTAGGTTAGTTAGGTTTAACTAGTTCTAAGTTCTAGGGGACTAATGACCGCAGCAGTTGAGTCCCATAGTGCTCAGAGCCATTTGAACCATTTGAACAAAAATATTCAAAACATATCACAAACATGTTCGAAAGAACAATACTTTTTGCGGCCACAATATATACCGCAGTTATGGACCGCAATCTAATTATTTTTTCCGACTGCCAGCATTATACACTTCGGTGGCAATAGCACAGCGCTATGCACATATGCAGATGCCGATGGTTCAAAAATGGTTCAAATGGCTCTGAGCACTATGGGACTCAACTGCTGAGGTCATTAGTCCCCTAGAACTTAGAACTAGTTAAACCTAACTAACCTAAGGACATCACAAACATCCATGCCCGAGGCAGGATTCGAACCTGCGACCGTAGCGGACTTGCGGTTCTAGACTGCAGCGCCTTTAACCGCACGGCCACTTCGGCCGGAGATGGCGATGGTATAGCGTACACAAGGTATAAAAAAGCAGTGCATTGGCGAAGCTGTCATTTTTACTCAGGTAATTCGTTTGACAAGGTTTCCGACAATATTATGGCCGCACGACCGGAACTAACAGACTTTGAACGCGGAATGGTACGTGGAGTAAGACGTATGGGACATTCCATTTCGGAAATCGTTAGGGAATTCAGTATTCTGAGGTCCATAGTGTCAAGAGTGTGCCGAGAACACCAAATTTCAGGCATTACCTCTCACCACGAACAACGTAGTGGCCGACGGCTTTCACTTAACAACCGAGTGCAGCGGCGTTTGCGTAGAGTTGTCACTGCTTAACAGACAAGCAACAACGCGTGAAGTAACCGCATACTTCAGTGTGGGACGTACAAAGAACGTATCAGTTAGGACAGCGTGGCGAAATCTGGCGTTAATGGGCTATGGCAGCAAACGACCGTCGAGAGTGTCTTTGCTAGCAGCACGATTGTGCCGGCAGCGCTTGTCATGGGCTCGTGACCATATCGGTTGGACCCTAGAAGACTGGAAAACCGTGACCTGGTCAGATGACCCTGATTTCAGTTGGTAATGTATGAAGGCAGGGTTCGAGTGTAGCGCATGTCCCACGAAGCCATGGACTCAAGTTGTCAACAAGGCACTGTGCAAGCTGGCGTGGGCTATGTTAACATGGAAAGTACTGGGTTCTCTGGTCCAATTGAACTGATCATTGATTAGAAATGATTATGTTCGGCGATTGGGGACCATTTGCAACCAAACAACGGTGGATTTCTTTTGAATTACAACGCGCCGTGTCAATGGGCCACAACTGTTCGCGAGTGGTTTGAAGAACATTTTGGAAAGTTTGAGAGAATGAATTGGACACACTGATCGACCAATATGAATCCCATCGTGCATTTACGGAACATAATCGAGAGGTCAGTTCGCGCATAAAATTCTGCATCGGCAACACTTTGGCAATTATGGACGGCTATAGAGTGAGCATGGCTCAATATTTTACTGCAGGGGACCTCCAACGACTTGTTGAGTGCATCCCACGTCGTGTTGCTGCACTACGCCGGACAAAAGGAGGTCCGACACGATATTAGTGGGTATGCCATGACTTTTATCACTTCAGTGTAACTACAAATGTCATGACCATAAGGCCGAACACGAGGTCTGACGTTGCTGTTTACATACCTTCAAGTTGCCAAATGAACTTTCTGGAGCGCGGGAATGCTCATAATTCTGCGAGTACTGATTTCTACTCGCACCATCACTTCACCATCGTGACAAAGCAAAGAAACTCCCAATAACGATTTTTCCTCTCTCTCTCTCTCTCTCTCTCTCTCTCTCCCTCCCTCTCTCTCCTACTATTTTCGGATGTCCACGCTTCCATCCAGGCATCCAGATTTATGTTCACCGACTGTCTTTTCTACCTTTCCGCAGTCTGAGGTTACGATCTCTGTCTAACGGTTTTGTCGTTTACGGGACTTTAAAATATAATTGTACTCCCTTTCTCCGAATGATCCTCCACTGCATGTTTACGGGAATTGCACTGTTATCTTCTTCAGGCCTTCAATGAAGAAACGGGGTTGGATTCTGAGAGCTGAATAGTGTCAGCAGCGTTGAGAAACGTCTGAAATCGCTAAAATTAAACAATTCTCACAGTCCAGATGCAATACCTTTCAGATTCTGTATTGAACTGGTAGCTCAAAAATGGCTCTGAGCACTATGGGACTTAACATCTGAGGTCATCAGTCCCCTAGATCAAAGAACTGCTTAAACCTAACTAACCTAAGGGCATCACACACATCCATGCCCGAGGCAGGATTCGAACCTGCGACCGTAGCGGCTGCGTGATCCCAGACTGTAGCGCCTAGAATCGCTCGGGCACACCGGCCGGCGAACTGGTAGCTGAGTTAGCTTCCTTTTAGCATCAGCATTCTTTCGATCTCTGGATCAAAACACTGAGCCCAGTGTTTGGAAGAAAGTATAGATCACAAAACCATCTTCAAGAATGGTAGGAAAACTGATCCACAGAACTAAGTCCGAACTGACTGAGATCCAAATGTTGCAGATTCTTAGAACATATTACGAGCTCAAACATAATGAGGTACCTCGAATAGAATGATCTGCTGAACAAACAGGATCGATTACGAAAACGTTGGTCATGTGGGACACATGACATCCTGAATACCGTGAATCGAGGTAGTCACATGGATGCAGTATTTACTGACTCAGTACCACACCAGCCTTTCCAACGATAGCACAATTATATGGACTAACGAACGGAATTGGTGACGATTTGATGGTAAGGAGGACGCAACATATCTTTGATATAAATTCATAAACAGAACCAGGAGTAGCTTCGGTAGTATCTCAGGAAAGTTTCTTGAGTGTCATTCTGTTCGTGCTGCTTGTTAATGACGCAGCAGAAACACTCATTGGTGATGAAGCATTTAACTACACTATGAGCCAAAATACACTCCTGGAAATGGAAAAAGAACACATTGACACCGGTGTGTCAGACCCACCATACTTGCTCCGGACACTGCGAGAGGGCTGTACAAGCAATGATCACACGCACGGCACAGCGGACACACCAGGAATCGCGGTGTTGGCCGTCGAATGGCGCTAGCTGCGCAGCATTTGTGCACCGCCGCCGTCAGTGTCAGCCAGTTTGCCGTGGCATACGGAGCTCCATCGCAGTCTTTAACACTGGTAGCATGCCGCGACAGCGTGGACGTGAACCGTATGTGCAGTTGACGGACTTTGAGCGAGGGCGTATAGTGGGCATGCGGGAGGCCGGGTGGACGTACCGCCGAATTGCTCAACACGTGGGGCGTGAGGTCTCCACAGTACATCGATGTTGTCGCCAGTGGTCGGCGGAAGGTGCACGTGCCCGTCGACCTGGGACCGGACCGCAGCGACGCACGGATGCACGCCAAGACCGTAGGATCCTACACAGTGCCGTAGGGGACCGCACCGCCACTTCCCAGCAAATTAGGGACACTGTTGCTCCTGGGGTATCGGCGAGGACCATTCGCAACCGGCTCCATGAAGCTGGGCTACGGTCCCGCACACCGTTAGGCCGTCTTCCGCTCACGCCCCAACATCGTGCAGCCCGCCTCCAGTGGTGTCGCGACAGGCGTGAATGGAGGGACGAATGGAGACATGTCGTCTTCAGCGATGAGAGTCGCTTCTGCCTTGGTGCCAATGATGGTCGTATGCGTGTTTGGCGCCGTGCAGGTGAGCGCCACAATCAGGACTGCATACGACCGAGGCACACAGGGCCAACACCCGGCATCATGGTGTGGGGAGCGATCTCCTACACTGGCCGTACACCACTGGAGATCTTCGAGGGGACACTGAATAGTGCACGGTACATCCAAACCGTCATCGAACCCATCGTTCTACCATTCTTAGACCGGCAAGGGAACTTGGTGTTCCAACAGGACAATGCACGTCCGCATGTATCCCGTGCCACCCAACGTGCTCTAGAAGGTGTAAGTCAACTACCCTGGCCAGCAAGATCTCCGGATCTGTCCCCCATTGAGCATGTTTGGGACTGGATGAAGCGTCGTCTCACGCGGTCTGCACGTACAGCACGAACGCTGGTCCAACTGAGGCGCCAGGTGGAAATGGCATGGCAAGCCGTTCCACAGGACTACATCCAGCATCTCTACGATCGTCTCCATGGGAGAATAGCAGCCTGCATTGCTGCGAAAGGTGGATATACACTGTACTAGTGCAGACATTGTGCATGCTCTGTTGCCTGTGTCTATGTGCCTGTGGTTCTGTCAGTGTGATCATGTGATGTATCTGACCCCAGGAATGTGTCAATAAAGTTTCCCCTTCCTGGGACAATGAATTCACGGTGTTCTTATTTCAATTTCCAGGAGTGTATTACCACTACTTACCACCGCGGTGTTGGATGCCACCTGGTGGCGTTGCGGGCACGTGAGGCGATAACGGAGTATGTAAACGGAAGCAGACGAGGTCGGCGGATCACCCTAGAGATGATATGGGCTGAACGAGTATCTCTAAAACGGCGGAGCTGGTCGAATATTCACATGCTAGTGTCTTGTGCATCAACAAGTCTTTCGCAGCACACCATTCATTGTAGACAGTTGATGATGGTACTCCACGGCAGACCACCCCCATGTGTTCACACGTGGACCCAACGACATCGATAATTACGATTTCAGTGGGCACGAGACCATTTGGATTCGACTGTCGATCAATGGAAACGTGTCGGCTCTTTGGTTGAATCACGTTTTTGCTACACTAGGTCGCTCGTAGTCTACACAAACGCCTTCATCGAGGTAAACGGCGGCTCGAAACGTGCGGCGCGCCACGGAAGCAGGCTCGTGGGAGCAGCGTTATACAGTGGGAGACACGCTGACAACCGCGAACCACCAGCGCCCCTTCATCCTTGATGTCTTCCCCGACGGCGATGTCATTTTCCAACAGTGTAATTGTCCGTGTCTCGAAGCGAGAACTATGCTACAGTGGTTTGAGGAGCATTATAGTGAACACGCGTTGATGTCTCAGTGACCAAATTCGCTTGATGTACATCCTATGGAACCCATCCGGGTCGCTATCTGGCGCCATCACCGCATATGCAAATTAGCGGCACATTCTTTACGCGAATTTTACGACCTGTGCGTAGACATCCAACGCCACATACATCCAAAAGCCTACTAACAAACTTGCGGATCCCTGATACGCAGAATCAGTGATATATTTCGTCCAAAAAACGGAGAACCAAGCCATAAAGCAGGTGGTCATAATGCTTTGGCTCATTAGTATATAATGAAGTATTATAAATAAGAAAGCACAAATATCCACTCTCACCTCGTAAAATTTCAGAGTGGTGCAAGGCCTGGCAAACGGCTTTAGATGATCACTTCACAAATGCCATAAAGTAGTAACCAGTAACTACTGCGTCAGTGAGTTAGCTCGAGCAAATATGTGACTGAAGCATTCTGAGGCGACAGGAAACAGAACGGCCATTAAAGCACAGTCTCAGGGAAAGCAGATTGTAGACTTACGTTCGTTCACTGGCAGGATCTATGTCTTCCTAGTTCAACTGCCAGTGAGTAGCTTCAGTAATTCTAACCACTGGTGTGGCACTCAGTTACAGTCAGTCGTGTTTCTAAGACATTTAATCTCTGTCTAGCACAATTTCAGAAGTTGAATAATTGTGAATAGCTCAAAATATACAAATATTATTTCATTGACAATTTTAGAACCATTTAAGTAATAGTTTGAAAACGAGCGAACTCGTTAGAAACTATTAACTACTAACCCTCATTGTTACTGCCACTGACGTTCTAGAGAGAGAGAGAGAGAGAGAGAGAGAGAGAGAGAGAGAGAGAGAGTTATATTTACTAAGAAACTAACAGCACAGGCCCACTTTCCACGTTGCCACGTTGTACCCCCTATGATCTGAATGCATGCACTACTTCGGTTGTCAAGGCTATCATAAAGCTGTTGTATTTCTCTGCTGAGGCAAGCTGGACCACAACTGTTGTAACTCGTAACTGGTCCTTCATATCTTGGATACTTTGGATACTGACGTTGGGACTTAACTGATGTATGACTTGACAGCCATGGATACTGAAGCGCCAAATAAGCTGGTACAGGCATACGTATTCAAATACAAAGATAAGTAAACAGGCAGAATACGGCGCTGCCGTCGGCAACGCCTATATAAGACAACAAGTGTCTGGCGCAGTTATTAGATCGGTTACTGCTGCTACAATGGCCGGTTATCAAGATTTAAGCAAATTAGAACGTGGTGTTACAGCCGGCGCACGAGCGATGAGACACACAATCTCCGAGGTAGCGATGAATTGGGGATTTGCCCGTAAACCATTTCACCAGTGTACTGTGAATACCGGGAATATGGTAAATCATCAGATCTCCAACAACGCTGCGGCCGGAAAAAGAATGTGCAAGAACGGGACCAACGAGGACTGAAGTGCGACCCTTCCGCAAATTGCTGCATATTTCAATTCTGCACCATCAACAAGAGTCACCTTGCGAACCATTCAACGAAACATAATCCATATGGGCTTTCGGAGCCAAAGGCCCACTCGTGCACCCTTGATGACTGCACGACACAAAATTTTACGCCTCGCCTGGGCCCGTCAACACCGACATTGAACTGTTGATGACTGAAGACTTGTTGCCGGATCGGAAGAGTCTCGTTTCAAATTGTATCGAGCGGATGGACGTGTACGGGTATGGAGACAACCTCATGAATCAATGGATCGTTCGTATCAGCAGGGGGCTGTTCAAGCTGGTGGAGGCTCTGTAATGGTGTGGGGCGCGTGCAGTTGCAGTGATATGGAATCCGTAATAGTCTAGAGACGACACTGATATTTGACACGTACGTAAGCGTCCTGTCTCATCACCTGCATGTCCATTCATGTCCATTGTGCATTCCGACTGCCTTGTGCATTTCCACCAGGACAATGCGACACCTCACACGTCCAGAATTGCTACAGAGTGGCACCAGGAACACTCCTCTGAGTTTAAACACTTCCGCTGGCCGTCAAACTCCCCAGACATGAACATTATTGAGCATATCTGGGATGGCTTGCCTCCACCACCCTGTTGTACTCTTACGGATTTATGGACAGCTCTACAGTATTCATGATGTCAGTTCCCTCCAGCATTACTTCAGACGTTAGTGGAGACAATGCCACGTCGTGTTGCGGCACTTCTGCGCGCTCCCGGGGGCCCTAGACGATAGGGTTCCTTGACTTCAGTAGCAAATAGAGCAAAAGAAATGTTAAATTGGAAAATGAAAATAATATACTTTTGGAATTTACGTAAAACTTGCAATGACTACACATACTGGAAAGTCATAAAAGCTCACGGATGGGCTCAGAAAGGTCACTTGCTACACAACAAGCACAAAATGTAAACATAGCATTGCTGTCATGTGCGAGCTGTCTGTTTCAAACAAATATGAATGAGTTCTTGCATTTTTTATGACACAATCCCACTAACATTTCACAGTGACGTAACTGGTTAGGATCAACCAGTCGTCATTATCAGACTGTCAAGAGATTTAAAAAAATAGATAAAGAAAAATTATAAAACCTATAAAATCTGTCAAGTAACTACTTACGCAGTGATAAAATAAGAATAAAATTGTACCTAAAATCGCATACTGCAACCGGTGGCATAACGTTCCCGCTTCGTTTACAACATACAGTAAGTAACAGTAATTGTAGGTAGAGTTCAAGGATTTATAAGGGGAGTGGAATCTTCTGTTTGTTTATTCATATGTCTTTATTTGGGACAGAAATAGTTAATTCGGCAGATTTTATATTTACATTCATTAGAGTAATGTTACATTACCTTTTAAACGCGCTTTTGCAAATTTTAAAGAATTTAAGTAGTGTATAAAATTCAGCATATATAAAAAGCAGGAATGGTGCTGAAGTGGGGGTGTGGTTCATAACGAGAAGTTGTATCTATACATTAAACAAGGACATCATTGAACAGGCGTAGTACTTAAGTATACTAAAGCGAGACTGTAAACGAGAAAAAATAAGTACAGAGATGAAATCAGGGAAATTCGCAGTCATATAGAAGAGGCAAAAATTCTATATGGGGGAAAAGAATCGAAATATAGCCCTACAAGGATGAAGTCAGCGCCGCACATGAAGACGGTAAGCCTGATGGAGGTGACACAAAACCAGTGAATCAGAATCCAAGTATACGTCAATAGTTGAAAGGGCACTAGAGCCAGACACAAAATTCAATAGATACGGACGGAAGAGACTAATTTGGACATTAATGACGACAATAGTAACGAAATAAATAAAAGATAGTTGAAAAGATGAATAGAAGTGCAACGGATGAGACCCCATTAGGAAATGGCACGAGGATAAAACGCTGTTGCTTTCCTCCGGGATGTACTTTTGCTGCGGCGGGGCGTAGTGCGAACTAGCAGCGCAGTATATCACGGTGACCGTTTATCAGCGTCTTCCGGACAGACACCGAGATTTACGGCGGGCTGACCACGTGTTGCTGTTGGGAACAGCCATTTTTCCGGAAGAAGAATTCTTCCTACAGGGAACCAAAGTGAGTAGACCTCTGACGTCAGCTGCACTGCGACGTAGCAATGGCAGCAAGGACGCCTAACGGATAGGTGTACTTGATAACAGCAGTTCTCACCACTGAAAGTTTCACTGTTTTTGAGTCGAGTGCGACGTTTGACATGTAATACAGGGTGAGTCACCTAACGTTACCGCTGGATATATTTCGTAAACCACATCAAATACTGACGAACCGATTCCACAGACCGAACGTGAGGAGAGGGGCTAGTGTAACTGTTTAATACAAACCACACAAAAATGCACGGAAGTATGTTTTTTAACACAAACCTACGTTTTTTAAATGGAACCACGTTAGTTTTGTTAGCACATCTGAACATACAAACAAATATGTAATCAGTGCCGTTTGTTGCATTGTAAAATGTTACTTACATCCGAAGATATTGTAACCTAAAGTTGACGCTTGAAACCTCCGACGTTCAGTTGCGTGTTGTAACAAACACGGGCCACGGTCGGCGAGCAGAATGGGCAGGGACATGTTTACGATGACGACCGTGTTTACGAGTGTGGCTGTAGTGCACTGTTGTGGTTTGGTGTAGCTGTCGCAGTGTCCACATGTAGCGCTTGCTGCTATTGTTATTCTGCATTCGTCTCCGCACGCAGACCAACTGTAGTACACCGTGTTACCAGACGTCTGTGATAGTGTAGCGTTGTAGGAACTGTGACCATGGTGTATTCGAACTCTGAAAAGGCGGAGATGATACTCATCTATGGCGAGTGTCGGCGAAATGCAGCTGAAGCCTCCAGGGCGTATGCAGAACGGTACCCGGACAGAGAGCATCCAACGTGCAGCACATTGCAAAACATCTACCGCCAACTGTATGCAACAGGTATGGTCGTAGCACGCAAACGGGTCCGTAACAGGCCCGTCACAGGAGAAGCGGGTGCAGTTGGTGTGTTAGCTGCTGTTGCCATGAACCCACACATGAGTACACGGGACATTGCGAGAGCCGGTGGACTGAGTCAAAGTAGTGTCATGCGCATACTGCATCGTCACCGCTTTCACCCGTTTCATGTGTCGCTACATCAGCAATTACATGGTGATGACTTTAATCATCGACTGCAATTCTGTCAATGGGAATTAACAGAGAATGCGTTGCAGTTCTACCTGTTTACCGATGAAGCGGGTTTCACAAACCACGGGGCAGTGAATCTACGGAACATGCATTACTGGTCCGTGGACAATCCTCGCTGGCTCAGACAGGTAGAGCGACAGCGACCGTCGACTGTAAATGTATGGTGCGGAATCATTGGCGACCACCTCATTGGTCCTCACTTCATTGCAGGGGCCCAAACAGCTGGAGCATACATCGCGTTTCTACAGAATGATCTGCCAACGTTGCTCGAAAATGTCCCACTGGAAACGCGTCGACGTATGTGGTATCAGCATGATGGTGCACCTCCACATTCCGCAATTAACACTAGGCTGACCCTTGACAGGATGTTCGACTGGCGTTTCATAGGACGTGGAGGACGCATAAATTGGCCAGCCCGTTCTCCTGATCTTACACCTCTGGACTTCTTTCTGTGGGGTACGTTAAAGGAGAATGTGTACCGTGATGTGCCTACAACCCCAGAGGATATGAAACAACGTATTGTGGCAGCCTGCGGCGACATTACACCAGATGTACTGCGGCGTGTACGACATTCATTACGCCAGAGACAGCAATTGTGTGCAGCAAATGATGACCACCACACTGAACATCTATTGGCCTGACATGTCGGGACACACTCTATTCCACTCCGTAATTAAAAACGGAAACCACGTGTGTACGTGTACCTCACCCCTCATGGTAATGTACATGTGCGTCAGTGAAAAAGACCAATAAAAAGGTGTTAGCATGTGGACGTAATGTGCTGTTCCAGTCTCTTCTGTACCTAAGGTCCATCACCGTTCCCTTTGGATCCCTATGTAATTCGGTGCTCTCCGATATACACAATCGAACAGCGGAGGAGTGGTACTCAAGCGTCAACTTTAGGTTACAATATCTCCGGATGTAATTAACATTTTACAATGCAACAAACGGCATTGATTACGTATTTGTTTATATGTTCAGATGTGCTAACAAAACTAACGTGGTTCCATTTTAAAAAACGTAGTTTTGTGTTAAAAAACATACTTCCGTGCATCTTTTTATTGTTTGTATTAACCACTTACACTAGCCCCTCTCCTCACGTTCGGCCTGTGGAATCGATTCGTCAGTATTTGATGTGGTTTACGAAATATATCCAGCGGTAATGTTAGGTGACTCACCCTGTATATTTGTTGGAAGAAGAAGAGCATTGTTTAACGAGTAACTGATTCTTCTTGGAGCCTCTAACACTTCCGATTCTTCAATTCCGAAACTGTTCTTTTAAAAAAGAAAGCCGTATAAAATTAGTTTATGACCTTGGCTAATGGATTAAACTAACTGGCTTGTTATAGCTGCAAACTAATATTGAATTAAATTTTCGTTTTCGTTGCAGTTAACGAAATTCTTGAACTTACAATATAGAAACAAATGTATTTCTTTCAGGCGCAAAATATGAGACAGTAATACGAGGGTTATCCAGAAAGTAAGTTCCTATCGGTCGCGAAATGGAAATCACAGTGAAAACCGAAAACATTTCATTTGCAACTGTTAGGTACACCTTCCACCTACTTCTCTACATAGTCGCCGCTCCAACTTCGAGTGTTGTCGTAGTGTTGTATCAACTTTTCAATATCCTCGTCATAGAAAGCAGCCGCCTGTGCTTTGGGCGAGTTATCTGCACTAGTCTGCACTTCGTTGTCTGTGAAAAAAATATTGTCGTTATAGTCAGCGGTTCTTGTGAGCAAAGATAAGCCTCAGGGGGAGCCAATTACGGACTGTATTGTGGGTGATCAAACACTCCTCATCGGAAACGCTGCAGGAGCGTCTTCATTGCCCCTGCAGTGTGCGGCTGAGAATTGGCATGAGGAAGGAACTGCTCGACAGTTGTGTTATGTGGGCTGCATGACACAGGTGAAATCTCTAACCAGGCCCTCATACTTGGCGGGAGACGCTATTCCCTACGCAGTTTTACGTGCTCACTGTTAACTTAAAACTGAAAAGAGCGACGCGACACGATCGACGGGCATACTAGAGACATTGATCAACACATCTGTGCAAAGCTTTACCGGATTTTCCCAGTGGTTTCCATTTCGCGACCGATCGGAATTTATGTTCTGGACAACCCTCGTATTTTCGCCTTTCAAATTGTCAGCAGTTAATCTCGACAACACATTCAGCACGGTAATACAATCAAGACTCTAATGTAGAGATGTCAAACACATAATGATCAATACTGCTGCAACTTCGGTTTTCATTCTAATCACACACTGTCTTTAATATTTACTCTTAATAGAAATTACACTCTCTCGTCAGTTTATTGTAATTGTTGAACATATGTTGAGGGGCTACCCGCGGCAAGGGCGTTGTGCTCAACCAGTATTTCGGCCACCCTCACTAATTTCGAGTCAGCGACAACAAGGACATCACTGAAACAGCGCTTCGACCTCGACAATCAGTATTTATACGTTTTCGTGACCTGTGCGAATGCACATTTAATAATGCTGAATAAGGGATCTTGAATCCCTTACAAACCCCAGTGGAGGTGAGTGGAGGTCAACTGCTCGAAGCTGCCGTTAGGGTTGTTTCGTCTGTTAGATAAAAAGTGCGCTCTATTTCCGCCAGGATTATGCTGAAGTTCCCTCTCCTCCACACAGACGCGTTGTTCAAGATATAAGAATCACGGATGGCCTACGTCGGAGTAAGAACCTGAAGCCACTGGGACGCTGTTAAAAGTAAGTAAAGCTAAACCTGGCCTCAGCTGGAAAGCTAACATGGGCAGCACAGCCGAGCACTAGACACTGTCTTGTTGTAAGTGTTGAATACATACCTTTATCCGACTTGGTTTGCTAGTTATTAGGAATTAACGGAATGTAGATTGAGTTTAAACTCTGAAATATGCAACAAAGTGGCATTTTACACATACACTGGGTATAGTAGAACGGTACTGGAAAACTTTGAGGGTTTGTAGAGCATCACATGAGAAATAAATTGAGGAGAGAAATCCCAGACTTGAAAGATCATCCAATGACACTACAAAGCGGTGAATACGGTAACAGTTCACCACATGCGAGAGGATTTTGGGAACTGGACAATTCTATGGAAATTTTTGACGGATCCGATCTGCCGATCTGAGGCCCGTAGTTTTCCATTGACATGCAGCTCCGCCCGTCGGACCTAATCCCTCAGATCTGTCCCGAGATTGTATCTCTTCGTGTGTAGCGGCGGATTTTCGTGATTTATCCACAAGCCGTGGACTGAGGTGGATTCTCGACAGGACAGAGGCAACAAGCGATGGATGTCAGCAGTTGTGACCTTGTCTCGTCGACAGTACGATACACTGAGATACATTTTAGACATAATTTTAGAGCATTTTGTTTATATAGATAAAAGCAAACTATTATAGACGATAGTGGAACAAAAGTGTGCTAAAATTTTTTGTAATATTATTCCAGGAAAATCAGCGATCTATTAATATTATAACTTATTTCAATACACACGGTGTCCATCACATTTGAGTTGCTTATTTCCAGAATACCGGTTTCGAGCTTCTATGAGATCATCTTCAGATCTTAGATGTTGTGACAAGAAATAGAACATAATGCTTTGGTTATAATCGAAACGGACACTAAAATAAAATAATGCATTAAAAAAGCGAAACTGAGCAGGGCCATCTGTGCTGGAGTGGAGAACGCTGTTGAATATGGAAGGTGTGTGTCCCCCTCCCCGTCCTCACGCCGTGCGAAGAACGTGTATTAGATGTTTAATTATTAGGAGTTCTGTCCTTGAGAAAACAACGTAGGATTTTTTGATTTTATGCAGAGGAACAAACATTATAAAAAGCGACGAACTAGAAAAAGAGACACTACGCAGTGACAGGGCTCATTTAAACGTGGGCTGCCCTCTGCATGGCCTTTTGGCAAACGTAAACATAGCAAAGACTGTCGGTAGGACGCCAGCTTGTACGTTCCACCATTAATTAGAGATGTTATGGATTCCCACTGGCAAGAAGGACGCCACCATTAATTAGAGATGTTATGGATTCCCACTGGAAAGAAGGATGCCAGGTAGTAACCATGGAAACATTATGTAATAAGTACCGTTATGTGCCACCAAATGTATGTGGCCACCAAATGTATGTGACAATCTGCAGCTAGTATAAAGCACTTACGTAAAGTGTTTATTTATTTATTGTTCAGTTGATTTAATATATACAAAAGTAGCCTCTTTAAATTATTAAATAGATTTTAATAGGTTTTTCCATGCATCTCTGTCCGCTGCTCTCTTCTGCGAGTTGAAGCTCGCAACTTTCCTGAGTTCCTTATCCCCGCGATCCGGTGGTCTCCCTGGTGGTCTTTGGGACTCCACTCTAAAACTGATTTAGTCCATCTTCCATCCTCCTTTCTTGCAGTATGTCCTGCCCATTGCCATTTTAGAGTCTTAATCCGTTCTGTAATATCTTTTACTCCTGTTATTGCTCGAATGTCTTCACTTTTCTGTCGATCTTTCTTAGTGAGACCTCACATTGACCTTTCCATAGCTCTCTGAGCAGTTCCAAGTTTCCTTTTGCTAAATTCATTTAAAGTCCACGTTTCACACCCATACGTTAAAACCGGTAGGACACTCTGATCAAAAACTTCCTTCTTTAAGTAGACTGGCATGTTAGATTTGAAAACTGCTCCATTCCTTCCGTAAGCCCTCCAAATCCCCTTTTGTGTCAATTAATTGTCTCAGATATACGTATTCTGTAATATTATCTAGGATTTTGCCGTTCAGTGTTACTTGTCACGCAGCTACCTACTTATTATGCATAACCTTCCTTTTAGAGTGATTTATTTTAAGTCCTACTTCCTGACAACAATCTGTTGAGTCTTTTATAGAGGACTGCATTTCCATCTTACTGTTAGCTAGGACCACTATATCGTCAGAAGATCTCAGGTTGGTGAGCCTTTTACCATTTATCCTTATTCCTCTGTTGTTCCAATCAATTTTGGACATGGCCATCTCAAGGACTGCTATAAATAATTTCTGGCATATAGGATCGCACTGCTTTACTCCTTTTCCATTGGGAAATTCGCACTTCTTTTTCCTATGTTGATAGATGCTACAGACGTGTCATAGATGTTGCACAATATGTTTGTATATTTTGCTCCGACTCCTTGCTCAGCCAGCGCTTGTATGACTGCAGTGTGGGTGACAGAGTCAAAGGCTTTTTCGAAGTCAATGAAGGCTATGCATAGTGGCATTTCATACTCATTGGCTCGAATAGTTGCCTTACGCAGTGTGTTTATATGATCAATTGTACTGAAACCACTGCGGAATCCAGCTTGTTCTGTGAGCTGTGCAGTCTCCACTACCATTTTAATGCGGCTTATCAGGACTTAAGTGAACAGTTTATATATAACAGACAGTAAGCTAATGGGGCGGTAGTTCTTCAGATCGTGAATACTTCCCTTCTTATGTAGTAAGATTATGTTTGCTTCGTTCCAGCAGGTTGGGATGCTGCCATTCTGTATACACGAAGTCGGCCGGTGTGGCCGTGCGGTTCTAGGCGCTTCAGTTTGAAACCGCGTGACCGCTAGGGTCGCAGGTTCGAATCCTGCCTCGGGCATGGATGTGTGTGATGTCCTTAGGTTAGTTAGGTTTAAGTAGTTCTAAGTTCTAGGGGACTGATGACCTCAGAAGTTAAGTCACATAGTGCTCAGAGCCATTTGAACCATTTGTATACACGAAGTAAAGACTTTAGCCAGACGTTTTTCTGTTTCCTCACCTGTAAGCTTGAGTATGTCAACTGTCAGACCATAATGACCCCCTGCTTTGCCATTCTGCATCTCGTTTATAGCTTTTCGTATTTCTTCGGGGAGGATTTTGGGGACTTCATCTACGTAAGGTTTTCCTCGTGGTTCATGTGTTCTTTCGTACAATTTATTATAGAAATTCTTTACATGCTTTGTAATTTCTTCCTTTTCCATTATGCGCCCATTATCACCCTCGATTGCTATGATTTCGTTTTTACCAATCACAACCCTTTGTTTCTGAAGAAGAGAAATTTGTTAACATCGAGTATAGATTTAAGTGTCAGGAAGTCGTTTCTGAAAGTATTTGTATGGAGTGTAGCCGTGTATGGAAGTGAAACATGGACGATAATTAGTTTGGACAAGAAGAGAATAGAAGCTTTCGAAATGTGGTGCTACAGGAGAATGCTGAAGATAAGGTGGGTAGATCACGTAACTAATGAGGAGGTATTGAATAGGATTGGGGAGAAGAGAAGTTTGTGGCACAACTTGACTAGAAGAAGGGATCGGTTGGTAGGACATGTTTTGAGGCATCAAGGGATCACAAATTTAGCATTGGAGGGCAGCGTGGAGGGTAAAAATCGTAGAGGGAGACCAAGAGGTGAATACACTAAGCAGATTCAGAAGGATGTAGGTTGCAGTAGGTACTGGGAGATGAAGAAGCTTGCACAGGATAGAGTAGCATGGAGAGCTGCATCAAACCAGTCTCAGGACTGAAGACCACAATAACAACAACAACAACCTTTTGTTTAGCTTTCTTACAGCTCCTTTTATTCTCTAGCGGTAATTTTATGGTGTTTTCATTGTATTTTTGTATGTCGGCTTTCATATTCTTCCTTATACACTTACACAGTTCTGAATATTCAATCTTGTCACTAGAAGTTTTAATTTTCATCTCTCGTCTTTTTACGAGTAAAGCTTTGGTTTCCGCCCTTAACTTTCCTTGTTGTTTAGTAATTGTTGTCAGTCCACCTATTTGTTTTGTAGTTTCCATTATCGTTTCTGCTAGAGTTTCTTCTGTTGACTCTTCTAATCTCACTCGATGGGCATACTGAAAATCCTTTTTCCTTTCGTTCAGTTTAACCATATCTATAATTTCTTTTTTCTGTGATATTAGTTTTCTTCGATCTTGTTGAGTATTAATGTTTATTTTCGCTCTTACCAGTCAATGGTCACTACCAGTATAAATTGATTTGTAATGTGTATTTTACGTAAATTAGCTGCTTGTTATGTCGTAACGTTTTCCCAGATATAATTGGTCTCCGAATGAATATACAAGTAACTTTTATACATATGTAGAATATGTGTGCACATCAAGAATCCGAAAAACTTTATACCATCGGTAAGTTTTAGCCGCAAAGAACGATAAAATTAATAATAGTGACGAAGTAGTATAGAAAAATGCTGTAATGGAGGAATTGTAAAATGTATGTAACGTATACGTTGTCTTCAAAGTAAAACGTTTGAAGCAGCAAGACAATCATTAGTACTAGAGTCGGACAACTGGCGACCCTTGTGTAAACTGAATTTTGAAAATAAACGTATGGATGACATAGGCTAAGATCTACAACCCTCTACGAAATGTAAATAGCTTCATACAACAGCCTGATCAGAATTTCAAATGACGCAAGGTCCAAGTTTCTTGTAGACATTGACTCGGTCATTTAGATGAAGACCATTTATATCTGGGCAAACGTAACGACCTAACAGCTAATTTACGTAATATCCGCATTGCATAAGTGTATTTACACTAGCTGCAGGTTGTTACGTACGACTACATCTGGTGGCAGATGACGGCACTTATTACACAACGTTTCCATGGATACTGGCTGACGTCTTCCTTGTCAGTGAGAATCCACGACAACTTTGATTAATGGTGGAACATATTCAATCTCCTTGGTTAACAATCTGGCGTCCTATCGACCATCTTTGCTACGGTTACGATTACCAGAAGGCCCTGCGGAGGGCAACCTACGTTTATATGAGCACTGTCATTGGCTAGTGACTTGTTTTTCTATTTCGTCGCTTTTTATAAAGTATATTTTTCTTTATAAAATCACAACATCGTTCGTTCTTTTCTCAAAGACCGAATTCCTAATTATTATACACCTGTTACATGTTCTTTGCACTATGTTATCAAGTCTCACGGCCATTGGCTACCAATGACGTTATGCCAGAGACAACGGGCATGGCTTCCGTACTCATCAGTGTTCTCCACTCCTGCACCGATGAGTCTGCCACCAGTGCTTTTTTACCACGCTGCCGGCCGGAGTGGCCGTGCGGTTCTAGGCGCTACAGTCTGGAGCCGAGCGACCGCTACGGTCGCAGGTTCGAATCCTGCCTCGGGTATGGGTGTGTGTGATGTCCTTTGGTTAGTTAGGTTTAATTAGTTCTAAGTTCTAGGCGACTGATGACCTCAGAAGTTAAGTCGCATAGTGCTCAGAGCCATTTGAACCAGCCATTTACCGCGCGATTTTATTTTAGTGTTTGTCTCGATTGTAATTAAAGCATTATATTTTATTTCTTGACACAACGTCTAAGATCTGAAGATGATCTCTTAGAAGATCGAAACCGGTTGTCGAAAAATAAACAGTTTAAATACGATCATGACTGTGTCTATTGAAATAAGTTAAAATTGTGGCAATCACTGACGATTTGTCCACCATGTACTCACACTCTTCTAAAGAGACTTCGCACAAAATGTGTCAAAAATTAATTGCTGAAAGGCAACACTACAGATACATGCAAAAAAGAAATGGTCCGCGTTCTGGTCTTGATGGTCCAGTCGGCACTGACTGACAGACCATCGTATGTCAAGTTATGGACATAACACAGTTATGGACAATTCAGTAATAAAAATAGTACAAGCAACATTTTATTATGTAAGTCTGCAGGCGTTCGTGGCCGTTGTCACTAAACAACGCGCTGCAAGTCACCTCGGCGGACAATAATATTTTTGGTGAACATTCCCCCCTCTCTTGTTCTGTCCGTTTCGAATCTAGCTACTGATGACGACCAACCAATAGTGGTAGCAGGCATTTCCACCAATAACCCTTCTCCAGCATAGGTGTGTAATAGTGCCTTTCTATCCAGTGACAATGACCGCCAATGGCATCCACAGGAGATGAGCTACCAACGTCCCTTCTTTGTATTAGCCTATGACTATGGTCCACTAATGGTAGCCATATGAATTTTAACCAATACTGTCACTTCTCCAGCATGAACGCCAGAAAATTCCCCCTTTATAAGTGGACGCGACACTCGTCTCTGACAGTGTTCTAGCAGTAGTGGACACCAAAAGACCCTGAGGAAGATCCCAGCAGAGGGGTCAAAACGTAGAACATTTTAGAAGAAACATGACGAGGCCTAATAACCCAGAAGATTTTAACTTCAACATTTTACTGTCACTCACCATATTACTGGTTTGTGCAATTCAACAAACGCTTTTCCGCTTCTTTCAGAGACGTCCACATTTCTCATCTCTTTTCTGAAACTTATCTTCAAATTTTGCAGCATGTATTTCATTATACTTGGTCCACATCTAGAATAACGTCTAGAAATGTTTCAGTCATTTCTTTCTACGCCCTGTTTTTACACTCTTGTTCGTACAATATCAATATGTCAGTTTCCGTAAACAAGATTTTTCGATGTGGTCTGTGGTCCACTTCTTCGCCTTACTTGCTGTCATGTGGCTATCACAGGAAAACTCACTGACTTTCTGAACGTGGTCCGTCCAAGTAACCGGCCCGTCTATACCCAATTGGGAAAGGCAAGATCACTGGGAACGGCGCGAAGGTCGTGTCTTTACTAACGCACAGTTTGGTCCTGTGGGTTTTCCAGAATCTGTCGAAAATACCTGTGGACCCTAAATAAAATCCGCTTGTGTGTGGCCGGCTAATATTGGTAGCAGCCCATGCGTATCGCTGATCCAACCCATCAACGGCAAACGTACGTTGTATGCACGGACGGCTGCGGCCATCACGGCTTCGCAGCGCGGCCAGCATCACAGGGCTAAGAAGTTTTGTTTCCTGCAACGAAAATTCTTCTTTCGGAAAGTGAGTTGCCCCTAACGGTATGGTTTTGGTATATGCTCTGATTTCTGTTACTTGGCGCTCCACACAATACTGAGTTTTCGCACTCAGGGATGGCGTACAAGTTTCGTAACTCTAATCATCTGTGCATTCTCAGGTACGTCGCTATGTTAAAATATCACACTTAACATTCTTGGTGCAGCAATTTTCACACAATCTAGTGTAATTTCTGGGTAGCCTATGAGCTGGACGTCGCGAAGCGTTTTGTTCTCTACTGGAATGAGTATCTCGCACACATTGGGATGAAAATGGATCTCAGGATGTGAAGGTTCTGGTCACACCACACCTGCATTTTCTTTATATGCATAAAGGATAACAAGTTAAAACGTCGAAAACTTTGTTGTTGACCAGTAGGCACAGTTGTTTAACATTTCACCGGAGCAACTCTCAGTTTAGAGGAGGAATATGAGAAAAAATTACATTGTATCTATTTAGAAGGATGACTGGCGTATTAAATTCTTCTTCTTGTTTTAGATACAGTCACACAATATGATTTTGACCATCTTTAGATTTTATAGATCATACGGCGATGTAGCGAAGCAACTAAAGACACTTAATGAAAAAAAGTCTCCGACCTACATCACAGTTCGCTTTCGAAGTATGAAACAGGTCGAGAAAAGACCCGCACCGAAACATTAGAGAGTAGCAAGGTCACAAAAATTCACAGAAACGTAAATAGCTGTAATCGACTGAATTATAGACGCTATCATTGACGTCGATTTGTGGCAGGATTTTGGAACATACACTACATGCCAAAATTGTGTAGTACCTCGAAGACAATGATCTGTTGACATACATTCAGCACGAATTGAGAAAACATTGTTCTTACGAAACACAGCTGGCTCTTTATTCACACAAAGTAATAAGTACCACCAAAAAGGGATCTCAGGTTGATTTCACATTTCTAGATTCGTTGATGTTTCGCCACGGTTCCTCACAAGCGGCTTCTAATTTACTCGCTTTTCTGTGTAGTCAGCCGTACGACTCGATTCATTATGTCCTTTCAGAAAGGGCACAGTTCGTAGTAATAGACGGGATGTCATCTAGGGAAATTGTAATTATATGTGATGTTCCTCAAGGAAGCGTTATAGGTCCTCTGCTGTTCTTAATCTTAAAGATTTAGGAGACAGTGTGTGCAGACCATTTATGTTGTTATCAGATCATGCTATTCTTTACCGTCTAGTAAAATCATCAAAACAGATTGCAAAAAAGATTTTGACATGTGTGTGGTGCCAACGTGGCAGTTGACCCTAAAAGGTAAAAGAAAGTCAGATCTTCCATATGAGTAGTAAAAATGATTTTATTAAATTTCGGTTACACGATAAATATCACACATTTTTGAAGCTTGTCAAATCAAGTAAATACCTAGGGACTACCATGACGAACAATTGAAATTGGAGCCATCATACGGAAAATTTTGTGCGAAATACGAACTGAAGACTGCGTTTTATTGGCAGATCACTTATTCGTAGAAGATCTAACAAATCCACTAAGGAGACGGTCTGAACTACGTCTTCACATACTCTCCCGGGGCACTGCTGCACTGTATTCCATTTTTACCACGCAGGATCTACATCTGCAGCTACACCTACATCTACATCGACGTCTGCATATATACTCCGCAAGCCACCGTACGACTACTCATTTCCTTTCTTGTTCTACTCGCAAAGAGTACGAGAGAAAAACGAACATTTATATGTCTCCGTGGGAGCCCTACTTTCTCTTATCTTCATGGTCCTTACAAGGAATGTACGTCTGCGGCAGTAGAATAGCTCTGCAGCCAGCCTAAAATGCCGGTTCTCTAAATTTTCTCAATTGCGTTCCTCGAAAAGACGTCGCCTTCCCTCCAGATTTCCATTTCAGTTCCAGAATTATCTCCGTAATACTTACGTGTTGATTGAACCTATCGGTAACAAATATAGCAGCTAGCTTCAGAACTGCTTTGATGTCTTCCTTTAATCAGATCTGGTAGGGATCCGTACTGATGACTTTGTCGCTCTAGTGTTCTGTACGCGGTCACAGATGAACCACATTTTAAAACTCTGTCAGTAAACCGAAGTCGACCCGCTGTGTAGCCGCTAGGTTTGAGGCGCCTTGCCACGGTTCGCGCGGCTCACCCCGTCGGAGGTTCGAGTCCTCCCTCGGGCATGGGTGTCTCTGTTGTCCTTAGTGTATGTTAGTTCAGGGTAGATTAATTAGTGCGTAAGCCTAGGGACCGATGACCTCAGCAGTTTGATCCCATAGGGACTTACCACATATTTCCAAATTTTCGAAGTCGACCATTCGTCTTCCCCGCTAGAATTGTTACATGGTCGTTCCATTTCATATCGCTTTATAGCTGTACGCCTAAATATTTAATCAACGTGACTGTGTAGAGCAGCACACTAATAACGCTGTTTCAAACATTAAGGGTTTGTTTTTCCTGCTCAGCTGCACTAACTAGCATTTTTGTACACTTAGAGCTGGTTGCAATTCATCGCACCAACTAGAAATTGTGTCTGTCATCTTATATCCTCCTATAGTGACTCAACGACGACACCTTCCCATCGTCAGCAAACTGATGCAGATTCCTGTTCACCCTGCCTATAGGATCATTTACAGTTTGTATATAGAGAACAATAACGGTCCTCTCGCACTTCCCTGCCGCACCCTTGGCTCCGACCAACATTCACCGTGGAGGACGACGTACTGGATCCTATTGCTTAGAAGGTCTTTGATGTCCGGGAAGCTGTTCTGCATGCTCGTACCGTCGTTAACAGTGTACAATGGGGCACCGCACCACGTTAAACACTTTTCGCAAACCCAGAAATATGGAGTCTCTCTGTTGCACTTCATAAATATTTCGCAGGATACCACGTGAGAAAAGGGCAAGCTGTGACTCAGACGAGCGATGCTTTCTACAATCGTGTTGATTTGTATGATCGGAAAACAGGAGAGAGAATGTCAGGGTACGGCATATGAGAAGCCGGCCGTTGTGGCCGAGCGGTTTTAGGCGCTTCAGTCCGGAACCGTGCTGCTGCTACGATCGCAGGTTCGAATCCTGCCTCGGGCATGGATGTGTGTGATATCCTCAAGTTAGTTAGGTTTAAGTAGTTCTAAGTCTATGGGACTGATGACCTCAGATGTTAAGTCCCATAGTGTTAAGAGCCATTTGATAATTTAGCATGCGAGAGGGGATGGCAGCTATAAAGACAATGGCATTCTACATTGCGGCGAGATCTTCTCATGAAACTTTAATCACAAATTTTCTCCATTACATGCCAAAATATTTTGTTGCCTCCCATCTAGTTACGGAGAAATGCCCATCAACTAAGTAAGGAAAAATAGGGATCGCACAGAAATAATTAAGTGTTCTTTTTTCCCATACGCTGTTCGAAAGTGGAACAGTGGAAAACTAGTTCTATGAACAGGCTGCGAAACACTTAAGTGTGAATTGCAGAGTAATCATGTAAAAGTAGATGTCAATAGATTGCATTTGTTGGACAAAAGGTTGAAAGGCGTGTCGGGAAAGCTACACGCCGCCTATAACGTATAGAATCTGAAGATAGGGAATGCAGTGCTAGCAGTTTCGGACGCGATTTGCCGCATAATGCCAAGTCACATCGTTATGAGATACGGTTCATCTAATATGACATCGCTCTGAGAGTACGCCGTCATTTTCAACTGTCTTGTATTCTACTCTACGAAATAGTTTCAGGATCTGCTTTTGTCTTGCCTAGCGCCTAGCTCCTCAAGTGCGGTCAGGAGATCTCACGAAATTTGATTGGCTACCTCTAGCAGAAGCCGTGGTACGGGCAGCGAGCTATATTAAGCAGAGGACAGACTTGAGTGAGTCATGTAAAGGAGTAGCCGCCCTCTCATTACTGCCGATACGACTTCGAAGCCTTCGAACCTTTTAGTGTTTAAATGTGTAATAAAGTGACTTTTAATAAATATGTTTATGTTTGGAATGTACGGAAGTGCAAGTAACTAACCTGACACTAGAGACTTTGATTGTGCAATAATTTGGCATGACTAGAGAGGAGTCTGAGCGTTGCTTCTCATTTCTGAAGAATATGAAGATTTCTTAACAAGTACACTGATGTACGCTAAGCTGAGGGCTTTGCCGACGTCCTGCACAGAAACTAAGTGCAATTTAAGGTATACAGAATCTCAATGAATTGTTTTACTCAAATAAAAACAGAAGAATGGACTTCGTGAACACAAATCTGTCGCTTACAGACAATATTGAAGTTATTTTAGGCTATTTTGTTCCATTTGTATTTACATACTGTAGTCATATTTATGGTTTACATTAATAATTTTCATATCCATGGACGATTATGAATTCGGATGTGAACACCCAGTTGAATTAGTCACGAGATGTCATTAGGCCAGGGTATTGTGGAAAACCGGTTATAATCGCAGCCATAGTTTGCGTTTGTATCTGAAACAAAAGTAAGTATGAGAAAAGAATGGGAACTTCAAGCGCATAGCATGGCGGATGGCGTGTCACTTTACAGCCAATACAGCCAGACATTTTTAATACTCACTTGTACAATTAATCACGTTTGGATAAATACAGGTATGGAGGTGAAGCCTTAAAACTGTTACTGTTGCAGCACAATATAATGCACCATACTTGCTAACTTAAACGACAGTTAGCTATAGAACTCTCGTTCGGAGTCAGCTAAAGCTGTACAAAAGTATACATGGTTGCACTTATATTTCTGCAGCTCACCAGACTACAGTTCTTCATCTATATTTGATTCCACATTAAACGCACGACGCCTCTCTCGTAGCTTCTGCCTTTGGAATTTGATAAGGATCTCCTTGAGGCTCTCGCGTCTGTTAAACGAGACTTCAATTAGGACGAGTCCCAGACTGACGAGCAGTCTCCGAGAATCGATCGAACAATGGCTCTGTAAGCCAGATTTTTCATAGCTCTAATAAATCTCAGTGTAGCATCTGCTTTTCTTACAGTAAGTTTTACGTGGACATTTCACTTTACGTTGCTTCGGATGGTTATCCTAGGGCATATTTCAGTTGCTGCTGTTTTCAATGACTTATCACCAGTAGTATAATCTACCAGTAACTGATATTTCCGCATATTAATGCACAGTGCTGAAAGGTGGCTACACTGAGTCACAGCGCCAGAGATTGCGCCAAAGGGTTTTATTCCGCCGCCTCCACGGCAGTGCTTGTTCAGAAGTTGTGGTGGTTAGTGCTTTGCTGAGAGGATGTTGATAGCTGTACTATTTGAAGCCATGTCGTGTGCAGTTTTTTTGATGGGCTAGACAGCAGATGTTGTTCGAATGGAGATGTTGTAATGATCAGAGTGTATTTTTAGTCAATATATATGAAGGTAAAAAACATATTTTTTAATTTTTTTTTTAAATTTCCTAACTAACAATGCCTCTTGGTCACAGGTTCAGTCAACAAAGCATCTGGCTTGTGTTCATGTATTAGACTGTAATTCGGGTTTCTATGTGCAATTATAGTATTTCAGTTTTATTTAATTAATTAAGTGTAAATGGTATTTAAAATATCTTGTCTTATTGAGGAAGAACCGTGCCAGATGTGTACGATGAATCACACTTCCACACACAGAACAGTTACACTTGTGCCTTGTTGTTCGTAGTTTTTGTTTCGTAGCTTTTATAGTTGCTGGGGACTTAATTAATTAATTGTGGTAACGGAAATTTCCTTTCATTCTTTGTTGTTATTCTATGCAGTCAGATTGCGTACTAATACTAGTCAGGGCCAACCGGTTACGAGATCTCGTAGCCGGACATACAGCTACCAAATCTAAAAATTAAAATTATTTGCATTATATTTAATTAAGCCCCCATGCAGTGCATTGCATTAATTTACGTTCCTGGTCAGCTGGAAGTCTTTGCACCAAATATCGGTCGCCTGCAATCTTCATGGATTTCGCTACAGTTTTCGGGTGTGCCAACTTCATTATATACAACAACGTCGTCAGATAAGTCCTCTTTAGCGTTACATGTTACCAGCAATATAATTTATCCACAGGCTTCTACGCATACCTAAAGACGTTCCGCTGAAGACTAGAGGGAACATACAGTATCGCCATGATGGCTGTCCGACGCATAGTGCACGATATTCTAGAGCTTCTTGTCTTTGTCGATTGTTTCCAAATTCTTGCAACCGATGAAGGGGCCTGTACTCTATCCGGAATGTGTGCATCAATCTTCACATGGGAGACAGAAAGTTGGTGGGTGGCGTTTCGAACAGCAATTCTCCTTCTTGTTGAAAGTCGAAATCATTTCTTTATTCTTTGTATTTCTTTTTAAGATAGTGCTGACACACGGAGAAGACATTGCTGGTATTTACAATTTTCAAACATCGATTTCTCGTAGACTACTTATACTAAAGATGGTAAATATGATACCACGCGAAGATTGGGCGTAGCACAGTAAGTCTTAAGCAGAAACAAATCACCTGGAATAGGTCATTTGGAATATCAATTATGATTAAGTATTCCACTTGGTACACCAACTTATATGAGAGACGAAATAACTTCCGACTTCAAGAAGAATGTAATATTCTAATTCCGAGGAAGGGAGATGTTTACAAGACTGAATATTACCTAACCACCAGGTTAATATGTCATTATTTCAGATTCTTACACGTGTTTTTTACAGGGTGAATCCCAACAGGGGGAAGATCAGTTTGGGTTGGGGGGATGGGTTGTTTGGGGGGAACATACCAAACAGCGAGGTCGTCGGTCTCGTCGGATTAGGGAAGGACGGGGAAGGACGACGGCCGTGCCCTTTCAAAGGAACCATCCCGGCATATGCCTGGAGTGATTTAGGAAAATCACGGAAAACATAAGTCAGCATGGCCGGACGCGGGATTGAACCATCGTCCTCCCGAATGCGAGTCCAGTGTGCTAACCACTGCGCCACCTCGCTCGGTAGGATCAGTTTGGGTGTTGGAGAAACGTACGAACTCAAGAGGCAAAAGTGACCCTACAACTTATCTTAGAAGATAGTATGACGAATGACAAACCTACGTCTATAGCATTTGAAGATTTAGAGAAAGCGTTTGACAATGTTGACTGGAATACGATGAAATTCTGAAGGTAACATGGATAAAATACAGGGAGCAAAATGTTATACACACCATGCACAGAAACTAAACTGCAATTGAAGAGTACGAAAGGGAAGCAGTAGTCGAGAAGGGAGTGAGACAGGATAATAACCAGTCCCTGTTGTTAATCTGTACGTTGATCAAGACAACATATTTAGCCTTCTGTATTCGTCCGATCCGTGTGTAACATTACCGCGTCTGCCGAAAACGATTTACCACAAGATACTCAACTTCACACTTCATCAACTGGCTGCACCATTTCGTTTTGGTTCCTGTAGTCTTGTGTTACGGTGCTATGGTCCGGGGATTTCACTGTGTACCTGAAAAAAATTAATTAAGTAACTTCATTCTTTCAAGGTTGTGATTAAACTCCAACCCATCGTATCAAGCAACTGCCACTTCTCCTCACTACAAGCTGTAACATATACGTTAGCTGGTCCCAGCAACTTGCACGATCTGAAAAAAGGTATTCCGATTGTGGGAGATGGTATATGGAGCAAGAAAAAAAAAATCCAGAAAACATCGGCTCTAGAATGCGTGCCTTAAGAGTGATGACCACTTATTCATCTTCGCTACTGTGAAACAAATCTTTCTACAACAAGCTCTTTGCTATTTCGAACTACCAACAGGAAACAGTAAACAAATGAATAAAAAATGAAAACGCATTAATCTGTTAACGTGAAACATCAGAGCCCATAAAGTAATCTGCTTGCTATCACATAAGGCCTTGGTGCTAAATATGAAGTTCACTCACAGTAAGTCATGCTTTTGTACGAGGTCTTAGAAAATGACGCACTCACCAAAAAGCTCTCAGGTGGTCACGGAAACGCTGACAGGCATTGATGACGCATTCGTACAATATTAATGGAACTTGCATACAACAAAGGCTTCAAGTGTTCCCACAACCAAAAACGAGTTGGCCAACGCACTGGAGCTCCCCTACCAATCCGTCGCGCCCTAAATCTCTGTGTGGGGTGTTCTCAGACATTTTGGAGAAAATGGGCTGATACACCACCATCAAATCCCCGGCCGTTGTTGGAATGGTACATCCTCCAGCAGTACCGGCAAATCATTTGATAGGAACTGACGATACCTTGCACCAGCAGACCTAATTAGCAGTACGTAAGATCTTGTTAGTCTGTCGCCAATAATTCCTGCCCATACATTAATTGAAAATCGGCGCAGGTGTCTTGGTTCTTCAACTGCGT
Source organism: Schistocerca serialis cubense (assembly GCF_023864345.2). Taxonomy (NCBI): domain Eukaryota; kingdom Metazoa; phylum Arthropoda; class Insecta; order Orthoptera; family Acrididae; genus Schistocerca; species Schistocerca serialis. The sequence continues at coordinate 241,196,150 of NC_064642.1, forward strand.
ATAGTAATACATCAGCCCACAATTGTTGGTTTTCAAAATTGACAGTCTTATCTCTCGTGAAAACCGATCTCGTCTATGAACTGTATCTTTGTTGTGAAAAGTGGATCTTCACTATGTTTTCTATCAGCCATTGGCAGAACTGCGTTCTGGCAGGCCGGTTTGGTGGCCGAAGGGCTTGGACATGTATATATAAAGATATACCAACTGATCACGCAAGGTCGTCCAGAATATATGTTAACTAATCCCTGAAATTCTGTTTTCATGAGCTTCTTCATTTCGTTGCAGTACCTTCTCCTCCACAACAGGAGTACGCATGGTGCAACCTCTGCCAAGATCCGCCGAAGGCTGATAGCCGCTAGTAAAGACAGCTGAATAATTGCGCAGATATTCTTCAGCATACAGGAGAAGGGCTCGACGAACACTTCTATTTACCAGACGATAACAGAAGATCACGTCTGTCATTTCCCGTGTGGAATAATGGGCCTCCACTACGCTGGTAGGTACATAGATAAAAGTATATTGGAGAAGCATTTCACAAACATAACAAAACACAAGCTAGTTCCATGTTTGCGGTGTGAATAGGATTAACGGTAACAACACTAACGGATGTTTACTGAATAAGAGCAGATGAATGTGTCCTCATTTTTCTATTGCACTCCGTAGGTCGATCGTAATAGCAAAGAGCTTGCAGTAGCATGAATGTGCTATACAGTAGCGAAGACGAGCAAGTGCTCGTAGTTCTTAAGGTATGTTCACTGAAAGAGTAGTGTAGTTTGCGTAGATTTGTCATTGCTAACAGACAAGCATCACTGCGTGAAATAATCTTAGAAATCGTTGTAGGACGTACAACGAACGTATCCGTTAGGGCAGTGTAGCGAAATTTGGTATTGATGGGCTATGGTAAAAGATGATAATGATGAGGTCCTATACTCCGGGGAGCGTAGGGGACGATGCGGGAGACCAGCACCGCCCTACTACGCAAGGTCCTAGCGGAGGTAGTTTGCCATTGCCTTCCTCCGACCGTAATGGGGATGGATAATGATGATGAAAGACGACAAAACAAAATCCAGTCACCTCGAGGCAGGAAAAATCCCTGACCACGCCGGGAATCGGACCCGGGACCCCGTGCGTGGGAAGCGAGAACGCTACCGCAAGACCACGAGCTGTAGACGTCCTACAAGCGTGCAGTTGCTAATAGAGTGACATCGCTTTCTCCGACTATTCTAGGCTTGTACTGATATCCTTTGGACCCTAGACGACTATAAAACAAAGGCCTGTTCAATGAGTCCTGATTTCAGTTGCGAAGAGCCGATGGTAGGGTTCGGGTATGGCGCAGACCCCACGAGGCTATGGACCAAGATTGGGAGCAAGGCACTGTGCAAGCTGGTGGTGTCTCAATAGTGGTGTGGGCTGCCTACACACGGGGACTAGGTCCTCTGGTCCAACTGAACCGGTAATTGACTGACAGTTGTGGCTCCATAATGGCTTTGGCTGTTTTCATGGGATAGACTGGGCCCTCTGTTTTAACTGAAACGATGATTCACTCAGAATGGATTTGAGTGTGGAACAGACCCAATGAAGCTACGGACCGAGGTTGTTAACAAGATACTGTGCCGTCTGGCGGTGGCTCCATAATGTGGCTGTGTTTGCATAGAATAGATCTGGTCCAACTGAACGAGTCATTCACTGGGAATGATTATGTTCGGCTGCTTGGAGCAAACAACGATGGAGTTTTTATGGACGACAATATGCCAAATCACTGGGCCACTATTGTTCGCGATTCGTTTGAAGAACGTTCTAGGAAGTTTGAGTGGATGATTTGGCCAAATGGTTCAAATGGCTCTGAGCACTATGGGACTTAACATCTATGGTCATCAGTCCCCTAGAACTTAGAACTACTTAAACCTAACTAACCTAAGGACAGCACACAACACCCAGCCATCACGAGGCAGAGAAAATCCCCGACCCCGCCGGGAATCGAACCCGGGATGATTTGGCCACCCCTCGAACATTTATGAGAAATAATCGAGATTTCAGATCGTGCAGAACATCCTGCACCGGCAACACTTTTCGCAGTTATGGACGTCTATAGAGGCAGCATGGCACAATGTTACTGCAGAAGACTTCCAACGACTTTTTGAGTCTGTGCCACGTCGAGTTGCTGCACTACGCCGGGCAAAAGGAGGTCCGACACCATATTGGGAGATATCCGTTGATTTTTGTCACCTCAGTGTATTCCCTGTCCTTATTCAATGAACAGGGTGGCGCACGAAATGTGTTGCCAATTGTTTCTTTCACAATTTACGACTCACATTAGATATCGCGCTGGGATCTCTACAGCAGTACCAGCAGAGCTTGGAAAAACAAATGAGTTACGAAATTACGTGTAATTCACGATACTGCCGCTAGGAGACTAGTAAGCAGCAATGGCTGACAATGGAAGACTGACGACACAGCAACGATCGGCAGTTGTGTTACTTTTTCATGAAACGAAAAGCCTTGTTGTGACTCAGAGGCGTTTTCGACAACAGTTTAACACACGATTAGTCCCTTGCAAGAAGACCATCCACAGATTGTACGATAAATTTGTACAGGAGGGAACAGTATTGGAAACGAAGCGACCTCGGCCTAAGCCTGTTTGTTCGCCGGAGAATATTGAAGCGGTACGAGTTGCTGTACAGAGAAGTCCCGGGATATCGTGTACAAAAGGCAACAGTGCAACTACGAATATCCAGGTGCTCCGTTCAACGCATTCTTAAAAGTGACCTCCATATGTACCTATACAAGATGATCTGTGCTCAGAAGCTCACTGAAGAATAAAAGCAGCAGTGACTACTGTTTGCTCAATGGGCTGAGGATAGGGAAGAAACTCTCAACAACATTTGTTTTTCAGACGAGGCGCATTTTCACTGAGGCGGTGTGATTAACAAACGAAATGTACGCTTTTGGGCCACTGAAAACCCACAAGTGCTTCATGAATGACAACATTATGCTCCGAGGATTACAGCGTGGGCAACAATTTCCAGTCACGGACTTATTGGACCCTTTTTCTTTGAAGAAACTGTGAACAGCGAGCGTTATTTGAGCATGCTTCGCAATAGCTTCATTCCACAGCTTCTTTCTATTGCCTTGCTCTTCAACACGCAGTGGTTCATGCAATATGGAGCAAGGCCACATACTGCAAAAACTGTGTTGGAGTTTTTACACGAGTATTTCGACATACGGATCATTTCACTAAGGTTTCCAGGTCGCTTCAATGACGGACAAAATTGGTCAATAGTCCAGACCTCAATCCATGTGACTTTTTCTTTGGGGGTTCCTAAAGGAAAAAATTTTCCCGAAACGTCCACGTGATTTAATGGAGCTCAGAAGACTTATTCTTCAAATTTGCAGTGAAATTACGGAAGACATGTGCCGTAGGGTAATCACTAACTTCAGTGTTCGTTTGAAGGAAGTTAGGAAACGGAATGGTGGACATATTGAGCATGTGCTGAGTTCGAACAAATCCCCGTGGACGGCTCTTCGTTGTAGTAAATGTTCCTTTCAGATTGTATTGACAATAAAGTTTACATTCAAAAACAAAATGGTAACACATTTCGTGTGCCATCCTGTATCTGCGACATTCAAACATACTATGTTGAAGTGTACCTATACGTCAGACGCTGTGAGCAGCGTCGCTGAATTTCCACTGGGTACAGGAACGCCTCCGCCGGGCGCCCCCGTAGTTGTGGAGACAGCGGTGCTCTGTTGTGATGAATCCCTTCCGCACGTGGACCAGCACGTGAGATGTATAGCGTCGTTCTGCTGTGCGGAGGCCGCACCCACGTGTGGGTGGAGGCGCGCGTGTGAAAGGAAAGAATAGCGCCCAGTGTGTCTGCCGCCTGGACCGCGGCTCTGCGGGCATTCAGCGGTAATCCCTATTCGTGTGGCGCAAATTGCTGCGAGCCGCTCTTCTGAACTCCTGGAAAGCGTGAAGCCCGAAAGAGGAAAAGAGCCATGCGGCGTTTTACTTCGCAGACGCCCTGTCATGGCGCAGTGAATGGCAAACTCACACCGCGCTTTCGCCAGTCAAGGTTGGCGAAGCACTGTTTCCACAATTGCTGTCTTTCGAAAAAAATAAAAAGAGAAAAAAATAACAAATTCTACATTTCAGATTTAAAGTTTACTACTTTTGGATGCGACAATTTGCGTCTTTGTGGCTCAGCAAACTTAGACTGTATAAATTTGTGTTTAAGATTACGTATTCCATGGACAAACCCGCAAAAATTCACGCTGTTTCTGGACAAAACTATTTATGGTATTCTTCATATGGAAGTGATACTGACACCTATTAAAAAGTTGTTTGGTAGAAAATACCAAATATATACCCTCTTGCAGCGTTTACCATTACATTAGCTCTAGCCAATCATATAAGAATAAATGAAAAGATAATTACATCTTCCTTCTATGCTCTTTACAACATAGTAACTGCTACAGTTTTCTTTATAATTATTAGTAAATACGTAACCACCCGGCATTCTCCTGTTGCTTACGTATCCTAATTTTATACAACACTAAAAAAGGAATGAAATCAGTCTGTACTGTAAAAACGAAAATTGTTTTCCTGACACTAATGTCGTCTATTTGCAAAAAGAATTTTCTCTCAGCAGTAGAATAGTCGCTAGTTTGACACTTCCTGGCTGGTTAAAACTGTTTGCTGAACTGGAGTCGAACCTCTCAACCATGAAGAAAATATCCACAACCCCTAACTAAGGCGAGAGGCAGGGCACAACCCCAAATGAACATGATTTCGAAATTATTAAGAATCAAAACCGACATTCAAAAGCTAAAACCTCCAGTAATGACTACCCACCGCACTGATTTAAATGACAAGCAAATAACGCTAGTCTCATTCTACTCCACTTTCATCTTGATCCTCTCTTAAACTTACAAAAATCTGTATACAATATATCAGAATTTCTGTTTCTTTATGAATGCATTAACACATTTTGATATAAAAGTCAGCACGGAACATTAAAATAAGGAAGACACAATTTAGAACATTTCATCATACTATTAAAACGCTGTCTATCTTACAGTAATAGAATAGAAAAACAAATAAATGAAAAATGCATAAGTGAACCGCTATAGCCGCTGTTTTATGGCATTAAGCCATAATTTTTATAAAAAGTAAACTTTAGTTAGTTTAGTTGAAATATTTAAGCATTAGCTATAAAAAATAATTCTAAGAGAGTTTCATTGTGTAGGTTTATATGTAACAGAGACGACAGTATCTCTCTCTCACTTTGTTCAGATCATTCTTTTACTTCATTTTTGTTCAATCACCTTGTTTCCTCATCGACTACTCATTTTGGTTCAGTGTTAGCTCATGTGGGGGTTATGTATCTTGAATTGTGAAAATATATGAGACCGAAGGATCGACAAACATTAATTTCTGAAAAATACTCTACCTACGTTATGAAGACGTAATATGAGGAGAAGTTAACTAATTAAGAGTTTCCGTTTTATTTAATGTGCAATTCAATACTAGTTTTGTGAAAAATCAATTTGATTAACTTCTAATGATTCATTTAGAAACTGTATTGAGAAAATATAACTGTTAAATCGTTTCGCAATGCAGAGCAACGGTAGTCAGTAACCAGCGAATGTTACCTGTCAGCCTAACATCTCTGATTGCTGTAGAAAGCAAGCACTGAAATCATTTTTGACAACGGAGAAGGCTTTGATCGTAATCTTACCAACGCAGAAGAAACGGAATTTGACCCACTACAGAGAGATAGAAGAATACAACAAAACGACGGAGAAGAAGTCGGAGTTCAGCCCGGACTACGAGGCGACTAGAACCTACAATTAATATGAAACAGCTGGGACTAAAACAACAAACCACACAACTGCTAATTATCGTTTATTTGAAAACTTTATTAGGCGTAAAATCACGAACGGTTAATGAAGTGTTATTATTTAATTGTGTGTATTGTAAAGTTTTATTGTAACTAATCTGTGATTCTTTTTATTTCATGCTCCTGCCTTTATTTATTTCAGGATGTCAACATACCTTCACTGAGAGAATATTTTATCAGTGGAGGTTTATCTGAATACTGAAGTACTGCCGGTGAAACTGCACACGATTATGAAAGGTAAATACTCTGGTATTTGAAAGCTTGCCTTTTGCGTCGCAGCTTCATCTTGATGAGTAGTAGGGCAGTAATTTAGACAATTAATTAATGGAAGGCAAGATGTTTTGCGTTTAGAGCTAAGTAGTCAGAACAGTGTGAATTTCCCCTGTTAGGTGTGTGTTAACATTGGCAGGTAACATTTTTTGAGAGAGTTTTTTGGGATTTTTGGCGACAGTACATTATAATTATCAGGATAGTATCTAAGGCTCTTGTGTTCATATGGCAATGGTTAGGACCAGCAGAAGAAGGATGCATGCCGCTAAAGTTATAGAGATCGGATCATGACAAAATATACTAGATTTTCACAACAATGTAACAGAAAGCATACTTATACCGGTAGTTAACAGAGTCAATAACTTTGAACCATCGAACCCAAGTCCCTCTGCCCTGATTACTGAACATAGTGGGCTTAATTCGGAAACAGTTTTACCCGGTAAGATTGAGGAACACATAGAATCAGTTGCAAAATCATGCGGAGTACCTATCTGGCAAATGGTTTCTGACCCGCTTACGGCTCTTTTAATAAGATTAGCCGGGAAACAGGAAGATAGTGATGAGCCGTTATCCGCTGAACTATCGGAGAGAGATACAGAAAGGGAAAGCAGACAGGAAAAAAGGACAGAGAATGGGAAGCAGAACGAGATACAAAAGGTGATAGAAAGATCTATGTCGATTTATATCAGGTCCATAATGAACTGGCTGAAATAAACAGGACGTACGGAAGCGTACGAGCCTCAGTTGCTCAGTTAAAGTTAGGCGCAGAACGTTCGCAAGAGAGACAAATTCAGATTGAAAAAACTGTCGAGTAAGTGACTGATAAAGTGTCGCACCATAAAGTAGAAACCAAGAAAAACGACGACAAATGTCTATGTAAAAGGAAGGGACAATATCGTGGCCGACGCTCTTTCTACATAACCACAACGATATTAAACAGTTGAGTAGTATCCAGTTTCAAAGTCTTATTAGTTAAAAATTCCCTGTTTCGGCAACAATACCTAAACATGTGCAGCAACATGGCAAATTGATAAGATAATGACCTTTAATGGAGTAAAATTAAGAAAACTTTACTTTAAGACAGTGATCCAGTTGTTGCAAGCAAGTACAAACTGTATACTGATGTATTATTCTACAAGAGTACCGATGTAGTTAATACATAGAAAGTTTGCACCCCTTCGCAGTGTCTTTAAAGTTTCATTTGATTTGGTCATTATACGTGGGGACATTTCGCGTTAGAAAAGCGTTCAGGCAAAATACTTCGGCAATCCTATTATCCAAACTTGGAGAGAAAGCTAACTACAGTATTAAAAAGTTGCATAACATTTCAAAAGGCTAAACCTAGCAATAAATACTAGCTATAAATCCCACAAAACCATTCTAACTGGTATCTTGTGATTTTTCTGGTGCATTGCTGTCGGTCAGAGGCGGTGTTAAATGTATCGTAACGCTGCACGAATTATTTAGTAAGTACGTTAAGTTGTATCCAACAAAAGTTCCAACTGCTATGGCCAATAGTAGAAAGATCATTCAACATTATATCTCACTGGTAGGAAAAACCGACACTATTTTATCTGATAACGTGCCATATTTTGATGGACATAGATGAAAAGCCTGTATGCTAGAACATAAGATGAGGCATATTTTTGTATCCCGATTCACTCCTGAAGCAAACCCAGTAGTATGGTTCTTTAGAGTATTTGATATGTTTATAATATCTTGCGCTGCAAAACTACAGTCTAAGTGGATCGATTACGTAACACTATTTGAAAGTGTTTTTGACAATTTACCTCACTCATCCGCTAAGCATAAGCCGTTTGAGGTAATGTTTGATAAGATGAAAAAGATTGAGTGATTAGACTCACTTGCTTGAGTACCTGAGCTAGCTGGCAACAAGGACGAACAAACAAGCTGCGCCAATAAGAGAAAATTGCAATACGATGAAAAACTTGGACGAACCATACAGTACAAATGACTCAAATGGTTCAAATGGCCCTAAGCACTATGGGACTTAACAGCTGTGGTCATCAGTCCCCTAGAACTTAGAACTACTTAAACCTAACTAACCTAAGGACATCACACACATCCATGCCCTAGGCAGGATTCGAACCTGCGACCGTAGCAGTCGCACGGTTCCGGACTGCGCGCCTAGAACCGCGAGAGCATCGCGGCCGGCCATACAGTACAGAACAGGGGATAAAATACTTCTGAAAGTCCATCCTAAAGCTTCACTCTTAAAAAAGCAAAATAAGAAGCAGCAAGCTCTATATTTTGGACATATGTCATTCTAGATATCCCTCACGAAGAAAGGTATCTGCTCACCTACCAAGAAACGAGGAAAATAAAAGGCCTCTTTCCCCATGACGACATTAAAAGAGTGTACGAATAAAATTATTTGTTTCTTGTCCTGTACGTAGCGTAAATAGTAATTACGTAGTTTTAAGCGATACAGTGATGGACTTATAACGAGCCTTCAACTCGATAATTCAACATAATAATGAATTGCTTTAATGATTTCCATAACGAGCTTTCAGGTTGACCATCAACTTTGTAATGAAGTGTTTTAATAATTTTCGTAACGAGACTTAAGTTCTGTAGAAAACTGATAGAGACATAGGTTAAACAGCCTTCAGCTATGACTACGTTTCCTTTTTTATTAAATGTTAATTGATGTTCCTCCAAGTCATGTAATACTAATTATTTAGTAATTCCAATATGCATAATGTATTACTGATCCTACGCTGAGCGTGTTGTGCACATAAAATTTATGTATGTTGACGAGTTAAGTATAAACAGACTATTGACTCATCAAGAACGAAGTTCGATATAAGGCCAGTTACGTCGCTTGGATCTAACATTGAGATGAATATTTTAACTTAATTGTACTGAGACTAGTGATTTCGCTCGCGGTGTGTGTTGTTATAAAGGGTAACTGCGAATACCAGCCGGCCGGAGTGGCCGAGCGGTTCTAGGCGCTACAGTCTGGAACCGCGCGACCGCTACGGTCGCAGGTTCGAATCCTGCCTCGGGCATGGATGTGTGTGATGTCTTTAGGTTAGTTAGGTTTAATTAGTTCTAAGTTCTAGGGGACTGATGACCTCAGATGTTAAGTCCCATAGTGCTCAGAGCCATTTTAAACAGTAGGGCAATGGGACACAAGCACAATTTGATAGTGTGATTGCCTACATTCGGGGGCAAGCATACATTCAACAGCAAACCTATTGTTCTCTTTAGAATGGCAGGTCCTTAACCTATTGTTCTGCTAAGAGGATTATGTCCAACTGGGGATATCCATCCTTCCAATAACCCCCACCCCTCTCCCTCCTCATACCCCTTTCCCTCCTTCTCCCCCACCCCTTTGAGAACTCCCCTCACAGATACAAGCACACATTTATAACAATTTGAATGAGTAATTAATTAAACCAATCATTTAATTAACCCCTCCCTCTGTAGGAAACCCCAGCCCTCCCCCCCTCTCTTCACCCATCTGGAAATTGGCGGGAATAAGACTCAGCTGATTGGCCATTTGGCAGGAGATCGATTGCAGTGAATGGAATTTAAACAATGTGTGGAATATTGTTTACTTAAACAGCTTATGGGACACAAGGCAGTATATGGAATATAATTTATTTATTTAAGAAATCTGGTGGGAAATCGATTGTAGTACATAGAATATTGTTTAAACAATTTCTGGTAGACAATGCAATGTATGGAGTATTGTTTGATTAAACAATTTATGGGATACAAGGTGGTGTTTAGAATATAGTTTATTTATTTAGTTAAAAAATTAACCAAGAAACTGACTGAAGTTTAAGGAATACTGTTTGTTTAAATGTAGGTGACAATGCAGTATGGAATATTTAAACAATTCTGATTGCGAAGGAAAACGCTGAGTGGGCCAAGTTTACATGTGCTTCCAGAGTCAGGGATGTTAAAGCTCTTATTTTTTCTTTTACTCGAAGCCCACTGGTGTCTAAGCACAGAGGGGAAAATCAGAACAATTACGTAACTAAAAGTTCAAGATACATTTCGAAACCCACTGGCACTTTCTGCAGATGGATAAATTACTAAAATCTCAGAGGCAAATTATTTTGTGCAGATCGGGAAACATACAGCAGTCACATTTTACTGACAGTTAAACCCTGAGGAAGTGGTTTGCTGGTCGTGAATGGAATGAAGTGCAGCATAGTAGCCACAGTTTGTAATCTCCCGTGTTCTCAGGGCACTGGCACGAAGGTCAAAACCGCCATTACGTTAATTAGAGAAACGTTAGTAAATACCACCGACCACGGACCGCATATTGGCCTCCTTTGATCTCGCAGCCCCCAAACAAAGCATCAGGTTGCGTCATTTTGTTGATCAGGAAATTCTAGACTCGCTTCCCGTCTCTGTCTTTCTCAAAAGGCCACTCCCTGTTTGTCTGTATGAACCAACGTCTCGAAACATGCAGACAGAGTTCTTCATCTCTCCTCAAAATACAGTGTTCGTATTGGCTAATGCTGGGAACAAAGGGAAAGCTGACGCAATTTCGATAGCAAGAATAGATTGAAATAATCAATTTGCACTACTCTACCAAATTTATTGTTTAATAATGTACAGGAGTCAAATAGCTTGCTTAAAGCACTCACCTCCATTTTAAGCTGATCTTTCTTCATAACAAACATTATGAAAACCAAGTCATGAAATGTCCACCATAAACAGATCGTAGCACTAAATATATCCAAGGTATTGTACTCACCGGCGTTTGAGAGCTCATCCACACAATGCTTCCATTAAACATATCTGGTGAAAAAAAAATCCTATCGATCACACAAAATAGCTATCGCAAAGCGGCTGTCGTCTGCCGACTACTAGTACTACCGCACCACGCTGGCTTCCCGAGCGGAATGCATGTGTGATTTCAATAAAACTATCGGAAACAATAAATTGGTCAGTCGGGAATTTGACGTTGCGATAACGCTTTTAAAGCACTATAAAATTCCTGAACTGGTCCTCTCCGCTACATTCGGAAGAAGGAGGAAGGGTCTACTCCCGTGATGGGATAGTAACAACAACAAATACCTCTGCAAGACAGAGTCCATTGCACTGTATTGAGAAGCACTAAACGCGACACACCTAAGCCACGATCCAATCCGTACTAATAAGTTGTCCTGGCTAGGTGTCAGAGATCGCTATCAGTCGGGAACTTGCGCAACTGGGTTTTTAAAGCACTATAGAATGCCTAAATTGATTCTCTCCGCTACCTTAGGAAGTAGGAGGAGGAAGGGTCCACTGCGTGATAGGATAGAGACAACAGCAGGTACCACTGCAAGGGTCCACTGCGCTGTATTAAGACGCACTAAACGCAACGCGCTTAAACCACGATCCAGTCCGTAGCAATAGTTCTCGTGCCTAGATATCGGAGATCGCTGAAGCACTCGTACATCCCGCGCGCTCATATCTCCATGTCCACTCGCAGCGCGCCACCGCGCCAATGGTTCAAATGGCTCTGAGCACTATGGGACTTAACATCTGAGGTCATCAGTCCCCTAAAACTTAGAACTACTTAAGCCTAACTAACCTAAGGACGTCACACACATCCATGCCCGAAGCAGGACTGGAACCTACGACCGTAGCGGTCGCGCGGTTCCTGACTGAAGCGCCAAGAACCGCTCGATCACAACGGCCGGTCGCCGCGCCAATGCTCAGAAGTCGACGAAAACTACCGCAGTGGCCGCAGCGGCAGTCGCGGACATGCTTGTGTGGCAGATTGCACCACCCCCACCTATGGAGAGTGTGGTGTCACCGCCAGACACCACACTTGCTAGGTGGTAGCTTTAAATCGGCCGCGGTCCATTTAGTACATGTCGGACCCGCGTGTCGCCACTGTGTGATCGCAGACCTAGCGCCACCACAAGGCAGGTCTCGATATACGATAGAGCACTCGCCCCAGTTGTACGGACGACATTGCTAGCGACAATACGGACGAAGCCTTCCTCTCATTTGCCGAGAGTCAGTTAGAATAGCCTTCTGCTAAGTCCATGGCTACGACCTAGCAAGGCGCCAATTGTAACAGTGCATGTATCGTACGAGTCTCATTTGTATAGTCAAGAGAGATGTATCACAAGGAGTGAATAAAGTTAAGTATATTCCAGCTACGTACTTTTCTTGCTACCATTCAATAGTTATCCTGTTCCAGACTTCACGCCCGTCTGCGTTAGATAGCGTGCCTATCGGCCCCCTCAAAATAACACTGTGTCGGCACTTCAGTCGACACATCAGAGAGCATCCAAGGATGACTGGAGTAGTGCGAATTCGGATGTTATCAATACATCCAGCGCAAACACTCGTTACTTTGAATCTTCTCTCACGCAACACGCACACACACACACACACACACACACACACACACACACACACACGCCTGCCTCTATCCCCATTCACCCAGAATACCGCTCAATCCCCTGGCCCACACTGCCATGCGCAAGATCAGACAGGTCGGCACATCCTTTGTACCTAACCGCTCGTCACAGGCTGAGCTAATCCGCAACTTCTGGTCGCCGAAGTCTAGTGACCAGTTCTGGCGACAGCCACGGCGCTCTGCAAAAGAAACGCCGCCAGCAGCCGTGCACTGTGAAACAAACAGCTGCCGCTGGGATGTGTACAGTAGTTTTAACCAATATCATCCCGACATACATCCCCCAGTTTACAAAACCCACTTTACCCATTCCGACACAGCGATGTTGTTGCCCACACCCCCTGAATTTCTCACGAAAATATAAATTTCTCTCTTTTATACAAGTTATTTTTGAAGACAGAAGAAATCAGGGCATACATGCCTTTTCACATCGCTAAATTATCGTTAGTTGTTGCGAAAATCCTGTAACAGTAGGGCATTGGCTACATTTCCTCTAAGTATTCCCTCATAAGGCAGAAAAAAAATCTGTTCTAATCAGCTTAATATCTGTTACGTCCTGCAACTCGGGACTAGAATATTAAATTCACATTTGGCTCAAGACGGAGAGCCATCCACAACACATGCACAGACACAGACATAGAGAAAATAGAGCAAACACACTGCAACTGTAAAACATGTGGTTGGAGGTGTCTGAAGGCAGTCGAGTACAGTGCTGTATTATGCGGTACAACCAGAAAAATAGTACATTTGCTCTCGGTATTGACAGCTGTACTACATTTACAAGCAATTTTAGAATGCGTGGCGAGAAGTGATGTTATGATCGCATGGGCAGAAGTGACATAAAATCGATAAAATTAAGAAAAATGACGGAAAATACATATAAATTGAGGGAAAATACACCAAAATGCGGGGGCAATTGGGGGAGTACTTGCATGTCTTCTCCTTGGAGCACGAAAATTGTTGTACATGGGCGCGAACGTGCGACAGAAAGAGGAATACGAAAAAAAGTTGACATGGAAGCATCAGGAACCGGGGAAAGAGTCATTTTTCGTCGACAGCGATAAGATGGTTGCAATAGAATGTTTAACGTGGATGACCACCGAATGTAGAGTAATGAGTTTAAATATGTTGTATCACAAGCCCAGGTTTGACCCCAATGTTGTCGGCAACCGCCTTATAGATTTTTATAGTGTTCTTAAGTTGTATTACCAGCTGGGATGACTGCAATATACAAATAGAGAATGGATCACGTGTTTGATCCTGTGCAGGACTGTTAAGGAGTTTTAAACATTAACAGTCAGTATTTACAATGTGCTTCTCTGTATTCTCCACCATTACAGACATACGGTGTAAGCTAACAAATATCTTACAAATAATTGTATATTTTGTTAACAACATTGTCCTGTGTGTCTATTGAGGTAATAGTGATGCATGCAAATTGACAGCTGTCTTTGATGCTTTTCTGGAAAAGAGAGCCGTCTGCCTCTAAATTGACATAGATCTGCAGTAAAGGAAAATAAAGTAGGTGGAGTGATCGGTTGAGAGGGATTTTAGCGAGGTATGATTTAATGGTGGACTGATGATGCATTCCAGAGACAGGGAGATGTTGCTGCAGGTCTTTTTCAAGCATTTAACCGTTTTTCTTTTTTTCGTTGTTCTCTCGGAGTGTATCAGCTGTGTGGTATAACCCGCGATCGACTCGTATACAATTGCGTGTTCTGTGTGTGACCATATACATATGGAAAACTGTGGAAACAAATATTAAAAATGACATAAAATCGGCAAAATTAGAGGAAAGCTAACATTATCACGAAAAATTGATGTGAGCTACGTAATTATGAAGGGAAATACGGTGAAATCACAAAAACCGAGCAAAATTACGTGAACTGACTGGAAGTAAATAAAATTAGAGAAAAATACCATGAAATGAGTACTGAGCAAAATCAACAAAATAGCTTGTTCTGGAGGAAGAGAGTAGACTGATGCTAATAGTGGAGACCGGAGGCATTGTGGAGACGTGGCGTCAAAGCGAAACGGCAGTTTCATCCCGCAGATGAGAAATACAGTGTAATACCTGACCACGACTTTCGTGTGACCGCGTAGGGTAGCCGCCTTGCCACGGTTTGCGCGGCTCCCCCTGTCGGAAGTTCGAGTCCTCCCTCGGATATGTGCGTGTGTGTTTGGAATCTTCTGATTTTTTTCTTGTAGTTTGTGTAATTAGTGTAGCTATTGTTTATTGCTAGCGCGTAATTGTAGAGAGAACCTCCTTTGTAGTTGCAGTCTTTCATTGTTGTTGTGGCATGCATGTAGATTTGCACCAAGTATTTCGCTGCTGCGCTTGCAATTAACTAGATATTATTTTCAATGCTATGTTAATGTGTTCTCTCATTTTTGCTCTTCAAATTGTGTTTATCTGTGTTGTCGTGTGAAATCTTGTGACAATAATGGCGTGTGAAAAACGTAATACTAGGCTCCAAAGTAAACTGAGAAATGACAGTGAAGACGAAAGCAGTGTGTTAGCGCCACCATGTAATGAATTAACTAATGTTCAAAGTATTAATTTGGTAATTGTGCATAGGGAAATGGAGCGGGCTGCAAATAATGGTGTAGGCAGTGAAACAATTAGTGAACAGGGAAGCATTATCGATCGATCGGTCGGCAACAGCTCGCCTCAGGATTCCGAAATGACAGGACACAATCTTGCAAATACTGTGGATTCAGGTTTTGCGTCCTCACCGCTTTCTCAAATAAATCAAGACACATTTTCTGCTTTTCAAAATGCGAATATTGCCGGTTCAAATGCACTGCCGAATAGCACTGAGGAACATGTTTCAGACCCCAGTGCACTGTTATTACAGTTAATGCAACAAATGGGACAAAGGCTACAAAAGTTAGACACAACGCTTGAACAAAATCAGAAACAAATGGAACAAAATCTTTAAAAGTTAGACACAGTGGAACAAAATCAGAGACAAATACAGCAAAAGCTTCAAAAGTTAGACACAATGGAACAAAATCTTCAAAAGTTAGGCACAATGGAACAACACCAGAGACAAACACAGCAACAGTTAGACACAATGGAACAAAATCTTCGGAAGTTAGACACCACACTTGAACAAACATGTGAAGATTTAACTACTGAGTTACATAACATTGAATCGAAATGTCAAAAAGTCTGTAATGACGTAAAAGCACAAATTTGTGAGCATTTCCAACCTATTTTTTCGCGTCATGAAAATGCATTACAGAATCACGAAGCAGCCATAAAAGAACTGCAAACTATTGTTCATGAAAATCACGACACATTGCAAGTTAAAATTGACTCAGTTGCATCTACCGATTCGGTTACGCAACCCGCAAAAACTCAGGAAATCTTAAAGGACAGTAGATACGATTTCAACACAAATGGACACTCTGAAACTTGGTTCAGAAAAACACACAGACGAAATAATTTCACTATCGGATAAAGTAGCCGAACTTTCAGATCAGTTCACTAACTTATCTACAAAGGTAGATGATGATCTGAATGGCACAAGACCTGTAGCCTTCACGGACACTGAAGAATATGAACAAATTAGAAAATTCAAACAAAATCAAAATCAAATCAATACACAGTACAAAAGAGAAATCCGGGAAGTACAAGATCAGTTGGCACAAGTAATACAACAATTACATATTGCAGAGGACACTCGCGCTCCAATACGGGAAGAGGGACATAGAAATACGGAACAACCACAAAATAATAACACAGGACATTTCGGAAATTATGAAAGAAATTGGCAAAGTGCACCGAATTTTGAAATGGAACCGCCGAAACGACGTAACAATGACCGATATGCGACTCGCCGACATGATGATTTTGACTATAAGCTGTTCATTACTACACGCAAATTTAAAACATTTAAGAATTATGGCAACAACATTCATCCACAAGCGTGGCTCCATCAATTCTCTCATTGTTTTCCTCCCAACTGGTCATTAGAGCACAGATTAGAATTTATGTGTGGCTATTTAGAGAATGAACCAGCTGTAAGAATGCGATCAGTCATTCACGATTGTCACAGTGAAGGAGAATTTTATCATGCCTTCCTCTCAGCGTATTGGTCTCAAGCTACACAAGACCAAGTAAAACATAGCATCATGATGATGAAACACTTTAAACAATCTGATTTTTCCAGTCTTGTAAAATATTTTGAAGACATGTTGCATAAGAATCAATATCTTTCAAACCCATACAGCCCTTCAGAACTCATCCGCATTTGCTTAATGAAATTGCCTGAACACTTAAGAAATATTATTTTGGCAGGACGTCGCAAAGACGACATTGACGCTTTTCAGGGACTTATACAAGAATTAGAAATTGACACAGACAGTCGCAGGATGCGAAAACAGGAAAACAATCACTACAGGTCACATCCGTCACAATTATGTGACGACAGAAACAATAACTGGACACAACAAGTCTATTTTTACAACTCAAATCGTGACCAAAACAGACACCACCCATATGACAACCACTGGCAGAGTAATAATAGTTACAGAGAAAGATCGCATTTCCGTAGTAATGAATATGACAGAGATTACCATAGAAACAGACAATTTGGGAACCAAAATAATTATTATCAAGGGAGACAGAATAACTTTAGACGCAACGGTCCAGCGCGCAGTTACATTCCGGGAGAAATTCTCCACCACATGACCGACAAACAAGAAACTATGTAAACTACCGACAAAACGACAGACCTGAATTCCATCAGAACTGGCGAGATTCAAACAGAGCAGGGCACTCTCGACAAGGTGAATTTGTGGAAGTTAGGTCTCCTAATCCCAATAACGACGCGCGCGAACAAAGAGGCAGACAATGACTCGCACTGCAGGCAGCCACGTGAGCCGGCTGGCTTAGCGAAAAATAACATAGACTCTAACCTTGAGAAAAATTTTAGCATTCCTTACCGACGTAAACAACGTGATAATTGCTTTGAAGTTTAAACTCTGTCCACTAGGAAGAGTAAAGTTTTACACCACATTTCACATGTAAAACCGTTTATTGAAAGGTAATCTACCTTTTAACTTTGTCTTTGCCATAAAACTTTTCACTTCACATTTCTAGTATGCATTGTCAGGCTTAGAAACTGTTACCATGCAACAATGTTTGAAGTTAAATATCCAATCAAGAACCAAGAGAACGTATTTAAACAGAAATTACGAATGCATTGTTATAGTGAACAGACGTCACAGTGTTATTTTGTGTGTACATTCTTGCTTGTTAGTGGCATGATTACGTAACGACTATAAGGCTCACATACTTAGAACATATACTGGTACTGCTAATGAGATTTTAATGCAACATTTTGGTTTACATGAAAATACATTCTGGATTTAAAGTACTTTCTGTGAGATATCAGATGACACAGTGGTTAGTGTATGTGACAGCTACACGATTTTATCATGGCGCTACAATGTTGCTTTTGCAGTGTTTCTGTTTTATATCTGCACAGTTTTTCTGTATTATTCTGGAAAGTAAAACATGTTTTAGTAGTAACTTTTGTGGTATAGCTACAACGAGACTGCCTTTTCCGTAGCACAACAATACGTTACAGCACAGTACTCTCCTGATCACGGCAATAAGCGTAATAACTAAGATATCTATACTCAAAGCATTTCACTTTTGTTTATCATGAGGTAAGTACATTGGCTTCTGCAGAACTTAGCTTTCGGAGGACAATAACTACGACGCTTCCACAAAGATTATCTTACAGCAAGACGCACATTTAGCGCTACAGGACACATATTTGAGTGATTAATTTTGTACTTAAATCATTTATTTTTGAAGATATTTGAAGTACAATGATACAAAGGTTTTTCGTGATACATTTCATTCAATTGCTGTAATCTGTAACACCTGAGGGTATAATTACATTAATCCTCGGGGGGGTATATGCTTACTTTGTGTACCATGTGTTTGGCAAGCACAAGGAGCCCTAGCTAATATGGTATTTGCTTATACAACTTTACACATCGGTACCATATTTCGCTAACACACAAATTACACAGCTATCTGATCATTTAACTGAGAGATAAACTTTTTTTTTACCACATCAGTGACATATGTTTACGCAATTACACAGTTGGATAACTTCACACTTATGAAATTGTATTTTGTCTGTACTTTGTGAACTGTTCATATTTTTTCGGAACACTTGTGATACTATGAGAGCTTTGAATGATGTATTTGGTAAGGGAGTATGATTTTAAAATACGTTTGAGGTAGATGACACTATTGAAATGAGCAGAGAATTTTTTTTAGGTTTTGACATTATTGCAGACAGCTACGACGTTTTTGAGATTTGACTGAGGTGTTATGATGTTATTTTCACGGTGACGATGTGTGTTATGCTGTTGAGGTATGTTTATGATCAATAAGATTATGCTACCGTAAATGAGGAATTTGATTATGCTACGTATTTATTTTGATGAAATATTGAAGAAGTGTCGACGAATACGTATATGAATAATGAGTAGTGGTTAGGGACTCTGATTTGTGGAAAAGGATGTTGGAAACCAAGAATCGTACTTTAAGAGTTATGAAATGTGTGTAAATGTGAAAATGTATCACAATGCCGACGAAAACTTTTTGAACACTGTTATATTCATAGGATTTTGTTTCTACACATTTGCAATGCAAATTCTCGACCTGTGAAATTTTTTATATGAGACTGTCACTGTAATGCAAACTGGTGTCATAAATATTTCAGTAAGAAAGTTAAGTGACCACCTTCACGTAATGAGTCGTGGGCACCCAGCTGTGCGACAGTCGCCTGGAAAAAAGCCATTAGTGTGTGCCTTTCAGAGGCACAGGTGGAGAAAAAAAAAGAGGCCATTATCCTCGCTATTGACATTCCTTTGTTGAAAGCAACCCAAATATGACACGCTCAAACTCGAAAACATATGATTACAATGTGGAGCTCTTAATTTATGATATTTACTAAAATGCCTAATGAAATGATGAGAAACATTTCACGTCTATTGTCTTGCTAGTTGGAAGATTGTTTACTGCATTATGAAATGCCTTATGGCTAGCAAATGACGTTTCACACCTTGCTTTGCCTATTTTGTTTAATATCTAGTTTCTAGCTGCACTGCAGCATTGGTTATTATAAAATTTAATAGATGTACTAATATCACTATTTTCTGTCTACAGACCCAGTACAGAATACGTTTATAATGTACTTTCCTAGAAAAGAGAGCACAAATAAACATTTCCCTTCACAGGAATTGCATAAATAATTTTTTTAATGACTTGGTAACTTTCTTGCAGAGTAAGTTTTTGTGAGGCATCACTCTAGTGTTAAGATGTGACATAGGTATTAAACATGGCCATTTTTACTGTAATATTTTTTCTGCTTGAGCTATGTCATGTTTAGATACAAGTTATTGCATTTGCTGCTGCTGTTTTCCAGGCATAGTGCTACTAAATTTCACTTTACATTACTCTGTTAAGCCAGTTTTACTACTGATTTATTTTTCTTGTTTGCTGCTCATTGCTTTATATTAGTTGTAATATTGCTGCTTGCTTTACCAATTTGCATTTTTTTGTCATTGCTGTTTGTGTTAATTGTTTTGTGCTGCTGCATTGCCTCGTCCCTTAGTTTAGCATCTGAGCTCAGTAGACTTAAGTTAGCTTAAGATGGGGTAGGCCATATAAGAGAACAACTTGTGATGAATTGGAAGAAATGCATTGAGAAACTATAAGAAAATGGTTTGGCCAAAAAAGTATTTTGAAAGAGGATATGAACCAAAAAAGTAGGGTTTAGGGACAACAGGTTTAGGTAGGATTTTCTTGGAAATAAATGATGAGGTAAGATAATGGAAAATAAATAATGAGGTAAGAAGTGTGTGAACATATAAATACAGAAAGCATGCTTGGATAGAATTTTTTTGGTGGAAACAAATGTTGAAATAAGAGGAAAGATATATGGAATGAAGTTTTGGGGTGGACTGCAGTACCAAATGTCACACTGAAAACAAACCCTGTCCTGTATTTTTGTGTTATTACGCTATGTGAATTTGTGTTTTTCCTGTCTTAATGTGTTTAACTAATAAGAGTTATGTTGTAGAGTTTTTCTGATAATATGTTATTTTCTTTGTAAAGATGCTTAGACATTATTTATTCTGTTCTGTTTCAATGCTCATGTGTGAAGTTGATGTTTCGAAAGTTATTCTGATCTTTTATGTATGAACTCATGTCATAATTCCTGTAACACTGATGTATATGTTATTTCGATTCTTTTGTAAAGCCTGTACTACAAATGTTATCTGTATTGTTTTGTACCTTTGTAATTGTATTCTTATGTTATAAAATTGTAATTGACACCAGTTCATCATATTATTAACTTGTAAGTTCCATTTCACTGCACACGTTTCTGTTGGTCATAGTATATAGGCAATATGCGAGAAGTAGGGACTGTTAGTGTTTGCACGTGTGTTAATAATTCAGCAAGGGACTGGATAACAGCATTGCTGGTTCTAAGGACAATTCCAAAAACTTTGTGAGTGCACAAGTGGTGGCTATGGACTTGCTATATTATCCGCAAGACTCTTCAATGGTGATTGTGCACCTGCACAGTCACAACAGATGGCTGCTGGCCATCTCTACAAGGACTACAGTGGGTCTGCGTCTTTGATGACCCACCAATACCATTATTTCTACAAGGACTACAGTGGGTCTACACCTTTGCTGACTCACCAGTACCATTATTTCTACAAGGACTGCAGTGGGTCTGCACCTCTGGTGGCCCACCAATACCACAATCTCTACCAGGAGAACAGTGGGTCTGCACCTCTGGTGGCCCACCAATACCGTAATCTCTACCAGGACTATAGTGGGTCTACTGTGTGATGACCTACCTACCAATATTCTTCAAAACGTCGAATGACTCTGCTGTGGGTTTGCTCTGTTGTGGCCCATTACCTGTCTGCATGTCGAGAGTCAGCACTGTCTTTCCGTTGGAAGGACAACACTACTTCTTCAAGACAGCTTGGAAATCCACTACTTCTGTGTGCATTTTCTTTTACTGCTCAGACTTTGAGAAAAACACTGCAATATTACTGTGATGAATGATCAGGACTGTCTTTATGGACTGTGAGAAAATTTTAGCTTGTGACCAAAATTGTTCAATAAGTGTGTGCATTTGATATCTTTGTTATCGTAACTATGAAAATTTTTTTCAAATCTGTATTCGCCACTGCCCAAAACAATTTGTAATTTTTTTTGTGGGGAGCTAGGGGCTATGTAAGTAGGCTGCTTAGGTTTTTTTTATTGGTAACGCCACGTAGCGCTCTGTATGAAAATCACTGGCTGTGCTGTGTGCAGTCTGTGGCTAGTTTGCATTGTTGTCTGCCATTGTAGTGTTGGGAAGATGGATGTTAACAGCGCGTAGCGTTGCGCAGTTGGAGGTGAGCCGCCAGCAGTGTTGGATGTGGGGAGAGAAATGGCGGAGTTTTGAAATTTGTAAGACTGGATGTCATGAACTGCTATGTATATTATGATTTTTCAACACTATTAAGGTAAATACATTGTTTGTTCTCTATTAAAATCTTTCATTTGCTAACTATGCCTATTAGTAGTTAGTGCCTTCAGTAGTTTGAATCTTTTATTTAGCTGGCAGTAGTGGCGCTCGCTGTATTGCAGTAGTTCGAGTAACGAAGATTTTTGGTGAGGTAAGTGATATGTGAAAGGTATAGGTTAATGTTAGTCAGGGCCATTCTTTTGTAGGGATTTTTGAAAGTCAGATTGCAATGCGCTAAAAATATTGTGTGTCAGTTTAAGCACAGTCTTGTATAATTTTTCTAAGGGGACGTTTCAGTACTTAGCATAAGTTAGTTTCAGTTAGATTAAATAGTTTGTAAGCCTAGGGAGCGATGACAACATCAGTTTGGATCCGTAGGCTCAAATGGTTCAGATGGCTCTGAGCACTATAGGACTTAACTTCTGAGGTCATCAGTCCCCTAGACCTTAGAACTACTTAAACCTAACTAACCTAAGGGCACCACACACATCCATGCCCGAGGCAGGATCCGAACCTGCGACCGTAGCGGTCGCGCGGTTCCAGACTGTAGGGTCCCGTAGGAAGTTACCATTAACTTTCAAAACTTCCGCGTGCTAGAGAAAGATTACCAGAGGCGGTGGTAAAAAGCGATATGGCTGTTACATCTCTTCTGGCTATTGATCTGGATGTTTTTTTTCCTCGTAAGATGTCACTGTTTCTTTGTGTGATTTTCGGCTGTCGATGATCATTTTATAGGACTCTTCTGAACGTATCATAATATACGAACCGTAACAGGGCTTGAACGTCGTAAACAGCAAACGACATAAACCTCTTCGAATCTATGTAGCGTTTGTGTTACAAAGGATCGATGCGTTCTTTGGTGTGCAAGGTAGTAGTTTTATCACTTTACAGTTAGTCACCGTAGTTTATCGTAGAGAAACTTGCATGGAGAATGTGTGATAACTTCGAACTCCCTCGACAACGCACATTACGGGCTGCATTAATTTTGAAAACGGATTGCTTCTGTGGTTATCCTTGTCGTCCTCACACTACTCTCTCGTCGTCGTATTTTTGGGTCGGCTCACATTCTTTTCGTTTCACCTATAGATCAGAACGAGTGCTACAATGTTTATTTTTGCGAAACTAGCATTGCTGCGCACCTAAGTTGCCAATACGAGAAAACTCAACTTCGTTACTCACTCTCTTTATATTTGCGCCAAGCGTGAAGTTTTACGGTACATGACTGCGTTTTAATCATATTACCATGGTGCTGGATCTTTTAATCAATCTATCTTTCTCTTCTTTCTTCAGTTTTTTTCGGCCCGTAATATATGTTATGCCTTCATCATTACCGTAAACGTATTTCACATTTCCGCGATGTCAACGATCTTTTCGTTTTGTTTCCCTTAACCATCTCCATTTCATATTTCTTTTCTTTCTATGTTTGGGGATGTTACCGCCGTTCGCAGATTCGATAACGTTATTTTCAACATCTGCTTCACTGTTACGTCTCACATTAATGATGCTCTGGCGACGCATGGATTTTCCTAGTTTTCTTGTTATTAAGTAACATACCTTCCGCTTCTACTACATTTTTGATATTTTCTATCAGTTCTTTACTATACCTTTTGGTCGTTTTAATGGACACCTGATTTACGTTGTTTGGATGCCCCATCCTTACTATTTCGTAGGGGTTTCATGTACTAAGTGGGACTTCTTTATTGCTGATTGTTCCCTCTCTGACTTGGAGTTGTTTCTTTCCCAGAGAAGACCTCCTACCCAACACGTACTGGGATGAATAATTTCCACATGTGGCCTTGGCTTCGGCAAATCTTACCAGACTTGTTGCTACTCCTTCACCATCATCATTCCAAGTCATTCGAAACCCTGGTAGGCCACTAACAACTTCTCGCCCTTCGCAATGGGGATATTACCAAATAGATCTCCGCTTCCCCATGAACCATGGACCTTGCCGTTGGTGTGGAGGCTTGCGTGCCTCAGCGATACAGATGGCCGTACCATAGGTGCAACAACAACGGAGGGGTATCTGTTGAGAGGCCAGACAAACATGTGGTTCCTGAAGAGGGGCAGCAGCCTTCTCAGTAGTTGCAGGGGCAACAGTCTGGATGATTGTCTGACCTGGCCTTGCAAAATTAACCAAAACGGCCTTGCTGTGCTGGTACTGCGAACGGCTGAAAGCAAGGGGAAACTACGGCCGTAATTTTTTCCGAAGGCATGCAGCTTTACTGTATGGATAAATGATGATGGCGTCCTCTTGGGTAAAATATTCCGGAGGTAAAATAGTCCCCCATTCGGATCTCCGGGTGGGGACTACTCGAGAGGACGTCGTTATCAGGAAAAAGAAAATTGGCGTTCTACGGATCGGAGCGTGGAATGTCAGATCCCTTAACCGGGCAGGTAGATTATCTCTCTCTCTCTATTCGTTTAGTCGGTTCCGACTCTTCGTGACCCCATGACCGAATGTTAGCAATTTGATCTCTAGTTCCTCTTCCTTTCCTAAATCCAGCTTGTTCTTCTGGTAGCTCTCGATCTAGATATTGGCAAAGTCTATTTTGTAAGATTTTCAACATAACTTTGCTAGCATGTGAAATAAGTGCCATTGTTCGGTAATCTGAGCATTCTTTAGAACTTCTCTTCTTTGGAGAGATTAGAAAATTTAAAAAGGGAAATGGATAGGTTAAAGTTAGATATAGTGGGAATTAGTGAAGTTCGGTAGCAGGAAGAACAAGACTTTTGGTCAGGTGAATACAGAGTTATAAACACAAAATGAAATAGGGGTAATGCAGGAGTAGGTTTAATAATGAATAGGAAAATAGGAATGCGGGTAAGCTACTACAAACAGCATAGTGAACGCATTATTGTGGCCAAGATAGACACGAAGTCCACGCCCACTACAGTAGTACAAGTTTATATGCCAACTAGCTCTGCAGATGATGAAGAAATTGAAGAAATGTATGATGAGTTAAAACAAATTATTCAGGTAGTGAAGGAAGACGAAAATTTAATAGTCATGGGTGACTGGAATTCGAGAGTAGGAAAAGGGAGAGAAGGAAACATAGTAGGTGAATATGGATTGGGGCTAAGAAATGAAAGAGGAAGCCGCCTGGTAGAGTTTTGCACAGAGCATAACTTAATCATAGCAAACACTTGGTTCAAGAATCATGAAAGAAGGTTCTATACATGGAAGAATCCTGGAGATAGTAGAAGGTATCAGATAGATTATATAATGGTAAGACAGAGATTTAGGAACCAGGTTTTAAATTGTAAGACATTTCCAGGGGCAGATGTGGACTCTGACCACAATCTATTGGTTATGAACTGTAGATTAAAACTGAAGAAACTGCATAAAGGTGGGACTTTAAGAAGATGGGACCTGGATAAACTGAAAGAACCAGAGGTTGTACAGAGTGTCTGGGAGAGCATAAGGGAACAATTGACAGGAATGGGGAGAAGTACAGTAGAAGAAGAATGGGTAGATTTGAGGGATGAAGTAGTGAAGGCAGCAGAGGATCAAGTAGGTAAAAAGACCAGGGCTAGTAGAACTCCTTGGGTAACAGAAGAAATATTGAACTTAATTGACGAAAGGAGAAAATATAAAAATGTAGTAAATGAAGCAGGCAAAAAGGAATACAGACGTCTCAAAAATGAGATCGACAGGAAGTGCAAAGTAGCTAAGCAGGGATGGCTAGAGGACAAATGTAAGGATGTAGAGGCTTATCTCACTAGGGGTAAGATAGATACTGCCTACAGGAAAATTAAACAGACTTTTGGAGAAAAGAGAGCCAGTTCTAAGCAAAGAAGGGAAAGCAGAAACGTGGAAGGAGTATATAGAGGGTCTATACAAGGGCGATGTACTTGAGGACAATATTATGGAAATGGAAGAGGATGTAGATGAAGATGAAATGGGAGATACGATACTGCGTGAAGAGATGGACAGAGTACTGAAAGACCTGAGTCGAAACAAGGCCCCGGGAGTAGACAACATTCCATTAGAACTACTGACGGCGTTCGGAGAGTCAGTCCTGACAAAACTCTACCATCTGGTGAGCAAGATATATGAGGCAGGCGAATTACCCTTAGATTTCAAGAAGAATATAATAATTCCAATCCCAAAGAAAACAGGCGTTGACAGATGTGAAAATTACCGAACTATCAGTTTAATAAGTCACGGCTGCAAAATACTTACGCGAATTCTTTACAGACGAATGGGAAAACTGGTAGAAGCCGACCTCGGGGAAGATCAGTTTGTATTCCGTAGAAATATTGGAACACGTGAGGCAATACTGACCTTACGACTTATCTTAGAAGAAAGATTAACGAAAGGCAAACCTACGTTTCTAGCATTTGTAGACTTAGAGAAAGGTTTTGGTAATGTTGACTGGAATACTCTCTTTCAAATTCTAAAGGTGGAAAGGGTAAAATACAGGGAGCTAAAGGCTATTTCCAATTTGTACAGAAACCAGATGGCAGTTATAAGAGTCGAGGGGCATGAAAGGGAAGCAGCGGTTGGGAAGGGAGTGAGACAGGGTTGTAGCCTCTCCCCAATGTTATTCAATCTGTATATTGAGCAAGCAGTAAAGGAAACAAGAGAAAAATTCGGAGTAGGTATTAAAATCCACGGAGAAGAAATAAAAACTTTGAGGTTCGCCGATGACATTGTAATTCTATCAGAGACAGCAAAGGACTTGGAAGAGCAGTTGAACGGAATGGAAAGTGTCTTGAAAGGAGGGTATAATATGAACATCAACAAAAGCAAAACAAGGATAATGGAATGTGGTCGAATTAAGTCGGGTGACGCTGCGGGAATTAGATTAGGAAATGAGACGCTTAATGTAGTAAAAGAGTTTTGCTATTTGGGGAGCAAAATAACTGATGATGGTCGAAGTAGAGAGGATATAAAATGTAGACTGGCAATGGCAAGGATAGCGTTTCTGAAGAAGAGAAATTTATTAACATCGAGTACAGATTTAAGTATCAGGAAGTCTTTTTGTGAAAGTATTTATATGGAGTGTAGCCATGTATGGAAGTGGAACATGGACGATAAATAGTTTGTACAAGAAGAGAATAGAAGCTTTCGAAATGTGGTGCTACAGAAGAATGCTGAAGATTAGATGGGTAGATCACATAACTAATGATGAAGTATTGAATAGAATTGGGGAGAAGAGGATTATGTGGCACAACTTGACAAAAAGAAGGGGCCGGTTAGTAGCACATGTTCTGAGGCATCAAGGGATCACAAATTTAGCATTGGAGGGCAGCGTGGAGAGTAATAATCATAGAGGGAGACCAAGAGATGAATACACTAAGCAGATTCAAAAGTATGTGGGTTGCAATAAGTACTGGGAGATGAAGAAGCTTGCACAGGATAGGGTAGCATGGAGACCACAACAACAACAACTCAACAGGTGAAATTCAGTGGATTGGTGTGGTATGTCACTGATCATTTCTTGGATTCGTTAATGAAACGACTCCAGTCCCCATGACATCTATGTCAATAATCCCCGTACATCTTGGTAATCTATGCTGGGAGTTATGTGGGCCAGTAACTTGAGATTAATATTTGCTGTATGTCATTCCATTTCATGGTGGCAATTCATGCATGACAGACAAACTGTGACCCATGATCACTTATTAATTTCTTTGGCTGACACACTATGTTATACGGTCGTCCTCCAATCTGATTGCCATTTCCTCCAGTTTTCATTTCGTAGTGGATAGAACTGTGCGTCCTTTAAAAAAAATTTGATTACAATAGTACTTGCATCACTCCACTCCATATTTTTGTTAGTTGCACCAAATGGTCGATTGCTACAACTTCATTAGGTTCCCAGAGCGGTAAAACAGTTGCATGTGCCGTTTATTCTTTAATGTAGTCGCCTTTGTTTTCTATCAAATCTCATTGGAAGTCCCCGCAGAGATGTTGAATCATACTGCTTCTATAGCCGTCCATAATTGCGAAAGTTTTGCCGCTGCATGATTTTCTACACGAACTGACTTATCGATTATGTCTCATAAATGTTCGATGCATGGCCAAATCAGTCGCTCGAACTGTCTAGAATTTTCTTCAAACCTCCGGCAAACAATGGTGGCCCGGTAATTTGGCGCATTGTCATCCATAAAAATTCCATCTTTGCTTGGTAACATGAAGTTCACGAGTGAATGCAAATGGTCTCCAAGCAGTCAGTCATAACCATTTCCACTCAATCCTCGTTTCAGTTGGACCTGAGGACCCAGTCCATTCCATGTAAACACAGATCACACCATTATGGAGCCAGTGCCAGCTTGCACATGCCTTGTTGACGACTTGGATCCATGCATTCGTAGAGGCTGCGCCACACTCGGACCCCTGCCATCAGCTCTTACCAAATGAAATGGGACTCATCTTATCAGGCCACGGTTTTCCAGTCATCTAACAAGGGAACCTCCCCATCGCACCCCCCTCAGATTTAGTTATGAGTTGGCACAGTGGATAGGCCTTGAGAAACTGAACACAGATCAATCGAGAGAACAGGAATAAGTTGTGTGGAACTATGAAAAAAATAAGCAAAATATACAAACTGAGTAGTCCATGCACAAGATACGCAACATCAAGGATAGTATACGCTCAGGAGCGCCGTGGTCCCGTGGTTAGGGTGAGCAGCTACGGAACGAGAGGTCCTTGGTTCAAGTCTTCCCTCGAACGAAATGTTTACTTTTTTAATTTTCGCAAAGTTATGATGTGTCCGTTCGTTCATTGACGTCTCTGTTCACTGTAATAAGTTTAGTGTCTGTGTTTTGCGACCGCACCGCAAAACCGTGCGATTAGTAGACGAAAGGACGTGCCTCTGCAATGGGAACCGAAAACATTTGGTCGCAAGGTCGTAGGTCAACCGATTCCTCCACAGGAAAACACGTCTGATATATTCTATACGACACTGGTGACGGCATGTGCGTCACATAACAGGAATATGTTGTCGACCCACCTATCTTGTGCACTTGGCTAATGGGTAAAAAGATTCTTCTACCTTGCCAGATTTAGGTTTTCTTGTGGATGTGTTAATCACTCCCAAAAAAGTGATGAAAACATAAGAGTTTGTCACATAAACTGCAACAAATGATTGCAATAGTTTCACAGTCGCACAGTTTTCCCTGTGCTCTGTCAAAACATATGTTTTTAATGTTTTCAAATTTTTCCGTGTGTAGACGGTTAAATCCTGCATATGTCCAAGCAAATCTGGACATGTCCTGGAATTTTGGAGAGCGCAGTTGATTATGTGTGAGTGCCTGAACTTTGATAATTGTCTGAAATTAAAAAAGTAAATTTTTTACTTGAGGGAAGACTTGAACCAGGGATCTTTCGTTCCGCAGCTGCTCACGCTAACCACGGGACCACGGCGCTCCCGAGCTTACGCTATCCTTGATGTTGCCTATCTAGTGCATAGACTACTCAGTTTGTATATTTTTTGCTTATTTTTTCATAGTTCCACACAACTTCTTCTTGTTTTCTCGATTGATCTGTGTTCAGTTTTTCAAGGCCTATCCACTGTGCCAATTTATAACTAAATCTGAGGGGGATGCGATGGGGAGGTTCCCCTGAGAGGTCCCACTAACATGGTCACGAGCCCAGCAGAGGTGGTGCAGGCGATGTCACGCTGTTAGAAAACGCACTCTCGTCGTTCTTCTGATATCATAGCGCATTAACGCCAGATTTCGCTGCATTGACCTAACGGATAAGTTCGTCGTATGTCCCACGTACATTACTGCGGTTATTTCACGTAGTGCTGCTTGTCTGTTGCCATTAACAATTCTAAGCAAACCCCGATGCTCCCGGTCGTTAAGTGAAGGCTGTCGGCTACTGCGTTGCCGTAGTGGATCTCGGAATATTGAATTCCCAAACGATTTCTGTAATGGAATGACCCTCGTGCGTAGCTGCAACTACCATTTCGCGTTCGAAGCCTGTTAATTCCCTTTGTGCGGCCATAATAGCGTGGGATAAATTTTCACATCAGTCGATTGAACACAAAAGATAGTTCTGCGATGCAGTGCTCTTTTACACCTTGTGCACGGGAAACTGTCTCCCTGTGTATATGTGCATATCGCTATCCCATAACTCTTTCCACGTCAGTGTGTAATGAAGTTAGTGTACTCTAGTATCGTGATGATGATGCTGGTAATCTCATATGATCTGAATGTGGGGTGCAAAGAAATTCTAAACTGGGTAGAGTGGAGTCGTATCGTTGTACATAATTCGCAGAATATCCGAACAGTTCATACCAGACCTTAGTGACCTGTGATTTAGTGAAAGTGAACCCCACCGTGTAGTTTGCGTAAGCCTACCAGTGTAAAAGTTGCCACGTTACTCCACACGAACGTTGGATCTGCGTTTCTCCCGATCCGATGAGACGAGACTTCGTCCATCTTGACTGCCTACATTTGCTTCGTTTAACGCCAGATAGGAAAGCAGATTTATTTGTTGTTGTGGGAGTACTATGAGTGACTGAGGATGATTTTTTGTGTTGCCTTCATTTGTAGGAGAGGTATTTGATACTTACATGTTACTAGTAGTTCCTCCACGACAGGCTCCCACAGTTCATACACTGAAGAGCTAAAGAAACTGGTACACCTGCCTAATATCGTGTACGGCACCTTCAAGCACGAAGAAGTGTCGCAACACGACGTGGCGTGGACTCAACTAATGTCTGAAATAGTTCTTTAGGGAATTGACACCATGCATCCTGCAATGCTGACCACAAATCCATGAGAGTACGAGGGGGTGGAGATCTCTTCTAGAGGTCTCTTCAGAACAGCAAGTTGCAAGTAATCCCAGATATGCCCAATAACGTTTATGTCTGGGGGGTTTGGTGCCAGCGGAAGCGTTTGAACGCAGAAGAGTGCGGAATGCACACTAGACATGAATAGATGCAGGTGATCACTCAGAATGCTTCCGTATCTCTCACCTGTTAGAGTCGTATCTAGACGTACCAGGGGTCCCATATGACTCCAACTGCACACGCTCCACACCATTACAGAGCCTCCACCAGCTTTAACAGTCCCCTGCTGACATGCAGAGACCATGGATTCATGATGTTGTCTCCATACCCATACACATCTATCCGCCCGATACAATTTGAAATGAGACTAGTCTGACCAGGCAAAATGTTTCCAGTCATCCACAGTCCAATTTCGGTGTTGACGGGCCCAGGCGAGGCGTAATGCTTCGTGTCGTGCACTCGTCAAGGATACACGAGTGGGCCATCGGCTCCGAAAGCCCATATCGACGATCTTTCGTTGAACGGTTCACACGCTGACACTTGTTGACGGTCCACAAAAAAATCTGCAGAAGGCTGCGGAATGGTTGCATTTCTGTCACGCTGAACGACTCTCTTCGACCGTCGTTCGTCCCGTTCTTGCAAGATCTTGCAGTATATAGGAGATCTGATGTTTTACCGGATTCCTGGTATTCACAGTACACTCGTGAAATGGTCGAACAGGAAAATCCCCACTTCATCTCTACCTCGAAGATGCTGTGTCCCATCGCTAGTGCGCCGACTATAACACCACGTTCAAACACACTTAAAGCTTGATAATCTGCCATTTTTAAGTGATCTACCAACTGCGCCACACACTTGTTGTCTTATTGGCGTTGCCGACCGCTGCGCCTCATAATGCCTGTTTACATCTCTGTATTTGAATACACATGCATATATCAGTTTCTTTGGCACTTCATTTTATTTTGTGCCGGATGTTTTGTTGTATGTTGGTATACCAACTGCCTTGCCGCAGTGATAACACCGGTTCCGGTCAAATTACCGAAATTAAGCGCTGTCGGGCTGGCCTAACAGTTGGTTGGGTGACCACCCAGTCTATCGAGCGCTGTTGGCAAGCGGGGTGCTCTCACCCCTTGTGAGGCAAACTGAGGAGTTATTTGATTGAGAAGTAGCGGCACCGGTCTCGGAAACTGACATACGGCCGGGAGAGTAGTGTGCTGACCACAGGCCCCTCCACATCCTCCAATAACGGCTATGAGCTGAAGATGACACGGCGGCCGGTCAGTAGCGTTGGGCCTTCATGGCCTGTTCGGGAGAAGAGTTTAACACACATCAAAAAAGTTTTGCATCACCCCAGTTCCCTGAACTCCTGAACATTGTATCACAGACACAGTCCTTTTGACTGTTCAGAGATGTCACTAAACCCGCCCAAAGATGTAAACAACCATGCATGATCAGCGCCCATTAGACGAAGGGGGTCCGACAGCCGATCAGTTCCAGTCATTCCACAAGGAATGAGGTGCACGGCTCGTGTTGTCTGTAGTTCAACCATGTAGTTCAATACCGCTTTTCGATCGCGTCCGCATTGTTACTTTGTGCCAGGAAGGGCTCTCAACAAGGGAAGTGTCCAGGCGTCTCGGAGTGAACCAAAGCGTTGTTGTTCGGACATGGAGGAGATACAGAGAGACAGGAACGATGACATGTCTCGCTCAGGCCACCCAAGGGCTAGTACTGCAGTGGGTGACAGTTACCTACGGATTATGGCTCGGAGGAACCTTGACTCAACGCCTCCATGTTGAATAATGCTTTTCGTGTAGCCACAGGACGTCATGTTACGACTCAAATTGTGCGCAATAGGCTGCATGATACGCAACTTCATTCCCGACCTCCATAGCGAGGTCCATTTTTGCAACCACGACACCATGCAGCGCAGTACAGATGGGCCTAACAGCATGCCGAATCGACCGCTTAGGATTGCCATTACGTTCTCTTCACTGATGAGAGTCGCATATGCCTTCAACCAGACAATCGTCGGAGAAGTGTCTGGAGGCAACCCGGTCAGGCTGAACTCCTTAGACACACTGTCCAGCGAGTGCAGCAACGTGGAAGTTACTTGCTGTTTCTGGGTGACATTACGTGGGGGCCGACGTACGCCGCTGGTAGTCGTTGAAGGCACCGTAGCGGCTGTACGGTACATGAATTCCATCCTCCGTCCTATAGTGCAACAATTTCGGCAGCATATTGGTGAGGCATTCGTATTCGTGGACGACAAATCGCACCCCCATCGTGCACATCTTGTGAATGACTTCCTTCAGGATAACATCGCTCGACTAGAGTGGCCAATATGTTCTCCAGACATGAACCATATCGAACATGCTGAAGATAGATTGAAAAGGACTGTTTATGGACGACGTAACCCACCAACCACTCTGAGGGATCTACGGCGAATCGCCGTTGAGGATTGGGACAATCTGGACCAACAGTTCAAATGGTTCAAATGGCTCTGAGCACTATGGGACTCAACTGCTGAGGTCATTAGTCCCCTAGAACTTAGAACTAGTTAAACCTAACTAACCTAAGGACATCACAAACATCCATGCCCGAGGCAGGATTCGAACCTGCGACCGTAGCGGTCTTGCGGTTCCAGACTGCAGCGCCTTTAACCGCACGGCCACTTCGGCCGGCGGACCAACAGTGCCTTGATGAACTTGTGGACAGTATGCCACGACAAATACAGGGGTGCATCAATGCAAGAGGACATGCTACTGGGTATTAGACCTCTGAAGGTGTCGCTGCATGGTGGTACTACAAGCAATGTGTGGTTTTCATGAGCAATAAAAAGTGCAGAAATGATGTTTATGTTGATCTCTATTCCAATTTTCTGTACAGGTTCCGGAACTCTCGGAATCGAGGTGATGCAAATTTTTTTGATGTGTGTATGTTGGTATGGCTCATCCATATTTAGGCCACCACACTTACGTGAGTGTTTCGCGGGCCAGGTACGGCCCCTGACTCACCTACGAGATTGTTTGTAAACAAAACGTGCAAGTTACTGTGTACAGTCAAACCACCAGCATCCGCTACAGCGTCCGAGGGCGTCAGTGCCGTGCAATTCGGAACACACAGCGCCGCAGTCGCTGGCGCAGATTTACATCAGCACGGTCATGTTCTCACGTGGCCCTGTGCATGTATCTTTTACCTGACGTGTACTTAGGACGTAACTGGCCCTCGATGGGGGGAGCGCCGACCTCAATACACGTCCGTGGAAAGATACATGAATGACATTATATGATCACGTAAACGCAAGGAAGTAAAGCCGTCGGCACACAGGACGAAGCAGCTAACGTTGGCGTGCACAGAGACGGGATATCCAGCGTCACAAGTCGAAGTGCCGTCGACACACTGGACGGGCTCGTTAACGTGATTTTTCCCTCTCAGC
Organism: Schistocerca serialis cubense; assembly: GCF_023864345.2. NCBI lineage: Eukaryota > Metazoa > Arthropoda > Insecta > Orthoptera > Acrididae > Schistocerca > Schistocerca serialis. Next base: position 241,230,472 of record NC_064642.1, read on the forward strand.
GCTCTCCAAAAGTGTTGTCTGGTTTATTTGGCTAGCAAGCAATACAGTTTGTTCATTGAAATTGATGCGGGTAAAATTTCTGCGTCAGCTCTATTAAAATGCACATTTCCTCTCTTGTCCACATGCTAGTCGTATTGTTCCGTTTGTGGTATTCATAAATAAATACTTCAGTATCTGCGAAAGTGTAATAAGACTAAAAGACAATATACATTCCGGGTCTGTGAGGACATCAACTTATATAAGTTCACCAAATCGGACGAACTCGCTTCTGAGGGAGAAGACATTTCATTTACGTAATATTAAATGTTACAGAAATTGTTTGTATTAATTTCGTAATAAAGTTCCACAACCTTTTGGAAAACGTGAGGATGACCAAAAAAAAAAAAAAAAAAAAAAATAGACGCCACAAGACTCGAACTTTGTACCGACGTAATGTCTGCACTGTAACAGCATGTCTCTACACGGTACGCTAGGCTGAGGCTTGCAAAGGAAGACCACGACATTGGGATCACAGAGTTACTTCAAACTTTATATTCCTTTAGTAAGCCATTGAAACAACAGAACGAGCAAGTAGTAAGGTGCAATACTCTGGAAATTCAGAGAAAATCACCAGAGAAGGTTTACTCGTCCATTACATGGGATATGTATCTCTGAGTACGTACCGGACGTTAGACTTGATAGTGCTCCAGTGATTAGCATTCGAGCGTCGTATGACGAACGTGTATGAAACGACGGTTCGGCGTGCGTTCAAGATTAAATTTTAATCTATACTATCGGAAGAAAAGAAATTTTCCAAAATATCAGCGAGGTGTGTTTCCCCTTAGAAACTCTGAACATTCCCTGCACATGCGGGAAAAATTCATTCATTCGATATAGTAGACGCCGTTTCAGTTTATGTTTTCCGTTTCTGTGTGACAAATACCATCCTGCAGCGTGTGATGTTGAAAGCACATCTAACGAGTAATTGTACGTTACTCTTGTGGTCTGGCACATTGTGACGTACTTTGTTACTGAATAACGTCATTCGCATCATTACTTACCTAGGTTAGACTTGGGATTTTCTAAGCCTGCCCCTCGTCTTTGATACTGGCGTAGGTCGTTTTCATTATAATAGCTCACAAATGTTATAAAGTCCAAATTAATGTGATGTGAACAGTGATGAAAGAAATATATTCACAGGGGGACCGCTCGCCAATCGTACATGCTCTTTTCATGGGAAAGGGTGCACCCGACTTTTTGCGGTGAAGTGAGTTTTAGGCTAGTCGATGATGACAAAGAGAAAGCTCTATCTTGTCGTTCGGAAGTTGCTAGAAAATCGAGAAAGCTTATCCAACTTCAGAATATTTGCAACTCCTTAAATATCCTTCTGGGTGCGCTTACAAACAGACTTACATGGATGTTTTAAAACTGAATTTACGGAAAACCATAAACTGAATTATTTTACAAGAGTGTTGAGTGAGAAGGGAAAAGACTGTTAAGTGAGAGCGGTGGTTGTGAAAAAAAAATGGCTCTCTGCACTATGGGACTTAACATCTGAGGTCATCAGTCCCCTAGAACTTAGAACTGCTTAAACCTAACTAACCTAAGGACATAACACATACATGCCCGAGGCAGGATTCGAACCTGCGATCGTAGCGGTTGCGCGGTTCCAGACTGAAGCGCCTAGAACCTCTCGGCCACTCCGGCCGCCGGTAGTTGTGAGTGAGCTTACAAGGAGCGAGCGTAGCTTGTCTGAACGTTTCACTGTAAACAGTTATCATTCTTAATTCTAGGGAGTGTAGCAGTAAACAGAAGATGGGCGATCCTTTCTTAAGCTGTACAAGAAGAACACCTGTATTCAATGATTGCTATGCTGACCCACTACTGAGTTCAACAGTCTCCGGGTAGAAGACTACATTGCCATGTTGTCCACATTTTCATCTTAACAACTATCGTTTATGGAAATTTAGTCCTCCTGTTAAGCAGAGAACTGATCTTTTTATTACTCAAACACTTTTCAAACTTTGTACCATCATCAGTGGTTACTTTTATTCAGTTCTGCGAAATGAAAACATGTTTAAATAATAATTATTAGAGTCGAAATGAGGCCTAAGGTCAGTTTATATCTAATAAATTGTTGATGGTGTACAGCAACCAGCCACAATTTGGTTTTAGGTTACTTTACTCAAAAAGTAACGTTACCAGTTTCGACTTTTTTTACAATTCATCATCAGACGGTTTTTTCATGCTTTCATCAATACAGATTATACGTTGGTCTCCTGTGAGTTGCCATGAGGTGTCCATCTGGCGCATTTGTATTAGCAGTTTTCTTGCAATGAAATCCAATCTCAAGCATGTTTTTATTTTCACAGTGAAGTGGATGGTACAGTCCGAATTGTCTCTGGTGGCTATGCTGCCGTAGCATCACACCGCTTAGGGTAGCGTTAGATATGGGGATGAGCGAAGGCAAACAGACTGTTGCAGGAGACGACGTGATATGTACATCTGTACTTGCATCACTGGGCAGATGACTTGTCGTCCAGTTTCAGACACACCTACGCTCTCAGGTTCACTCGTGACATCGTAACTTGGGCCTGATCACGCTGTCCACCAGGTCACCCGAGGAAAAGGCCCGACCGCGAGCGTCTTGATCTGACTTGTGTTCTGGGTGATCAGTGTCGATCGTAGTGGTAGAGACGGGGACCATGGCTCTGACGACGAGGCCATAAACAGCGTGCTGGCCGTCTTTGTTCAAGTCAAACAGCAGAGGACCTTCCCCCTCCCCCCCCCCCCTTCCCGCCCTTCCACACGCGACCTCTCCCCATCCCATGCCTTCGCGAGACCAGCGCGCCTCTCAGAGCGGCCTGCGCTGTTATGTGTACAGAAGACAGAAGGCAGACACAGAGCTGGGGACCCGCGGGCAATCGAGTTGCTTCGGCCGAGAGTGCAGCAAACTGGCAGAGGATTCCGTAGCGTCCAGAGACACACTGCCTGCTGTTGTTACCACCGTAATCCTTTCCAGTTCAATAAAGCTGAATGCACCCGACTACTGCGATAACTTCCTGTAGTTAAATCAGTTTCGACCGATTTGTTATCTTCAAATTTTCAATAGCCCCAAAAAAATTAAGAACTGTTGGAAGTAGACATTCCGACGGTATTAAAGGCATTTGGAGTAATTATTTACAACGATTAAAATACGCACATTGATTTTATTGTACACGTCTAGTTTTATATATTTAACACATCGTCAGTCGTCTGGAATGAGACGTACGATGGCTATTCGGAAAGTGATGTCCGATCGAGTGAGAAATGGAAACCACAGTGAAAATCCGATGAAGCTTGGAGTAGATGTGTTGGACAGTGTCTCTAGTGTGCCTGTCGCTCGAGTCACGTCGCTCTTTTCAGTCCTGAGTGCACAATGAATAAGTAAAATGTCGAGAAACTAGTCGTCCGCCAAGTATGTCTGTGAGAAATTTACCCTGATTTGCATCTCACATAACGTAATTGTCATGCAAAAATGGTTCAAATGGCTCTGAGCACTATGGGACTTAACATCTGAGGTCATCAGTCCCATAGAACTTAGAACTACTTAAACCTAACTAACCTAAGGACATCACACACATCCACGCCCGAGGCAGGATTCGAACCTGCGACCGTAGCGATCGCGCGGTTCTAGACTGAAGCGCCTTTAACCGCGTGGCCACACTGGCCGGCAATTGTCATGCATCTCCTTCTTCATGACAATTCTCGTCCGCAGACTGCAGGGCAATGAAGACGCTCCTGTAGCGTTTTCGATGGGAAGTGTTTGATCGCCCATCATACATCTCTCCTCTCATGAACCGCTGCCTATTCTCACAATATTTTGACACAGGTAACAAGGTGCAGATCATCGTAGAGAATTGGTTGAAAGTACAGGCTGTATGCTATGACGAGAGTATTGGAAAGTTGGTACAATGCTACGACAAATGTCTCAGACGGATGGCGACTATGTAAAGAATAGCTGGGAAGTGCAACTAACTGTTGCGAATAAAACATTTTTGTTTTTCACTGTGGTTGGAATTTTGTGACCAATCGGAAATTAAATTCTGAATAGACATCTTATTTACAATTTTAGCTTGATTCTAGATCTAGAAACATATCGTTACTAAATATTTAGGATTGTGACTTTTTACTTATAGCAGTTTTGTGTGATTTTGTTTTACATCTTGAAGTGTCGGCTTCTCGAACACTTTCAGTGGTTTGGCGTTGATGTTCTGACATAATTTTGCTTTGGTTTGCAGTACTATACGTTCTATTGGCATAAAGAAAACTACAAAATATTGCACCACAAGAGCTTATTTACGTGAAGAAGAAGTGTAGTACTGCGATCCAACATGAAATTGCGTCAAAAACATCTCTGCCAAACCATGGAAAAATTTACGAGCAGACAGCACTTCCAGTAGCTAGCGGAAACCGTAGAAAAGTGAACATCGCAATCCCAAATGTTAAGTATTGAACTTTTGAGATGTAGAAGCGAATCAAAAATGTATATTGATATCTCAACGACAGCACAAAAAATCAGATATAAGTTGCCGAAATTAAAAAAAGTCATCGGGGGGTTGCATACAACAATTGAAATAGCAAATAGGAAAAGTAATACGACCCGCCAAAGGCGTTAGACAAGGGTGGTGTAAAGCACATGCTCTATTTAAATTTTATCTGAACGAAATTCTTAAAGAATGTATGAAAAATGTGTGGAGAAATGGTTGTCGACATCGATTTCACTGGATCAAGTTATACTGGCTGCTGATCACTAGGGCTCAAACATCATGACATCACCATAGATGGAAATATTATTGAGGCGCGTCAAAGGTAGAAAGAACTGGAGTTATAATCTCACATCAGGGATCCAGTAAACAAGAAGTAAGGTAGAGGAAAACACGAGCCAAACAAGACTCAGTGAGCTGAATTCCTTCCTTTGGTCAGATAACATTAAGAAAAATATGAAAAAAGTATGTGAATCAATAGTACAAAGCACTGGTCTATATGTAGATTTATAAATGAATAAAACGAAACACGTTCTTAAAAGAAACACCCGCCTTGTAGTAGTTGCTAAGTCGTATTTGCAATACCTTTAATAAAACAATAGAAAGTTTAAACTAGATGGCAAGAATACGTAATTCATGGCCAAAGGGTGCGTCAGAATGTTCAACACCCAGTAACGCCTGCAGCCCAACAAGCGTTAACGCTTGGTCGGTTGCATAGCAACAGGCGGAAGCACCAGCTAAGTGGTACCTCAACAGACGACGTTGCCGTTGCGTTCACTTAGTAACGTCATGCAAACCAGATAGCATAGATCTCACGTCGGTCCTAAGCAAATGACGCCATCTGTATTTACAAAGTAGCTGACCATACGACACAGACAGGAAGTCGTCAGCTGTTCGTCTTTGAAGCTACGCCACCTGATGATATTTGCCATAGGCTGAGTCAGCTGTAAATGTAGTTACACTGTTAGGATTTAATTTTTACGATTTACTTATTAAATAATTCTTGATAGCTGTACATACTTGAAAAGTATTACTGTAAATTGTTTCATGTAAACCCTGGTTAAAATAATCCACGTAAGCCTAATTGTAAGTGCCCCCACAAATGCTTTTGAACATCAAAATACTTGTTGAAACTAGCCATTCTGTCTGCTGATAGGAGCATAGCATATAAGTTCATGCTTTGACACAGCATTACGCTAATAACTGTACATAACTTTTAAATTTTATGTAGTTTAGCGACGTGTACATTTAGTTTATCATATCTGTGAACATACTTGTAATGCGCTTTAAGTACATTTGTATTGAGCTGTTGAAAATTACTTAAGTACAAACTGGCTTCGCTATTGAAATATATTATGTGTTTGAATGTAATTAACTTTATCGTCAGAGTAAATGTTCTCGATGTTGGTCTCCGGCAGTAAGCTGGTAAACATTTCCAGCACGATATTTTTTGCCGGCCGGAGTGGCCGAGCGGTTAAAGGCACTACAGTCTGGAACCGCACGACCGCTACTGTCGCAGGTTAGAATCCTGATGTGTGTGATGTCCTTAGGTTAGTTAGGTTTAAGTAGTTCTAAGTTCTAGGGGACTTATGACCACAGCAGTTGAGTCCCATAGAACTCAGAGCCATTTGAACCATTTGAACGATATTTTTTTCTGCTGGTATTTGTTGTAAAGACTGAAGGAAAATTGTTGAGTCTTTAGTGACCACTTGGTCACGTATTGCTTGTTGGCATTTTTATGTGGATATTAGGTTGAAGTTTTATAATGATTAATGATTTTTCTCACCTTCGGTCGCAGGAGTGGCTGTGTTGCCGAAGATCCACGTCTCATTCCTTCAGCCCGCCACCATCATTACAGGTTAAATCTTTGGCAATGCCAGCAACTCTTGCTGATGAAACTGAGACGAAAGCCAAGATGCAGTACGTCGCATTGTAAAGCCCCGTCTCCTTAAGTTAGCTTCATTAGTAATCCTTGTAAACAGTTCCTTCCACGGCCCTACTGCGGCGGAATATTTAAATACAAAATACGTCGCTGTCTGTCGGAAAGACGGGACTTACTGTTACACTAATATTCGATACGTAATTCTTCTGATCCGATGTCAGGTGACCAGAGGGTGACATCGTAAGGAATACAAACACCAATACTACAATGTAAGTATCTACAATGCAAGCGCCAACAATCGAAGCGGATGGCCGATACGACAGCAACCGATGTCGCCCGATTATAGAATGACGAGTTGACAGACCAGGTATGTTTGTCTCTAGCGCAATATCTCATACCGATGGCAAATATTGACGGCAAAAATTAACAAAAGTTTTCGACTGATATGGCGAGGAATGAGGCTCACCTAAGGGACCAGTGGAACAAAAACTACCATTGCGGATTGCTCAGGGCTGCTCCCTGTATATTTCGGCCACCACGCTTACGGGTATGTTTCGCAGGACGGGCACGGACCCTGCCTCACTTAGGAGGTTATTTGTAAACAGAGCAGGAAAGTTACTGCGTACAGTCAAGCTGACAGCTGTCGCCACAGCAGCCGTGGGCTCCGGGCTCGGCATCAAGTGGAGCGCAAGTCGCAGCACACTGCCCTACAGTCTTGGGCACCAACTTGGGGGACCACTTAGTTAAAGCTTACGTGGTGCTCTACGAGTTTTGTGACGTCAATCCCTGCTATTTCACGTTGAGGAGCCGTTTCGTTACGCGAAACATCAAATACGTTCTGCGATATTTCGGGACATGCCACGTAAAACAGAAGCAGTAGGAAGCGAGAACGCTCCCGACTTTAGGAGCAGAAATGTTGATGTCCGCGGAAAGCAAGACGTCACATTGTGCATGTCTTATTCTGTAGAAGCCTATATTCGGTGGGTTTTGTGTTATATCTTACACCCCACGAATTTATCCAGTTTCTAAGCACCGGCACATTCAATGTCTTGAGAACGAATCGTTATTGGTAAGATTTGTTGTGATAAAACTGCGGGCAACGTCGTATTGGTGGTTAAGGAATATCGGTATATAGCTATTATCGCATTATAGCTATCGTGATAACGGAGTAAGTCGTTTAAAGGAAATGGCACTTAAGGATTCGCGAAAAACGTCTGGTTCTTGTAAGAATTTGTTATAATTAAATGTAAATTAATAACATATCGGCCATTAAAGCCTATATTAATTTATAAGAGAAAATATAATGTCTCTTACAACGGTTAAGGGGAGGCCACGACGTTAGGCTCGCGATTTACTTTCAAACTTTGTACACCTTTAGTAGGCCGTTGTAACAACATAATGTGCAAGTAGTAATGTGTACTCCTCTGACAATTCCGAGAAAATCGCAAGAGAAGTTTTACGCGTCTGTTATGTGACTGATTTAAATGTGCGAAGGGGCTGGCTGTAAGAAGTCATTGTGATTAACCAATTTTTTTTTTTTAAAAAAAAGGCGGTTAGAGTTGGTGCTTCGCAGATAGGTCGATGACGAGGCGAAAGTAACTTTCTCGTGATGTGTGACTGGTAAGTAACATAACTCGATGACGCTTCGACCACTCATGGAATGAACTGCTTCAGTATAGTAGAGAAGGTAACTGAAGGAAATTTGAAATGACATTTTTATTCAGAGAAATTCATTTTTCTAAAGTGACCGTAATTTATGGTCCTTCCCTGGACATTACAAAAGTGGCCATTAATAGGGCGTGTGATCACCACGGACGGTAATGGCTTCCCTGTAACATTCTCCCATGCTGGCCACAGTATTGGAGTTGTTGCTTTAAGGCTCTCCATTCCTCCGGTAGCGCGGTTGGCTGCTGCTCGATGGATGGTCGTCAGTGAGTGTGGAGTACTGAAATATGTCTCCCCAAAGTATCCCACACATGTTCTGTGGGTTTCTAATAGGCGGAACTCTTATTCCACCATTGCATTTCTACGTGGTCGCGCATCAACATTATTTCTCTCAAAACCGTATCCCTGGACTACCAAATCGTTCATGTTCCTGGGTGTGTACGCTCTACCGCCTTTCGCCATGTAAGGGTATGTGACGCCCTTAAATTTTACACACGAGCGTAGTATGGTGTTTGTGTCACAGAAGACACTGTCTCGGTTGCAAATTGGAACTTAGGTATGTCCGCGTCTGCACAAGGCTTCTAACAAAGAATGAGGCAATTAATAATCAATAACGCATCCATCTCCTTACAGATTCAAGACCATTTGCCGATAACCAGTCCACGGGTGATTTTGTTTTGAAGCTATGAAATTTTTTCAAACTTCCTAATACGCTCTAATACCAAAAAGACGCACCACGAAGTAGCTATCCGAATGGGACAGAGATCATTGGGTGAGATGTGCATGTGCAGACAAACAAGTGAACTGTAAAAATTGGATTGTTTATTCAAAAGAAAGAGCTTCACAGATTGAGCAAGTCAATAGCGAAATGGTGTAAATCTGGCCTCTGTGCAAGCAATTACACGGTTTGACATCGATTGATAGAGTTGTTGATTGTCCTCATGAGGATACCGTGCCAAATGCTGTCCAACTGCAGCGTTCGATCGTCAAAATCCCGAGTTGGTTGTAAGGCCCTGCCCATATTCCTCCAAACGCTCTCAACTGAGGAGAGACCCGGTGTCCTTGCTGGCCGAGGTAGGGCTTGGCAAGCACGAAGGCAAGCAGCAGAAACTCTTGCCCTGTGAGGGCGAGGATTATCTTGTTGAAATGTAAGCCCAGGATAGCTCACCGTGGAGGGAATGTCGTAGACGAACCGCTGTGCTCTAAGGGTGCCGCCGATGGTAGCCAAAGTGGCCCTGTTATGAAAAGAAAGGGCGGCCTGGGGCGTTACCAGACACGTCTTTGGCCTGGAATCTCATAGAGAGGAGCAGAACTGTCTTCACTCATGAGTCCCGCTTCTAACTGAGTCCCGATGACCAGCAAAGATGTGTCTTAAGACGCTGCGGACGGTGGTGGAATAATAACCTGACTGTCGCCAATCATACGGCCCGACAACCGGAAACGATATTTTGCCTGAAACTGACATTTTGAGCCCGTGGCTGTGTTCAAAACATAAGATGACTCTTACAGAGAAGATTACATGAATCAGCCACTTTTTACAATGCTATTTATTTATTTAAACATCGCCGTTACCGGTTTCGAACCGACAGGTTATCTTCAGACGGCTAGTTCACGTTTTACGTTAGATTTCGTCTTTTGTATTCCATTATGTAGTTTGGTGTTATCTGTGCTGACAGACATTTCTCGTTATTCAATGTTGAGGTTGGTCTTTGCTAGGTTTCTTTTGCATATTTTGAAAACGAGAAAGTATCTCAGTTCTTGGCGAGGTGAGATTATTGCTATTTTGTCAAAAACAATTTTTAGCCCGTGGCTGGGCACAAAATATAGGTTGACTGTTTCACAAAAGATTACAGCAACGCCGGCCAGTGTGGCCGAGCGGTTCTAGGCGCTCCATTCCGGAACCACGCGGCTGCTACGGTCGCAGGTTCAAATCCTGCCTCGGGCATGGATGTGTGTGATGTCCTTAGGTCAGTAAGGTTTAAGTAGTTGTAAGTTCTAGGGGACTGATGACCTCAGCAGTTAAGTCCCATAGTGCTCAGAGCCTTTTGAACCATTACAGCAACGAGCCACTTTTTACAGTTCTATTTATTTATTTAAACAGCGCCGTTACCGTTTTCAAACCGACAGGTTCTGAGCTGTGCACGGCTCACGTTTATCCCATTTATTGTTTGTCATCTTCTATTACGGTACTGCTGCCTCGTTTTCTTATTCCATTTACTGGCGTCACTAACTTCTTGCCTTACTTGCCCGTGAGCGGCAGCAGCAGCGCGTATCGATAAGTGCACTGTCGTACCATCTCTGGAGCGACCGATAGTATTTCCGGGTCGTCGTGTGTCTGGCAGTCAGTTCGGGACGGACCAGCCGCGGAGTCGGGACGCCGCAGCAGTGAAGTCGGGGACGGAGCGCCGGTGAGAGGCCGACAGCCAGTGCTCACCGACCGCTGGCGACACACATGAACTGTCCGACGGAGGGAGAGTGGAGCAGGAAGACCCTTGGTTGCTCGTTCGATTGGTCGTCTCATCGGCCGGCATTTATTTGGTCCTTCCATCGTTTCCGGGCCTGCGAGTTGGTCGGTTGACGTGGAGCAGCAAGGAATTCTCCGTGGCGCGTAGTTTGTCTGGAGCCACTGGCGGCGTCCACGCGCGATCGGAGTGTGAGGTGCTGTTCCCATTGCTACGAAGTCCGTGGCTCACCGATCCCAGACACGAAAGTTGAGTCTTTACTTAATCTACCAGCCAGCCCCAACTGTTCACATAGTGTCGTTTGAATTTCGTTGTAAGGTGTTGGGACATTCCCGCGAGCATCAACGTGTGTTTTCATGTTGGCGAAATTGTAGCCGCCCTCCTGTGGAGTTTAACTTAACTTGATTATTTTTGAATTGAAGTGCACCAGCGCAATCTTCTGCCTTGTTGCTGCTAACCTTTCAGTTACCTGCCCTGGCCGTTGACATAAACTCAGGGAGTGTATTTTCCACGTCGTTGTGTGGGTGTCCAGCACGGCGTGTAGTTTGACAGCTGAATGTGTAATTCGTTGTGGGCGCCGATACCTTCTGCGTTGTTCCAATGAACTCCCTGTTGTGTGCTGATCGGGTGGAGCGGAAGTTATCCTGTCGCTTGGTCCACTGACAGTCCGTCGGTTGGGTTGCCATCGGATTGAGAGTTGTTGGGCCGACTGCCTTTCTCACGTAACCGAGCGTTAGTTTTTGAATTCCAGGCCGAACCTTGGAAACTTCTGAGCGTAGTTTGATGTGCTGCCTTTTCTTATTTGTCTTTGTTGTTTGTTTATGTATGGCTTCTAGCCGATTTTTAATTAAAGTTGTTTTGCACTGAAGGCGTGAGATTGAATGGCGCATTTAGCCGGGAATTAAGTTCTAAAAACTATAGTTTGGCTTGCTCTGTTTTTAATGTTTTCTTTACTCTTATAATGTTTGTCAAATGAATAAAGTGGTATGTTCGAGTGCAACCGACAGCCACTCATTTTGGCCCCTTTCCACAAATTAAACTATCTGGCCTGTCCTGTGGGTATAGCAGGGGACCTCAGGTTCACCTTCAGACGGCTAGTTTTCGTTTGACAATAGATTTCGCCTTTTGTGTTTCATTATGTAGTTTGGTGCTATCTGTGCTGACAGATATTTCTTGTCATATTTGTTGTTGAGGTTGGTCTTTGTTAGGTTTCTTTTGCATACTTTAAAAGCGTGAACGTTTCTCCGTACCTGGCGAGGAAAGCTCAATGCTCCGTGGCTGTTTAAAATATAGGTTGACTCTTGATGAATCTGTCAGTTCTAAACCAGTAACTCCGCTGTTTAAATAAATAAACAGCATTGTAAAAAGTGACTAGTTGCTGTAATCTTCTGTGTAAGAGTCAACCTATACGGAAATGATAGTTTGGGATGCCATTTCTTTTCACAGCACGAGCCGTTTGGTCGTCATGAGCACCACCCGTGAAAAAAAAAATGGTTCAAATGGCTCTGAGCACTATGGGACTTAATATCTGAGGTCATCAGTCCCCTAGAACTCAGAACTACTTAAACCTAACTAACCTAAGGACATCACACACATCCATGCCCGAGGCAGGATTCGAACCTGCGACCGTAGCGGTCGCGCGGTCCCAGACTGTAGCGCCTAGAACCACTCGGCCACAACGGCCGGCACCACCCTTGCAGCGCAGAAGCACGTCGACGATAATCTGTGCCCAGTTGTGTTGCCCTGTGTGACTTATGGTACTCATATTTGTTTAATTGTGCCACCCCTGTTTAAAGTCGGATATTCATTAGTTTATGCTGTGAGACTATGTCATAACGTTTCTCATGGTGTTATGGGGAACGGTCTGCTCAGCGTATAGGTCACTGGGTACAGATCTTGTTAGCAACTCAGGGGTGTGCTAAATTTTCGGCTATTGTCCCACAGAACAGAGTTAACAGATTACTTTATCTATATTTAATTTGGCGGTATGAGAATATTTCGTGGCTACAATTTCCGATAACTTACAGCTGTTTTCGTGGACCTGTTCTTATCTGCATGCTGATTGTAGCAGGGATACACACAGAAAGACGTTCTACAGCTACATCTACATGGTTACTCTGCAGTTCACACTTGAGTACCTAGCAGAGGGTTCATCGAACCATTTTCATACTACTTCTCTAACGTTCCACTCTCGAATGGCGCGCGGGAAAAAGGAATACCTAAACCTTTCGGTTCGTGCTCCGATTTCTCTTATTTTATTATGATGATCATTTCTCCCGATGTAGGTGGGTGTCAACAAAATATTTTCACATTCGGAAGAGCAAGTTGGTGATTGAAATTCCATAAATAGATCTCGCCGCAAAGAAAACCGCCTTTGTTTCAGTGACTGCCACCCTTACTCGCGTATCATATCAGTGACACTCCCACCCCTATTACTCGATAACACGAAATGAGCTGCCCTTCTTCACACTTTTTCGATGTCCTCCGTCCATCCTACCCGGTAAAGATCCCATAACGCGCAGCAATATTCCAGCAGAGGACGGACAAATGTAATGTAGGCTGTTTCTTTAGTGGGTTTGTCGCATCTTCTAAGTGTTCTGCCAACAAAGCGCAGTCTTTGTTTCGCCTTACCTACAGTATTATCTATGTGGTCTTTCCAATTTAAGTTGCTCGTAATTGTAATTCCTAGGTATTTGGTCGAATTGATAGCCCTTAGATTTGTGCGATTTATCGTATACCCAAAAATTATCGGATTTCTTTGTTTAGTGTTAATTGCCACTTTTCGCACCTTACAGAAATTCTCTCTAGATCATTTTGTAATTGGAATTGATTGTCTGATGATTTTACTAGACGGTAAATTAAAGCGTCATCTGCAAACAATCTAAGGGGGCTACTCAGATTATCACCTAGATCGTTTATATAAATCAGGAACAGCGGAGGGCCTATGTAACTACCTTGCGGAACGCCAGATATCACTTCTGTTCTACTCGATGATTTACCGTTTAGAGCTACGAACTGTGACCTTCTGAGAGGAAATCACGAAACCAGTCACACAACTGTGACGATACTCCATATGCACGCAATTTGATTAATAGTCGCTTGTGAGGAACGGTATGAAAAGCCTTCTGGAAATCTGGGAATATGGAATCGATCTGAGATCCCTTGTCGACAGCACTCATTACTTCATGGGAATAAAGAACTAGCTGTCTTGCACAAGAACGATATATTCTGAATCCGTGTTTGTTTTGTATCAATAAGTTATTTTATTCAAAGTGATTCATGATGTTCGAGTACAGTATGTGCTCCAAAATCCTACTGTAAATTGAGGTCAGTGATGTTGGTGTTGTTGTTGTGGTCTTCAGTCCTGAGACTGGTTTGATGCAGCTCTCCACGCTACTCTATCCTGTGCAAGCTTCTTCATCTCCCAGTACCTACTGCAACCTACATCCTTCTGAAACTGCTTGGTGTATTCATCTCTTGGTCTCCCTCTACGATTTTTACCCTCCACGCTGCCCTCCAATACTAAATTGGTGATCCGTTGATGCCTCAGAACATGTCCTACCAACCAATCCCTTCTTCTGGTCAAGTTGTGCCACACATTCTCTTCTCCCCAATCCTATTCAACACCTCCTCATTAGTTATGTGACCTACCCATCTAATCTTCAGCATTCTTCTGTAGCACCACATTTCGAAAGCTTCTATTCTCTTATTGTCTAAACTATTTATCGTCCATGTTTCACTTCCATAAATGGCTACACTCCATACAAATACTTTCAGAAACGACTTCCTGACACTTAAATCTATACTCGATGTTAACAAATTTCTCTTCTTCAGAAATGCTTTCCTTCCCATTGCCAGTCGTTAGTGATATGGGTCTGTAATTCAATGGGTTACTCCTATTTCCTTTCTTGAATATTGGTGAGACCTGTACTACTTTCCAGTCTTTAGGAACAGACCTTTCGTCAAGTGAGCGGTTGGATATGATTGCTAAGAAAGGCGTTATTGTGTCTGCAGGCTCTGAGAGGAACCTGATTGTTATGCCATCTAGATCGGAAGACTTGCATTTCTTAAGTGATTTGAGCTGTTTCGTAACAAATGGTTCAAATGGCTCTGAGCACTATGAGACTTAACTTCTGAGGTCATCAGTCCCCTAGAACTTAGAACTACTTAAACCTAACTAACCTAAGGGCATCACACACATCCATTCCCGAGGCAGGATCCGAACCTGCGACCGTAGCGGTAGCGCGGTTCCAGACTGTAGCGCCTAGAACCACTCGGCCACCCTAGCCGGCTGTTTCGTAACACCCAAGATATCTACTTTTATGTCACTCATGCTAACAGCTGTTCTGGTTTCGAATTCTGGAATATTTACTTCGTCTCCTTTCGAGAAGGAATTACAGAAAACTGTATTTAGTAACTCCGATTTAGTTTTACTGCACTATACCCGCAGATTAGGATTACAGGCGTTTTGTACTGTATTTATTATTTTATAAGACATAATCTTTCCCACTATATCGTCGATCGGTGCTTTTACAGCCAATTGAGGAAATGAAGCAAACAGTCTTTGAATTACGTTTATTATTATCATCTGATTGAGTTTACTGGTAACACCAATAATGTTTCTTTTTCTTGACGTATGCGCAGAGGGGCATGGATACTGCGTTATCGAGACGATAGGTCCAAAGCGAGGATAATGGAATGTAGTCGAATTAAGTCGGGTGATACTGAGGGAATTAGATTAGGAAATGAGACGCTTAAAGTAGTAAAGGAGTTTTGCTATTTGGGGAGCAATATAACTGACGATGGTCGAAGTAGAGAGGATTATGTAGACTGGAAATGGCAAGGAAAGCGTTTCTGAACAAGAAAAATTTGTTAACATCGAGTATAGATTTAAGTGTCAGGAAGTCGTTTCTGAAAGTATTTGTATGGAGTGTAGCCATGTATGGAAGTGAAACATGGACGATAAATAGTTTGGACAAGAAGAGAATAGAAGCTTTCGAAATGTGGTGCTACAGAAGAATGCTGAAGATTAGATGGGTAGATCACATAACTAATGAGGAGGTATTGAGTAGAATTGGGGAGAAGAGGAGCTTGTGGCACAACTTGACTAGAAGAAGGGACCGGTTGGTAGGACATATTCTGAGGCATCAAGGGATCACCAATTTAGTATTGGAGGGCAGCGTGGAGGGTAAAAATCGTAGAGGGAGACCAAGAGATGAATACACTAAGCAGATTCAGAAGGATGTAGGTTGCAGCAGGTACTGGGAGGTGAAGAAGCTTGCACAGGATAGAGTAGCATGGAGAGCTGCATCAAACCAGTCTCAGGACTGAAGACCACAACAACAACAACACCGAATGTAGGTTGTGGACAGTGGGGAATGTGGGTCTCACGGGAAGCTTGCAAGGGGTAAGTCCTTGCAGTCGAGCTATCCTCTGTGCCCTCGGTGGCTCAGATGGATAGAGCTTTTGCCATGTAAGCAGGAGGTTCCGGGTTCGAGTCCTTATCGGGGCGCACATTTTCAGCTGGCCCGATTGAGGTAAATCAACAACATCGGTTGGCAGCTGAGGGTTTCAATTAATTATCATTACAAACCAGTGTTCTCTTTTAAGGGTATGACTGATATATTGCCCTTTGACCTTACTTGTGCGTCGTGACTGACACAAGAAACACAAATATGTAGGTTATAAAGAGACGTAGTCAAATTATAGCTACTATTTGAAACTTCCATTCTGTCAACTGCACTGCGGCGTTTAGTTTATGTAGGAGAGCTATATCAAGTGCCGGCTACCGGTTTCAGCATTTTAGTCCGTTTCCATGTGTGGAGCCACGTAGCTTCCAAGATATGAGTAAACAACGACATCCTCCATGGATGACCTCATGCTGGCACATTGCATTCGTTTTTACATGTATCGCTAGTGCCAAAGGTCGAGTTAGACATACTTGGTTTGCTTGTCAACTTCTGATGGTTGCAGCTTATGAAGACCATGTACTGATTTCTCTCAACAGAGAATCTTCATCCCAACATCATATCTCCTAGATATTTCACAAACACATACGTGTACCTGAAATAAAAGTTTCACCAGTAACATGATTACATCCGTACCGTATTGTTTTATACCAAAGAAACTGCTACAGGCATGCGTATTCAAATACGGAGATATCTAAACAGGCAAAATACGGCGCTGCAGGCGGTAACGCCTACATAAGACAACAAGCGTCTGGCGCAATTCTTAGGTCGGTTACTGTTGCTACAATGGCAGGTTATCAAGATTTAAGTGAGTTTCAACGTGGTATTATAATCGGCGCAAGAGTGATGGGACAAAGCATCTCCGAGATAGCGATGAGGTGGGGATTTTTCCCGTGCGACCATATCACGAGTGTACCTTGAATATCAGGAATCCGGTAAAACATCAAGTCTCCGACATCGCTGTGGCCGGAACAAGATCCTGCAAGAATGGGACCAATGACGACTGAAGAGAATGCTAGCCCATTAACAACTGTCAGCGTGCGAACCATTCAACGAAACATCTTCGATATGAGCTTTCGGAGCCAAAGACCCACTCGTGTACCCTTGATGACTGCACGACACGAAGCTTTACGCCTCGCCTGGGCCCGTCAACTTCGACATTGGACTGTTGATGAATGGAAACATGCTGCTTGGTCGTATGAGACTCGTTTCAAATTGTAACGAACGGATGGAAGTGTTTCCGTGTAGCTACCTCTACTCGGGATGTTTGGTGCCACCCTCTGAATCAGGAAGTGAAACGCCCGGCGTGCTATCTGTGCCGAAAAACACCACATCCCCCCCCCCCACCCCTCCCCCGAAAACTCCTCGCCGTCGTTCTGTACTGGATTCGCTGGTAACGACGGCACAGGGGAGACCTGGATGCAGGTGTCACTGAGGTGGCTGGAGTCCTGGCGGCTCACTCACATTCACCTTCTGAATGACCGGGAATGTAAGCCGGAGAAAAGTCGAACAGTCATTGGGTGGACACCCGCACCCATGGCGGAAACTTTCGGGTACTGGCGATGACGCAATGGCGACTCTTGGGTCGTCGAAGGCAAATAGAAAAGCGACAGTTTGAAGAGGCCTTGACCTCTGCGGCAGGGCAGGGACTTGTGACCTTGGCGGCACCTCGTCGACGTCCACGTACTCTGGCGACGGCTGCGCAGGACCTAAGGGAGGCGAAGGCGGCTGGTGCTGCGAGATCCCGCAGGGTTCCGTCACAGAAACCGAGAAATCTGCAACAGGATCACACATCCAACAGGTGCGGAGCTGATTCTGATGCCGCCTGCTCAGCCTGGAAGAACCCTGTACACGAAAAAGAGAGTGGCCCAAAACTTGAGTGATGGCGTCCCGTTCCCAGCGTCTGTTTCTGCCGAACACTCTGCAAAAGACATGATCATTAACGTCAAATTTAGTTCGCTTTGGGGGAAGGGCCGAACGCTGTGGTGACTGCAGCACATGCAGCAGTGTTCTGTGTCGGCGTCCATGCAGCATGTCCGCAGGCGATTTGCCGTTGCAAATCAATCACCACAGCTTGCTCCTGTTCGTGGGAGACACGTAACTTGTTGATTTGCTACTTCGCCGTTACATTGCGAGTTAAGTGGTTCACTTCTCACATATTACAAAGCTGTTAGAGATCTGCTGAGGTAGCCTGTGACCTATTATCTGAAACTTTCACTATGCAGAAAAATGACGTGAGAGTTTTGATGACATTTGCTACTGCATCGGCACCACGAAAAGAAACAACAATTAGCCAACGGTGTTCCAAAATGCACAAACAAAATCAATGTGTACTCTTTGTCAAGGGGCGATGGGCTTGTGCCAATCGAAGAAGCTTCAAGGTGGAGCAGCCTGGTGCTCTCCACATGCCTGAAATTGAACAGTCAACCGCTTAATCTGTGTGTACAGCGGCTGCATCAAACCAGTCTCAGGACTGAAGACCACAACAACAACAACAGGTCCATTAAATTGGCAGAGCTTGTCGGCCAAATTTGCGATTACTTAACGTCTGTGTGGTCGGTTTGTTTGCGAAGTCGCGTGGCCGTGCCATGCCATGCCCACTGGAGAAATGAGTGTTTGCACAGGACAGCTTAGTCGTGTGAGGCACATAATTCGGTATTAAGCTGTGCTAATTACTATGCTGGACGCCGGGCGACACGGAGTTGTTCGAGTGTGGAGAGGAAACTGGCACCTCGGAATACTGATGCGTAGGTTGCGGTGAAATGCTTAGGCTGGAAGCCATTGACTGAAATAAGGCTTGCTGTAATTTCGGATACACTGGACATGAGCAGCCCATAGGTAAGTGACTATCACATAGTGAAACACAAGTAGCCGTTTCTGTGGACGTGCATTTATCTGACAAAGGGTTTTGACGTTGTAGATCATTCAGTTCTCTTAAACGCACTTGACCGTTGCGGTGTGCGAGGCATGCCAAATGAGTGGCAGAAATGTAAGGAAATTGATCTTACATTACAGAAGTCAAATACAGGAACTACCTTTCAGGACCATCCATACTGTCACACAGTGTACCGCAGAGCTCTGTCTTAGGTCCATTTATTTTTCTAGTGCACATTAACGACCTACCCTTATGCGTAAAGAATGCAGAAGAAATGCTATTTGCAGATGCTACCTGTCTGCTTATTGTAGCAAAAAATAGAGAAGATCCTACCACTTCTTCTGCAGGTTGTATCACAGATGACGTTTCCCAGTGGCTCTATAGAAAAAGGCTCATCTTAAACCAACAAAAAATTTTGCTTATGCTTTTAGACTAGTAAAATAAAAATGCACAAGAGACAGTAATTCACGTGAACAAACAGGATATCAAAATACCACTGAATCAAAGTTCCAAGGCCTTAACTGCAAGAAAATCTAAACTCGAACTCTCACATATCATCCTTAAACGCGCAACTTTCTAAGTTAACTTACGTAATCAAAGTGCTATCCAGCAATGTGTCTTACTAAACTCGCTGTTAAGACACGGTGTTATTTTTTAGGGTAATTCTTCTCATGGCTTAACAACATTCGGGACCAAAGAGAATTATAAGAACAATAACAAAGCAAAAAGTAGAACTTTAAGTAAGCCATTTTTTTAGAGATTTAGGAGTATGTATTCTTCCTTTTCCCTGCATTTACGTCTTAGAAAATGAGCTATTTATAAGGAGAAGTATAATGAGTAAGAGGAGTGTCATTATCCCAAACAATGCTGTGCAAGATCACCATGTTGCATTAAGGAAAAATTTTCATGTGAACTGTCCCAGCACGACTCTGTGACAAGAGAGTGGTTATCATTCAAGTGCAGAATTCTACAGTTACCTGCCAGAAATTTAGAGAACCATCATTCATTTTAATAAAGAATTACAGTGTTTATGATTATATGGGTAATAAACAAGAATAATTGTCTAATATTACGATACTCTAAAATGTTGTCCAACATCTTTCATGTACTGGATATGTAAAAGATTTTGCTCGATAAATAAATAAATGTGAAACTTTCATGTTTCCCGACCGCTTTGCTGCCTTGTAAAACACAAGCAGAAATTATGCAGAACACTTGGAGCAAGCCTGAAAAGTTTCCATTGCGCATTTTAATGGGCCAGGAGCTGATTTTACGGCAGCATAGATTCGTAAATCACAATAACTGATTAGAAATTAACCAATTCAACTGTATCATTCATCACGCATATGTGCTGCTGTTTTCCATGTATTTCTCTACTGTAACAACTATTGAATACGATACGAAACAATTACTTACTGATTACTGATTGCAAGCTTACATGATATTATGGCAGTGCTGTGTCAACTGTTGGAAGATAAACACACATGTGCTGACTGGACATCTGACTTGGTCTTACTTCTCAATTCTGAGAACTGGTACAAGCCAAATAAACATTTGTGCCAACTGTCACGAAGCCCTGACCTTCTGTTTCCTCTACTGTTGTGGACTACGAGGTATCTGGCGTTTACTGACCAATCAGGAACGCCATTTTCCAAAATATCGCGTGCCGCCTTCATAACGTACATCTTCAAGCCCTCTTCCTGAGCTGCTATTTACTTGTTTCAGTTGCCTGCGAAACTTCGTTTGGAAATGAATTTCCCTCGGTCTCGCAAGAACTGCCTTGTATTATGCAGTACCATCGTTACGCTGTATGGTACATTGCGCAATATATCGATCGAGCGTCAATATTTTTAAAGCCGTGCAGTCTTCTTCAATATTTTTCGAAAACTGCCAATACCAATCTCAGAGGTCAATATTATTGCACGGTACTGGGTATTGCACGGTAAATATTGATTGTGTAAGGGCCCCTTAACCCTCTGAGTCCCAACAAAGACATGAAGCAATGTGATTTCCTTTTTTTTTTTTTTTTTTTTTTTTTTTACAAAATAACCTTTATTATCGTAGTAAGCAATGAATACAAGAAGAAATTGGCAAAAAATAAACACTAAATTGTTTTGAGGAGGTGGTATCACTTCATAATATAATTTGAATTTTTTTCAAAAAATTAATATTTACTATCGTAGTAACAAATGAATACAAGCTGAAACCGCCAAAAAGTAAAAAGTTGATTGTTTGAAAGAGGTGGTTCTATTTTGGAACCATTAGAACATACAGTTTTCAACTAACAACCATTTCATGTCTTGTATTTTATAGGAAATTAGCTCTTTTTCCTCGACACAGTTCCACATCTAGAAACTTCCATGAACTCATATAACTCAAACAAATAAATACTCTAAATAAGAAGCAAAAGTAGGCATAGAAATTTATAAATTTTGTATCAGAACTACATACTGCCCCTTGCTTTCATTTAGAAACCACACATAAAAGCTGTTGTGGTAAATCAAATTTACGTTACAATAACATTAGTTACATTTAATTTCACTGTTAATGACAGCCTCGCTATTTTCATTGTAAAACAGATCACATGTCTCAACCTCCTACAAGCACTAGGACAATCTCAGCGCCGACTGCTGCTTTATCGCTACTAGTGACTGCTACAATGCACTACTTTCGTAGCGGTATCTCAGACACCACTGGATGTTTCTGCCTTGCAACAGCATGGCTGGTTTAATGCTAAAGGCACTGGTAATCAAAAATAATAATAACAATAATAATGAAATGTTTCCAGGCGCAAACCGCTAGTACTCAGAGGGTTAACGTAACAGTACACTTGCTATTGCTCTGAGAAAGAACAGGTCAACATCGAAACAACGAGACACTGTAAGAGTTGATCTATACTAAAAGTTGTAACGACTTTGGATTTTTTTTTTTTTTTTACTTTCACCTAAAACTGACTGTATTATTATTAAGGCAATCGTATTATTCCGAAGCGTTTTGTAGATGTTACGCTGGGTCGTCTTACTGCAGTTTACGCACGCACTGCACTCCTCACCTTGTATTGTATTGTATTGTATGGAACTGAGGACCTAGAAATGATGGAGAGGCTTCGTCACCGCCGTAGCTCGCAGTGGTTCACAACCCCACAATAGGCTACAGCAGTCCACTCACCCCACCGCCGCCCCACACCGAACCCAGGGTTATTGTGCAGTTCGGCCCCCAGTGGGCAAACCCCTTCGCCGGTTTGGGGTGCAGATTGTCTTTTATAGTGGTCGCAGGATCCAGGACGTGCAAGGCTCCACTAGGGACAAGGTGGATGCATTACACACTGCAGGCGTGTACAAGGTGGAATGCGAATGTGGATAGGCATATATCGGCGAGACTGGAAAGCCAATAGCAACGCGCATTCGGAAACACGACCACTATATTCGTCTAGGGCAACACAACAAATCTGCAGTGGCAGAACATCATCAAGACTGGGGAAAGGAAATAAAATTCAGCGAAGCCTGTGTGTTGGCCAAGCAGCCGTTTTTTTCGACGAAACGCAAAATCAGAGAGGCCATCGAAATACTTAAACACCGTAACAACATGAATAGAGAGGATTAGCTCTGACATGCCCCATCTTGGCTGCCAGCAATCAGATCCCAATGCCGGCCGGAGTGGTCGTGCGGTTCTAGGCGCTGCAGCCTGGAGCCGAGCGACCGCTAAGGTTGCAGGTTCGAATCCTGCCTCGGGCATGAATGTGTGTGATGTCCTTAGGTTAGTTAGGTTTAATTAGTTCTAAGTTTTAGGCGACTGATGACCTCAGAAGTTAAGTCGCATGGTGCTCAGAGCCATTTGAACCATTCAGAGCCTAACAGACCGCACTGTCAACACGAGGCACGGGCGAGTAACTGCCGCTGTGCGGCCGACGTCCAGCATTTGGTAAACAGCAGCCAACTTCTCATTCGACAGTGACCACCAATCATGCCAGATAACACAAGAGCCAATAGACAACATAGGTTGCGTTCTCGGTCCACCGCAATAACCTATTAAAATAAAGTTCTCTCTGCTTCTTCCTTCAGTGACCAATGAAACGAACTATCTTTTTAAAACTATGACGTAATGGCATGCGCAGTAAACAGCAACAACAAAATATAAGGGACACTGCATAGCTAGAACGCACCAATAGACCCAGAAGAAGGCCGCTGCAACCGTGGCCGAAACTTTTGTTTTTCTTCAGCAGCAGTAGCTTTACACATCATGACGTGGTACTATACCCAGGAAACTTTTATGTCGACTAACTCTGGCAGTGGAAGCCTACGGAATTACAGGAGTACCGGTCATACCACTACATATTACGTCGTCTGCTTAATGCTGGAAACTCAACTGTTTGGAGGAGAGTATCTTGGAGCTGGATATGATGGCTACTAAGGCCATAGATACTGCATTTCTAGACAATGACAACAACTCTTGTTGGAGTTGTGGTGTGAGAATCTTCAGCATTTTTGTAGCCTCGAAAAAATCTTGCATTCGAGAGAGGAGATTACGTAAAGGAGTCGACTCACTACTGTAGCTCAAGATGACTGAGTGTTTTTTGTTGTCCTCATCATTTCATTATCATCCATGAAAGTGGTGAGATTGGGCTGAGAAAAGGTTGAGTGCCCCACAAGCCAACACATCATCATCAACATCATCCGTCGTCGCGCCTCTTCCTGTTAATTGTGACTAAGCAAACAGAGAGCTGTCACAGCAGTCTGATGCAAGAAACTATGAAGAGGCCGAGTTTACGTGATGGGAGACTCCACCCTGGCACTAGAGAAAGACTAGTTACCGCATGTCCAGCCTCGATGCTGCTGCCAGGGCTGCAATATGGTCGACACAGCAAAGCAAGGGGGCCAAGTTGAGGAAGGACGATGTTCCGTCATAAGAGGGATGGGTCGAGCAACTAAAAATACCCTCCGTTCTTGCTATGCAGTATCTATCTCCGTCTGCACCCACCACCGGAAAGACTTTATGACCTGATGTGGGTGACTCAGCGCACTGCTAGTAGACTCCGCCTCAGCTGGCTGCGAGACTACGAGCTGCATTTAATTCTGCTGCCGCTGGGAACTGAGTTAGTGCTCTCCAGCTGGGGCCCATCTGCCTTGTGACTTCCATCGAATTCTGGACATCTGCTCAGGGGTCCATGGTTCTCATCTGGGTCTGACGTCTCTACAGCAACCCTGCGCCTGCGGGCCATTGTTACTGCATCCTTCGTTGGAGTCCTTGGTTCGCCTCCTGCATTAAGTCGTACATGTGCACCAACAAGTGCGACAAGATTGCTACGAAGCACGCTGTCGCTGCGTGTTGGCGTGCTGCCTGTTCTTGAAGCAGCACTACACACATCGATGTGATGACGACCTAACTTCGTTGCCGCTGACAGGCGTGGAAACTTTCGGGGCTGGCCATCTCCCGAGACTGTATGCTGAGCTAAATATCCACCATTGTCCAGGGCCAGCCTGTGACGCTGCGTCCTAGGTTTCGCCTGCTGTCTATACGCAATGAATAGATCAGCCATAGTCTTTCGTACTCTTTTTATGATTTTAGATTTTACGGCAGCTGCCTCAACAAACATTATGCACCGTCATCGCGACCCATCCCGACACCCGCTGTGCCATACAATATTATGCAGCACATTAGTGCACAGAATTAACTACTTCTTGTGAACCCCAGCCGTAGACTGCTCCACTGTCTGTGACTGGCTATTACGACAGATTCCTAGTCCTTTACATGCTGCACTCCAAAGCAATAAAAGGGCACCAAACTAAAAGGTAAAATCCTTAGTAACAATATTTTCCTCCATCACGTTCACGACATATCACGTGTTGGATGTTGTCCGCCAGATCGATATCGAGCCGTCCAAACATATACTATCCCATTGTTATGTGTGACGGCCAGCTGCGGATGTTTGCCGGATGTAGACAAGAGGGCCATGTTCGGTCACATTGTCTCCGTCGCCGTTTGCTACAGATACCGACCAGTGACGCAGGTCCCAAAGCGACGGTCACTTCTTTACCATACAGCTACGCCACAGCCATGTGCAACATCGATGCTTCACTTTAGGAAGCGGCTGTTCTCCCGCCGGCACTCCCCATTGGGAATGACTGTGAGCCGAGGCCTCACCGGCACCATCTCCTACAAGACCATCAACTTTCCAAAGCTCTATGACCAACCCATCCACTGCGATGGACATCGATGCGAGTGCAATGCCTACCTCTACTTTTCTTCACATGGGCGTGACCTCGGACACTGAACGTCCACATTCTGACAAGAACAATCAGCACCTCCGAAAGCAGCAGTCGCGCCGAAAACGGAAGAAGACAAGTCGACCGCCCTCCGACGACACACGTCTTCATGTGGCATCACTGGCAGTGAGCCGGATTCCAGACAGTTATCTCCCTTCCAGCGCCGCTCCCGATGTCCGACAAGCGTCCTTTTCACCGCCTGTGATCCCACCTGACTACGATGGATCCCGTGGAGGGAGGTTCCCCGGATCCCGCTCCAGCAGCGTCCCCACACCTAGCCCTCAATGAGTGCAGCAGTCACCTGCCATCTGTTCTGAACTCCTTGGCTGACGATGTCGACGCTGGAGCGGATCAAGATGTTGGCTCACCTATCAGGCAGCGCCCCACAGTGGTGCCCGACTCACCTTCCACCCAGTGATTGCAGCCACAGTGGCTGCGCCGAATATTTCACGCCAGCCGGACATCTCTGCCAGACCTTCTGTGCCAATAATGGGAGCACATCCACAACACTACCGCATCGCAACGATGAATCTGGCCACCACTCGGGCTGCACACAAACTGGCAATGTCGACATTGCTCTCCTCCAAGAAGTGATCGTCGCTGATTTCTGCTCCTCCACTGGCTACACAGACCACATCTCCCATGCCTCTAACAACAGTAGTGCAGTCGCCATCCTCCTCACTGGAAGCACTGCTGAAGATGTAGTGTATCTTCCTAATGCTAGAGATATGGCCCTCACACTGTTCGGCGTCCGTATCCTCAATGTACACTCCTGGAAATTGAAATAAGAACACCGTGAATTCATTGTCCCAGGAAGGGGAAACTTTATTGACACATTCCTGGGGTCAGATACATCACATGATCACACTGACAGAACTACAGGCACATAGACACAGGCAACAGAGCATGCACAATGTCGGCACTAGTACAGTGTATATCCACCTTTCGCAGCAATGCAGGCTGCTATTCTCCCATGGAGACGATTGTAGAGATGCTGGATGTAGTCCTGTGGAACGGCTTGCCATGCCATTTCCACCTGGCGCCTCAGTTGGACCAGCGTTCGTGCTGGACGTGCAGACCGCGTGAGACGACGCTTCATCCAGTCCCAAACATGCTCAATGGGGGACAGATCCGGAGATCTTGCTGGCCAGGGTAGTTGACTTACACCTTCTAGAGCACGTTGGGTGGCACGGGATACATGCTGACGTGCATTGTCCTGTTGGAACAGCAAGTTCCCTTGCCGGTCTAGGAATGGTAGAACGATGGGTTCGATGACGGTTTGGATGTACCGTGCACTATTCAGTGTCCCCTCGACGATCACCAGTGTTGTACGGCCAGTGTAGGAGATCGCTCCCCACACCATGATGCCGGGTGTTGGCCCTGTGTGCCTCGGTCGTATGCAGTCCTGATTGTGGCGCTCACCTGCACGGCGCCAAACACGCATACGTCCATCATTGGCACCAAGGCAGAAGCGACTCTCATCGCTGAAGACGACACGTCTCCATTCGTCCCTCCATTCACGCCTGTCGCGACACCACTGGAGGCGGGCTGCACAATGTTGGGGCGTGAGCGGAAGACGGCCTAACGGTGTGCGGGACCGTAGCCCAGCTTCATGGAGACGGTTGCGAATGGTCCTCGCCGATACCCCAGGAGCAACAGTGTCCCTAATTTGCTGGGAAGTGGCGGTGCGGTCCCCTACGGCACTGCGTAGGATCCTACGGTCTTGGCGTGCATCCGTGCGTCGCTGCGGTCCGGTCCCAGGTCGACGGGCACGTGCACCTTCCGCCGACCACTGGCGACAACATCGATGTACTGTGGAGACCTCACGCCCCACGTGTTGAGCAATTCGGCGGTACGTCCACTCGGCCTCCCGCATGCCCACTATACACCCTCGCTCAAAGTCCGTCAACTGCACATACGGTTCACGTCCACGCTGTCGCGGCA
This sequence comes from Schistocerca serialis cubense, assembly GCF_023864345.2. NCBI lineage: Eukaryota > Metazoa > Arthropoda > Insecta > Orthoptera > Acrididae > Schistocerca > Schistocerca serialis. The sequence goes on from NC_064642.1 coordinate 241,257,536, forward strand.
TGCTACCAGTTTTAAAGACTGCGATGGAGCCCCGTATGCCACGGCATACTGGCTGACACTGACGGCGGCGGTGCACAAATGCTGCGCAGCTAGCGCCATTCGACGGCCAACACCGCGGTTCCTGGTGTGTCCGCTGTGCCGTGCGTGTGATCATTGCTTGTACAGCCCTCTCGCAGTGTCCGGAGCAAGTATGGTGGGTCTGACACACCGGTGTCAATGTGTTCTTTTTTCCATTTCCAGGAGTGTATATGCGCCGTCCAGCTCCAGTCGACGTCGTGAACGACACGCCCTCTTTGCTAACGAGATATTGCCGCTTTTTGATAGTTCCCTGGATGAAATGGCCCTTGGCGGTGATTTAAACTCCACACAAGGGCCTACTGACCAACTTTCATGACATTCACCGTGTGCAGCCGTCTCTGTCATCATCGACCGACTTCAGTTTGTTGACACATGGACAAAGGTTCATGTCACCCACGCAGATTTCACATACTGTACGGCGCACTCGTCTAGTCTCCTGGAATATATATATCTCATATGTTCCCTTGCTGGCAACACTCGACATGCCGAAGTTTGGCCTTTGGCATTCTCCGACCATGAAGCCTAATTCTGCGATGTTGTTCTCGCCCGCCGACAGGTGTGGCACAATAGCGGCCTGTGGAAATTAAACGCTTCCCATCTGACTGTCCCCGGTCGCCAACAGATCCTTGAGGATGCTTGGGTCCCCTGTCGTCGACGTCGCCCAGCCTACACATCCACCTAATTCTGGTGGCTATCCTGCGCGAAAGCACTTCTACGTAGGGCACTGGTGCGATATGTCAAAGACTTCAAAGCTTGGCAAGCGAGCACCATGGACGTTTTTATGCGATGCTATGTGACTGCACCTCGATGGCATTCTCTCCTGTCCGTCAGACGATAGTGCATCGTGCTAAAGAGCAGATCACCTCACTCACATGACGACAGTTGGAAGGAACCCTTCTTAGTTCCTGTACCCATGACCATATGCCTCACGAAACGCCGCCGCGTTGATGTACCACCTCCTAACAGAACTTCGACGTCGTCGTCGAGCTCTCATACACGACCTCACCGATGTGGAAGGACAACAACACACAACACAATGCGCCATTGATCACGCTTTCTATTCTCATTTCAGCCTGGTGTACACGGCTGTTCCACTTAACCCCACGTTAATTGAGGAGGTAGCGGCACTCACTGTCAACACCATTCCAGAGGATGTGGCTCAAGAACTTCAGGAAGAAGTAACACCTAATGAAGTCCTAGCTTCTATCAAGGTGGGAGCTGTCAATAAATCCCCTGGACCTGACAGCCTTCCCCTCAAATTTTACAAGTGTTTTAACTATCTGTTTGTACCTATTTGTAAGTCACTCTGTTGCGAACTGATGTCACCCCCATCGATGATCCCAGCCACCTTCCTTGATGGGGTCACAATCCTGGCCCCTAAGCCACATGGGCGATCACGGATCTGTGATTATCGGCCCATCACTCTACTCAACAGTGACATGAAAATTGGCCAGAGCATGTCGACAATACCTTTCTGAAATCGGTCCTCCAACACATGTGTTTTCTGGCTCATATAGTAACAATGGTAATCAGAGGCTCGACTTCAAAAATACTCTGTAATGATCTCCTCACTGTGCCTCTAGAGATCGAGCGCTCTGTCTGACAGGGTTGCCCACTTTCCACGTTACTGTAGCCTTTGGCATTAGAGCCCCTACTCCAGGGACTTCGCCAACGTCTGGTGGGCCTGACATAACACGGACACCTCTTCAGTTGTACGGCCTATGCTGACGATGTAGCCCTGCACCTAAGGAATGAAGACTGTGTTCGTGTAGCATTGACTTGGGAAGCGACATATGGGGAGGCATCGAGCAGGTCTATTAACATTTCAAAATCAAAGGTTCTGCTCATTGGCGAGGGCCTAACAGAGAGATATGTCGCTCCTCTAAGCGTGGCCACCAGCGTCCGCTGTTTGGGGATTGACCTCCGTCGTTCAGTGGCAACAAACACTAGACGTCTCCTCCAAACGATCAGGTTTATGGTTGTGGACCACCGGCTTAGATCCATCGACGCTGTAAAGCGTGCGCAATACATAAATGTTTGCCATACCTCTCGCATCCCTCATTTGGCACAAGTATTCCCGGTTCCGATTACCCTCGTCCATTGTATTTTGATGGAATCCTTTGTCTGTACTGGAATGTTATGTAAAGTTCAGTATTCCTCCCTTTCCCTGGCGCACGGGAACGTGGTGGAGTGGGCTTATTCCATGTTACGGCATTTTTTGTTAGCTCCCAACTGAAAATCTGGTGCCGTTGCTCGGCGAGCCTGACCAGACTGCTTTTACATCAATGTGGACCAGTCTCTACGTCAGCCCCTTATCAGACATTCCACCCCCCCCCCCCATTTTATCACTTTCGGTATTTCTTTCTGAAATTAAGTTACATCATCCTTTCCTTATCCCTTCCGCTTATACTCCAGAAACACATTAAAAATGTGACTAACCCCCAGCCCCATCGAACACGTTTCCCCAAATCATATGGCGACATGTGTGGAAAGCAGTGCATGCAGATTGTTTCGACACAAGCTTCCAGTCCACCTAGTATACCACCGCCAATGGCAAACACATCAAATAGTTTCGTTTGTACCGCATCTGCCTCGCTGACACACCCCTTTGTGTTGAGTGTGATGTAGACAAAACAGATGCTCACAGATTCTCATGTGGTCCGTCGTCTGGCGTCTGGAGGTTCGGGCAGCGTGCCTTGGCTTTCCTTACCCGACAGACATTTGCTCAGATCACTTTCCTGGCGCTTTTATTCTCTGATGTGATTAATTACCCTGCTACGAAAACTAACGCTGTGAATTATTAGATACGCGGTCATATGGTCCACTACCTTTTAGGCCCTGACGAGAAATCAGAACTGGGTTATTGCACGAACCTTAACGATCGACGCTATGCACTTGTTCGCAACCCCAGATACAAGCAGTTGTATTCCAGTTTTCTTTGCAGCGCCTTTCATGAACCGCCTTCGAGGTGGAACGTCCGAGCCATGAGATGTTGATGCTTATTTTGCCGACATGATGCAAACGCACTACAAACGGAATATCCATTAAAATTTCGAGAAGACACGGTTGGATGTCCCGCCATTCGGAAGGCGCTGGCGACTCTTGGAATTCTGATACATAGAATAATTATAAAAAGTTAAAAAATACAGATATAAATAACCGAAAAGTACAAAACAAAAAATTAACAAACGAAAAAGAAAGAAAATAAACTAACTGAAAAAAGCAAAATATCAACATCCCTTCCCTTCCCTTTCCTTTATCCCCCTCCTCCTTCAATTTACATAATACGTTTCACAGCTGCGGAATGCGCATGGTGTCTGTCCTTTCGGACATGTCCGAAAGAACAGACACCACGCATTCATATAATGAATTGTTCTGTTGAGGTACTTTTTAATTTCACTATTGGGGTACTGGGTCCAAGTGTAAGTTCGTCGACAAGTGTCAAGTTGTTGGATTTCTTCGTTTCCTGTTTTTTCGCACTGTCTCTTCCCAGTGGCTCCTGGACCTAACTTGCGTTGGTATCATGCAACGGGGCATGGCTATTTACACGTCTTTTTTGTTATTTGTTTACTTATTTTTATGATGTTTCCCTCTTTGGTTTCTACTGTTTCGCTCCTATGGTATTGGTTCTTCAATTAGAATTCTGGGTACTTTTTGGCAGTGCCAGGTCGTTGACACGACTGTACCGACGTTCTCCAGTTGCCTGTTGGTTTATCTAACGCCGTCAAGTTTTCTGTACACTCTCTCTAGAAATTTTCGAATAGTTTCAGGGATGATGCCTATTTCCAATTCCTCGTGCATGCCCCGTATTTTGGTGCAAGGCGGGGCGTGGAGGATCCGCCGCAGGACCTTATTTTGGACTATTTGCAGTTGGTTTATTTGTGTTTTATCCCCCGCGCAGCGCACCCATAGGTGATTTCTGGGAGGATCGTTGATTTAAAGAGTGTCCTCTATGTTCCCACGAACATTTAGTTGCTTCTGAAAAAGGGAATAAGGGCTTCGGCTGGTCTTAGACCTCTCGCTTTCTTTTCCGGGATGTGGTGGTGGAAGAGAAGTTCTTTGTCTCTCAGGAGTCCTAGACATTTCGCATCGTCCCTCTAGGGTAGCTCTTGAGCACTGAGGATTGGCCGTTTCTGGTGAAGTAGACTGCGGTAGTTTTCCCTGCACTAAGTTTAAGTTTATTAAATCTGCACCAGCTTTAGACAAGGTCTAGTTGATGCTGTAGTCCTCAGATTATGGTTTTTTGCTGTGTGCTGATAATGCAGACTGCATTATCATCTGCGAACTGTGCAATATAGTTATGTGGTGAGAGCGGGATTTCATTCGCATATATATTAAATATGGTTGGTGACAACACCGAACCTTGAGAAATGCCTGCTTTGATTACCTTTCTCGATGATCTTTTACTGTTTTCTTCAACCAGGAATGCTCGGTCAGCGAGATAGCTCTTGACAACACGCGGTCGTCTTACGTCCCCTCCCACCTCAATCCGTTCCTTTCGCGGTCCTTCCGTAGTCGCGGAGACTCAGTGGCAGCGTCGATGCAGTTGCTCTGTCCGCCGCCCTGGTCGCCAGATCGCTGTGTTTGCTGAACGTTTCTTAATTAGACGCGATGCTGGTTCCCTATCCTGCTGAGATTGTAACCACAGTACCGATTGACAAGATTATCCCTGGTGCGGATTTCGATGTCTTCCCTAACGAAACTATCCGTATATTTGCTAGCCTACACTAAAATCCTAGTAAGTTCATATTCCATAGCATGATTGTATGATAAACAGTGCTCTGTGACCATCGACTTGTAGGGATGCATCAGTCGAGTGTGCCGCTGTTGTTCGCGGCATTGCTCTTCTATAGTGCGCATTGTTTGTCTAACAAATGTCCTGTCACATTGGCACGGAATCTGATATACTCGACCTTACGCAGGTCGAGACATCTTTGACTCTCCTCAATAGCGCCCGTATTTTATTCGGCGGGCAAAAGACAGCTCTTATTCCATATGCGCCCGACTTTTCCCTACAGCACGTCGTTGTGCGGTATAAAGGCTGTAGCTACCTCCTTCTCCGTGATTTCTTCCACCATCACAAGCTGTACTGTAGTGATGGGCCAAAGAGCATGCTTAATCTTCCGTTCTGAGTACCCATTTTCTCGGAACACAGCTCTGAAGTGTTACAGTTACTGGAGCAGACTCTCTGGGCAGCGGCTGAGATTGTGTACGCCCTGTGTACTAGTGCTTTAGGTACACCATTCTCCTGTGCAAGGTGACGGCAGCTACCTCCTTGTAAATAAACATCAGTGTACGTTCTCTACCGATACACACCGTGGCCCAGAATCCATCATCTCTTCTCTTGAGAATGACGTTCAGGAGTTCTAGTCTTCCTTTTTTTCGGCCTCCCATAGTGCATTTAATGTTGGGATGTATGGAGTTCAGGTGTACAAGGAAGTCGAGGAATTTGTCAGTTCCATGACGAACGTACCATCCACATGACGGAGAAAGCAGGTGGGTTTCCATTTGGATGACGTCAGGGCCTCTTCCTCAAAGTGATCCACATACAAATTTGCAACCAGAGGTGAGAGTGCACTGCCCAATGCGACTCCATCGTTTGTTCATAGTATTCTGCAGTAAATAGAAAATATGCGGAAGTTAGGATATCCCTGGGAAGGTCGGTGATCTTCGCCTCAGATTGCTGACCAATGAGTTCTACTGGTTTACGTAGAAGCATCGTGGAGAACAACGAAACAACGTAAAAAAAATGGTTCACATGGCTCTGAGCACTATGGGACTTAACGTCTGAGGTCATCAGTCCCCTTGAACTTAGAACTACTTAAAGCTAACTAACCTAAGGACATCACACACATCCATGCCTGAGGCAGGATCCAAACAACGTCAGAGCTCACCATAATATCTGAGGCTTTAAGCCTGAAGGTGTTGGGGCCTCTGTGTGAGTCAGCACACCCGAGGACTGTTTATTAAGAAGTGATACTAATAAAAGGTTACGTCGCTAGCAGAAACAGAAAAATTCGCCTGTCTGCAGTCGAAGCATGCACCAACGTATCTGTCAGGAAAGCGACTTATGAACACTGTAAGGATTAGCCATCAACTATACACAGCGCATCATGGAAAAAGCTTGGTGGGATGGAGTTAGTTCAGAAAATTCAATAGAGGAAACGATTGTGTCATAAAATAACGACATCTGCGAGCGCTGTAGAAATTTACCATTGTCACCACAAGAACGACGCACAGGGTGGTTTAGCTGAATTGTTTTGGAGTGGGCACTTTAAATACCTGCATAAAAAAATTGTATTTTGCAAGTTTTGACCATTAATATGAAGGGTGTTATTAGAAACACAATCTGGATGAAGTTCGTCTCAGGAACTCAGTCGTTATCACATGAAATATACTCTAAGAAAAGAAAAAAGAAAAAGAAAACCGATGCATCACGAAGGAGTTATGCTAATTGGTCACAAATTGGTATTCATACAATTATCGACGGAAAATGCAAAAATGTAAACCTTGGTTGCCGAAGGATGAATGTGTGACGCTGCACCGCGATTTCAACGCGCAGCTGGCAAGGATAGCATAAGAGGACGAGAAGTCTTTAAGAATTGCTGTTCGTGTTCTCAGTTGGACAGTAACTGTGCCTCGTAGACAGCCGCATGAACAATATACCGAGGTTACAACATCTGAGAGTGGACGTGTAGTTGGGCTCAAAGAAGCCGGCTGGAGCAATCGGTGAATCGCTCGACATTTGAGTAGGAGCGATGCCACTATTCGACGATATTGGCGGGAATGGGTGAACCAAGGCCGAGAACAGCGTCAAGGAGGAAGCGGTCGACCAAGGTAGACTAGAGAATGTAAGTATCCACCAATTCTCATAGAAGCACTGATGGCTCCAGATTCATCATTATCATCGATCCGACGTGCAACTGGTGCTTCAGTGACCACAAGGGCCGTTAACAGGCTGCTCATAGAGAGAGGGCTGAAGCCACGGCGGCACTCGCACCGACTGTCATTGACCTCCGTAGGCCAACAAGCATGTTTGCACTGGTGTCGGGTACTTTAGATCTAGAATCTCATTGACTGGAGTGGAATTGTCTTCACTGATGAGTCCCGCTCCGATCTGAGTCCCGGTGGCCAGCGAAGACCTGTTTGGGAGACGCTCCAGACAGCGGTGGGATACCAATATGATTGTCGCCCACCGTACAGCCGGACAGCCATGAGTGATGGTCTGGTGTGCCATTTGTTCTCATAGCAGGGCGCCTTTGGTTGTAATCCGCGGCACCGTTGCAGCACAGCATTACGTGGAGGATATTCTACGCCCCGTTTTGTGGCCCGTCATGGTAAGCTATCTACAGCGAGATAATGCCCGCCCACGCACGGCGAGAGATTCTACTGCTTGTCTCGTGCTTGCCAAACTCTACCTTTCCTAGCAATGACACAGAATTCAGAATTTTTTCAGCAGCTGCGAACGTTTGGAAAATTGTGGGCTGTGTACAAGCGCCTCCCCCCCCCCTCCCCCGCCAAACAGCTCGGGATTTTGACGATTTAACGCGCCAGTTGGACAGAATTTGGAACGATATTGCTCAGAAGGACATCCAACAACTTATCAATCAACGCCAAACCGAATATGTGTTTGCATTAGAGCCAGAGATGTGGACCAACGCATTATAAGTTGATCAGTTTGTGATGTTCTCTCTCTTGAGTATATCATCCATCTTAACTGAAACTGCAATCATTTGTTCGCCCGTGCAAGTACATCATATCTTTTTTTAGTCTTACAGTGTGCATCTCTCTCACTATTTCTAGTGCAATTGCTGCAACGAGTGCGGTAGCGTTCTCGCTTCCCGCGCCCGGGTTCCCGGGTTCGATTCCCGGCGGGGTCAGGGATTTTCTCTGCCTCGTGATGACTGGGTGTTGTGTGATGTCCTTAGGTTAGTTAGGTTTAAGTAGTTCTAAGTTCTAGGGGACTGATGACCATAGATGTTAAGTCCCATAGTGCTCAGAGCCATTTGAACCATTTTTTTGCTGCAACGATACCGAGGTAGTGCACTTTGTGTCGCTGTTCTTCTTTCTTCTGAAACGATAAATTTACTAAGCTCTATTAATAGGCACGACTTTTCTTATTGTAGAAATGAATTGAGAGATTGATCGGAAAACATAACAAGATGTTTCCAGAATGAAAATTCTCGAAACATCCCCTAGGCTGTGGCTAAGCCATGTCTCCGCAATATCCTTCCTTCCAGGAGTGCTAGTTCTGCAAGGTATGCAGGAGAGCTTCTGCGTGATTGGGTAGCTCCGTTGGTAGAGCACTTGCCCCCGAAAGGCAAAGGTCCTGAGTTCGAGTCTCGGTCCGGCACACAGTTTTAACCTGCCAGGAAGTTTTATAATAAGATGTTAATTATAAAGTTAGTGATCCGTATCTGGTAATGAAACATTACGGGCAATCTCTTAGTTCTTGGCGCGCTAGCGGAGCGTTAACTTTCACACTTAAGTGAAATTATTTCGTGTTGCAGATCTCTGACAGAATACTGGTTTGGAGGAGATGAAAATATGATATATTGTTAAGGTATCTTTCACATTACCTGTTCACCTAATTTCAGTAATGAGAATGTTCCCCGCATGTCGAATATTCGCAGCGTCATCAGGATTTCTGTAGACTTCCATATACTATGTTAGAAGTATGTCCTGCAGGAAGTGTCATCACTTCTTTCTCTACGCTGTCCATTTGTCGAACACAACCAACGACCAGCTTAGAGACAGAAGTGATGACAATTTCTGCAGGACCTGACCATCATTTTGCAGGACAGTTCTCAAGCACGTACAGTGCAAACTGTTAGTGATTTGTTTGACTGATGGGGCTGCTAAGTGCTATACCACCTACTGCACTCCCTTGACTTAAACCCTCGTGAGTTCAAATCGATTTCTAAACGGAAGGAAACCCTTCATGGCATTCGCTTCAGAACTGTTACTAATTCGTCGGGCAATAGACCGCGCCGTTTGAACTGTCATCACAACTGGCACTGCTAAGAATATCCTACGACTTCCTCATTGCTGCCAACGGGTTATACACAATGCTGGTGACTACTCTGAAGGTCAGTAAAACTTTGAAATACGTATCTATTTTGCACGAGCTGTAAATAAATAGTCGCCACTATTAAAGTTCCAATCTTCGTAGAAAACAAAATTTAGAAAGTACTATAGCACAGAGACAAAAACAGTTTACATTCGTTCACGAAAAGTACTCTAGAAAAGACACTTTACAGGAAGGTAGATTTAAACTATGAACGGTAGAAGCGGAGGACACGCAGGAAGGGAAGCAGCAAGGGAGATGACAGTTTAGCGTCCCGTCGACAGCTCCGTTATACAGAGTACAAACTCGGATTACTCAAGGGTGGGGAAGGAAATAGGCAGTGCGCTTTTCAAAAGAACCATCCCGGCATTTCCGTCGAGCGGTTTAGGAAACTCACGGAAAACCTAAATCTGGATAGTGGTTGCGATCTGAACCATCGTCATCCCAATGGAAAAAAATGGCTCTGAGCACTATGGGACTTAACATCAATGGGCATCAGTCCCCTAGAACTTAGAACTACTTAAACCTAACTAACCTAAGGACATCACACAACACCCAGCCATCACGAGGCAGAGAAAATCCCTGACCCCGCCGGGAATCGAACCCGGGAACCCGGGCGACCACGAGATGCCATCCCAATGGACACTGGAGATGAGGTAGAAGAGCAGAACGAGTCTAACGTTATAAAGGATAGTCAGTGACGACAGGGGAGAGGAAAGCGGCGTGATTTATTGAGAAAAGAGAAAGAAGAATAATAGAAGACGACAGCGTTTTCTTTGCTTTTTGCTAGAAGGAAAAACTGACTGCACACGTTAATTTTTAAGAAATGTTAGTAGATTATTATTATATTACCTACACTAGGTAAATGTAATTCCTCCACTTGCATAGACAAATGGTTTCCTCTGAACACTCTATTGCTACACAGAGTTGGACAGCTAAGAAGCTCACCCCAGATCTAAGCAAAACGAGAAAATATATATGTCTAGGTGCAGGCCTCTCTATCCTACAACGTACAATGTGGCGAATTTTCTGATGTAAGAAAATATTTTTTAACGTTTGTAGATGGCGATATATGAGACTACATAACATCTGCTGCATCTGATCGAATATTAGCAGTATAACAGTGCACAGACCACTATCCAGCCGTTAGAGAAAGACGTATTACAAATGTCTGCCCTATGGTGCCAAATGTGAACAAACACTTGCTTCAGCTAAGAACAGTGTGTATGTTATTACGACTGTCGTATAAAGTGCCAAAATACTAACCTTGAGGAATGATATAGGCTGTAAAGCGATGACCGACAGACAGTACCACACGCTTAGTTTCGTCTGGACTTGTCGCCACGAAGGCCATTGATATACAGGGTGAGTCACCTAACATTACCGCTGGATATATTTCGTAAACCACATCAAATACTGACGAATCGATTCGACAGACCGAACGTGAGGATAGAGGCTAGTGTAATTGGTTAATATAAACCACAAAAAAATGCACGGAAGTATGTTTTTTAACACAAACCTACGTTTTTTAAATGGAACCCCGTTAGTTTTGTTAGCACATCTGAACATATAAACAAATACTTAATCAGTGCCGTTTGTTGCATTGTAAAATGTTAATTACATCCGGAGGTATTGTAACCTAAAGTTGACGCTTGAGTACCACTCCTCCGCTGTTCGATCGTGTGTATCGGAGAGCACCGAATTACGTAGGGATCCAAACGGAACGGTGATGGACCTTAGGTACAGAAGAGACTGGAACAGCACATTACGTCCACATGCTAACACCTTTTTATTGGTCTTTTTCACTGACGTACATGTACATTACATGATGAGTGAGGTACACGTACACACGTGGTTTCCGTTTTCAATTACGGAGTGGAATAGAGTGTGTCCCGACATGTCAGGCCAATAGATGTTCAATGTGGTGGCCATCATTTGCTGCACACAATTGCAATCTCTGGCGTAATGAATGTCGTACACGCTGCAGTACATCTGGTGTAATGTCACCGCAGGCTGCCACAATACGTTGTTTCATATCCTCTGGAGTTGTAGGCACATCACGGTACACATTCTCCTTTAACATACCCCACAGAAAGAAGTCCAGAGGTGTAAGATCAGGAGAACGGGCTGGCCAATTTATGCGTCCTCCAGGTCCTATGAAACGCCCGTCGAACATCCTGTCAAGGGTCAGCCTAGTGTTAATTGCGGAATGTGCAGGTGCACCATCATGCTGATACCACATACGTCGACGCGTTTCAGTGGGACATTTTCGAGCAACGTTGGCAGATCATTCTGTAGAAACGCGATGTATGTTCCAGCTGTTTGGGCCCCTGCAATGAAGTGAGGACCAATGAGGTGGTCGCCAATGATTCCGCACCATACATTTGCAGTCCACGGTCGCTGTCGTTCTACCTGTCTGAGTCAGCGAGGATTGTCCACGGACCAGTAATGCATGTTCCGTAGATTCACTGCCCCGTGGTTTGTGAAACCCGCTTCATCGGTAAACAGGTAGAACTGCAACGCATTCTCTGTTAATGCCCATTGACAGAATTGCACTCGATGATTAAAGTCATCACCATGTAATTGCTGATGTAGCGGCACATGAAACGGGTGAAAGCGGTGACGCTGCAGTATGCGCAAGACACTACTTTGACTCAGTCCACCGGCTCTCGCAATGTCCCGTGTACTCATGTGTGGGTTCATGGCAACAGCAGCTAACACACCAACTACACCCGCCTCTCCTGTGACGGGCCTGTTACGGACCCGTTTGCGTGCTACGACCATACCTGTTGCATACAGTTGGCGGTAGATGTTTTGCAATGTGCGGCACGTTGGATGCTCTCTGTCCGGGTACCGTTCTGCATGCACCCTGCAGGCTTCAGCTGCATTTCGTCGACACTCGCGATAGATGAGTATCATCTCCGCCTTTTCAGAATTGGAATACACCATGGTCACAGTTCCTACAACACTACACTATCACAGACGTCTGGTAACACGGTGTACTACAGTTGGTCTGCGTGCGGAGACGAATGCAGAATAACAATAGCAGCAAGCGCTACATGCGGACACAGCGACAGCTAGACCAAACCACAACAGTGCACTACAGCCACACTCGTTAACAAGTTCGTCATCGTAAACATGTCCCTGCAGATGCTGCTCGCCGACCGTGGCCCGTGTTTGTTACAACACGCAACTGAACGTCGGAGGTTTCAAGTGTCAACTTTAGGTTACAATATCTCCGGATGTAATTAACATTTTACAATGCAACAAACGGCACTGATTACGTATTTGTTTATACGTTCAGATGTGCTAACAAAACTCAAGTGGTTCCATTTAAAAAAACGTAGGTTTGTGTTAAAAAAACATACTTCCGTGCATTTTTGTACGGTTTGTATTAAACAATTACACTAGCCTCTATCCTCACGTTCGGTCTGTGGAATCGGTTCGTCGGTATTTGACGTGGTTTACGAAATATATCCAGAGGTAACGTTAGGTGACTCACCCTGTATAGCATTTCATGTCTTCGAGATACGTCGGTGTATCTTTGCAGATGTCCTATTTTAATTTTCCCCACAGTAAAAGTCGAGAAATTCTATGTCTGGTGAGCATCTTGACCATTTCGTATTTCCCGAATGGTGGATCCCACAAACTCCAAATGTTATGTTTAGTTCTGTAAATATCTGTGCAGAATGGGAGATGCCTCTCGTTGGTACCACATGGACTGCCGAATGTCCAGTTGGATGTCTTCCAATAACTGCACCATCATTAGGAGCTATAGATATTTGTTGCAGCCCCATCAATAAAAGAAGAACCAATGACGCCGTTCTTGAGAAATCCTCACCAGACGGTGACAGCTGAACATTGTTATTCACCCACTTCTCTCAGCCAAAGTATATTTCCTGGTCACCAGTAGTTCATACTGCGAAGATTAATTTGCTAGTGGTTTGTACACGACTCTTCATCCATACAAAAATCTTACATAAACAGAGACCCCATTCCACGAAATGTAACTGATTTTAAAAGTCATTACCGTGGAGATGCCCATGCAGCAAAAACTGTAACAGAAAGGATGCGTTGGACGGCAGTACTCGCAAGCATTCTTTTGTCTGATCGCATACGCACGTTCAAGTACAAGTGCCCTCTTCCCATGGTATTAAATTATTGACCATGATCCACGCTGGAGAGGCGAATAAATATCAAGCAGGTCATACAAAAGGTAATTTGGACTATGGAGTTGGCACAGGATCTGGAAACACAGCTTCAAATACTCTTTGCATATTTTATGATATTACAGTAAAGTATTAAAATACCTTTATTTATATTTTCTCTTTGTAGATCCGCCAAAAGTATCAATAGTTCGTGCCAGATGCCTCGGTTATACGATTGATACAAGTGAATATTATTGGTTGTAAATAACTGTAATGTAAAACTCTTATGCAAATAACATATACATTCTTATCTCTATTACGGCCGTCCCTTAAATAAATTCGAGCATTTTCTTGTGCTTTTGAATAATGCTGGAACGGAATTCTCATTAGACTCTCGCTCTCTACAGACCGCTAATTAATACTCTTCGTCTTCTATTATGGAAAGGAGAAACATAAGAAAGTAGGCAGACATCTGCGGCTTGCGATTGTTTCAGCCGAGGTTATTCGTTGAATTATTGCGTACTTCGATATTTTACTTAAAACTTCACGAACGTAATTTCCACCGACGATGCAATACGGAAAGCATGTGAAATGCGACAAGAAACGTTCATAGTTACATGCACATTCCGTGTTATCGCTGAAAAAAAGTTAGTTTCATTCTCTCGCCAGCTGCTATTCTTTTGCACTGGCACACATCCTTTACATTTCCGGTTTCACGAATTATTTTGTAACACACACTTCAAAAAACGTTTTGCATCACCTCGGTTCCGAGAGTTCCGGAACCTCTACAGAAAACTGGAATAGAGATCAGCACAAATATCATTTCCGCCCTTTTTACTGCTCATGAAAACCACACATTGCATGTTGTACCATACAGAGAGACATTCAGAGTTGGTGGTACAGACTGCTGTACACACCGGTACCTCCAATAACCAGTAGCACGTCCTCTTGCATTGACGCTTGCCCGTATTCGTCACGGTACACTATTCACAAGTTCATCAAGGAACTGTTGGTCCAGATTGTTCCACTCCTCAACGACGATTCGGCGTAGATCCCTCAGAGTGGTTGGAAGTTCACGTCGTCCATAAAGAGCGCCTTTCAATTTATCCCAGGTATGTTCGGTAGGGTTCATGTCTGGAGAACATGCTGGCCACTCTAGTCGAGCGATGTCGTTATCCTGAAGGAAGTCATTCAAAACTGTCCTCCATGAATACGAATGCCGCGCCAATATGCTGCCGAGTTGCATTATCGGTCGGAGGATAGCATTCGCGTATCGTACAGCAGTTACGGCACCTTCCATGATCACCAGCGGGGTACGTCGGCCCCACGTAATGCCACCCCAAAACAGCAGCGAACCTCCACCTTGCTGCACTCTTTGGACAATGTGTCTAAGGCGTCCGGCCTGACCGGGTTGCCTCCAAACTCGTCTCCGACGATTGTCTGGTTGAAGGCATATGAGACACTCATCGGTGAAGAGAACGTGATGCCAATCCTGACCGGTCTATTCGACATGTTGCTGGACCCATCTGTACCGCGCTGCATGGTGTCGTTGTTGCAAAGATGGACCTCGCCATTGACGCCGAGAGTGAAGTTGTGAATCATGCAGCCTATTGCGCACAGTTTCAGTCGTAACACGAAGTCCTATGGCTGCACGGAAAGCATTATTCAACATGATTTCGTTTCTATCAGGGTTCCTCCGAGTCATAATCCGTAGGTAGTGGCCATCCACTGCAGTAGTAGTCCTTGGTCGGCCTGAGCGAGGCATGTCATCGACAGTTCCTGTCTCTCTGTATCTCCTCCATGTCCGACCAACATCGCTTTGGTTCACTCCGAGACACTTGGACACTTCCCTTGTTCAGAGCACTTCCTGGCACAAAGTAAGAATGCGGACGCGATCGAACCGCGGTAGTGACCGTCTAGGCATAGTTGAACTACAGAAATCATGAGCCGTGTACCTCCTTCCTGGTGGAATGATTGGAAATGATCGACTGTCGGACCGCCTCCGTCTAATAGGCGCTGCTCATGCATGGTTGTTTACATCTTTTGGCAGGTTTAGTGACATCTCTGAAGAGTCAAAGCCAGCCGGTGTGGCCGTGCGGTTCTAGGCGCTTCAGTCTGGAACCGCGTGACCACTACGGTCGCAGGTTCGAATCCTGCCTCGGGCATGGGACTGTGTGATGTCCTTAGGTTAGTTAAGTTTAAGTAGTTCTAAGTTCTAGGGGACTGATGACCACAGATGTTAAGTCCCATAGTGCTCAGAGCCATTTGAACCATTTTTGAAGAGTCAAAGGGACTGTGTCTGTGACATGATATCCACTATCTTCAGGAGTTCTGGGAACCGGGTGATGGGAAACTTGTTTTGATGTTTGTATTTGAAAAGGTAGACAGTGAAAGCTTGACACAAACAGGATACCTTTCAACATCTATCCACGCCGACTGTCTTAACAGTTTTGCTTCATTGACCATAAACGAAAACCACACTGGTACGCTAAACTTAAGGACGGAACCAACATTCGCATGACAGGTCACCACCAAGTAATATGGCTCGATAAAACTACGACCATGCGTAGAAAGAACAGCTACAGTATAGTATAGGATAGTATAGAAGGTAACTGAAAGGAACGCGCAATGCAACCAACAGAAATAACGCTTTCGTCCAAAGACAACAGTTAATCTGAAGTCATCACCATTTATGATGGTCCCCGGAACATTACAGAAAGTTAGTTGCGTGTGTTATCACAACAGACCGGCCATTCGTGCTGGCGAAACGTCAGGAAAATCATCAGACGAACGTCGGCCGAGGAACCCGAGACAGAAGCCAACAGGTAATTTGTCAACGAGTGGCCGCGAAAGCCGTAACAATTTTGTAGTGAAACTGTACTTCAAATTATTCCTCTAAAAATTGACTGTTGAGCATTATGTAATAAAAAATAGCCACAAGGTTTAAACTAAAGCCGTCCGCTGGTGGCCGAGCGGTTCTGGCGCTACAGTCTGGAACCGCGCGACCGCTACGGTCGCAGGCTCGAATCCTGCCTCGGGCATGGATGTGTGTGTTGTCCTTAGGTTAGTTATGTTTAAGTAGTTCTAAGTTCTAGGGGACTTATGACCTCAGCAGTTGAGTCCCATAGTGCTCAGAGCCATTTTTAAACTAAAATCCTGTTATTTACTTCAAAACTAGTAAGGGTAATGAGTTAAAAGGCTGACTACTATCACATGTATCCTGTACAGGTCTGAATTGGAAATTTCCGTAACTACTCATAGTCTAACTAACGGAAAAATGGAAAAGTATTGACACGCTGCATAGTATTAAGGTGTGTTAAAAGCTAAAATCATGAAAAATACTTACTTTTTGTTGAAATAAAGAGACAAGGAAAGCAACAACGTGTCACTCGCAACAAAGACTCACTATCTAGCCCTGCTTTACCCTATATATGTATATATATAAAAAAAGTTCAGAACTTTACTCGGAAATGTACTATTAATCTAATATGATCTACCTACTACGTTCACAGTAAATTTGAAAACAAGTGCTACTCCTGCATAAGAAGACAATTAGTTTGATGAAAAAAGAAGTCTTACGTCCTAAATAACGTAATTTCCCCGAAAGCACTTATCAATTTCGGAGAGTAAAAAGTCCTTTAGTTAATCTCTTTCTGATCTACGACATCAACAGGAGTCGGTTTAGTGCCATTAATACAAATAAACAAATAAGGTGATGTCGATTTACGTGTAACTAACTTCGCTATAAAGCGGGACTGTACGTTGTTTAGTGACGACTTTGTTATAGTTCATATGGATGCAAAAAGACTAACCATATCTTAAACGATTCTGGACATATTTGAGATTAGCAACCATGGTGACTCACCCTGTACTAGTTACTGAATACGATTTCCAGGCTTTTGCCGTCCACAGGGACAGCCTGCGTGTCTCGAATGAAAGAGCGAGTGAGTGGCCAGGGAAAGGTGAGAGCGGCGGCAGTGCGCATGCGCGGCGGGCAACAGGTGCGAGGGCGCGCCGCTCCGCTGTTTCCCTCCCTCGCGTCTGGCCAGTGTGCTCCGCGCCGTCGGACGTCGAGGATGTGAGTGGTGTTGTTGTGACGTGCCGTGTCTCGTGCAGTGGTCGCGTGTGCACAGTGAACCCAGCTAACCGCGCCGTTGTTGTTGTTGTTTGCAACCCGCTGTCGTCGTCGGAGGAAGGCCGTGAGCCATGGGGTGTCGCCACATGCTCGCCGCTGCTCTCGTCTTCGCAGGCTGCTTGCTCAGGACGACGCTACAGCAAGGTAAACAACAAAGCCACGGTGACCAGCTACACGTCTACTTGAGTTTAAGATCCCACAACCACACAGACAGTTTCATTTGGAGCCTGTGGACGATGCATTAGCGTATCTGTTATTTTGTAATATTTATGTGTATTCTTGTTTTCTGACATATTCCATATCCCAGAGGATCTCTTCACCACGGATCAATTCGAACGAAAAGTATATCTAATATAATCTAACATAATCTACTATTCTAAATGGCAAAAATGTGACACTGCAAACACCAGCTACAGTTTAAAAGACACCTTGCTGTTGAAATCTATTCACGAAAACAAGTCTTTCAAATTCACTGTTGTTTCCACTCCTTGACAGATTTTTCGAATCCACACTACAACCATATCACGTGAAAAACGGAAGTGTGTGGCAGAGGATAATATTTATTGTATCATATCTTAGGATTGGCACCCCGTTCCATTGACGGATAAAGTATGGAAAAAGTGATTGCTTCTGCATCTCTGTGCGAGCTTTTATTTACCTGATTTGGTGTTGGCGACCTCTACAGAATAGCTGTGTAGGCAGTGGAGGGAGGAAAAAAAGAGGAATGTACAGCGCTGCAACTACAATTTTGATCATTTACTTACCTAGACGTTTAAAAAGTCTGGCAGACACCAATGTAAAATTGAAAAAGTTGCTCCGTGATAACTCCTTTTATTCCGAAGAAGAATTTCTGTTACTCTAATATGTAAAGGGTTGTTTGTAGGAATAATTAATTCATATCTGTATATTACTTACTAAAAAAAATCTTATTATTGTTCACACTGTAACCATATTTACAAATTAATTTGTGATGTGAATGTAAAATGACTCGTTTCATATGATTATGATTTATCGTGCAAACGATCGACGGGACATGAAACTAACTATTCGTAGTTTGTATTGTGAAAGACGGTCTTTAATATTTCCAAGCAGGGCCTCGAGACGTGTTCCTGCGAGTGCTCGCCAATGAATAATTTTGCACGTCTATATTTCTCTCTCGTCACTCATAAAGGCCTGCGACCATTCCTCCCCCGTTTCTTCGAATGCGCTCAGTGAGATTGACAAGTAACGGAAACCATGCATCGCACTTACATGTGCTCTGGAACTGGTCTCCTCGGGGTCACGATATTGTTCACCAGTATGACTAAATAGCGTTCACACGAAGAAAATCGACATGGAATAGAGCAGAACCACGAGAATGGTATCAGGCACAGTAGAAAATACACCCGCCTATTGGCTACCGATCCTTAGCCATAATCCACCCCCTCACTTGCGCAGACAGCATGCATTAGTCACAGAGTACGGTACACAGAAATACCATACAACGAGCGTATCTGAAGATATAAACGTCAAAGACTTCGATCGAACTATCCTCCAATTGTTATTACTGTAGGCATGAAACTAGATGACTTCGACGTGATAGAACGTTGGCGTAGGGAGTGGGAAATGGCTTTATTGACAAATTCCGGAGAGATTCAACGCATATCCAAAAAAACCGCCGGGGTCTGATCTTCCCAGGAGAATGTGGACTGGGCTAAATAGGATGAGCACAAACTACGGAAGATGTGCGAACTCAATTTATAAATGGCACATGGCTATTTTCCTGTGCTGAACGACAAACGATTTGACAAATCGTCGAGGAATGCCCTATTAGAAAGTACCGAGGCCACACTGCTGATTTCCTCAATGCGACCGAAGAGGCCATCGATTATTTTAGTAGTCTGGACACATGTTTGTGACGTGTTTCTTACTTTGTTATACTCTAAGACTTATATGTCTTTATATGTGTACTTATACATTTATTTATACTTACGTTTATATTTTCTTTCCGTATTTGTGATCTGTCTGTAACTTTTATTTGTATTCTTCTTGAACGTTCACGACTTTATGAACTTTACTTTGTCCTTTACAAATTGTGATTTGTGTCACGCTGAATTAAAAATTAAAATACTCGGATTCACAGTTAGACATTCTGTAGTGAACTGTACGCTACAAGAGCGTACCCAGACACTCACCAATAGGATCAGTTCACAGTTACATTGCCTTAACAATAACGTCCCGAAGTTTAACGTTGTATAGTACCCTGTTTTCCCATTTTTTGTCTAACAGGCACAATTACTAAAGGCGAAATCTTCATGAATGTGACAGTCTCGGTCTTCAGACAGTATCATCCAGTCCCCGAGATTTCCATATGACTTATTATTAAATTTATTTACGCTTTTGTTCTCGATGGGCAGCGGCCCTGCCGCCAGTGGTACCCGTCAGACCACCTACGTTAAAGAGCTGTCGGGCTTGGCTGGCACTTGGATGGATGACGGACGAGTCCGCCGAGCTATGTTGGCAATTTGGGTGGATTCAGCCCTTGTGGGACCAATTGAGGAGCTACTTGATTCTGAAGCAGCGGCTCCGATCACGAAACCTGACAATGGTCGGGAGAACGGTATGCCGACCACATGTTCCTCCATATCCTTATCAAGTGAAGGATGAGGATCATAAGGCGGTCGGTCGTGCCGTAGGGCCTTCCAAGGCCTGCTCGAAAGGAGAATTTTCTGGTTTGTGTTCTCGATGAGACTTCACCCCTCGCTGCCAAAAACACGTGAAATGAATACAACTGTGTCCAGACTGACTCGTCATCGCTTAGCCCAAACCGCTAAAGGTAGAAGCTTGATATTTGCACGGTGTACCAATCTTATACTGTAGGCAACGTTTAAAAAGGGATTTTTCGGAATTCTATCCCCTAAGGCGGTGAAATAGGGGATGAAGTGTTTTTTGCAAACATGTCCCTATTAATGCAATTTTGAAGCTGAAGCTACAAAAATTGACATTTGGTTGCTGAGTTATAAACTGAAAAATACTTGTTCAGCGATTATGGAAATTCAGCCACAAACAGGGTAAAATAGTCAAAGTTTTTTTTTTTTTTTTTTTTTTTTTTTTAGAATAAATCATTGTGAAAGTGCTACTAAAGCATTTTTAAAGCTATACCTATGAAAATTGATATTTGATTCCTAGGCTGGAAATTAAAGAAATAGTGCTTCACTGTTCTAGGAAATTTAACCCCTATGAACGTGAAATAGGGGATTAAACGTTTTATGAAATTGCAAAGCTACATCCCTAAGAATTATGTGTCACAGGATGAAAGTTGCTGTTTAAATATCTACAGGCGAACTCGAAAGGAATGTTTAACAAAACCGCGGACTCCAGCTACTAGAATTGCTGTTTTGTCAGAAGTGCATTCGAAAAAGATGATTCTTCGAAGGCATTAATTAGCGTGGAGAGCTTAAAATGCGTCGCAATTTGTGAACAACACAAAAATTCACTTAAATAAAAACAAAAAATTGTGCAGATCATAGAAAGTACGCAAGCGAAACAACAGGCACAAAGCTAGTTATAATACATCTGTTACGGACAATATAATATTTTTCATTCTTATCTCGGTGTGCCTCCAACTAAACTGTAGCCATACACTGAAGCGCCAAAGAAATTGGTATAGGCATGCGTATTCAAAGGGAGTTAAATGAAAACAGGCAGAATACTGCGCTACGGTCAGCAACGCCTATGTAAGACAACAAGTGTCTCACACAGTCGTTAGATTGATTAGTGCTGCTACAATGGCAGGTTATCAAGATTTAAGTGAGTTTGAACGTGGCGTTGTAGTTGGCGCACGAGCGACGAGACACAACATCACCGAGGGACCGTTGAAGTGGGTATTTTCCCGCACTACCATTTCATGAGTCTACCGTGAGTATCACGAATTCGATAAAATATCAAACCTACGACGACGCTGCGGCCGGAAAATTACCCTGAAAGAACGGGACGAACGAAGACTGAAGAGAAACTTTCAACGTGACACAAGTGCAATCCTTCCGCAAATTGCTCCAGATTGCGATGGTGGGCCAGCCTGCGAACCGTTCAACGAAACATCGTCAACATGCGCTTTGGGAGCCGAAGGCCCACTCGTGTGCCCTTGATGACTGCACAACACAAAGATTTACGACTTGCCTGGGACTGTCAACACCAAAATTTGGCTGTTGATGACTGGAAACATGTTACCTAGTCGGACGAGTCGCGTTTCAAATTGTATCGACCGGATGGACGGATGCGGGTATGGAATCCATAGACACTGCAAGTCGGCAGAGGTCTATTCAAACTGTTAGTGGTTCTGTAATAGTGCGGGCCGCATGCAATTGGAGTGATATGGGATCCCTGATACGTCTAGATACTATCTGACAGGTGACGCGTACGTAAGAATCTTGTCTGATCACCTGCATCCATTCATGTCCATTGTGCATTCCGACGGACTTTGGCAATTCCAGCAGGAGAATGCGACACCCCATAGTCCAGAATCGCTACAGAGTGGCTCCACGAACACTCTTCTGAGTTTAAACACTTCCGCTGGCCACCAAACTCCCCAGGCACGACCACTATTGAGCATATCTGGGATGCTTTGCAGCGTGCCGTTCAGAAGATACGGCGACCGCCTCGTACTCTTACGGATTTATGGACAGCCCTTTTGAATTCTTGGTATCAATTGCCTCCAGCACCATTTCTTAGTCGAGTACATGCCGCGTCGTGTTGCGGCACTTCTGCGTGCTTGCGGGTGCCCTACACGATATTGGGCAGGTGTACCAGTTTCTTTGGCTGTTCGATGTACGTTATTCCTATATTCTGCATTGTTATCTCTTTTCCTATGTTGATTCTTGTATTATTTCCGAAACCCGTTGTAAAAAGACCAGAGTAAAAATGGTTCAAATGGCTCTGAGCACTATGGGAGTTAAGTTCTGAGGTCATCAGTCCCCTAGAACCTAGAACTACTTAAACCTAACTAACCTAAGGACATAACACACATCCATGCCCGAGGCAGGATTCCAACCTGCCACCGTAGCCGTCGCGCGGTTCCAGACTGTAGCGCCTAGAACCACTCGGCCACTCCGGCCCGCGACCAGAGTAATTTTGTTGACATGAACACAGATATGCCTCAGTTGCATCTAGTATTATTCCAGCTGTCTCAAATTTGGAGACTAATGTATTTATGCTTCACGAATCTACTTGTTCTGGAAACTGCCTACTATCTCGGTTTGTTTGATCCGGAAGTCACAGAACTGATATCACGAAAGTTGCCGTTTCATCTCGTTCCTTTTGCTATAGAAACTCTGAGAAATATAATAGTGATGGTAATCGTGTATTCCGAAAGATCGTTTATTATGTAATCTGCTTCCAGTATTCAACCATTCATGATATAAAACTTGCAGACACTCTTTATTTTTATACAAGAAGAAAACTATTCTTGAAGTGTCTCATCCGAGAACTTATTACGGTGAATTTACTGGTGGTATTTCAACGCGGAAGGAGCTCTACAAAAGGGAATGTCGGCCGCCTTTACATCATTGCTCTCTCGAACTGACACTAGCAGGCGTGGCATTCAAGGCAGCCTGTAGACCTCTTAGACTACGCTCAGTGGTTGCCGCGGTTCCTGGAAGGCGCCAGCCACCGCCTCCTCGGTCCAGGCCCCTATTTGGAAGCGGCGAGGACAGCTTGCAACTTCTTGGAGAGTGGAGGCAGGCCCGTGGAATAGACGCACTGGCGATTCAAGACCGGCCATGTGAACTGTTCGCTCGTTTCTTAGCCCAGTGTTTGACGCTTATATCATGGATTTGACGGTGTGAACTTTGAATAGTGAAGATCGTCAGGTGATGAAGACAAGCGAGCTGATGCATTTCTAAAATTTTAAAGAAAGGGTAATATAAAATCTTTTAGTTGCCTTGATTGCAAACCGAGCGCGGTGGAGCAGACTGGACTCGCATTCGGGAGGACGATGATTCAATCCCGCGTCCGGCCATGCTGATTTAGGTTTTCCGTGATTTCCCTAAATCGCTCCAGGCAAATGCCGGGATGGTTCCTTTGAAAGGGCACGGCCCACTTCCTCCCCCGTCCTTCCCTAATCCGATGAGACCGATGACCTCGCTGTTTGATCTATTCTCCCAAACAACCCAATCAACCCTCTTGATCGCAATAAAATGTTACCTTACAGTCGATTATTAGTTTCGGCTGCCAAACAACCATCTTCAGATCTGCAAAAGTGACAAGAAACAGAAAAATTCCTTCAGGTTAAAATGACTTTTACAAACTTCAAGAGCGTACATTGTTTAAAAGTAATGAACTTTAGATTGCGAAAACATTACATTCACTCTAGAGTCTACCTACATTGTAGGTAGGAATGCGATCGTCTGATAGTGTATCTGGGAACTCTTTAAATAAACGTAAAATACGTAATTTTCTTTTTCAACGTACAATCTATATATATGCCAGGTCCGGGTGTCTCTGCAATGGGCCTTCAGGTGCATTTTCTCTGGTGTCTCAGCAGACATCTTCAATGTCGTTTTTGCAATGTGTAGCTGCAGTCGCACCGGACAAATACTGCTCGTTACGTTTTTCGTGTGAGCCCAGTTCAGACAGTAAGCGTCATTTTGTTTCCCGTGACAACCAAAGTGATTTTTACAGCGAAATATTACGTGCCTATTCGACAGTGCGGTCCAAAATTAGTCTAGGGCGATGTTCATTTTATCGATTTGTATTAACACTAAAGCACGAAGTATTACCTAGTACTCCAACAGCGACTCAGCAGCGGCTGTGCATCGCGGCAGAAGTCAACACGTTCCACGTCGGTGCTGACGCTGATGGAGTGAGTACTGGTTATTCTTCATGTTTTACTGTCTGTTTTGATACATGACGATAAAACAAACATCCCACTAGACTAATTTGGGATCGCTCTGTCTAATGGGCACGTAAAATTTCACTGTAAAAATCAATTCGCTTGCCACGGGAAAAAAAAGCATCGCTTACTGTCTAAACTGGGCTCACACGAAAAACGTAACGAGCAGTATTCGTCTGGGCAGACTCCAGCTACACTTCGTAAAAATGAAACTGCACAAGTCTGGTGAAAAAGGAGTCGGCGAAGGTACATGCTTTGAGGGGCGACAGTATTAGTGATTCTCAACAAAAGAACGTCATATGAACAAACGTCTTGTTCTTAACAGTTTCCGAGGAAACTAATGAAAACAATGAGGAACAGGACAAATGTAGGTGACAGTCAGTGAAACATTATGATCTAAAGTTTTGTTTAATTGTGTACACCTCCTCACAAAAGATGTTCGGAAGGTCTACAGTCGACTGCTATGCAGCTCTTGTGGACAGCTGCAGTTTGTGGATCTGAGCTCATTCATATGGTCCTCTACTTGAGCACCCACGTGCAAAGTATGAGCCCTACGCAAGTGAAGTGCACATTGAAATGTTCAGTAAAGACAACACTATGTAGCCTAATATCGCTTTGGTTGTATTCACATGTGAGTGATAGCGAAGTGCGTGATTTTCAGACAAGTGTATGTCGGATATGCCAACGGCCTTGCCGCAGTGGTAACACCGGGTCCCCTCAGATCAGCGAAGTTAATCGCTGTCGGGCTGGGCTAGCACCTGGGTGGGTGCTCAGCAAACTGAGGAGCTACTTGATTGAGAAGTAGCGGCTCCGGTCTCAGAAACTGACATACGGCCGGGAGAGCGGTGTGCTGGCCACATGGCCCTCCATATCCGCATCCAGTGACGCCTGTGGGCTAAGGATGACACGGCGGCCGGTCGGTACCGTTGGGCCTTCATGGCCAGTTCGGGTGGAGTTTACTTTTAGTATGTCGGATAAGGTTAAGAAAAGGCCATATGTTCATTTTAAAATTTTCCTTCAGTATTAGCAATAATTTTTGAGAACGTTTATCGTGGACAAAAACAGCGGCCTGGCTAAAATAATTCAAAAATGGATTAAAAGCTGTCTTGACTGCAGTAAAATATTTATTTGCAATTGTTACCGGTTTAGGTGAGAACGTGATCTCTTCAGGGTGACCATTTATACCACGGTGATTGGCAGTGGCGGTCAACGCAAAAAAGGTGTTGTGACTGCTCTTGAGCCGTTGACGTCAGTGGAGTCACAACAAATGTTCCGTTCACCGCCTACCGTCATGGTATGAATGATCTGAAGATGGTCACATTCTGACCGAAAGCGGTCATTATTGCAAATAAATAATTTATTGCGGTCAAGACTGTTTTTAATACACTTTTAAGGAATTACAAATACTATCAACTATCACCCCTCAAAGCGTGTACCTTTCCTCCTGACTCACCCTGTGTATAACGAGCTCCACGCAAAGCCGCGGAGCCGCCCGTTGGTGGCGGAGCGGTTCTAGGCGCTTCAGTCTGGAACCGCGCGACCGCTACGGTCGCAGGTTCGAATCATGCCTCGGGCTTGGATGTGTGTGATGTGCTTAGGTTAGTTAGGTTTAAGTACTTCTAAGTTCTACGGGACTGATGACCTCAGATGTTAAGTCCCATAGTGGTCAGAGCCAAAGCCGCGGATACCCAACGGATGTCTGCCGTCCGCCGTGCCGTCGTTTGCCTCGCGGCGTCGTGCTGATGAGGAATGGCGGGGCGCGTTGTCACCGCACCGCTCTCTCGGCCGTTTTGCAGACTTTCTAGACCGTGGAGCAGATACTACTCCGTCAAGTAGCTCCTCAACTGGCAGCACGAGGCTAGGTGCAACAGTACCAACCCTCCCAACAAAGAAATGTCCTTGTTGGCAGTACCGGTAATCGAACCCGGGTCCTCTGCATGGCAGCCGTCTCTGTTGACCTCTCAGAAACCCAGACGTAGATTATATATTTTCAGCATAATAGTTTAGTTGATACGAATGTCCTCTGGGTGACTCAGAATAACGGGAATGTTTGAAACTATTAGTGGCAGCCATGGGCAGGTAACGTCACCGCGGGTTCGTGACAGTTAGTGAGTAGACAGTCTGCCATTTCAGTAATCATACGAGGTGTGGCTAGAAAAAACCGGACTAGTACTGGTGAAACAATAAAACGAATGCAATAAGGCTGAAAGTCGCGTGGCCTGTCACGTGACTCTCACTCCGCCTACTGCTCGAGTTTCATCTGCCTCCTGCACTCAGTCTGCCCGTGGCGTCTGTTTTAAGTAGTTGACGTTTTGTCTGTGCGTCGGAAAATGTTGAGTGTACAGAAAGAACAGCGTGTTAACATCAAATTTTGTTTCAAACTAGGAAAATCTGCAAGTGAAACGTTTGTAATGTTACAACAAGTGTACGGCGACGATTGTTTATCGCGAACACAAGTGTTTGAGTGGTTTAAACGATTTAAAGATGGCCGCGAAGACACCAGTGATGACACTCGCACTGGCAGACCATTGTCAGCAAAAACTGATGCAAACATTGAAAAAATCGGTAAACTTGTTCGACAAGATTGCCGTTTAACAATCAGAGCAGTGTCTGAGTTAACAGGAGTTGACAAGGAAAGTGTCGAACAAGTTTACCGATTTTTTCAATGTTTGCATCAGTTTTTGCTGACAATGGTCTGCCAGTGCGAGTGTCATCACTGGTGTCTTCGCGGCCATCTTTAAATCGTTTAAACCACTCAAACACTTGTGTTCGCGATAAACAATCATCGCCGTACACTTGTTGTAACATTACAAACGTTTCACTTGCAGATTTTCCTAGTTTGAAACAAAATTTGATGTTAACACGCTGTTCTTTCTGTACACTCAACATTTTCCGACGCACAGACAAAACGTCAACTACTTAAAACAGACGCCACGGGCAGACCGAGTGCAGGAGGCAGATGAAACTCGAGCAGTAGGCGGAGCGAGAGTCACGTGACAGGCCACGCGACTTTCAGCCTTATTGCATTCGTTTTATTGTTTCACCAGTACTAGTCCGGTTTTTTTCTAGCCACATCTCGTACATCAGTGGAACGGACAACAGCATGAGCTAGCCATAAAAATGTTTTACAAAAACAATGATAGTTTGGTAGCAGCGCAGAGGGAGTTTCAACGTCATTATAATTTAGGACGTCATGATGCCGTCAGGTCGAAACATGCGATAATACGTTGGATTAATAACTACGAAGAGACTGCATATGCCCTCAAGAAGAAACCAACAGGACGAGAAAGCGAACATTGGTGTTGTATGCGAGTCTGTCTTACGGAGCCCACGGCATTCAATTCATAAGCAACCAGCAGTGGTTGGTATGTCCCAGGAGAGTGTCCGCAGAGTTCTAGGCGCTTCGGTCTGGAACCGCGTGACCGCTACGGTCGCAGGTTCGAATCCTGCCTCGGGCATGGATGTGTGTGATGTCCTTAGGTTAGTTAGGTTTAAGTAGTTCTAAGTTCTAGGGGACTGATGACCACAGATGTTAAGTCCCATAGTGCTCAGAGCCATTTGAACCATTTTGAAGAATCCGCAGAATTCTTCATCTTGATTTAAAATTTCATCGGTATAAACTACAGATGATACAACAATTGAAGAACAACGATTACCAGGATTCTGTCAACAAATGTTAACAAAAATAAACAATGACGATGAATTTCAAAACAAGTTGTGGATGTCAAATGAGGCACATTTTCATCTCACGGGTTATGTGAATAAACTACCTTTACTGGGCAAACACAAATCCTAATGACGTTCATGAGCGCCCTTTACACGCTAGTACAGTGACAGTATGGTGTGATGTTTCATATCATGGGATTATCGGACCGTATTTCTTCGCAAATGAACAGGGAAACACAATAACTGTAAATGCCGATCGTTACGTGGAGATGTTGCGAACTTTCGTTACACCTGCACTGAACAACTTTCCAAACGTTCAAAACGCCTTGTTTCAACAGGACGGAGCGACGTCACACACTGCACTTCAATCAATGGCACATGCGCGAGAATTGTTTGTAAATCGTGTGATTTCACGACTCAGTAACATTCCGTGGCTCCATAGATCTCCAGATTTATCCGTTTGTGATTTTTTTCTTGTAGTGTTACCTCAAGAACAAAGTCAACACAACTCGACCAAGAGCCCTGAATGAATTAAAACAGAGACTTCGGGATGCAATTCACAGTAACCGAGCTGAGATGTTGTAGCTGTCAATGAGGGATCTCAACAGAATGTATTCGTACAGAAGGACGCCATGTAAAGGACGAAATTTTTAAAAAATGATAAATGCCGTCAATGTTTTGTAAATGGCAAAGTTGTAAGGTTTCAGTTACTGCGAATGAAATTTCTTTCCTTCATCACTTCTAGTTTTATTGGATTGTGGAAATGTTCCCGTTTAGGGTGACACAGAAACACGGGAACATTTCCACACACACGAAATAAAACGCTAGTTCTTGAAAATAATACAGAAACGCATTTATTCGAACAGAAAAAGTACGAAAAATAATCCAAATCTGGCAAAAAATGCTTCGACTGGTGGGCCGAAGGCAGTTAGTCGATATAATTTCGTCAAAATGAATGTTTCAACATCATCAAAAAAAAGGCCAACTGTACGGTGCTGCCATTGCCGATTAAAGTTTTGTTCAAGTTCAATATTAAAAACCACAAGTTGAAACTTCAAACACGTTTTCTTTTCATAATAAGATTTTACAAGTTGGTGGGAGCTATAATTCATGAAATATACCTTTCTCTAACTTACGAGTCGGCATTTTTTCTACTGTAATACAAAGGGTTTTTGCAATATATTTTAATTTAGATTTTTATTGCACTTATCTATAACGACTGCTTTGTCGAAAAAATTGACTTTCATTTCAGAGTGCTGCCATTTTGTTAAAACCATTTTTTTAAAGTCACCCCACGTACTACGCTAGACAATATCACCAAGTTCAAAGCAGTTCTTGAAATTTTTTTCTAGTACGAAAAACATCCACCAACAACCCCTCACACTTTGCGAAGCTGCTTCGTCGATGTCTTGAAGTGTTCCCTGGTTGCAAGATTTTTACTTAAAATATGTATAATAAGGATGATCAGTAAAGGTCTGTAGCCAGGGATACGTTTGTCATTTTATTGAAAAGAATGTGAATATCGGTTCCAAAACCCAGCATCATCCCGGTCTATGCCCTTAAGATGTTTATCATTTAGTTACTGTAATGTTTCTGGCATAATCAAAGTTCAAGATTTAGGACTCAAGAAAGTCCCAGAAATTTATACAGTTTCATGTAGTGACGTTACGAAGCTTGAGATCTGAACGGTATGTACAATTTTTATTTTTGTTAATCAAAAACTTTACAATTTTGATGAGAATAGTATCTTACGATCAAGACAGATAAAATATGCACTGCTGTCACATGATAGTGATTGAGAGAAATGCTCGTACATTGGAGTATTTTCACGTACAGGCGTAACGCACCGTTATGTTTGCGTGTCCATTCTGCACTACAAGGACTTAGTATCTTCTACTATCTGTTAATGTAAACAGAAAGATAAATATGTTTAACACATTGTTATTTGTTAATGGTTTAAGCTGATACAAAACATATTGTTCTGAAGGCACAAGAAACAACTAGCGGCAATAAAATCTATAACAGCAACAATCTAACGTTCTTTATTGGTGAAATTGTTTTGACATCACAGAATACGAATTATGCACTTGTGTGTTTTTTGTAGTCGTGTTGTTAATTTAACCAACTGAGGCTCGAAGTCTCAGAAAGTTTCGCCACTGTGTTCCATATCTCACACGGGAAGCAAATTGAACTCCAAGACTTGGTGAAAGTTTCGCTTCCGCTAACGAAGCTCGAACTTGGTTGCCTTCCGCTCCTGTTAAAACCGGTGAAAATAAGGGTAACGAGAAAAGTTAGCGTAAAATGTCGCCACGGAAAGGCGTAGACAGAGGTTAGAAGCCGCGTGCCGAGATTACGGCCAATTCCTCAGCACACGACGCCGAAATTTACCCTGAGACTGTCTTTGTGAAACGCTGTACATCTTCTACGTGCTGGAAGAGTACACTGTAGAACACTCTTTAATGTGACAATAACCTGGCTTGTCTTCTGAGAGATATGCCGCGGTCCACCACGATTTTCCCTCCACATCCTCTAACATCTTCACCTCAGCATACCATTTAGATACATCATCTTCACCACTTACTAGCATATATTCCAACTTCTGTCTTCCTCTATAATTTTTGCCCTCTTCTAACAAGGGAACCTCCCCATCGCACCCCCCTCAGATTTAGTTATAAGTTGGCACAGTGGATAGACCTTGAAAAACTGAACACAGATCACTCGAGAAAACAAGAAGTTGTGTGGAACTATGAAAAAAATAAGCAAAATATACAATCCATTTGGAAGATGTGGAAGATAGGCAACATAAAGGATAGGGTGAGCTCAAGAGCGCCGTGGTCTCGTGGTTAGCGTGAGCAGCTGTGGAATGAGAGGTCCTTGGTTCAAGTCTTCCCTCGAGTGAAAGGTTGAATTTTTTATTTTCAGACAATTATTTTGCGAAGCTGCACAGGTACACAGAGCAGCATTGTTTACGTGATCGTGTGTCAATAATCAAAGTTCAGGCACTCGCACATAATCAACTTCGCTCTCCAAAATTCCAGGACATGTTCAGATTTGCTTGGACATATGCAGGATTTGACGGTCTACACACGGAAAAATTTGAAAACGTTAAGACCATATGTTTTGACAGAGCACAGGGAAAACTGTGAGACTGTGAAACTGTTGTATTCATTTGTTGCAGTTTATGTGACAAACTCTTCTACATCTACATCTATACTCCGCGAGCCACCTTACGGTGTGTGGCGGAGGGTACTTATTGTACCACTATCTGATCCCCCCTTCCCTGTTCCATTCACGAATTGTGCGTGGGAAGAACGACTGCTTGTAAGTCTCCGTATTTGCTCTAATTTCTCGGATCTTTTCGTTGTGATCATTACGCGAGATATATGTGGGCGGTAGTAATATGTTGCCCATCTCTTCCCGGAATGTGCTCTCTCGTAATTTCGATAATAAACCTCTCCGTATTGCGTAACGCCTTTCTTGAAGTGTCCGCCACTGGAGCTTGTTCAGCATCTCCGTAACGCTCTCGCGCTGACTAAATGTCCCCATGACGAATCACGCTGCTTTTCGCTGGATCATGTCTATCTCTTCTATTAATCCAACCTGGTAAGGGTCCCATACTGATGAGCAATACTCAAGAATCGGACGAACAAGCGTTTTGTAAGCTACTTCTTTCGTCGATGAGTCACATTTTCTTAGAATTCTTCCTATGAATCTCAACCTGGCGCCTGCTTTTCCCACAATTTGTTTTATGTGATCATTCCACTTCAGATCGCTCCGGATAGTAACTCCTAAGTATTTTACGGTCGTTACCGCTTCCAATGATTTACCGCTTCCAATGTTTCTTATGTTTTCATCACTTTTTTGGGAGTGATTATCACATCCACAAGAAAACCTAAATCTGGAAAGGTAGAAGAATCTTTTTACCCATTCGCCAAGTGTACAAGTTAGGTGGGTCGACAACATATTCCTGTCATGTGACGCACATGCCGTCACCAGCGTCGTATAGAATATGTCAGACGTGTTTTCCTGTCGAGGAATCGCACGGTTTTGCGGTGCGGTCGCGAAACACAGACACTAAACTTATTACAGTGAACAGAGACGTCAATGAACGAACGGACAGATCATAACTTTGCGAAAATAAAGAAAGTAAACTTTTCACTCGAGGGAAGACTTGAACCAAGGACCTCTCGTTCCGCAGTCGCTCACGCTAACCACGGGAGCACGACGCTCCTGTGCTCCCATTACCCTTAATGTTACATGTCCTGCGCATGGACTACTCAGTTAGTATATTTTTCTTATTTTTTTCATAGTTCCATACAACGTCTTCCTGCTTTCTCGATGGATCTGTGTTCGGTTTTTCAAGGCCTATCCACTGTGTCAACTTATAACTAAATCTGAGGGGGGTGCGATGGGGAGGTTCTCTTGTAAGTAGCGTGGAAGTTACTCCCTGGTCTTTCAAAAAAATGGTTCAAATGGCTCTGAGCACTATGGGACTCAACTGCTGAGGTCATTAGTCCCCTAGAACTTAGAACTAGTTAAACCTAACTAACCTAAGGACATCACAAACATCCATGCCCGAGGCAGGATTCGAACCTGCGACCGTAGCGGTCTTGCGGTTCCAGACTGCAGCACCTTTAACCGCACGGCCACTTCGGCCGGCTTCCCTGGTCTTTCAACACTTGTCCTATTGTCCTGCACCTTCTTCTGTTCTCCACATATTTCTTTCCTCGCCGGTTTTGAGAAGAACCCTTTTGTTTCTTGTCTCATTAATCCCCTTAATTCTCAGCATTCTTCTTTGTAACCCTACCTCTAACGCTTCATTTCCCTTCTATTCCGCTATCTTTCCTTCCATGAATCATTTCCACACAACGCCGTGTTCCAGACGGAGGTTCTCAGACGGTTCTTTCTCAAATAAAGGCCGCTGTTTGACATTAGTAGACTTTCTTTTTGCGAACGTAAGCTCTCTGTGCCTGTAGCACACCGCTGCTTATGTCCCATTAGCTTCTTCCGTCATACTTTATTTTACTACCGTGGTAACACCACTGCTTCATGTGATCGCTCAGATTTTCTCGGCGTGATTGATTAGATGTGTGCTTCCGTGGTTCAGCTCAGACACTTTGTTTACAACATGGTTCACAGTTTTGCTGTTACGTTTTAGGTTTATAGAATTTCCGCTGCTTCTCAATACTTTCCTCTGTTTTTAGTTTTCTCTCAATCCACAAGCTATACGTTCTTTACTTCTTCACTCATTTCATCAGGTGCTCTCTCAGAAGATAGCTATGGCATCAGCGAATCTTGCCACTGATCTCCGTTCACTCTGAATTTTAATCCGAGCATTTCTTACTTGGTTTTCTATGGTTATTGGTTTCTCTTGGCTCCTGTACATACTGCATATTACCCTTCTTTTCCTATGCTGTACACCTTTCTCTGGGAGGATTTCAAGAACCTTGCACCATCTTACATCGTCTAACTCCTTGTTTAACCTAATTTTTCTTCCGACTTGCTTCCATTACAAAGAGCACAGACCCTCAGTTTTCTGTTCCGTTCTTCTGTCTGTTATTCTGCTCAGAAATTGGATCACATGAGATGTGAAGCTGACGGTGTGATTACTCTCATATTTTTCTGCTCTTGTTATCTTCTGGATTGCTTTGACGATATTCTTCCGAAAGTCGAATGGTATGTATACCGTCTCATATAGATTTTACATATTTACTTGAATAATTGTTTGGTTGCCATTTCTTTCATTGTTTTTAGAAGTTACGGAAGCATGTAATCTATCTCTTCTCCGTTGTTCTTCGGAAGCCCTGCCAAACTCTGACTCCAATATTGGATCCCAATGTCATTCTGCTCGACACACAAATATTTTTCTTCTGTCCCGTTAGCAGACAGTCTCTCCCTCTCCCAGTCCCTCCTCTTCCCACATCCGCCCCCCCCCCCTTCCCCTACTCAATATATTCTTTATTTTCTTTGCACTTACCCATCGTCTATTCTCGGTTTAACTGGCATTCCTTTTGCAAGTGTCTTTTGCATGGCGCATATGTAATAGCCCGTTCTCCATCGTCACCGTATTATTTTATTTATTTTCTTGTAGCGCGATAGTTAGGCAGTTGCTGAAATTTTAGAGAGACAATACGTAAATTTGTAACTCAGTATTTGTTTACCACCGGGTGACACGATTGTGTTTACTCTAGTGTGTGACGCTGAAATAAACTGATGTATGTTCTGTCATGGCCTAGCAGCTGTTCAAAACGCTATCAATTTCACTAAGCCTCACTTAATTCTACCTGCGTTCGCCAGGTGTATTACATTTACCTTGAGCTGTCCGGTTCATTCCGAATCATCCCCATTTATGATGATAAACAGCCACACTCGTCTCCAGCGAGCAATAGCCGTCTCAGTTTCACACCCTCGTAAATCAGTGATTAATAGCTATAGCTTCTAGAATGCTTTTCATAAAGCTTCAGACAACATAGTGCATTGTATGTATCTCGTTGCGTATTACCACAAACTGGAAACAACTGTTTCATACGTTTCCAGTCAAAATTTTACGAATAACGTAATGTATAGATAGGTAGTAAAGCGGAGCGAATTGCACATTTTCTAAAGAGGAAACCCGAGTTTGTCACGAAGCATTCTAAGGGCTCAATCACCACAGTCTCACGGTGTTCCATGACGTTACTGGACTCAACCTATGTCAAGACACGTACAAAATGCATTCTATTTACATATCAATCTTCATGTAGTGGTTAAATGTAGTACGTTTGAGAATGCTACATTCGATCTTTTTAAGTAATTTCACTCCCTTGACTAATTTCTCTGTTGAGTCCAAGGTTGGCATCAGCTTTAATAGCTTCATTTTCACGATGTCATAAAATGTATCCATATTTATAGTAGTAACAAAAACGAATTTCCTTCCCGTTTCAATAGTTGTTGCAAGGATGAATGTTAATTATTGACTATGAAATTGACTTGTATTTCAGCGACGTTTCTTCCTGTTTACATTCAAGTGAAATCTCAGTCCATAAATTATGGCACCCTGTTTGTAGGCCTACATTCTACATGAGATAATTTTCATTTGAACTGACCACTCTAGATATTCTTTCTTTCATTATTTTGGCAAGTTTCAACTTAAGATTAGCACATACTGGCGACACTAAAAGTTTTCTGCATTTCCATATAAAACCAAATTTTTTGCTAGTGCTCAGCATAATTTTAATTTAAGTTTACACAGCCTAGGTTTCATGCTTTATAGAGTTATTATTTTAGAAATGTTACTCGTGTCTTCTGCTGTACTACGAAGCAAAGAATATACATTGGCCATTAGACGATAGATGTCGATCAGCTAGTGGCAACATCCATTTACTGATGAACTCTGGAACAGTGTTCAGTTTATCTTAATCTTGTGTGTATTCCATACCAAAATTTTCTTTATTAAAATCGTAAAATCTTGTGCAGAGTTTGGTTGCAATGAAAGATATATGAAATGAAGTAATATTCCGTTTCTCTAGTAAAAGGAGTTTTAAAAACACAACAACAGTTTTGGCCGGCCGGAGTGGCCGAGCGGTTAAAGGCGCTACAGTCTGGAACCACACGACCGCTACGGTCGCAGGTTCGAATCCTGCCTCGGGCATGGATGTGTGTGATGTCCTTAGGTTAGTTAGGTTTAAGTAGTTCTAAGTTCTAGGGGACTTATGACCACAGCAGTTGAGTCCCATAGTGCTCAGAGCCATTTTTTGAACAACAGTTTTCGAACACATTTTTCAGGTTAAGTCAGTGATTTTACAGCCTATAACTAAGGAGTGACGTCATTACCCAACTAGACATAAATGGACTTCTATTTGAGAGTATTTGTGGCGGCCGGGGTGGCCGAGCGGTTCTAGGCGCTACAGTCTGGAGCCGCGTGACCGCTACGGTCGCAGGTTCGAATCCTGCCTCGGGCATGGATATGTGTGATGTCCTTAGGTTAGTTAGGTTTAAGTAGTTCTAAGTTCTAGGGGACTGATGACCTCAGAAGTTAAGTCCCATAGTGCTCAGAGCCATTTGCATCAAGTACATATTTGTATCTAAATATTACGAATGTGTAATATGTGAATCTGTGTTCTACTGTGTATTATGCCACGAATATGTGATATTCAATTTTTTAGTTGTATACTGTAAGTCCTTGAGGAGTTTCAGATTAACAATTAATTTCTTTGATACTTGTACATGCCGGCCGCGGTGGTCTAGCGGTTAAGGCGCTCAGTCCAGAACCGCGGGACTGCTACGGTCGCAGGTTCGAATCCTGCCTCGGGCATGGATGTGTGTGTTGTCCTTAGGTTAGTTAGGTTTAAGTAGTTCTACGTTCTAGGGGACTGATGACCACAGATGTTAAGTCCCATAGTGCTCAGAGCCATTTGAACCATTTGATACTTGTACATTCTTTTTCTGTGGTTTGATAGCACAACAGAGGACCTGAAGTACCTCTTTGAAACAATAGTAATAGAAAAGTGCCGCAACTCGAAAGCTAGATTGTGTGTAAGAAAATAAGTATGTAAATAAATAAAAACAAAATAATGAAAGGCTGTCAGCTGCATTTTCTAATTATTCATTTTATTGTAAAAGTCTTAGAAATACTTTTAATGTTTAAAAAAATTCAGGTAGACTACAGTAAGTGTGAAAGACTAGTCTTCATGAAATAGGTTCCAAATTCCGAAGTTAGCTGAGTCAGTTTGACAGGAGTGAAGTCTGTTAACCGTTTTGGTACGTACATACATACATACACAACGGCGTCTAGAACGAAGTGATGTGCTATCGTGACGTACAGCTCTCAATACCGAATGTCAATACAGCGTGAAGGTGAATGTGTCCCATATTCCCTGGGACATACTTTTCTATGACTTCAGTTAGCTCAAGAACAAAAGCAGTTATTTGTTAAAATTAGGCAAATGATGCCCGCCCGGCGGATTTGTCTGGAGGTCCGGTGAACCGGCCAGTCTGTGGATGGTTTTTAGGCGGTTTTCCATCTGCCTCGGCGAATGCGGGCTGGTTCCCCTTTTCCGCCTCAGTTACACTGTGTCGGCGATTGCTGCGCAAACAAGTTCTCCACGTACGCGTACACCACCATTACTCTACCACGCAAAGTTAGGGGTTACACTCGTCTGGTGTGAGGCGTTCCCTGGGGGAGTCCACGGGGGGCCGAACCGCACAATAACCCTGGGTTCGGTGTGGGGCGGCGGAGGGTTGAAGTGGACTGCGGTAGTCGTCGTGGGGTTGTGAACCACTGCGACTGCGGCGGGGACGAAGCCTCTCCGTCGTTTCTAGGTCCCTGGTTAACATACAATACAATACAATAGGCTAATGATGACTAAGAATCTGCGAGTGTTAGTTACACAAAACATTTTTTTAATTTTCAGTTACGGTAACGAACAATTTTTCCAGCTATAACCGGCCGGCCGCGGTGGCCGTGCGGTTCTAGGCGCTCCATTCCGGAGGCGCGCTGCTGCTACGGTCGCAGGTTCGAATCCTGCCTCGGGCATGGGTGTGTGTGATGTCCTTAGGTTAGTTAGGTTTAAGTAGTTCTAAGTTCTAGGGGACTGATGACCACAGCAGTTGAGTCCCATAGTGCTTAGAGCCTTTTTTTTTTTTAGCTATAACCAGCTATTTTTCCAGCTTTAACTCGCCATCAGACAGACTGCCCTACTTTGGCCAGAGATTTTTGTGGCCACCTCCTCGACAGTAGTCTTCCGCAGCTGAGAGTGCAGCTGCTGGACAACGTGACATTAAATAGTGAGCACGGAGTGTAAAAGTGGCAGTAACCTGTAATTGTTTGCGACGCGTAAAATAATTTATTTACGTGAGGGTCAGAGTTAAAAATAAGCATGCGAACCAAGCAGAGTGGAGTTCGGCGCGTATCACATGTGTTTCTGAGCGACGTCTGGAGGACGGACGGGCGAATTCTGCAGGTTGTTGTTAAAAATTCCGCTGCTCCGTGCAGACTTCGGCCCGTCGCCTGGCGACGCGGCGGTTAGAGGGCTGGGAGATTGGCGGCTGTCTGTAGCTGCGCGGCTGCGGTTAGCCGCCTCTGGTCTGGTCTGCCTTTCACTTTCCCACTCACCGCCCGGGGCCCGCGGGGACCGGCTGGTTGCAGGTAATTGCTCGCAACAGGCACGCGCTCGAAGGCAAAGCCAGGTCGCCGCAAATGCCACGCCGCTGCTCACAATACAGGGCTGTCACCCAGTACAGCACAGTCCTGGAAGCTTCTGGCAAAGTACTACGTCGCCCCCAGCAATTTTTTTTTAATTTTATTTTCGCTTTACCAATTCAAACGCCTCTTTCTTGCTCCACGTATATAATTTCCACACTTGTTTCGTCGTTTCTATTAAGGGCATCATAAGTGGATATATTTTTTTCGTCAATAATACAATCTTGATTGGACAAACTATAATTATATATAGTTCGAACTAGTTCACACTACAATAATTTTCGAATCTGTCAGTATTAATTATTCTCGATTTTTCCGTCTTAAGCTTACTGCAATTTAAGAGTTTTTTCACCAGATGAGTTTCACTTTTACGAGGGTGAGTCAAATGAAAACCTTAAATTTGTAATAACAAATCGAAATTTCGCGCCGTTATCCCGTAAGTTGGTAAGCGTGCTACAAACAGCGTGCAGAATGGCCTGTAGGTGGCAGCATAGTGCAGATGCACACACACCGTCGCAGTATCAGTATAAAGATGGCCGCCCAACTTGCGACTTGCACCAGGGAAGAAAAGCGTTCTGTTATTCGATTTTTGCTCAGTGAAGGTGTGAAACCTATTGAAATTCATCGACGAATGAAGGCTCACTATGGTGACGCATGTTTGTCACAGCAGCAAGTCTACGAATGGAGTAGGAAGTTCGCAAGTGGTGTGACTTCAGTGGAAGATGCTCCTCGTCCAGGTCAGGCATAACAAGTTGTGACTCCACAGAACATTGCAGCAGTTGAAGCCATAGTGAAGGAAAACCGCCGAGTGACACTGAATGGCATTGTAGCATGTTTACAGATTAGTCATGCGTCAGCACACCACATTGTGTATGATGTACTCCAGTTTCACAAAGTGTCTGCAAGAGAGTACCACAGCATCTGACTCCTGAAATGAGAGAACACTTGTTGATGTTTGTGATAAACTTCTTTGCGCTTTGAACAAGAAGTTGATGGCTTCCTTACAAGAATCGTTACTGGGGACGAAAACTGGGTTCACTTCCACCAACCGGAAACGGAGAGCGAGCAAGGAATGGCGCCATTCCTCATCACCAAAACCAAAGAAGTTTCGAACAGAACCATCAGCAGGGAAGGTTATTCTGACTCTCTTTTGGGACGAAAAAGGCGTCATTTTGGAGTATTACATGCCTAGAGGAACCACTGTCAAAATGGTTCAAATTGCTCTGAGCACTATGGGACTTAACTTCTGATGTCATCAGTCCCCTAGAACTTAGGACTACTTAAACCTAACTAACCTAACGACATCACACACATCCATGCCCGAGGCAGGATTCGAACCTGCAATCGTAGCAGTCGCGCGGTTCCAGACTGTAGCGCCTGGAACCGCTCGGCCACCCTGGTCGGAGGACCACTGTCACCAGTGCATCATACATATATCTCCTAAAAAATCATCTGCGGCCTGCAAGCAAATCAAAGCGACGTCGATTGGTGTCAACAGGTGTCCTTTTACAACATGACAATGCAAGGCCCCACACTGCCCGTACAACACTTGCAACAATCACAGAGCTACATTTTGAGTGTCTTCCTCATCCACCACTCACCAGATCTTGCCCCAAGTGATTTCCATATGTTTGGACCATTTAGAGACGCAATGGGAGGAAAGAAGTTCCGTTCTGATGGTAAGGTACGCCACACGGTGCATGAGTGGTTGCGCGACCTACCAAAAGAATTTTTTTTCTAAAGGAATTTAAGCACTTTGTAAGTGCTGGAGGACTTGCATTGAGCGTGGGGGAGATTATGTTGAAAAGTGATACAGCTTTGTACCACTTCTGCACAATAAATAATATTTAAAAAAATATTTAAAGTTTTCATTTGACCCACCCTCATATATAAAAAGCTTCTTTAGTGGTCAATATAGAAATGCGCACGTAGTATGTCTCTACTTTCGGTATTTATAGATTAAAAACAGTGTTTCTTTATAAAAGCTGCATTCACTTTACTTACGGTGTTTCGCCGCCTCGTTTGCATGTCCTGAAGTCCAAAGCTTTCTTCTTCGTTGTTAACGCATGATAAAGTCAAGAAAAACCAGGTTGCACATTCACTTTTTGCAATTTTTCCCCTTCAATGAAACTTCATTTATTTATGCTGCATTTGTATTTCTTCCACTGCACCTCACTTCTGTAAACTTCGCAAGAGAAACAGCATAGTGTTTTAGTTTATTCATTTGTTTTCTGTGTAGGTTCTGAGTATTGGCGTCCTTGTGTATTCAAAACAGAACTGTATTGTTCCAGAAAAGAAAATACGCTGAAGATGCCCTCAATGTAAAAGGGGAAACGAGCCTGGAAAAATAAATATTATTTTCCAGGAACATTATTTGTCAGAATCAATTTATGTTCTTGGTACGTGAAATGATCACATGAAAAAGTTTGCCTTTTATTATAATACGTTGCTGGTAAGGCTGGTTGAAAAAATGGCTCTGAGCACTATGGGACTCAACTGCTGAGGTCATTAGTCCCCTAGAACTTAGAACTAGTTAAACCTAACTAACCTAAGGACATCACAAACATCCATGCCCGAGGCAGGATTCGAACCTGCGACCGTAGCGGTCTTGCGGTTCCAGACTGCAGCGCCTTTAACCGCACGGCCACTTCGGCCGGCTGAGGCTGGTTGATTCAGCTGTTCTAGAGGATATATTTTAGTTTACGTGGGCCTCAACCACTGATATAATCAATATGGCGACTGTGACGTCATTGATGGTTTCGATATTTCGTATTTAGTACTACATTATTTTGTAGAGATTTTTTTTCTTGGCAGTATACACGTAACAAGGTGCACTAATCATTACGTTTTTGCCGCAGTTGTAAATCATCTCTTATTAATGATTACAGTTGATTTTAGTCAATGTATTTCTACGTACGTTTTTCAAAGTAGTTATCTTAGTACCAGTATTTTGTGCTTCTTAGATGTCATCAAAAAACAACGTATTTCGATTTTATTTTTACGCGCTTGTTGACTATCGCATTACAGTTTAAGAACAAAGAAACATAATATATGCAGGCATTTGCTTGGTTACAGTTCTATTTTGACAAGGGCGGGACAAGTACTACACCATCGTCTAATAGTAGGAACCATCCCGGCATTCGCCAACAGTAGTTTATGGTACTGCGAAACACCATAATCAGGACTGCCACATGCAGATTCGAGCCTCCATCATCCCGAATAAAAGGCCAGTCTGTCTAAAACAGCACAACGTCATTAGTTTTAACCCTACTGTACTATACTGTATTGTTTGTACCATCTTGCAGAGGAGTTAATTAACAGCGTAAAAAGCTACTACGACACGATTCATTCTTTTATTAATGCCCATCGGAACACGCACTTCATAAATATTATTTCTTCATGCAAAAACTGGGTTGTTTTCCGAATCTAACCGCAATTATTCTGCTCTAGAAATGGAAGTTTTTGATGGGCCAAGTGCAGTGTCTCATAGAACGGAAGAGTATGTAATGAAATGACATGAAGTCCCTTGTTTCGAAAGTGCTCGTTTTCAGAATACCTTTAAGCGATTTGTTAGAGAAACTTCTGCTGTATAAAATACATCCGCCTCCGTAACCGACCACGTTAAAGCACGTCTGTGCAGCGGCGCCCGGCTTGAATGTCCACAAGTTCGAATACTAATGGTGAATGAAATGGCTCTGAGCGCTATGGGACTTAACATCTGTGGTCATCAGTCCCCTGGAACTTAGAACTACTTAAACCTAACTAACCTCAGGACATCACACACATCCATGCCCGAGGCAGGATTCGAACCTGCGAGCGTAGCGGTCACGCGGCTCCAGACTGAAGCGCCTAGAACCGCACGGCCACACTGGCCGGAAATGGTGAATGAAATTTTCACTG
Source organism: Schistocerca serialis cubense (assembly GCF_023864345.2). NCBI lineage: Eukaryota > Metazoa > Arthropoda > Insecta > Orthoptera > Acrididae > Schistocerca > Schistocerca serialis. Next base: position 241,299,578 of record NC_064642.1, read on the forward strand.
CCAGCATTTGGCCGGCAAGGGGAAGAGAGGTGGCGGTGTTAAGTTCCTGATCACCAGTGGTTGCGAAAGTGTCCTGGATTACATTAGTAACCTGTCCGCAGCGTGTCATGAATTGGAGGGCATGTGAGAGACTGTTGTTGTGTTAGTTAGGTTTAAGTAGATTTAAGTTCTATGGGACTGAAGACCTCAGATGTTAAGTCCCATAGTGCTCAGAGCCATTTTGAGGGACACCCTTTCCGACTAGGTGTGCGAACTCACGTAGTGGGGTTTCCCAGTCAACAATGATATACGACATTTAGTTTGATTTCGGAACTAGAACCTGTTAGCACATATCTGTACGTGTAACGTCTGCAGACATAAGCTTCAGTAGGCGGTATACGTGCATAACGTAACTGTGAATTGCCGTCTTTAGTAGGGCTGTTAAGGTCAACTCCAGATTGTGACATATGCAACATTCGGAACAAAATTACTGCCATATGGTGCGTCATTAGGCAGACCCGCCAGGTTTGCCGAGAGCGCTAATGCGCTGCTTTCTCGACTCGGGTAGGCGCGCCGGCCCCTGTTCGAATCGGCCCGACAGATTACCGACGAGGGCGGTGTGCCGGCCAGACTGGATGTGGTTTTTAGGCGGTTGTCCACATCCCGCTAGGTGAATACCGGGCTGGTCCCCACGTCCCGCCTCAGTTACACGAGTCGCAGACATTTGAAACACGTTCGTACCATTTCATGATTAACACTAGACGCATACAGCTAGGGTATACTGATTCCGTCCGGGAGGGAGGGGGGGGGGGGGGGGGGTGTATGGGGTTGCGCCAGGAAGGGTATCCAGCCAACCCTTCAAACTAACCTTGCCACAGCCAATCCGTTTGTAACCACGCCGACCCTGCACCATTTGCAGGACAAAGGCGTCAGCGATAGATAGACAGGTGTGGCAATCGTTAGGAATTAAACTGTTCGATTTTTAAGTAGGTCGATGCGAATCGCGTTCCGTATTCAAGCAATATAGGTTAACTTCTGATTACAGTATATTTATTATCCCATACTAAATTATTCGTACTGCTCGTGACTTTGTTTCTGTCTTAATGTTTAGTGAGTCTCCCGTCCAAAAACCCCTTTTCCCCGGTAGATTCCGACAGTTCAAAGCGTATGAACCATACTTCTCTGCGTTTTTGTTTAACGATTAGAATCTTAGCGCCTAAAACTCATTTTTTCAGCGTAGTCTCGGCGTTTGGTAGTTTCTAACATGTGCTAAAGCATAACTTGAGAGACACTGTACTTACACTCATGTTTAGGAAAAATGAACACCTCGAATGGCTAGAGAGAGGACGTTAATAAAAATGGTTCAAATGGCTCTGAGCACTATACGCCTAACGTCTGAGGTCATCAGTCCCCTAGACTTAGAACTACTTAAAACTAACTAACCTAATAACATCACTCACATCCATGCCCGAGGCAGGATTCGAATCTGCGACCGTAGCCGCAGCGTGGTTCCGGACTGAAGCGCCTAGAACCGCTCGGCCACAATGGACAGCGGAACGTTAATATTTACAGGACATTTGCATTAGTATGTTAGCATTTGAACCATGTCCGCCTGCAGGTTCGAGGACAACATCGACATCGCGAAATACCACCACCTACCGGTAAATTTGTGCCTCCGGCTCCCGTTGTCGCTATAAACCGAAGGTTGTGGATCAGCGTGACCTGAGCAGACATGCAGAATGCCTCGCAGAGGTATGGGCGAACCGTACCGTCAAATCAGTGATTTCGAAAGAGGGCTCATTGTTGGCATGAGGGAATGCAACTTATCCATCCAGGAAATTGCTGCTCGTGTGGGACGAAGTGTTTCGGCAGTGCAACGGTTGCCAGCAGAATGGTTCACGGAAGGCCGTGGAACATGAAGAGATGCGTCAGGTGGTACCGCCCAGACCACACCCCGAGGAGATCGACAGCTCATCCGAATGGCGTTGCCGGGCAGATCGCGTCCTCCTCGGCTCTGCGCAACAGCGAAACGGTGTAACACATCGTACACTGTCAGGGGTGACAGTCCATCGCTGTTTATTACGGCATGGGTTATGCGCACGTCGTCCACTTCTCCGCCTACCTTCGTTGAATGCGCAGAAACATCATACATGGCAACGATGTATGGAACTAACTCACTGGGGACTATGAACGGCACCAGGTAGTGTTTTCCAATGAATCGCTGCGCGGGATTAGCCGAGCGGTCTCAGGCGCTGCAGTCATGGACTGTGCGGCTGGTCCTGGTGGAGGTTAAAGTCCTCCCTAGGGCATGGGTGTGTGTGTGTGTGTTTGTCCTTAGGATAATTTAGGTTACGTAGTGTGTAAGCTTAGGGACTGGTGACCTTAGCAGTTAAGTCCCATAAGATTTCACACACATTTGAACATTTTCCAATGAATCCAAGTTCTGTTTGCTTGAAAATGTTGGGTTCGCCGCGCACAGGGGAACGTCACCACAGTGACTGCATTCGCATAAGACATACAACGCCAACTCAAGTTCTTATGGTGTTGGGTGTTATCGGGTACAACGACAGATCGCAGTTGGTGGGTTCCAGGGCCCTGCGACCAGTGTGACCTACGTGAATGACATCCGGTGAACCGTAACCATATCCTTTCTGCACAGCACACCAGACGCCAATTTTAAGCAAGACAATGCACGACCACATGTTCCTGCACGAACACGTACTTTCTTGGTGTCACAGGATGTCAGCCTTTGCACTGGCCCACCAGATCACCAGTCTTGTCGCGAATTGATAATGTGAGGGATATGGTGAACGACGGACCCAGCGCTGCGACCCAATGCCAACCACCGCAGTTCAGCTTGGGAAACAAGTGAATGCAGCATGGATGGCTATTCCATAGTACGCCATTCTCGCCTTATACGCGTCGATGCCATCACGCATGGAACAAGTTATCAGGAACCATCGCGGATCTTGTGCCTTCTAGGCAACAGGATCAAGCTCAACCGAGATGACTGAAATGCTAATCATCTCTGCAGAATACACTAATGTACATGTCTTGTGAATATGAATGCCCTATTGAAACGTCTGCTTAGAAAAATTCATAAATTACTGGGCTGGTAAACCTCTTACGTTATTTGATTTTCAAACAGCTGAGCAAAACTGAACGTACTCAGACATTTCTCTCTTCACTTATTCTGATCATCACTAAACTGACACACAATATTTTTAGCGCAACGCAATCTGACTTTCAATAATCCCTACAAAAGAATGGCCCTGACTAACAATAACCTATACCTTTCATGAATCACTTGCCTCACAAAAATCTTCGTTATTCGAACTATTTCAATACAGCGAGCGCCAGTACTGCCAGCTGAATAAAAGATTCTAACTACTGAAGGCACTAACTACTGATAGGCATAGTTAGCAAATGAAAGATTTTGATGGAGAACAAACAATGTATTTACCTTAATAATGTTCAAAAGTCATTATATACCAGTTCATGACAACCAGTTTTAAAACTTTTTCTGGAAGACACACGTTCAGACCGTCCGCTCTCAAAATTCTGCCATCTCTCCCCCCACATCCACCACTGCTGGCTGCTCACCTCCAACTGCACAACGCTACGTGCTGTTCACATCCAGCTGCCCAACACTACAATAACGAATATTCCAACAATGCCAACCAGCCACAGACTGCACACAGCACAGCCTGTGATTTTCATGCAGAGCGCTACGTGCTGTTACCAACATAACCTAAACAGCCTACTTACATTATCTCTGATCGTCCAAGATTTTTTTTTCTGAACATGAGTGTACTACGTATCCATGAGCAAGGCGGCGGATTGTATCGGAATGTGGCTCCGAACGATGTGGGACAGTGGTCAGCACACCAGACTCGCATTCTGCAGGGCGACGGTTCAAATCCTTGTCGGACTATCCAGATTTAGGTTTTCTGTGATTCCCCTAAATAGTTCCGAGCAAACGCCTTTATTTGAAAGGGTAAGGCCGATTTCCTTTTCTATCCCTGAAACATACTGAGATTGTGCTCCATCTTTAATGATCTCGATGTCGACTAGACGTTAAACCCTAATCTTCCCGCCTTCCTTCAAAATGTTGAATGTGCTCGAACAATCCTGACACCTCTGGCAATGCTATATCCTCTAACTTAGTTTTAGCGCATCACAGTACATTTTTTCTGGTAAAGTTGTTGCGTAGTTTTCATGTCCATTTAGGAGTACATTAGTCGAATGTATGTTAATATCACGACAAGATGTATTCTCACTTGTTTCATGTTAAAATGTTACTAAGCACTCTTACTTAATTAAGTAAGGGATAGCTGCCGTGTTGGAGATAGTCGATGTGGTATAAATGTGCTACTTACATGCGATGCTGTATGCTTGAGTTGATCACAAGGCAAGATGTTTTTCTAGGCTGGATTCTAGTAGCAGCTACCTCCACGTGTAGTAAGATCGTGTATATTTCCTCCCCTTCTAAATGTCGACTTTTATAAAGAAAACTTTTGGTAGATATGACAGAATACATCGTTTTTTGAAAGGTATTTCATAACGTTCTATGGTACTAACAATAAATTTGCTTTATTTCTTAATTTTGCTATAGGGTATTATACAAGAAGATGTGAGAACGACTATTGATTAATTCTTGTTTGCGTAGCTTTTTTACGTTTGTTAGACTGAACTCCTACGCATAGAGACGAACACGCACTTAAATCGTATAATTTAGCCTCATGAACAGGAGGCAGCGATCTCGTATTTTTTTCGGTCTAGATCACGTAATATATGGAGGTGGTCGGGTTCTGTTGAATTTGTCCATCTTCAGAAACTGATGTTTTATCCTGTGAAGATAGTCTAATTCGTCTGGAACCAGTCATGTCAATGAATAACATGATCTAGACTGTGCGTTGTTTAGCCTCATCTGACACATTCCATTGACAAGGAAACTAGAAACTGTTTAATGTTACCACGAATAGCTGCTTACATTTCCTGACACCATGCAGCAATTTAGTTACACGAGCTTCACATTCCTAAGCTTTACAAGAAGCTTTTTACTTTCCCGCTTCAAAGACAAACAGTTTTTTGTTCTGTACAAAAATAACTAAACGTTTATGCAAGAAATATCTGCCCACTGCTGGAATGTGCGTTGCAGTCTTTTGTTTCAGACATATGACGAACCCACATACCCTCCTTTACAGTCGTTACGTCCCATTACCTCCAGTCTCATGTAAACGCAAGACAATAATTCACTGCGCTGGCTAGGAACCAACTCTATATTGGAGTGATTCACTACTTGTACTCAAGGTCTCACGATGCTTCTTAACCTCAGGGAAAGTCAAATTGAAAATTTTCAACATTAGTGACATCTACGTGTGGCTCTGAGTGGAAATCCTCTCAGAGCCATTGAAGCTTTTTATATACAAAGACCACCAGCCTATGATTTAATAGTGACAAACATTCTTGATAACCGTCATGACTACGCATAGCGATAAGGCCGAGAGGTACGTCTTTGTTCATTAAACATATTAACATTGTATAAGAACGTTTACATTTACCATCTTCATTACATCAGTTTATTTGCTTCAGTAGTAGGTTATCGGTCAAGCGAATGGGCTCACGGACTTATTCTTGTGAAACCTACGGCGGCTGTAGGAAGAGTCTAAAGGAATATTAATCTCATAAGTATTGGGGCATTTGCGAATACTGCAACGGACACATTGCCATTATTTACACTTGGCTCTGTCTACTTCACTTGTTACTTAGACAAATAAAGAAGTACATCATTGTTTAAAAAGGGGAAATTCGACAAAAATTTGACTGATAATCAGTGACTATACAGCAAACAGAAAATTAGAAATACCGTATTTGATAATTACCAGAAACCACACGGTGAAAATCACAAACATGTCACATAGCTTACGAAATTGTTTCTACTGTCCGACAGCGACATACATTACAGTTTTCGGAGCCAGTACATGGAATGGCGCACTTTGTTACCGGTTACTGGCTCTACACATTAGATTTATGCTGTTGCTGCGTTCTTCAATTTGAAGTCTACTTTAATGCAACTCTGCAGGATAATCTAGCGTGTGCAGTTCTCTTCATCTGTGCACAACTACTGTAACCTGCAGCCATTAGAAACTCTCTTACGATTCCCTCCACAATTTTTACTATTCACTCCCCCAACCCCAACACCCACAGCACGCTTCCCTCCATTAACATACTGACGATTCCTTGATTCCTCAGAAATTTTCCTAGTATCTTATCAACAGACCCTTTCCTTTAGTCAAGTTGTCCCATGAATTACAGTTGTTACGTTCTCTGCAGTTTGATTCAGGACCTCCTCATTAGTAATTCACTGTGCCCATGTAATCTTCAGCATTCTCCTGTTGCACCACATTTGAAGCGCTTCTATTCTTTTCTTGTTTGAGCTGTTTATCACCGACGTCACTTCCGCACAAGGCTACGCTGCAGGGAGATGCCTTCAGGAAAGACTTCACAACACTTCGTATTCGATGTTAACAAATTTCTGCTGTACAAAAATACTTGTCTTTTTGCTATAGCTAGCATACATTTTATGTCTGGTCTGTTGTGGCCATCGTCAGTTACTTTAATGGCCAAATAGCAAAACTCATCTACCACTTTTAGTGTCTCATTTCCGTATCTAATTCGTTCAGCTTCACGTGATTTAATTCTACCAGTTTCAGTTGCCTTAGCTACAGTTTTGCTGATGTTCGTCTTGTAACCTCTACTCAAGACAGTATCAATTCCGTTCAAGTGACTTTCCAAATCCTTTGCTGCCTCTGGCAGAATTACAATATCATCACAAACCTCAAGGTTTTTATTTTTCTTTACTCAACTTTAATCTTTATGGAAAATAACTGTTAAATAAAAATAAAGCAGTTCCAAAACTAAAGCACGTTCTCTGAAAACTGCACATATTTGCATACCTGCCATATGAAAATCGATTTCTAGGTAGCATTCAATACCGTGTTGCTCCAGCTCATACATTGCAACATCTTTGTACCCTTCTGGGCGTACTGTCGACGACGAGGAGGTGGCGACATTCCTGCTCAATCCCGTCCTACTCCGCCGGCCCTGCTGACGTCATCCAGTGTATGACGAGGGTTTCTGTAGCGGCGCTCAGCAAGTTTTCAAATGGTCCGCAGCATCGGGTTTTAGTATTCAACAGATGCTGGAAAGCAGTCCAACGTTATATTTATCAAAGAGTTCGTTTTGCTGTAAGTTTAAATTCGTGAAGGATATTGGGTCTCATAGTGAAATACGATATAGTGCCAAGCTAATAGCCTGTTGTAGACCGAACGAGGTGGCGCAGTGGTTAGCACACTGGACTCACATTTCGGAGGACGACGGTTCAAGACCCGCGTCCGGCCATCCTGATTTAGGTTTCCAGTGATTTCCCTAAATCGCTTCAGGCGAATGCTGGAATGGTTCCTTTGAAAGCGTACGGCCGACTTCCTTCCCCATCCTTTCCTAACCCGATGGAACCGATGACCTCACTGTTTCCTCCGCCCCCCCAAATCAACCAACCTATCGTAGATACTCACTGTGCTAGTGCCGTAAATCCAACTACTGTGGAGAAAAAGGATCATAGATGTAGATAATTCCTTATAATAACATGAGAACTAAATAAACAGGTGAAACGCAGTATTATGTAAAATTCAACATTTACAGGATTTTTTACTATCGATAGACTTTATGTCGTAGAGACAATAACGAATGAATTATACGTAAATTAAAGGTGGAGGGAGGGGAAAGCAAATGAAAGGGGGGGAGGGGGACTGCTGCTGTCAGCTGCATCGGAAATTTACGCAGAATCAGCGGCGCTTGTGAAAATTTGTGTCAGATCAGGATTTGAATCCGGGATCTCCTTCTTACTAAGCAGTTCGTCAACAACTACGCCAACCGGACACAGTGTTTATAGCAATAACGCGGACTATCTCGTCGCGCAACTCGGACGGCTCATACTCCCACCTAGTGTCACCTATTCAAAGTCCCTCCATGCTCGCTGCTTTGAGATTCCCGCAGAAGGTCAGACATAGTCGTGCACTCGCACTGAAGAAGGATTCGTTACCCATCGAGGCGAATAAATTATATGACCGATTGGTATCTGTTCTTTCGGACAATTTCTAAAGAATAGACACCATGGATTCATATGAATGAATGAGTGTATGTTGTTGTTGCTGCTACTGTTACAGTTCATGTTGAAGACGTGCAGCCATCGTCGTTGGACACGGCTGGCGTGTGAATCAGTTCCTCCGCGTAGGAGCGCGCATATGACTCATCGCTGGCTCACAATCGGTAGACATCGCACGACACTCACCTATTGCTGCCTACGCAAGAGGGGAAAGCAGATCCGGTGTCTCGCAGTGTTGGGAGATCAACACGTCGTTTCGACACGTTTCACAACGTCACGCTCGTCAACACTTTTTGGTACCTGTCCTCGGGAATTCCCATCTGATGTGATCCGGTGTTTCACGCCGACGCACCCTCTTGTCTTCATTCCTGAATCTCCTTCGTAGCCGGCTGGTGTGGCCGAGTGGTTCTGGCGCTTCAGTCTGGAACCACGCGACCGATACGGACGCAGGTTCGAATCCTGCCTCGGGCATGGGTGTTTGCGATGTCCTTAGGTTAGTTCGGTTTAAGTAGTTCTAAGTTCTAGGGGACTGATGACCTCAGATGTTAAGTCCCATGTGCTTAGAGCCATTTGAACTAATGTCATAAGTTATCACTCACTCCCTGCTTCCTGATAGCATCACACGGAATCAACACGCCCCGAATTATTCCCTTGTGTTTCACAAGAGAAGAGTTCTCTCGTGCAACAAGGGGATGAAAGTCGAAAGTTGAAGACCTCGGCTGTAAATAAGCGGGAGGAAAAGTCGACGAGAAAGAGAGTTATTGCATGTAAAACATAGTAAATATTTTGCTTTGTTCACGTTAGTTGAATTTCCACGATAAACCAAGAAAGAGAAGCTCTGTTTCCACTTCCAGATTATCGCTAAAGGCAGCTTTGTCAGAATGGTGCATGTAAACCGTGACAAGTGTCAGAAACGTAGCTGCTACTTATAGTAACTTGTGCGATGTTCGTGCCAGAAAAATACTTTTCAGAGACGATTTGTACAATTCCGAGGATGATGTGGCTACTTAAAATTCAGATAAAGATAGTTACAATTCAGATGAATGTGTTTCAAAAGTAGTTTCTAATAAGGTGCATGTGAATAATTATTTAAGAAACTAAACAATGTTAAGCTGTGTCCCTTGCCATAGTTCATGTGAACTCATGTGAAAGTGTGATGATAGAAATGTTAAGGATAATCCCGCAGTTATCTGTGAGAAAGTCTTTTCGGATGGAAATTGCAGTAATATCGTCTTGCATCTCAATAAAATATAAGTCTAATGCAAGGACTGACAAGTATCTCTTAATTTAGAGTAGTTGTGCTCCTCACGAAAAGTGAACGACCAAACAATGCCGACGTGTGCTGTAAATTTCATGGCACTTTCGGATGCGGTTCTCGGTGGCGCGACTTGCTTAGAATTAATTCTCGCAGCGCAGCCAGCAGATCAGTTAAAACAGCGGCGTAGGACCCACGTCGGGTAATAAGTTGCCAGGCACAGTTGTGAAAAAAAAAGAAAAATCAAAAATCGTTTTACTGTAGTGAGCTATATGAAGGACACCTGCGCAGCCTCCAGGTTTGAATGGGCGTCGAATGACAAAGCGTGTTTGTCGAGGCCGAAGTGAAAAGTAATTAATTTCCAAGAGCGCGCTCGCTGTGCCAAATGCAGCACGTGGGCGTCCGAGCGGGCACGTGCGCAGCCTGCACTCCACGTTGCAGTAAACCACACCCGCAAATCCCTTCGCGACAATTTTCAAGTCAACAACTTATCCGCGACGGACAAAGCTGTTTAATATTCAGAGATGCTTCCTTGTTTTAATGGATGGATATTTTAAATATTTTACAATACTGGCTTCAGAAATGCATCTGTAGGTTTCTGACACGTGTCGTTTCTCACCTTTGGTTCCCATCCAAAACTATTAATACTATCAAATTGTTTTCCCGTACTTCGCAATTAAGAAAAACGCACAAAACATGTCCAGCAGTTGGAAGTTCGTCTACACGTCGGATACTTTTCCACCGTTATTCCGTGCGCCAGCTACACCACGTCTGCCAACATTAACTTTTCTTTTCAACAAGTGGCGAAATTATTGTAAGTAACGATCTTCTTTGTTCCCGCAGCCGGAGTGGCAGAGCGGTTCTAGGCGCTGCAGTCTGGAACTGTGCGACCGCTACGGTCGCAGGTTCGATTCCTGCCTCGGGCATGGATGTGTGTGATGTCCTTAGGTTAGTTAGGTTTAAGTAGTTCTAAGTTCTAGGGGACGGATGACCTCAGATGTTAAGTCCCATAGTGCTTAGAGCCATTGTAACCATTTTTTGTTGCACTGTAGTGGGGGGAAAAAGAGCAGTATCAGCACAGGGAAGGAATTCAGTTCCCGAATCAGTCTGTCCTTTTTTTACGCCAATGACCAGGTATCCATAAATATTATAAAAGTGTGTGTGTGTGTGTGTGTGTGTGTGTGTGTGTGTGTGTGTGTGTGTGTGGTGTGTATGTGTGTGTCGTTCGTTCCCTATCTCCTCATAAACCACTGAGCCGATTTCAGGCAAACTTGGCCCATATATACCTCATTGTCAGGTTACATCGCTGTGTGGATAAGAACCACCAACATATCGAATGGGTGGGGATGGGGCTGAAAAGGAAGCGTAGCCCGGCACGCATGAATTCCAAGATTTTATTCATCCAGTATTTGAGAATGAGAGTGTTATGTATGAGGCGGAACTATGGGCCTCATGGAAAATGGGTGACCCGGCTGAGTCACGCAATTTGACTCTTAGTCTGATCACAGGGTGTGGCCATTAATTGCACGCGTTGATCACGTGGGCTGACGTGAGGATCAATGAACGGGATGTATCTGGAACATTTTAGGTAATTTGAAAGTCAGTAGACAGGAATACAATTACATACTTAGATTTAATTCAGCATCAGCGGTTAACGTCGACCTTGACTTTGTACAATAATATTTACAAGTGCAGTTCTGGACTGAACTGCGAATACTTCTTTACAGTTCTGATTGCTTCACACATATACATCAATTGTCAATGCATAACTGTATGTGGCGCATGGTTACGTCGTAGCTACTGACTTAGCCGAAGGCTATGCTAACTAGAGTCTCTGCAAATGAGATCTCTGAAGCTATAGCAAGTGAACCATTCCTATTGAAGTGGTCTGTAGAAGTGGCCAGTGCGCTAGTTTGTCTCGTAAGACCAGCCGAGTGGCGGCGCTCTGTCTGCTGGTATCGACAGTGGCGACTCGCGGGTCTGATGTGTACTGACGGACCGCGGCCCATTTGAAGCCTACAACCTAGCGAGTGTGGTGCCTTGCGGTGACACCACAGAGAGCACTTAATGATATCCAACAAGCTTTAAAAATCATTTCAAAGCTTTACAAATTTTTTTATTGCTGACAACCATTACAGAATGATAAAAATAAAAAAGTTTAACGATCTCTACTATTTCCGTTGTTCATGCAGTAAATGTACCGCGTGAACCATAACGTAATTTATTACTTCTTTGCTACTAACTGTATTCGTGACACATTTTGCAGACAGTACGCATGTATATTATTCAATGTTACTGGAAAATTATACCATTCTACGACAAGAAGTTCAGGTGATATGGCGTCATACATAGTGAGATGCGGGAAAAACTGCTGCATCTCGCTTGACGTTTAAATCTATTGATGATGATGATGATGAAGTGCCATACTTCTTTGCAGAGCGTAGGAGAACGACGCGGGAGACCCGCGCCGCCCTACTAGGCAAGGTCCTAGTGGAGGTGGTTTGCCATTGCCATCCTCCGACCGTAATGGGGATGAATGATAATGATGAAGACACAGCAACACTCAGTTATCTCGAGGCAGGAAAAGTCCCCGACCCCGCCAGGAATCGAACCCGGGACCCCGTGTTCAGGAAGCGAGAGCGCTACCGCGAGACCACCAGCTGCGGACTTAAATCTATTACTTCCTTGCTACTAACTCAAAAAATGTCTCCAAGCACTATCAGTCCCCTAGAACGTAGAACGACTTAAACCTAACTAACCTAAGGACATCACACACATCCATGCCCGAGGCAGGATTCGAACCTGCGACCGTAGCAGCAGCGCGGTTCCAGACTGAAGCGCCTAGAACCTACTAACTCAATTCGCAACACAGTTTGTAGACAGTATCCACATATGCTGCTGGATGTATCTACGAAATTATATCTTTTTACGACGCAAAGCTCAGTAGTTGTGACGTCATAAACACTTAAGTACAAGGCCAGACGCTGCGTGGTACGGACGTGAACGCACAGCTATAGATAATTACCTGGGAAACGCCGGACTTCTCCTCTAATCTGACTACAAATCCTACGGCTGATCAACTGCTGGTACGAGAAGTGACATTTTCTGTTTTCCATATTTGCAATCCATTCTTTACGCCTATGAATGTAGGTAGGTAGTTGTCGGTGTTCATGAGTGTTGAAGTTACGGTCCGTTAAGTACAGGGTGTCAGTTTTTGAACTACGTAAAATAAAATCGTCATAGCTTCTGAACGGTTTACGTTAGGACGTTCAAACTGCAAAGTCGGCCGCGGGGCAAGATGGGAATTAGTAAGCGCTGTATGCTTTGGTTTAGCGACGAAGCCCACTTTCATTTGGATGGGTTCATCAGCAATGAAAATTGGCGCGTTTGGGAGACTGAGAATCCGCATTTCGCAATCGAGAAGTCTCTTCACTCACAACAGGTGAGTGTGTGGCCTGAAACGTCCAGTCACGGAATAATCGGTGCGATATTCCTTGATGGCATGGTGACTACCGAACGGTACGTGAAGATTTTGGAAGATGATTTCATCCCCACTATCCAAAGTGACCCTGATTTCGACAAGATGTGGTTCATGCAAGACGGAGCACGACCCCATCGAAGCAGGGGGTTGTTTGATGTCCTGGAGGAGCACTTTGTGGCCCACTTCCTGGTTCTGCGGTACTCAGAGGCCACTGACATGGACCTCGATTGGCCGCCATATTCTCCGGATCTGAACACATGAGACTCCGTTTTGTGGGAGTGTAATGGCAGAGTAATCACGCAGATGTAGATTCTGTACCGTCCTGTCACATCGAAGAGCATCGATATGATTGCGTAAACGCACTTTTTTTTAAAATTTGGTCACGGTGATGATCTGTCTACTAAGCGGTGGTGAATTTTCTACTAAGCTTTAAGCTTTCTCAAAGACAGAAAGTGTGACTCAAACCTGTTCTTCATACATATATTTCATAAACAGATAGACCAAACAGTATGTGACATTATCAGTCCGTGTCCGCCCTTCAGAAATATTTCTCGATCTTAAAAATGAAACAAAACGGACAATCATACGCCAGCATAAAATATACTCCATAGTTCCACAAGCAAACTGACGTTAGTGAGGTAGTCTTGTAATTCTTCTGTCTAGCCTTCAACTAACGTTGTACGGCATAACGACCTCCGCCTCCTTTTTCAGTCAGGTGTAATACTTCGTGCAGGTTGCCACGAAGATAATCGTTTTGCTCCAGACGTAGCGCTACGTTAGAACTGAGGATATGGTACAGCATTTTGGTGTGATAACTCTGACGATTCGTCTAGATTCTAGCTCGTCTGCCTGCGTAGCTGGACGGCTGGCGCATCTACCCGTCACATGGACGATCCTGGTTCGATTCCCATTAGCGCGAGGGTTTTTCTCTTGGAGACAGGAATGGAACTGGGTGCACTTCGTCCCGTCATTTTCGTCTTTAGTAGGCTAGTAGGCATGCGCCTTACCGTCTTCTCAAAGATCATGTTCATCGTTTCCTTAGTCGACCTACAAGTTTTCTTCTAAACAGTGGAAAATCCTGGATGGAAAAATGACACCATTATGAAAAGAGATGATTTCCATTCACCAGATAGAGGAGACGATAAGCTGCAGACAGGCACAACAAAAAGTCTGCTAAAGAAGTAAGTCTGAAGTAGACAACAAACATTCACGAAAACACTACTTACACAAGTAGCGGCTTACTTATTTAGCAACCTTTTTGTGGTGCCTGCCTGGGACACAACATTTCCACTATATGGTGAGTAGCAATATATGTTAGAGGCTATTCATTCATTCTCATTCTTTTATATGTTATCTCCACCTCTTTGTCTTTTCAGTAAAAATAAATGTCGTGTGACTAGGGCCTCCCGTCGGGTAGGCCGTTCGCCGGGTGCAAGTCTTTCGATTTGACGCCACTTCGGTGACTTTCGCGTCGATGGGGATGAAATGGTGATGATTAGGACAACACAACACACAGTACTTGAGTGGAGAAAATCTCCGACCTAGCCGGGAATCGAACCTGAGCCCTTTGGATTGACATTCTGTCGCGCTGACCACTCAGCTATCGGAGACGGTCGTTTTTTAGTTACTTCCTCGTTAACAGCAGGTGCTTTCAACTCATTTTTCGAGTCCTCCCCTCGGGTATCGGTGTGTGTGTTATTTTTAGCGTAAGGTAGTTTAAGGTGAGTTAGATTAAGTAGTGTGTAAGCTTAAGGACCGATGACCTCAGCAATTTGGTCCCATAGGACCTTACCACAAATTTCCAAAAAAAATTTCGAACGTATTCATTCTTTATTAAATCTCTCCTTAAGAACGTTATACCTGATGCTTGTATTTTGCTTTCTTTTTAAATATTCATGAGGGCAGTGGGGAGATACTTGAGGGACATAGTAGTGCGAAAGTGGTACACTGACCACATGCCTGTTTGCATCGAGTCGCTTGATGCTGTTTTGCAGATGATGACAAGGGATCCGGTCAGTACCAGGACACCACAACGTATCCTGAGTTCAAACACCGTGTCCTACCTAGCACAAAATAGCCTCCTCCATGGAAATCTGCCTGCGTTCCAAAAATGTCGCTCATGCAAAACTCAGTTCGCGCCTTTAGCACATCATATCCTCAGTGCCACAGGTAAAAGGGACTTGGTTGATTTCTTATTCCTGTATTATTTGACCAGGCGTGTGACAGGATCTAAGGTTTCCTGACAGGCTGGATGTAAGTTACAAGCGGGGATGCTCCACGCAATTGAGATAAGGCCATTACGAATAGCGTTAGTTGCAATTTCGAGATTTTTGCAGATAATGCATTTGTCTAAGAGGGAACTCTCTGTGGTAAACATTGCAGCTATAACACGTTTATGGATCGACAAATGAAGCCAGCTGACGCAAAGAATGGGAACTTATTGTTAATTTAGAGAAATGCAGAGTTCTACACTTCATGTAATTTAAAAGCTTGGTATCCTTTGTAAGACTGTGTACAGTTACAAAGTGAAATGACCAAATAGGGTCAGTTGTAGGAAAAGCAAATGGCAGCAACATTTATTTTCTAGGACACTGGAAAGCCACTGTTCGAAAACAGAACGGGTTTGCATACAAACACTTGTGAAGCCTGACTTGAATGCTGCTTATGGGACGTGTATGGGAGCCGTACAACGTCGGACTAGCCGAGAACATCGAGCTGTTACTGAAAAGGGTGGTGCGGACCGTCGCAGGCTTGCGTGTCTGGTGAGAGTGGGTAACAGAAATTTCAAAAATCCTTAACTGGTTTGCATTCGACGAAAGATGTGGAACATTATGTGAGGACGTGTTTAGGAAACTTAGACGGCCATCTGTCCTACAGGCCCCTATCCATCTATCCGGCAGACACGAAGGAGGTAAAAACAGACAAATGACATCCCGCAGAGAGATGTAGTAGCAGTCATTCTTCCTATGCTGCATCCATCAATACAAGACGCCACCACATAAAATAAAAAGGAACGTCTATCACGCACTTTACAGTGATTCACAGAGTAAAGATGTAGATTTAGACACTTTCAGATTCTAACCTCGGAGTTAGTGAGACAGACATATGGAACAACTAATAGTGCCTTTTTTGTTGATGGTGTGCCTTGTGTCTCAGCACTAGCAAACTTTCCTTGTTGAAGGAAACTGCAGTAAACGGTGATTAGAAGCGGCTGTAGACTGTCGCACGACAGTGTCAGTCAGAATGCATGCGTATTGCAGGATCGGTCAATCAGAGTAGGCCTGCATCCAGAGTGTGGGATCAGTCATTCAGAATGTATCCAGAGTGTGGGATCGGTCAGTCAGTATGTATCCAGCGTGTGGGATCGGTCAGTCAGACTGTATGCAAAGTGTGACCTTGTAGCTGCAAAGAGGCCAGACCTTATCGAAAGCGTCAGTAGAGAGACAAGAGTTAGTGATTATGATGGCATTACAGCAACTAGGGTTACGAAAGTTAACAAATCAGTCAAGATGGCTTGGAGAGTGTATCTGTTACAAAGAGAAGAGAAGCAGTTGTTAGCATCTCACTTACGCAATGAACTGACATCACCTAGTTCAAGTAAGGTGGACGAAGATGAATTACGGGTAAAGTTTAAACATATTGTCTTTAGAACTACGAGCCTGATAAATGGAGTAAGGACGGAAAAGACCCTCCGTGGATTAACAACGAAAATCGGAAAATGCTGAAAAGAGAAGGCGCAAATGACGACAGGCAAAAAGGTCTGCAGAGATTCATGAGCCTGGGAAAAGAGCTATGCCTGAAACACACAACGACTACCACCGTCACACCTTAGCAGAAGATCTGGCCCAGAACCCGAAAAAATTCTGGTGTCATGTAAAATCACTAAGAGGGTCAAAGGCTTTCATCCTGTCGCTCATTGGCCAGTCTGGTGAGGCCATTCAAGACAGCAAAACGAAAGTCGAGGTTTTAAATTTCGCGTTTAAGAAATTGTTCACGCAGGAGAATTGCACAGGCATACTGTCGTTTGACTATCGAACAAACTCCCTTATTGACGACATAGTAATAAGTATCCCTAGGGCAGAGAAACAACTGAATGAGTTGAAAACAAATAAGTCGCTAGGTCCAGATGTAATCCCAGTTTGGTTTTACAAAGACTTCCCTGTGGCATTGGCCCGTTAGATAGCATTTATCGCGACTCTCTCGCCCAGCGCAAAGTTCTAAGCGACTAGAAGAAAGCTCAGCTGGCTCCTGTTTGTAAGTAGGGCAAAAGAACGGATCCGCAAAATTACAGACCAATGTCCTTAACATCAGTTTGGTGCAGAATCCTTGAACATATTGTCAGTTCGAATGTAACAAGTTTTATTGGGACCGAAAAGCTGGTGTCCACAAGTTAGCGCGTTTTTAGAATGCATCTCTCATGCGAAACTCAGCTTGCCCTTTTCCCACGTCATATGCTGTGTAACAAGCAGATTCCATATTTCTAGATTTTTGGAAAGCATTTGGCACGTTTCCCCACTGCGGGCTGTTAAAGAAGGTGCGAGCATATGGAATGGGTTTCCAGATACGTGAGTGTCTCGAAGACCTATAAAGTAATAGAATCCAGTGTGTTGTCTTCAGCGGCGAGTGTTCATCACATGCAATGGCATCGTCAGGAGTGCCCCAAGGAAGTGTAAGTGGGCAGCAATCTGTAGTTGTTTGCTGATGATGCTGTGTTGTACAGTAAGGTGTCGAAATTGACTGACTGTAGCAGGATATAAGATAACTTGGACAAAATTTCTAATTGATGTGATGAATGCCAGTTAGCTCTAAATGTAGGAAAATGTACTTTAATGCAGATGAGTAGGAAAAACAAACTCGGTACATGTGGAAAAAAAAATTGTTCAAATGGCTCTGAGCACTATGGGAGTTAACGTCTGAGGTCATCAGTCCCCTAGAACTTAGAACTACTTAAACCTAACTAACCTAAGGACATCACACACATCCATTCCCGAGGCAGGATTAGAACCTGCGACAGTAGCGGTCGCGCGGTTCCAAACTGTAGCGCCTAGAACCTCTCGGCCACCAGCGGCCCGCGGTACATGTGGATACGACATTAGTAGTGTCCTGCCTGACACAGTCACTTCGTTTAAGTAGCTGGCATAATGTTGCTAAGTGACATGAAATGAAATGAGAATGTGAGGATTGTAGTAGGGAAAACGAATGGTCGGTTCGGGTTCATTGGGAGAATTTTGGGCAAGTGCTGTTCATCTGTAACAGAGAACGCGTATAGGACACTAAGGCGACCTGTTCTTGAGTATTGCTCCAGTGTTTTGGATCCTTACAGGTTCAGATTATAGGAAGGCAGGCTTACAGATTTGTTACCGGTATCTTCGAACAACAGGCAGGGGTTATGGAGACGTTTAGGAACTCAAATGGGAATGGCTGGAGCCAAGGCGATGTTCTTTCCGAAATACTACTGAGTAAATTTAGAGGACCGGCATTTGAAGCTGACTGCAGCACAATTCTGCTGCTGCCAACAAACATTTCGCGCAAGTTAAGATACGAGATATTAGGGCTCGTAGAGAGGCATATAAACAGACGTTTTTCCTTCCTCTATATACAAGCGGAACAGGAAAGGAAATGATTAGTAGTGGTACAGGGAGACACGCACCGTGTGGTAGCTTGTGGATTATGTTTGTAGATGAAGGTAGAGGTAGGTGTAGTGTACTCAGAGTGCGAGATCAGTTGGACAGAGTGTATCCAGAGTGCCAGATCGATCGGGCAGAGTGTTTGCAGAGTGCTGGGTCGCTCGGTCAGAAAGTGTCCAGAGCGCTGGATCGGTTGATCAGTGTGTATCCAGAGTGCGGGTTCAGTCAGAGTGTATCCAGAGCTCTAGATCGGTCGGGCAGTGTGTATGCAAAGTGCCCGATCGGTAGGACAGAGTGTATCCAGAGAGGCAGATCGGTAGCATAGAGTGTACCAAGAGTGCTGGTTCGATCGGACAGAGTACAGCCAGAGTGCCGTATCGGTCGGCCAGAGTGCAGCTAACAGATATACCGAGGTCGCGCCTCGGCGGTGACCGCGCAGGAATGCACAGTGAGGGGTGTGGTGTACTGCGGCCTGCTCTCTTTAAAAAGTCGGCGCACGCAGCCACGGCCGCACTGCCGCACTATTGTAATGGCGCTCCTCTTCCAGACTCCTAACTCACCAAGAGACCTGGTACAAATACGGAGACAGTCCTCATCCAATGACGTACAGTGAAAAGAAACTGTGTGTTACATAGGCACTCAGCCGTTCGATAAATGTAGTCATGAGAATGTGAGAAATATGCAATCATGCGTCACACACTTTTTAAGTTTTATTCTTTGTAGCTTAGCGTCCGCTTCTTTGCTCGTGTAGATTGTATGATCTGCAGAGATACTTTTGTTTTTCTTTTAACGAATTTTTATCCTGTTCACAAACTGCAACACTTTCTAAACTTTTCACGCTAAGTAAGGCCTAGAAGCTTTTCCGAATGTACTTCTGGTAGCTGGAGTCTCAGGTTTTGTTAATCACTCCTTTTACGTTCTTGTGGAGATATTTCCATAGAAACTTTAGTCCATAGCTCGTATTTCTTTATATTTAACCGAGGAGTTAAATACCAGTTTTCGTAGATTTACCTTTTAAAAGCTTTCAGTTTACCTAAAACTAAATATTTTCGCCCGTTATTTAACCCATTAGGGGTTAACTCTTCAAAAACAGTGAAACTCGTATTTTTTTTTCCATTTCCAACCGAGAAGCCAAACACCAATTTTCAAAGACGCAGCTTCAAACATGCTTTCATGATGAAATATTTCCATAAAATTCTTCAGTCCCTGTTTCACCCCATTAGGTGTCAAATTTCCAAAAACAGGGAAATGTGTATATTTTTAGTTCTAACAAAGATATAAAAGAACAAATTTTTTCTGCATTTAGCTTCAGAAATGGAGGCGTAATTAAATATTTCCACAAACGCTTTCAATCTCCAATTGCACCCCGATAGGGGTCGAATTCCCAAAAACATTGAAACACCATTTTTTTGTCTCTAACGCAGAAGCCAGACATTAATTTGCAAATTAGCTTTAAAATCATCCCATGTTTCATCTGCTCACGTGTTGAATTCACGAAAACACTGAAAAACATATCTTTTTTATTTTTTACTCAGCAGTCAAACATTTTCCTAGATGTAACTTTAAAAATACTTTAGTGGTCTCTTAATAAAGATTTTCAAAAACATTTTAGCACGCTATTTCAGTCCCATAGGGGTTTAATTTACAAAAATGCAGAAACACATATTTCTTTATTTCAGACAGAGAAACCAAATACCAATTTTTGTAGGTCTATCTTCAAAATTGCCTTAATAGCGGCATATTTTCAGAAAAATTTTTCATCCCCTGTTTTATTCCCTTAGAGGTGGAATTTCGAAAGATCTCTTCTTAAAAGACGCCTACAGTATAAGACCACCATTTCTCCAAATTTCAAGTTTCTACCATTCGCGTTTTGGGCTGGGCGATGATGAGTCACTGAGTCACTCAATTAATCTGAGAGATTAAAGCGAGTTGACAAGTTCTTAGCGTTGATATTAGTGAAACACTATGAAGCTCCTATAGGAAAATTAGTTTCTTTCAAAATACCACCAAGATTCAGCAAAAGCCAGTTGTGTCAAGCACAGATTGCCTAATTCGTAGACTATATCGTGCGAAAAGAGATGCCGTTGAACAGATAGATTCCATCGTTATAGCTTTCGGAAGGAGGTACGACGTTGTGCCATATCGTCGGTACGGTCAGAGGCAATACCTTGGTCGATGTGTGATTGGCTCGGTAAATATTTGAGTAATATAAACCAGAGCGTTACATTCTCCATCACATGTTCTAAAGAAACGAAGGGAACATCAAGCTTGCCCCTAGCAAGCGCAACGAGACATCCAAAATTGTAAATAAACGTAAAAATTTCGTCATATAGAATCAGCCGCACTACAACATTATTCGCTGACGACGCAATTGTCTACCAAGATCGCCCGACAATCTTAAGTAGATGCAGTAATATACTGAAGTGAGGTGACAGAAATCATGGGATAGTGACGTCTACATACACAGATAGCGGTAGTACCGCGTGCACAAAGTATAAGAGGGCAGTGCACTGACCGGAAATGGTTATGTTTGGCTCTGGCTCTGAGCACTATGGGACTTAACAGCTATGGTCATCAGTCGCCTAAAACTTGGAACTAATTAAACCTAACTAACCTAAGGACAGCACACAACACCCAGCCATCACGAGGCAGAGAAAATCCCTGACCCCGCCGGGAATCGAACCCGAGAACCCGGGCGTGGGAAGCGAGAACGCTACCGCACGACCACGAGATGCGGGCGTTATGTTTGGCTTCTTGGAGACCCTTTGCAGCCATTCGTGGGCTTCATGTTCCCAGACAACGGTGGAATTTTTGTAGATGACAATGTGCCACGTCACGAGGCCACAACTGTTAACGATTGGTTTGAAGAACACTCTGGAAAATTCGAGCGAATGATTTGCCCAACCAGATCGCCTGACATGAATCAAACCGAAAGTTATGACACAGTCGAGAGGTCAGATCGTGCACCGGCTATACTTACGCTATTATGGACGACTATACAGGAAGCATGGCTCAGCATTTCTACACTTTCAATGAATTGTTGAATCCAAGCCATTGTGAGTTGCTGTGCTACGCCGGGCAAAAGAAGGTTCTACACGATGTTAGGAGGTATCCCATGACTTTTGTCATCTCAGAGTACGTGAACAAAGCTTCCAGTTTGTGAAACGAATGGTGCTTCTCTTTAAATGTCGGTCCATGTAAGATAATAGTTATAACAAACAAATAGGACTAACAGTATCGAACTGCGAAACCACTACTGAACGTCTTGAGCACGTTACACCACATACGTAATTCGAAGTAATATGATGTGCATGAGATGGTCAGTTAAAATCACTCTTAGAGAAGGCGACTGGAAAACTTAAATTTGTTGGAAACCTTCTGGGACAATACAACACATCTCTGAACGAAATAGCATGCACAAAGCTAGAGTGACCAGTTACAGTGTACTGTTCAAGTATTTAGAGCCCTTATCAAAGAGGCATGACGAAAAACATCTAAGAATTCAGAGACACTCTCTGAGGAACGTAACTGGTCGGTATAACCCATACGAACGGGCAACAGAAATGCTCAGAGAACGTAAATAGGAATCCTTGAACGAAAGACTTATTTCTCGTGAAACCTTGTTGGGTAAATTTAGAGAACCGTAAATCGTGGAGGATTGTGAGGCCGTTCTGCTGCTACTATTGCTAAACTCGTTTATTGACTATGAGAATACGAGAACAAAGTTTAGGACAGGTACGGAGGCATAAGGATAGGCTTTTTTTACTGTTCAGTTCGCAAATGGACCAGGAAATAACATGGATACTATTGAAAGGAGTCCCCCTTGCCATGCACTGAAGACTGACTTGCGGAGAGTGTGTATAAAGAAAGATGTGAACATGGCACAGGCTTGACAATAACGTAATCAAATGTCAGCTGAATGATTTCCTTTATACGAATTTCTTGTCCGTACCCCGCAAGGCACCGTAAGGAATATGGCAGAGGGTAGATAATGCCACAATATTATTTCGCATGCGCCCCCTCCTCCTCCCTCCCTTCCTATTCCATTACAGAAGCTACGCGTGAAGGCTGGTCGTCGGTGTATCTCTTACTACAACGAATTTTAACGTCGTGCTCAATATGCCAGATGTATGGTAAAGGAAATGGTATGTCTCTTGTCTTATTCTCCTTTACTACAATCCAAAATCGTGAGAGCAGGCGGGCCGTTATAGAACTTCGTTTTTGTCAAGTAAACTTCCCATAGTGCTGGGAGTGAGGCAGAGGGAGTACCAGCTGGGAACTTTGGGGAGGGGGATCTCCAGGTCCGACATTAGCTTCATGGTCAAAGGATAACGCCTAAAAACTTTGCTCGAACTGGGGTTGGAGCTACATTATATGATAAAACGGATCCAAACACCCAGTAGTGAACATTAGTAGGAAATGGGCTCACCCTTTTCCTTTATGACAGCTTGAACTCTGCTGCCGACGCTTTCAATGAGGTGTCTGAATGTCTCTGGAAGCATGGCAGCTCATTTTTCCTCAAGAGCACAGACCAGAGAAGGGACTGATGTTGGACGCAGCGGTGTGGAGCGAAATCGACGTTCTAACTCATTCCAAAGGTGTTCCGTTGGATTCAGAGTGGGACTGCGGGTAGGCTATTCCACTTCAGGGATATTACTGTCCACAAACCATTCCCTCACAGATACTGCTTTATGATAGGGTGCCCTGTCAAGTTGTTACAAACATTGATCGCCTCTGAACTGTTACTCTACTGTACTCAATACACAACCCTGTGAAATATGTTCTAATGCTTCTACATTTTCCGTTTTCTTATTCTCTATAAGGGAACTACATCCTAACAACGGAAAAAATAACATTATACCGTCCATACTTCACCGTTGGCACTGCACATGACCGCAGTTAACTTTCACCAGGCATTCGCCAAAGCCAAACCCTTCCATAGGATTACGACAAGATACAGCGTGATTCATCGTCCCAAATCATTCTTTCCCAGTCATCTGCTATCCAGTGGCGTCGCTCTTACACCACCTGGAGCGTCGCTGAACATTGTGTACAGAAATGTTTCGCTTATAAAGAGCTGCCCTATCACTGTACCCAGGTCTTTTGAACTACTTACGCACAGTAATTATGTTAGCTACGCTGCTGTTATCACTTATGAATTCATGAGTGATTCTTTCCGCTGATTTCATGCAGTTTTTAGAACCACCTTCCGTGGTGCTCGACTGTCACTAGGTGAGGTCTGTCTGGTCTTGGTTCGCTTCTGGTCGTTTCTTCGTATTTCCACTGCACGGTCACATCAAGAGCAGCCGACTTTGGCAACTTTAGAAGCACTGAAATTTCCCTGTTGGCTTTTTCGCTCATGTGACGTTCGATGACTGATCTACGTGCAGTAACTTCGCTCTTCTGACGGAACCATTCTGTTGTTACTGCTCTGCTGCGCTACTGACAACACAGTACGGCTCCTACTATACTAGCAGGCCTATCTTCCGTAAGGTCTAGTGGTTCACCCAGTATTACACAGAAGTGTACAAATACTTTTGATCATATAGTGTGTGTACGTGTGTGCGTAATGTTTCTGTGTATGGCTGAGTGTAAAATAAATGTAAATAACTGAATATTCAGTTTTGCTTTTAACACGAAGTACTCGACTCACCGCAAGAAAGAGGTAGACGAGGACAAAGTCATTAAGACGGAGCTCAAGATCAAATTTGGGGGAGGAAATCGACCATTTTCTTTTCAGAGGAGCCACCCAGACATTCACCTTAATTTAGGGTTACCACCTTCCCTCCACCGTGCATTAAAAGCTCGACTCTAAAACTGGCGAGAGGCCGACAGCGTGTTGGTAACCGGAACGTACAACAATTCCACAAGTGCAGCGAGCAGTGGCTGTGGACCCGTGCCACTGGAAAGACGGAGCAGTCCGTCCTGCGGCGAGCATAAGCCGTCAGTGAGGCGGTCTGCGGCACTCGTGCGATTAGTGGCGGCATAGGGCCGCCAGCTCGGAACTGCTCCTTTGTCTGCGCCGTCTGGACCGCGGGCCAGCCGTCTGCCGGCGGCAGCTGGAGGGGGTAGGCGTTCTGTGTCTGTGGTTGCCGCTTGATCCCAGCTGCCCGCAGACGGACCAAGCCCTCTACACCGCCCCCGCGTAGAACTCGCACTCGCTATTAACAAGCGGGGGAGCAGCAGGCAGCCGTGCGGCCACGTTTCTCCGTAATTTGTTCTCGTGCAGCAGTAATCTACACCTGGGAAACTAACAGAAGTGCACCGTAAATGGTGTCCACTTGTTTCCAGGCATTACACATGGCCTCGTCTAGTGGACGTGGTTTGTGTCCTGTATCTTTCAGGCAATACAGTACTCCATGTCAAGGTGGTGCACAGCATCCGTAACAATGGCGCCTGCTGTGCTGATACCTGCTCGCAATGAAAGCAGTTGTAGAATTCTGGAACACGTATTATGTTCGAGTATAATGACTTTTCTGGAGACTAGGAATCTACTCTGCAGGAATCAGCATGGGTTTCGAAAAAGACGGTCGTGTGAAACTCAGCTCGCGCTATTCGTCCACGAAACTCAGAGGGCCATAGACACGGGTTCACAGGTAGATGCCGTGTTTCTTGACTTCCGCAAAGCGTTCGATTCAGTTCCCCACAGTCGTTTAATGAGCAAAGTAAGAGCATATGGACTATCAGACTAATTGTGTGATTGGGTTGAAGAGTTCCTAGATAACAGAACGCAGCATGTCATTCTCAATGGAGAGAAGTCTTCCGAAGTAAGAGTGATTTCAGGTGTGCCGCAGGGGAGTGTCGTAGGACCGTTGCTATTCACAATATACATAAATGACCTTGTGGATGACATCGGAAGTTCATTGAGGCTTTTTGCAGATGATGCTGTGGTGTATCGAGAGGTTTTAACAATGGAAAATTGTACTGAAATGCAGGAGGATCTGCAGTGAATAGACGCATGGTGCAGGGAATGGCAATTGAATCTCAATGTAGACAAGTGTAATGTGCTGCGAATACATAGAAAGATAGATCCCTTATCATTTAGCTACAAAATAGCAGGTCAGCAACTGGAAATAGTTAAATCCACAAATTATCTGAGAGTATGCATTAGGAGTGATTTAAAATGGAATGATCATATAAAGTTGATCGTCGGTAAAGCAGATGCCAGACTGAGATTCATTGGAAGAATCCTAAGGAAATGCAATCCGAAAACAAAGGAAGTAGGTTACAGTACGCTTGTTCGCCCACTGCTTGAATACTGCTCAGCAGTGTGGGATCCGTACCAGATAGGGTTGATAGAAGAGATAGAGAAGATCCAACGGAGAGCAGCGCGCTTCGTTACAGGATCATTTAGTAATCGCGAAAGCGTTACGGAGATGATAGATAAACTCCAGTGGAAGATGTAACAACAACGACGTTGTACTATTGTACATATAAACAATAATTTTTCCATCAGATTTTTCGTTGAACATGTGTAATTGATGTTCTGATTTCATTTCTTTTTTGTTTCATGCCAGAATTGAAATCTAACAAATGTTGAGACTGTTGTAAGATGTTAAAATTGTAACTGTGCATCTGGTCCATACGTAGGCAATGTGTTAGGATATGTAGAATGCAAAACCTCGGGTGAATACCCCGTCTGTAAGGGAGCGGTAAAAGGTGGATGGCAGGCGAGCGCGGGAAAATGCGCACGGGCACTGTACGGCACAACGGGCTCAGCAGTAGTAGTTGGAGTTTGGCATTGGTTTGAGCAACACCTTCTGGAGCGAGGAGGCTCTCCTGGAAGACGTAATTTCACTGAGCCTCGGGTATGCTGTTCCAACGCCCACAAGTTAGGCAAAATTCCATAGGCACTAAATGGAAAAGTATTGCGACGCTAAGAAGAATTAAAGTGCTGATACATCAAGAGCCATAGCTGTGGTTGTATGTGTGCTCTGTGCCTCGCCATCTCGCCGCTCGCCAACCGCCGCATCGATACAAGCAGGTTGAAACTTTTAGTACTAATTCGTATGGACCATAGAGTGAACTGTTCAATAATAACCTAAATTTTACCAGAACTTCCCCATCATTTAATTATCCTCACAACCAACCTAGACAGGGTCCTTTCCAAATGTTGTGCAATCCGAGTATCCCGAAATGAAAAATTAAATTTTGTGTTAATAATAATTGCAGACCTAGCTATGTTAGAATGGTGTTTAAAGAACTGTTTTGTTAATGAACCAGTGAAAGAATAACGAAGGTCTAACGAAGTTGAAAGATAACTTTAATATTGATATAGTAATGAAGTTTAATTATTTCGAGACACGTTACCTGAATGGTCGATAAATGGGCCTGTGTTCTTTTCACAGATGAGTCCCAATTTGGTCTGGAGAGTGACTCCTGGCCGATTCGCAAATGGAGGGAACGTGGAACATGATTTTGGGACACAGAAATTGTGGAAAGAATCCTTTATCGAGGAGGATACCTAATGGTACGGGCAGGCATTATGTTGACCACTAAAGCACCTCTTCATGAAACTGCGTAGGTGAACTGGCAAGGTTTAACTGCTGTCAGGCATCGTGAGAGATCTTGGGACTTCATATGTGGTTGTCGCGAGGTGCTGTGGGCCCAGACTTCGTACTGATGGACGATAGCCGGTCGATGTGGCCGTGCGGTTAAAGGCGCTGCAGTCTGGAACCGCAAGACCACTACGGTCGCAGGTTCGAATCCTGCCTCGGGCATGGATGTTTGTGATGTCCTTAGGTTAGTTAGGTTTAATTAGTTCTAAGTTCTAGGGGACTAATGACCTCAGCAGTTGAGTCCCATAGTGCTCAGAGCCATTTTTTTTTTTTTTTTTTTTTTTTTTTTTGATGGACGATAATGCTCGATTTCATAGAGCACAGGTAGCTGGAGCCGGCCGAAGTGGCCGTGCGGTTAAAGGCGCTGCAGTCTGGAACCGCAAGACCGCTACGGTCGCAGGTTCGAATCCTGCCTCGGGCATGGTTGTTTGTGATGTCCTTAGGTTAGTTAGGTTTAACTAGTTCTAAGTTCTAGGGGACTAATGACCTCAGCAGTTGAGTCCCATAGTGCTCAGAGCCATTTGAACAGGTAGCTGATGTTTGCTTGGAAGATACTGCACGCATGGCGTGGCCTACTCGCTCTCCCCGTTTGAATTCCATGAAGCATGGCTGGGATGCACTAGGGAGACAGGTTGCATCACGCCAGCATTCACCATCCATTCGCCAAGACTTTCGAGCAGCTCTGCAGGAACAATTGGCGTTATTGCCTCAACATGAAACTGATGACATCATTCACAGCATGCCCAGTCGTTGTCAGGCCTGTACTGCTGCCAGAGGGGATCACACACCATACTGAGCACAGTAATCAGTTGTCGGAATGTGTAGGCAAATCCTTTAAGATGGAAAAAACGAAGAACATTTTTGTCTACCGTTATGCATGTGGCAGTTGTTTATGTTCTGTATTTTTTACACCGTTTCTATTTTACTATCACCTGTTTATACTATTTTGTAGCAATATACCGCGCGACAGCTACGGTTGCAGATTCGAATCCTGCCTCGGGCATGGATGTGTGTGCTGTCCTTAGGTTAGTTAGGTCTAAGTAGTTCTAAGTCCTAGGGGACTGATGACCTCAGATGATAAGTCCCACAGTGCTCAGAGCCATTTGAACCATTTATTTTGTAGCAAAATAAACTCAACCTTGCTAAATTTCCGTTTGTTTCTTCAATTTTCGGTACCTGTGTATTTTAGTAGATACTTTCAACGGCGTATATGGGTACTGTTGGCGAATTGTATTGCGAATAGAGTAGGTAGTAAAGACGTAATAGCCAGCCGGAGTGGCCGAGCGGTTCTAGGCGCTACAGTCTGGAACTGTGTGACCGCTACGGTCGCAGGTTCGAATCCTGCCTCGGGCATGGATGTATGTGATGTCCTTAGGTTAGTTAGGTTTAAGTAGTTCTAGGTTCTAGGGGACTGATGACTTCAGATGTTAAGTCCCATAGTGCTCAGAGCCATTTTTTGAAAGACGTAATAAATTTAAACGTAATGCAAGATGCAGCAGTTTTTGACGCATCTCAAAGTTTATGACGTCAAATCACCTCAACTTTGTATCGTACAATGATATAATATACTGTAGCAGTAAGGAAGTAATAAACTAAAACGTCGTGATTCATGCGGAAATTTTACCGATTGAAAAGCGAAAACGTAGTTAGCAATAAACTCTTTTCCTTTATTCATTTTGCGAAGTTGTCAGCAAGAAAATGTTTCATAGAGGTTTGAAATGATGTGTCACGTTTGCTGCAAGTCACTAAGTGCTCTTATTCGCAAATACAGGATGGATAGGGAAAGGGGTTAGCGCGTCACGAGCTACACTGTTTCTTCGTGTCCCCCCCCCCCCCTTTCCCTCCCCGCACCCTCCGCGCGACTTTATGTGTAGGTGGTTCTCACCCCAACAGCGATTCCTTCCAGACAGTAAATGTAATGTGTACTACATTTGGCTGAAATCTATCCAGTAGATTAGGTGGAGTCCTGAAACATACAAGGATATAGCTACATAGCTTATGTATGGACCACTAGACGTGAGTCCATACACGCTCCACAGAGGCGTTCATAGCAGCGTGACGATGTTTATTGCAATTGCAGGGAATGATCTAAAACAGTAGCGTGGCAATTTGAGCGAAGGAAAACAATATTGTGAAATATTTTCGCGGTGAGCTCGTGGGTGCGAGTTGCTTGTTCAGTGCACGGTTAAATCACCACACAGACAGCAGTTTCCCGGGTGGTAGTGGAGCCTGCAGTGCTTCGGTCCTCGGGCACGCACTGGTCGGCCTGCTCGCGCCGTGCACGGTGTCGTGGGCGCGGCCCGGTGAGTCACCTTGAGCCGCTATGCCGCGGTAGGCCGCGAATCCAAGGAAAGGAAAGTGGTCGCCCCGCCGTGCCACGGCAGGGGCTCCGCTGGGGGCAAAAGCACGCTGCCGACGATGCCGGCGAAACGTTCCAGGTGGGCGCGACTGGAACCATGCAAGCCTTGGAAGGCACCGCGGAATCCGGCTAGAGTTTTGAAACGTGGTGGAACAGGTCGCAGTCGGCAATGGCTACACTGCTTCCATGTTTGAATCAGTACCACGCGAAATAAATAATAAACACTTACGTACAAACCGCACCACCGAAAATAACGATAAAAACAAATCTATGTGTTGTATCCCATACACTGGCAATATATCACAAGAGATTGCAAATATCTTAAAAAACCACAAGGTAAATACGGGATTCTCCACAGCTAATCAAGTATAATAGAAGCTAACACATAAGTATAATCAAGACCCATATTAGATTCTGCAATATGCTAAAAACATGTCTGGAATGTTCTTTGTTCCACTAGGACAAACAGGCTAAGATTTCCACGCCAGGTATAAACAGCATACACACACACACACACACACACACACACACACACACACACACACACATACCGTGAACAATAGCCACATACATGGACAAGACAGAGCACCCTCTTCGGAATGTAGCTCAGAATGTCAAAATACGCTACCGACTAAATGAGGTCATAATTTGGATCTGTTGGAAGAACTGGAGATATGTTCACATTGCAAAAAATATGAAGACAGACTATTACGGTTAAAACCGGAATGTGATTCAGTTGATTTTTTCAGATGCTTCCACAGTATACTTCTGTAAAAGCAATGATACATAGAAAGAAGAATATATGTATATATGATCCAGATTATTGAGGTAACTATCCTCTGTACGAAAGGATAGTGTATCATTACCTGTCGATGACCTATAACATTACCTCTGTTGATCATACGTAAAAATGTCTTTTTATCTGTTTTCTTTTTCTGTGTTTGATGTTATCACTGTGTACTGTGCACAGAAAATTGTGTGTGATGTTTAATACATGTGATATTCTGTACAAGTAGACCACAAGAAAATCGGGAACAGAAATTCCTTTCAATTCCCCATTAACTCTACGCAAAGATCCATCATTAACACTGAAAATTGGTTTAATTTCAATCTTCCATTTTGACAACGCATTTCGGAGTTGGCCTGCTATATATACGTGGTGTAAGCAATAACTGTCTATAACGTACCACAGTGGTGTAGATGAAGCAGAGACGACCAAATTGATATAGGTCAAGCCTAAAATTGGAGTACAAGAGCCACCCAAACTACGGCGGATGCGCGCCACATGAGATTTTTTTCTAAAATCGTCCTTGAATAGTAAATAAAACCCTTCTTATTGCACTTAAGGAATATAAAGCTGACGTTTGTGTAAAATTTACTTTAAAATATTGTCAATTTTAACAGCATGAAATTAACAGTTAAATCGTTTTGTTTTTCTGGCCTTGTTAGCATGAAACAACTGTGCTTTAAAAGGTTAAGTTTGGACGGAATTTTAAACGTAATCAGTTTTTGCATAAACATTTACAAAAGTATTTTTAAGTTTCCGTGCCTCAGTCTGTAAAAAGGAAACCCTTATAGGATCGTTTTGCTGTCCGTCCATTCGTCCGTCCGTCCGTCTGTCTGTCTGTTGGAATGTCCAGAAACTTTTTCTCATGAATGAGTCAACGTATTAAGTTAAAATTTATGTCACATATCCAGATATTTGCTGTCTTGGAGATGTAAACATTTTAAGCTTCTAAGTCACTTCAATCAAAAGATCTGCAACCTGCTCACTTGTAATTGTTTCACATAAAAATATCTTTTGCCATCTCAATATACATTGCATTCATCATTCTTCAAAAGCAAAACAGACGAACATTATTGCATGCAAACATAAAATGTAAGCTGTAATCATCTTTTTGTAAGTAAATAAAAGTATTTTATTGAGTGCTCTCTCTCTCTCGCTCTACATAAATAAACAGAAGTCCCCTGTTCGCTTCTCTTTGTATGCCCTGCTAGGCTGAGGAACTACTACGGTCTTGGAATTCTCGCGACCAATATCTTTCCAGTATCGATATAGATAACAAACAAAAATCGTTGATAATCTCGATTCCCATACATATACAAAATTAAGTTTATACGAAACCGTCAGTGCGTGAGTCCTAGTCGCGCTAGGCCAATTTTTTTTTTCATTAACCTCACGAGAAAATTTAAATTAGCGATGTTAGTGAAATAGTCCACTAGGCCGGTGACGTAAGAGAGCGGAAACATGTTGAAAATCTCGCGCGGCGCGCGTGCGCTTTAGGTCACGTGGATTTTGTTGGCCAATTTGGAGCTGTTTCCCGGCCTAATAGACGGCAAGTGTCCTGTATCAGTTCGTTCGTCACGACTTCCCCTACACCACTGGGGACTTTGTAAACAGTTGTCGTTTACAACCTGTTATCATTTACAGCGTGTGTATTCGTCGTCACGTTGATTACATTAGCGTGCGAGGTGGCTCAGTGGTTACTACACTGGACTCGCATTCTGTAGGACGACGGTTGAAACCCGCATCCGTCGATCAAGATTTACGTTTTCCGTGATTTCCCTAAATCGCTTCAAGCCAGAACCGGGATGGTACCTCTGAGAGGGCAAGGCCCATCCTTATGTAATCCGATGGGGCCGATGACCTCACTGTTTGGTCCCTTCCCCCATATCAACCAGCCAACGTTGTACTGTTGGTACATTATAAATATTTTTGTGGTAAGGTGGGAGGCGGAGGCGGCGATTGTAGTAAGATTTGCGAATTGCCTTTCAACGATAGCAAAATATTCGGAAATGCAGAAAGGCTAACAGAGAATCTGCTCTTGCTATGATTGGTAGCTGCGTTTAAACGTCGATAAACCCAAAAAAACGCCAGTGACAAAACGAAAGAAGCTTTTACTCTCAATTCCAAGCCACTCGCAACCAGTGTGAAATAAGTATTTATACATATTTTTGAAATTTAAATATAGTGCTCCTGTATTAAAACACCGCCACAAGCTAAACCTGTTTGTTTTTGGCTAGCATAGACAAACAAATACATTTTTCTACGAAATTCATAGTGAGACGTTCTGGCCGTCCCAGCACATCTTTTGAAAACATTCTGAATCAAATATTCCAAACGATTTTTAGCAAAAATGTGAGGAAAATTTGGTTGTAATTAATAATACATACTAGTTCTACAAAACGAAAGCGTTTTCAATTAACAGCTTCTAAAGAATCAAAACATTACTTTAGCAAAAAGACATTATTTTTCCTGTCGTCAGCGACGATATGTTCAGGAAATTATTTGTGAGTTTCATATTTTCTGAAAATGCTATGGTAACCGTTCTGCTATGTCATTTCCAAAATTAGTCATCTGATGTTATTATTTTCTTTTTTAGTTCTGCTTCTGTAACCACGATATTTATTCATTTCGAAGATTTTTGTCGAAGTCGCTGCTGAGAAAAAAAATTGTAGCGGGAGTTACAAAACACGAAAATTTGGTGTCTGTTACGGCAAGAAATTAACTTTGACTCAGAATGTACTTCTTCACTTCATTCTTTTAATTGGCTCTGCCTCACCTTCCACTGCTTGCAGCAAAACTTTTGCCTTAACCACTGTTGGAACATCATCAAATAAAGGATAACCCCCACAGGGAGTCTATATGGAATGTAATACCTACATTATTTAGCGTACCAAATAAACCACCACAACTGTAGCATCAGGAAAAACCATACAGACGAGATAACGTCACAAGCAATAACACTGTTTCCCAACACAGAAGAAAGCAGTTCTACCATTATTGCTAAATCTGACCCACAAACGGCAACATTCTTCAAAGCATTCGCTTTTGAAGCAAAAGTAATTACTTTTACAAAAATATCCGTGTCTTAGAAAGTCGAGTGAAGTTTAAGACAGGGTGAATCATTAGAATCCATAAAAATTTTTAAGTGTCAAGGAAACTGCCTATGATAATAACAACAGGCAACAACAGGAATATATGCTTCTCATGAATGAAATCTGTGTTTATTTTCTCTTGCTTTCGGCGGAATAAGTCGCACATATACACATATTCGAAAGTACTTCTTCTTGAACAAGTTGTAGTTCATGCCATTGAATCAGTGCGATTCGGTTGTTTTTAACTGTCTTTCACGACAATGCATGCCTCTTGGTAATTTACTAATGCATAGAACCCAAAAATATGGTAACTATTTCGTTAATTAAGTAGAAAATTATTAAAAACAAATATTGTCCGCACGACGCTTGTTATTGTCAGCTTACTCATCAACGGTAACAACATTCGCACCAAAGCGTATTGCCGGCCGCGGTGATCTAGCGGTTCTAGGCGCTCAGTCCGGAGCCGCGCGACCGCTGCGGTCGCGGGTTCGAATCCTGCCTCGGGCATGGATGTGTGTGATGTCCTTAGGTTAGTTAGGTTTAAGTAGTTCTAAGTTCTAGGGGACTGATGACCTTAGAAGTTAAGTCCCATACTGCTTTTTTTTTTTTTTTTTAAGTCCCATAGTGCTCAGAGCCATTTGAACCAAAGCGTATCGTCATTGTATGTATTGGAGTGTACTCATGCTTCTACAATGTGAATAACTTACAGTAAGATTTCAGTAAGTCCCTCTTTTTCCTTATGACTGTTTTTGATTTGTTTTACATGTGAGTAATGGTTTCCCCGTTTTCCTGCCTGATAGTGAGCTAAACCTGATAACCGGCCGGGCGATTAAATAATTTAAACGTAGTTGTTTCCTTGAAGATATGTCGTCGTTCATGAAATTTGTACAAGCTATGGAGTACCATGCATACAGCATGTTTAATTTAGGGTAAGACGGTTTTTACGACACCCGCTTGGATAGCTGTGCGTGTTACAACGTCGCTTCCGCGATGGAGAATTGCACCGGCTCCGGATCGAATGTACCCGGCGGCTTAAGGACGAGGGTCGATGTGCCGGCCAGCCTGGATGTGGTTTTTAGGTGGTTTCCCACATCCCGCAAGGTGAATACCGGGCTGGTACCCAAGTACCACCCCAGTTATATGATTCGCAAACATTTAGAAAACTTCCGCTCGCTTTCACCTGAATAACACTACACGCAGACAGTTGAGGTACACATCTTCCACGTCGGGAGGGTAACAGGGTGGCAACATGAAAGGCATCCGGTCACTCCTTGAACTACAACCATGCTAGATCCGTTAATGAGCCTGCCTACCCTGCACCGGTGCGGGAAAATGGCGCAAGAAAAAGAAGCAAAAGTAGTAGGCTGGTTTTACGAGGACACTGAGTCGCTGTCTGTTGCTGGCGATACTGTATCGATGCGCTCGTAGTAAAACAGGAAAATTGGGACACTGAACGCTTGTCTGTGTCTGCGAAAGAAAGTCGTTCTTTCCTGCTGCCTCTGTTTTTATCGAGTCAGAGAAGACACAATCGTCCCAACAGAGAACGCTTAATTGTAGAGTAACACTGAGTTGAGACAGCAGAAGCAGTCTTTTAAAAGAATCATTAACCCCAATCTTCTGTCTCCTAGGACGGCGAATAATCAGCTAGATGGCGTGTACTTGAGCACTATCAGTCATTATCTATAGTGTGCTGATTATTGTTTTGGTCACAATAAACTATCCAGTTTAAAGATCGTTCTGGAAACTGACACACGCCTGGATCGGACCTCTCCTGCATACCTAGCGGGACTGGCGCTACTGGAAGAAAGGATACTGCTGAAAAGTGGCTTAGCCACTTGCTAGGGAATTGTTTCCAGAGTGAAAATGTTACACAGTATATTATAGTTATACAGGGTGGTCGGAGAGACTCTGAAAAGCTTATTACGGTGTTTCAGGAGAGGCTGTGTTGAGGAATTATTCTTAAGAAAAAAATTGGGCACTTTGCGTCTTTTCCGAGTTATTTGGCACTGACTTTAGCCAATCATGTCGTCACGCGCGCAGTTCCAGCAGCGTGCCAGAGACAGTGATGCCAAACTTATGCTTCGTTTGGTTTCTTCAAACTGAAGAAAGTTCTTTTTTCCTCACCGGCTTAAATTCATCACTTCCGAAAAAGACACTTTTTAACTGGTAATGATCAATTCAGCGCGTGTAAGGGCTTGAAATTGCATGCGCAACGACCTGATTCGCTAATTTCAACGCTAAGTAACTTGAAGGCGACTCAAGCTATCAAATTTTTGTCTTAATAATTGTTTCTCAGCAGAACCACCCCTGCAACACATTTAAATCTTTTTAGTCTGTTTCTGACCATCCTGCACGATAAAATACGACACATTCCGCTGCAAAGTGAAAAATTCATTCAGTTGTTAATTCTCAAGATGTAAAGTAAAACAGTTGGCCTTCAGGCGCTGTAAGTCGATCAGTAGCTGGCTCTACTGTCTCTGTAGAGCTCTGTATTCCAGCAATCAGTCATCGATCTGCCGTTGCTAGAAGGGTTATATAAAACAAACACTACCAATACTTGGTGCAACTGAAGCCTTTTGATTGCGTTTCATTCACTTAACAATAGGACTGTGAAACTGAAATCGACTTTCTTTGTCCTCGCCTACATATCATAACTACTAATCACGTACTCATGAACAATAAATACAGTCTGTCGACGTGTAAAGTGCCATTACCCCCAGGATAACGCTCTCCCCTTAGCACGACAGAATGTAATTGTTCACCAGAACAATGGAGGTGTTGATAAATTTCTCTCGGCGCGCACGAGAAAGTTAATCGCCTGCTTCCTTTTGGCATCGCCTTGAGAGGGCTGTGGACAAGATAATGGGGTTTGCTTGTCGATCCAGAGTTACGTGCTTTAGTGCACACAGAGGTGAGATGTTAGGCCTTCTTCTCTGTTCATATATTTGTGCACCTATAAGGGGCCGCGTATGAAGCAAGTGGACTTTACAGTTACATTACCAGGAGGTGGCCCGAAAAAAGCATGTGCTTTGAGAATTTTTTTTCTCGGGATGTGTTATAGATATCAATGTCAAATTTGGTCAAAATGTTTATTGATATTTCCTCTACAAACTGAATTTTTTTCGAGCGGAAATGTCGAAGAGCAAAGGCGGAAGTGCCGTCGGAACGAAACAAAATTTCGATGTAGACCTCCACGCGCCCTATGTCACAGGTCAGCCGGCTCGTCTGAAATCAAAATTAAGTTGATGTTGGCGAAGTATATAAGATTCTTTAGGAGTTGTACCTCGCTTAAATTATTTGGACCATAGGAAACAAAATGGCGGCTATTTGAAAAAAAAGGGTTTTTTCCATCGATGTTTCGACTTCATCGGCCAAGTAAAATATTTATAGTTATTGGATCGAGATAAAAGTGGTAAAACTCCTAGACAATTTAGTTAGCTTCGTCGGAAACAAAGAATCACGCCAATCGGTTCAGTAGATTTGAAGTTACCATAATGCGCGATAAAAAAGACGTCATTTCGAGAAAAACGCGTTTGAAGTTTTGACTACATATGAATGAAGTATTATGCTATGTAGGTTCAATCTGCTATTCCAGGTCCATAAACTAGTCCTTCCTCTTCCTCATAGAGGGCGTTCTGCTCGATCTGGACCATCCTGCGCTGCTCCAGAGCTGCTCGTACGGCCGGTGATAAGCGGTTTTCGGCCTCTTGAATCCGGTGGTCGTCCGAATGATGGCGAACTGCGTCGAATAGAGTCTCAGGGTAAAGTCCATCATTGTCTTGGTCATCATAATTTCTGAATACCCTACGTTGAAGCTGCTCACTGCCAGGAAAGTCGCAATCTCCACAGTCTTCGCACCAAAATGCAAATGCTTGGGGCCTAACTTCCAAACCTACGCGTTCAAACTTTCATTTGAATTTTGTGTGTTTCCTCCAAAGCACCGGTACAATAACTCGCCCTTTGAAAGAAAAAACTGGTGCGTGAAAAAGACCGGTTTCAGACAGGTCTATTTTTTTGGTCAACCACGAATAACAAACATTTCCGTTCCGTATTCGGGAAACCCGTTTCAGGGGTGGATTCTAAACACTTTTATGGATCCAAAAATGCAATTTAAAAAAATCGAGTTTTTGAACCGAAAGATGGTAAACCTCCCCCTAAGAACAGTGTCGAGACCGACGCTGTTTTTGAACTGAATATGTGTTTCCGTAGCTTTCCGTTTCATAGCATCTGTCCGTATGTACTGACGACATGCTCATTTTTACTACTGCAGTCGTAAATTCCACGATGACGAAGCTTACATAATTTTGAATGAATCTATACACATCTGTAATATACGCTTCGCTTTTTATGTGAGTTACAGCTAAAAATTTCCGCAAAGTCTGAAAAGTTCTCTGCACTTTGAACTAAAAATAAATAAGTTGGAGCGGAGATGCGAATATGCTGTTATTCAGTAAACTTGTAAGACGCTGTTAAAAGTGTACTAACTTTCTTTGTCTCCTCCTCCCCCCTACCAATCATTCTCTCTCTCTCTCTCTCTCCCTCTCCCTCTCTCTCTCTCTCTCTTTCTGTATGTGTGTGTCTCTCTGTGTGTCTCGCCGGTGCTTACACAATCAACCACAGACCTTTTTGCTACGCATTTTTAACTTTTGCACTAGACTCTTTACATGGTCTTTGTGGAATCTCACTTAATCCGTATGGAGAAGCCGAAAATCTCTCAAG
Organism: Schistocerca serialis cubense; assembly: GCF_023864345.2. NCBI lineage: Eukaryota > Metazoa > Arthropoda > Insecta > Orthoptera > Acrididae > Schistocerca > Schistocerca serialis. The sequence continues at coordinate 241,337,602 of NC_064642.1, forward strand.
CAGCTTTTGGACAGAAGCGTCTGTTTACTTCTTAGACCAATGATGATACTGTATATTGCTTCTTATTTCTCTGTTTTTTATATCCATGCAAAGATTTCTTGTACAGTTGAAGATCTCAAATTTGTTGTCTTGGATAAACTCTTATTTTGAAAGAAGCTTCCAATTATATATGTATGCTTTCGATTTAAGTTCAGAAAGGCAGCTGCGGATTGTCGTCAGCGTACTGACATGTCTTAGTCCTAGGAAAAATGTTACAATTTGAAATTAAAGCTAGTATTGCAATATATTCATGGGACGTCACACGAATATTCTACTGTTGGGTCTGCAGTTTAGTACTGCCTCTGGGATTCTTATATTGTGCAAGTGCATATGGTTAAAAAAAACTACGGCTGAGGATAGTCGTTTATATATTGTATCTATAAATGATACAAGGGGCGTTCAATAAGTAATGCAATACATTTATTCCTGAGAGCAGGCTGCTTTTATTCAGGATTACAATACACCATGTCATTCCCCACTCTTCTGGCTACTAAACCCTATTTTTAAACACAATCTCCGTTAACCTTACTAGGAGGGACGGTAAGTTCGGGTAGTACCACTCTACTGGTTTGTTGTGCTGCGTTAATAACCTCCCCATTATCCATTTACTGCTTCCCGCGGAGTGCATCCTTCTTTGGGACAAAATGGTTCAAATGGCTCTAAGCACTATGGGACTTAACATCTGAGGTCATCAGTCCCATAGACTTAGAACTACTTAAACTTAACTAATCTAAGGACATCACACACATCCATACCCAAGGCAGGATTCTAACCTGCGACCGTAGCAGCAGCGCGGTTGCAGACTGAAGCGCCTAGAACCGCTCGGTCACAGCGGCCAGCCGCCTTTGGGACAAACAGGATGTCGGAAGGTGCGAGATTCGCGATTTAGGATGGATGAGGACGAACAGTTGCGTGAACTCCTCTCTGATGCGAAGACTAGTGAGAGGCGTTGCGTTTTCATGGAGATGTTTGGTTGTGATCCATCGATCACCTTGAATGAGAATGTCCAAACGTTACAACAATGCAGGATTCGCAAGCATGTGCGACAGGCCGGTAAGCGGGAGTTTGGACGGATTTGCGACGTTGTTGCAATGATGACAGATTCCTCGGCCAACGATTCAACGTGCTTTTGTTCACTGGCGTGTCTGCGTAGGCGTTCTGAAAGCACTTATGAATGTCTGCGACGCTTTGGTTTTCCGCCGAAAGAAACTCGTTGATAGCTCTATGCTTGGAAAGCACCTCCGTGAAAGAAGCCATTTTGAAAGCTATGTATAACGTCGGCACCTAAGAGTACTTCATGAAACTATAGGGGCCGATGTGAGAATATTCCACTTTGTCCCACAACAAATTACGCATTTTTAAACTGAAATTGACAAAGATAAAAAAGTTGTTGCGTTACTTATTGAAAGCCCTTCGTAATATGAGAAACAATGAATAGATGTCATCGGGACGTTATATTCACAACTTGCTCGTGACAAATATACCAAACACGAACTTACTTGGAAACTGACGGTGTGCGTTAGCGATATCTCACTCATCTACACTGATGAGCCAGAACATTACGAGCACCTGCGAAATAGCTCGTTTCTCCGTCTTTGGAACGAAATACATCACTGACTCTGCCTATCGAGGATCCGAAAGTTTCTTGGTATGTTTGTGGAGGAATGTGGCATTAGATGGCTATGCACAGGTCATTTAATTCCCGTAAATAACGAGCCGCTGATTTGTGTAACCGGTGAGGGCACCCGATAGCTACCCAGATGGGTTCCATAGGATTTACATCAGGCAAATTTGGTCGCCGAGAGGTCAATGTGAGCTCACTATAATGCTCCTTCGCAGATGTCAGCGTGTCTTCGATTACTACCATAGGTCCCATACAAGCGCAGCAGAATGTCTCCCATAGCGTAACACTGCTTGCATCAGCCTGCGTCCGTGGCGCGCTGCACCTTTCGAGCCGCCATTCATCTCTATGACGGCTTTGAACCCTCAACCTAATGTAGCAAAAATGTGATCCACCCGAAGAGCCAACACGTTTCCATTGATCGACGGTCGAATCTGGATGGTCCCGTGTCAACTGCAATCGTAATTGATGTCGTTAGGTCAACACAGGTTGGGGGTGGTCTGCTGTGGAGGTCCATGTTCAACATCGTACGGTGAACGGCGTGCTCCGAAATACTTGTGCTAGCACCAGCATCGTCCTCTTTCGGCAGAGATGCCACAGTTTCACTGTCCTTGTACCCCTTTCCGTAGATGCTCAGGACAGCAGCACGTGATTGTTAGAATATTCGCTTGTGTAGTGTTGGGCAGTTGGATGTGAACAGCGCGTAGCGTTGCGCAGTTGGGGGTGAGCCGCCAGTAGTGGTGGATGTGGAGAGAGAAATGGCAGAGTTTTGAGAGCGGACGATCTGGACGTGTGTCCATCAGAAAAAGGAAATTTGTAACACTATTAAGGTAAATACATTGTTTGTTCTCCGTCAAAATCTTTCATTTGCTAACTATGCCTATCAGTAGTTAGTGCTTTCCGTAGTTAGAATCTTTTACTTAGCTGGCAGTATTGGCGCTCGCTGTATTGCAGTAGTTCGAGTAACGAAGATTTTTGTGAGGTAAGTGATTCATGAAAGGTATAGGTTATTGTTAGTCAGGGCCATTTTTTTGTAGGGATTATTGAAAGTCAGATTGCGTTGAGTTAAAAATATTGGGTGTCAGTTTAGTGTTGATCAGAATAAGTAAAGAGAGAAATGTCTGAGTACGTTCAGTTTTGTTCAGCTGTTTGAAAATCAAATAACGTAGAGGTTTACCAGCACAGTCATTTATAAATTTTTTCCTAAGGGGATGTTTCAACTTTTGTTACCGCATCGCATGCTCGCAACGCCACCAGGTGGCATCCAACGTCGCTTTGGGCAGTGGTCATCATGTTTGGCTGGTCAGTGCAAGTTCAGAAACAGCTATAATCATTTTCTCGCATGAATTCTCATTCAGCGGCGGAGTGTGCGCAGATTTGTAACTCCCTGTCAGATTAAAACTGTATACAGAACTAGGACTCGTGCAAAGATGCCAAGTTCCAAACTCGGTCCAGTAAAAATTTTTAATAGCCAGAAAATTTCAGCCATAATTTCTCTTCAGAAGTTAGAAGTGACACTTTTATGTGAAACTCATTCAAGATTTTTTTTATTATACAGTGAATGAATGAGCAACAAGAGTAGTACATCAGCAGTTCAGAGACTTTTTTGATAGATCCTCATGAATCTTAAATAAAGTGAAAGAGCTGTGGTCCAGATGTTAGATTATAATGTATATGTTCTGTACTAGAAATGGTCGTACCGAACAGTATTATTGGTGGTCTCTAGAATGAGCTTGAAGATGCAATAAAAGTATCTCGTAAACGACTGTATATGAGTTAATAAACTTTCGTGGGCAACAGAAGTGAAGACAACATGTTCTGTCTTCCTGCCGTCCTGCGATCAGTAAAACATCATAGTTAGCGACTAATAAGACTCTCACAGTTCTACAGCGTCTGAAATACTCTGCAGCGTTGAATTTGTCACCTCCACAAGGTTGAAAATAAATAAATAAATAAATTCTAACGTCTCCGTAAGCTCCTACATTTGGTGGGAGTTGTATTTCAAGCAATATAATTACTAAGTAAACGATAAATCCGTTGCGCTGCTGATCCATGACTATCCATCTTTACATATTACCAACATTTTATCTCCACTAGGACCACACGAGGTGCACATATCGCATTAGCAGTAAATACGATATTCTTGTAGAGGACTTGCACGTGTTACACACACACACACACACACACACACACACACACATACATACAATCAAGTAAAAAATCCCTATGCGAGTGAAGCTTATTTAACACTGTGTAATGCTGACGTGCGATCACACCACCAGTTTTATTCAAAGTCTCTCCGTCCGACTACAAAACCAATGTTTGTACAGCAGAGACCAGCGCTATTATATTACGACTGTGTGATCTCACTTCTCAAACAGCAATTCCACATCAGGCCTTTAGAAACGCAGTGCATCCCCATGCGATAATGGAATTAGTCATTTATCGTATTAACGCTCTATGACCTGGCAGAGGCTCCTTTTATGTGGGTTCTGCTTCTTCTTGCGCCTTTTTTTCTCGCGTCGGCGCAGGTTCAGCGTGATTTTTGATGAATTTGGCATGATCAGTTTAAGAGGTCACCGTATGTCTTTCCTTTCGCCACCCCATTCACTCCTGAGACGGAATATGTGCACCCCAACGGGCTATGTCTAGTGTTTTTCATGTGCAAGTGAGCCAAAGGTACCAAATTATGTAAATTAAGGGTTGAGGTGGGAGAAATGACAGGAAAGCGAAGGAGCTGATGATATCGGTTGCTCTGGGACGTTATGCGAAACCAGCGGCGACGAGTGAAAAATGTGTGCCGGATCGGGACTCGAACCCGCGACCTCCTGCTTACTAGGTAGTTGTGTTAACCACTGCGTCATTCGCACACAGCGTTAATCACAGATGCAAGGACTATTTGGCGCGCTACCCGGCTGACCCACAGTCACACCACCAATTTGCAGTCCCTGCATATCCTCTGTGCTTCCTAATTTTAGATGCCCACTGAACCTAACCTAACCTAACGTAAGTCGAAAGTAAGTATGTATCCGTATTGAATGTCGTGAATTCATTCCCCATCGAAGCGAATCAGTTCTGTAAATGAATGCTTGGTGTCTTTTCTTTCGGACACATCCGAAAGAACACACACAACGATTTCTCATGAAGGTTCCTAAATGTGCATAGTGCAACTGCGGCGGGACTTAGATACAAATACCATTATTCACTTAGCGGGCTATGGAAACCACCTTAAAACGGCATCCAGGCTGGCCGGCATACAGACTCGCGTCGTTAATTTGTCGGGTGGATTTGATCCTGGGTTGGCGCACCTCCGCGTCCCTGAAGCGTCCCTTTAATGCGCATGGCTAACGGGCGGGTTGATTTATGAGAGTTCTAACATGGAATAAATTACAGAAAAAAGGAAACAGTTTCTTGATGTCCTCCAGATGCTTTTCTTTATTAACTAAACCAGTTGTCGACTTACTACACTATCATTAGATTACGAAAGACTACCGTAGCTGCAGATACAATTGCCTTAGATTAGAGATGCAAAGTTTACGACATTTTAAGTCCTAAACTTTTTTTAAATATATAATATTGTCAGTTCCACTTCGATACCTCTGAACACATTTTTGGTGAGAATTATACTGGAATTACGCATAAAATGTAAACAAAACGTGTTACAGCTAATCATTCACTGAAGGCACTGTCTTGTTGATGTAGCGAGTCTCCTCTGTTTCGTGCTATCCGCACCATGTTGATTCAGCTTTTAAAGTTCGTTCCACTGAACTCATTTTAAAAACCATGTGGACATTGCCCAGCTCAGTGACATTTGCCATGAAATTTTTCTTGTACGATATCATTTAAGTCACAGCGCCAAATCCGGTGCCTCGTCACTGCTTTTTGTATGTTATTAACCAGTCTCGATTTTCCACCGATTTCTTTTAGCACAACCTCATTAGAGTTTCTTTCTCTCGAGTACGTTTTTTGTCACTCACTTCCATTTTTTAAAATTTTTCTGTCTCGTTATGTTTCTTTACATTTTGCCTCTGATACTTTCAATTTTCGCAGGAGTCGGCCATTCGCAGTCGTAGCGCTCCAAACACACGGACTGACAATATTTTTCCTAGTTTCTGTACTAAGGTGGCTGCTCGTGAACATACTACTTTCATTTATGAATGCTTGATTAGTCATTACGACCATTCTTTTGAAATTCGTTTGGCTCTTCTATCATCACCAGTTACTGACTACCCAAATATCAGAACTCATTTAACCATTTCATTAGTGTGTGTCGTATTCCGATGTTGATTCTCAAATGCTTGGTTACTTTATCTGTCACCATGGTTTTTGTTTTATGTGCATATATGTTTAGCGTACGGTTAATTAGGGCATCCATATGTATGTGTAATACGTAATTCATTTTTTTCTTCTTTTTAGTCTACAGGGATAATCAGGGAATCTAATATTAGCGAATGATTGATACCCGTCATTAATAAAAGGCATGTGCAGCAGAAAGAAAACTGCATTATCAAATTGAAAAAGCATGTCAGGAGGTTCAAGCAATACTTCGGTAATCGAATAACGATCTTTCCCAATCCAAAATTTAGTACTGGGGAGCTCACAGTACTTAGAAAAGTAGTCGAATGTGTCCATCTTGCTGGACCTTTGGCAGCAGTATTAAAAAGGTCCTCTGAGAAAGCAGTAGAAGCGACGTTCCAAGGAAAAGTTCGACATTTTACGATTTAAGACATTTACTACTTTTAAGGAGTTAGCTTACGGTTGCGAAACCGATAAGCTGCAGTAGTTGTGAATCTACACCTCCATACACATTCTGCAAAGCGCAGTGAATTGCATGGCAGAGGGTACTTAGCATTTTCCCACATGCTGGAGTTTCTTTAAGTTCTAGTTGAGTGCCGAAAGAACGACAGGTTAAATTCTTCTGGGCACGCTGGAAACAGTCTAGTGGTATCTTCGCGGTTCTTTCGCAAACGATATATAGAGGGCTCAAGAGTATCTCTTGAGTCTTTACTTAATGCTGGTGCTTGAAACACTGCAAGTAGTCTTCTGATGGATAATTGGCATTTATCTTCGTGCGTCTGGTAATTAGCATTTCTTAGCGTTTCCGCGACATTACACTGTCTGCCGAACAAACCTATGACTATACGAACCGCTCTTCTTTTGATACTTTCAGCATCCTCTGCTACTGCTACGTGTATGGATCCCAAACATTTGAAAAATGAAAGTGATAATGTCAGTTAAGTTAATTAGTTCCTCAATAGTTTACAACAATTATCTAAATATCCGACGGCATCTTTTAACTATCAAGTCAAAAACTTTCAGTTATCCAGAGGCATCGTGTATGAAGTTGCTACAGAGATATTCATGAAAGTGGAGTCTGTTGCCCCAAGATAGTAAGGCTTGTGTAAATTAGATAAAAAAAGGTGCTCTAATAAGCCCAGGTACGTAGCCCTCAAATTGGCGTCCGTAACGGAGGAGTGTTCAAGCACAGAGCTGTCTGAGTTTCTTTTGGTGGAAAACATGAGCATCGCAGATATTCATAAGCGTTTTCATAATGTCTACGGAGCCCTGGCAGTGAAAAAAAGCTCATTGAGTAGTTTTACGAGGCATCTGTCATCATGCAACAAGGTTGCGCAAACATTTCCTGTTTCCCTCTTGGCGGCCCGCCGAAGAGAGCTGTGACTGCTGCAACGTTGGAACGTGCGGACACTCTCACTCGAGGTGATCAACGGATGACGATTAAACACATCGCTGCTCTATTGGACGAATCTTCTGGTTGTACTGACACACTCGTCCGCAAGTTGGGACAGTGGAAGGTGTGTGCCCGCTGGATTCCGCCTAACGGAAGATCATAAAAAGCATAAAAAGTAGGACCATCTGTGCTGAATTGCTTGCACGTTAAGAGGTTGAGGAACTTCGCCTTCTCCATGTCAATGCAAGCCTCAGACAAGTCTGCGAATCCGAGAAGAGCTCACAAAACTTCATTGGACTATTCACTTTGAGTCACTCTACAATACGCACCTTCCATCTGTTTGCTCCAGTGAAGGATGTCCTCCACAGGAAAGCAGATCATGAATGATTGGGAAGTTATTGATGCAGCAAGACGTTGACTCCGACGTCGATCAGTAGACTGGTGCTATGCGGGCATGCAGGACCTCCACCAAGATGGCGTATGGCCGTTGCATTGAACGGAGGTTCTTTGTAGGTACTGGCACTGTAATTGAATGCATTACGGGACGCGAAGCCTTCAACCGTAGAGGTCGTCCAGTCTATTCGTTAGAGAGGACAGAGTCCATTTAAACTCTGCGAGGCCAGCTGAGGAGTTGGCTGCATACGGATGAGAGTATGGTATATATATATATATATATATATATATATATATATATATATATATATATATATATATATATATATATTAGCTGCGATGTCGCCAGTTTGGCACCCCGCTTAGCCGTCGCCATTGAACTGGTTTACTCAACCTCTCAGGCGATCGGAACGGTCCCCGGCGTGATACCTGAAGTTCTGAACACATTTAATTTTCTTCTTTTTCTTCCACATCAAATTATTGTACCTTTAACAACTTGCGATTACAGTAAAGCTATTAAAGACGGCGCAGAAATTGAGTGAATAATAGTGAAAAAGTTGTCAGTTAAACGTTTTTGGTATTAGGATTTGTCCTAGCTTTCGAAGGAAAACAAAGAAAAACCAAACTGATGACTGTTGTACTGGCAATTGACCACGGCTTCTTTCGCTTGGAGCCGAGAGTTTCAGCTTTGCACTGCCTTCTGGTTTTGTCCATTTTAAATGGTTTTACGGAAGCCTGCGACTGTGAAAACAATGGGTTTGTTTATAAATAATTTTTGTGCTACCGATCACGATTTTCTTTTATTCATATTACACACGACGCATTTCGGGAAATGATTCCCATTTTCAAGTGGGTTTTCTCTTTGTAATATGCAATTTTTACGTAATATTTTCGAAATGTGAGTTTCTGCTTAGCTTTGTTGACTGTACTGCAATATACGTAATATTTTCGAAATGTGAGGTTCTGCTTAGCTTTGTTGACTGTACTGCAATATATAGAAAACGTGAAATTTTTAGTTAGTTATCAAATTTCGCCGCTAACTACATACAACAATCGATAACTATCTAAAAATTGCCCTTTTTTATGTATTGCAGTAGAGTCAACAAAACAAAGCAGAACCTCACATTTCCAAAATATCACGTAAAAATTACGTAAAAATAGCACAGCACAAAGAGAAAACACACTTGAAAATGGGAATCATTTCCTAAAACGCGTCGCGTACAATACGAATAAAAAAATCGGGAACTGGTAGCAGAAAAGTTATTTATAAACATATCCATTGCGCTGCCTTGCTGCGTAAGTAGGATGGCAAACCAGTCGAAACGCTTCTTCAAGGCGACACTCTAGTTCAGTTGATACTCCCGAAAAATTTCGTCGGTGACATTCATCATGAAAATTTCCTTTGATGTACCTGCATATGCTTTCTCGACGCAATATTTTTTGGTAGGCTCCTCTGGTTTGCTGCCGGATTCCAAAGTCAACACGGGTCAATATTTCGGCAACCCAGCTGCCCTCAAGCTTCAGGAGAAATCATAGATTGTGCCCTTCATCACTCACGCTAAGGAATATCTTCTTAAGACTGGAATAATTTTAAGGAGATTCGAAATCAAGTGTGTCTTCCACCCACCTGTCAGGATTTTTAACTTAAGAAGCCTTGCATAAACACAATTCCGCGTCATTGTCGGAAGGCCTACATTTCAGGACTGGATCACGGAACATTGGCGTCACATTAGACAACAGCCTGCGAAATCGGCAGTAGCGGTACATTGTTTGATCCACGGACAGGGGATAAAATTTGAAAAGACCCTGGCAGTTGCCAGTACGTCCAGTTTTGGAAGAGTATGCGGAAGCAATTGGAATTAGGTCAGCAGACAGTCTGGTTAATAGGGACAAGAGTTTCCTCTTAGCAGGACGTGCAATGCTGCACTACCTCGCATCAAAACATAACTTTCTTTGGTGCAGCAAGCCCCTGTGTATGAGGATTATCTTTGAGTGTCATATATTGCTGTCGCCAGTGTTCTACTAGCTGCGGTGTCACAAGCGCAATCTTTGGTTGGAGGGCGGAAGGGGGGGGGGGGGGGGGGGGAAGCTGTCAGCGCTTGTGGTGGGCGACATATGCGATACGTACGATACGGGGGCCTATAGAGGGCAGTCAGACACAGTGATGGTGTTGGAGGATAGGTTGTGCTGCGGAATAATTGTTAAGAAAAAAATCGATACGTTTCACCGTTTCCGAATTAATTAGCATTGAAGTTAGCCAATCTGACCTCTGGGGGCGCAAATTCAAGCGGCCCGCCAGATACAGTTAGCGTCAGTTGTTATCATAGCGTAGACGATAGCGCACGAGCCTTTGGCTAGGATTCGATACCTCCTACGGTCCCCTGTCCAATTTTTGTATCGCTTTCCTGTTCTTTTTTAGGAAACAAAACGAGGAACACATTTGACGACACCGTTTCTGGTGGGTACCTTAAATTTGCGCGTGCAGTGGCTTGATTGGCTCACTTGAATGGCGATTAACTCGGAAAAAGTACAACATGTCTAATCTTTTCTTAAAAATTATTTCTCAACAAATCCTACCCTGCAACACTGTTACAAGCTTATCAAAATGTTTCAAACGACCTTGTATAGGACGACGGTTTCCAGCCTTGGTATCAGTTTTCAGTGGGAGCCAGCAGCTGCAGCAGCGTCTCTCCTGAAGATGGAGACCAAGTGGCCCAAATATTTAGTCTTTAATTTCGTTGGATTGAACAAGGAGAGCTATCAGTAACGTCAGCAGGTACAGAAGGAAGGAATATGACGTCTCTTAGACAGAGCACAAGCTCGGATTACAAGAATGTGAGGAAAGAAGCCGGACGAGCACTTTTCAAAGAAACAATCCCGGCATTTGCCTGGTGCGATGTAGGGCTACCACGATAAACCAAAATCTGGATGGATGGAAATTTGAACCGTCGTCCTCCCGAATGCGAGTCCATTGTGCTAAAAAGTGGGCCACCTAGTCACTGTGTCTAAGGTTTCAGTTAACGTTATTAGATGCAACTCATTAATGAAAAGCCACAAGATAGCAACCAACGAACTCTTTTAAACGCTGCAACTACAGTAAGACTCCTCTCCCCTATGCAATTTGGGTGGCGCCCGGATTCAGTTCCAGCGTCCTCGTGGGGCAGATGCCTGGCTTTAGGCGCTCGCTCCATCGGTACTAGATGGTTGGCAGCGTGTAGACTTGGGCAGCTCCTGTTTTTTGGAAACCGAGCTAGTAAAACTTCGAGTGCACCTCACCCTACTTTCACTATGTGCCTGGACTTCGTTCGTGTTAGATATTGCTGGAGACGAGTCATCCTGCGTAGGGCAAAGAAGATGAACTGACACTAGAAGAGCCGTTAACCTCGCGTGTCCATCTTGGTCTGTTTTCCGATGCAGACTGGTGTGCATATTTAGCAAGTGTTAGCGAACAGATGAAGTCAGGCGTTCCTCCGTGCATTAAGCAATGTTGTACGGAACATGAATATCACCAACTGCGTCGCGATGTTACAAGTATTTCACCTCCGCCATAGCTGCGCAACGCGACATTCTGCAGCCTACACTCGGAGCTTCGAAGCAAAGCCAGGTGAATAACCTATGTCAGGAGTTCAGTACCTGCCGCGCCTACCCTTGCTGTTTCCAACCACTTACCAACACTTCTGCCTTGGGTAACAGACTTTCAATGTCTCAAAGTGTGTGTGAGGCTATGGTCAGAAACAATGACCATTGTGCTGACTACCTTGCTTGTGATAAGGACAGATGTTATTTTCAATTTATGATTAAAATTTCTGTTAGTGATTCCCATGAATCATTAAGATGCGGTACCCATTTTTTACAGTAAACAGTTCTATATTTTGTCAGTGTTTACCGTTCTGGACGAGTCTCGTTGGTTATTAAATAATACAATGGTGTTATTTCCCACATACATGGCCGATTATTATATTAGTTTGCTGAACCCGCTATCCTGGTGCTCCAATTTTTTATGCTATGCATTTATCCCAGCCACGGTTATATTGTGGAACAAAATTCCCATGTCTGTAAATACGTGATGGATCTGATTGCGAAATACCACCAGTTTTAGAAGAGGAGCAGTTTTGTTGCCGAGCTCTAGTCGGCGCGGAGAAACAGGCAGATAGGGAGACCATTACGTCTGGCCGTGACGGAGAAAGCGACTCCCTGCTGGCCTTTCATTCTCGAGGAGCAGCAAACGCCTTCACAGGGGAGGAAAGGTCATTCCTGCCACAGCCGACAGCCAAACAAGCACATTTATAATAGAAACCTCATTCATTCAGTTGTAATTCAACAATCGGCCTTGTGAAAAGGAACTAGAAACTGTATTTGGCTCTGAGCACTGTGGGACTTAACATCTGAGGTCATCAGTCCCCTAGAACTTCGAACTACTTAAACCTAACTAACCTAAGGACATCAAACACATCCATGCCCGAGGCAGGATGCGAACCTGCGACGGTAGTAGTCGCGCGGTTCCGGACTGAAGTGCCTAGAACCGCTCGGCCACACAGGCCGGCTAACTGTACTTATTTTACCCCACTGGGCCTGGCAAGGGATATGGGTGGGGGGACTAAAGACACCTGGAAGTTTCCATTCCACATGTGAGAGCGTCTGACAGTAATCAGGAGCTAAGTCGGGAAATTTATAGCCTGACGTCACAGTTTGGCCAGTATCCGGGAGTTTCTTCAACTTCTTAATTCTATACAGCGCAACATAGGAGGGTTATTCGGAAAGTAAGGTCTGATCGATCGTGAAATGGAAAACACCGTGACAATACGATGAAGCTTTGCACAGATGATTTGGGCAGTGTCTCTGGTATAACCGTCGATCGCGTCACGTCTTTGGCGTCGCGTCGCTCTTTTCGGTTCTGAGCGCACAGTGAGCATGTGAGATGCCTCGAAAAACGTCTCCCCCCAACTATGAATGTCTGTGACAGATTTCGCCTGATTTCATGCAGCCCACACAACGTAACTGTCATGCGTTTCCCTCTTCATTACAGTCCTCGGCCGCACACTGCAGGGGCCATGAAGACGTTCCTGTAGCTTTCTCGATGGGAAGTGTTTGACCACTCACCGTACAGCCCGGACTTGGCTGCCTCTGATTTTCATTTCTGCTCAAATGAACCGCTTGTGTGAAGACAACATTTTGGCACAGACAACAAGCTGTACATCAGCGTAGGAAATTGGCAGAAATCACAGGCAGCTCAGAAATCAGAGGCAGCTGCCTTCCATGACGAGCGTACTGGAAAGCTGGTCCACTGCTGTGATAAATGTCTCAGTAGGAGGCGCGAATACATAGGGAAGTATCTGGAAGGCGTAGCCAACTGTTGCAAATAAAAATTTTTAAAGCATTTTTGGTTTTCACTGTGGCTGCCATTTTGCGACTGATCGGACGTTACTTTCTGAATAGCCCTCGTAAAATTTGTTACGGAGAGAAAGGTGGTAATTCGCCGGTCTTAGACGTAAAATAAAGTTTCTCTGTATCTAAAATGATTAGCAAATCAAAATTTAAATTGTAAGACTACCTCTCTTTTATTTTGATTAGTTAAATAATATTGTTTAAGGGAAATCTGTCGATATTTCAAGTGTTACAAGATCACTTTTTGAACGATAGTGAGTAGCACAACAGACATAGCTTGCCGCCTGTAGAGGCAAGCACGCGTCCGCCTCTGGCTCGGTGCAATTACCACGGCGTGATTCACTTATTGTTGGTTCCTGCGGGAGGGGAAAGTTGGCAGGGGCGACTGGAGCCCGCGGCGACCAGAAGGGTTTCTCACTTGACGGGCTCGGCTCTGCGCTTCACACCGTTCCGTCTCCAAATCACGAATGCAGTCCTCGCTGTACGGGGGATGTGGGAGTATTAGGGCAGTTGTCGAGCAGTAAGTGGCATGGCAATTTGTAGAACAGTGCGGGATTGGTCTGCAAGTTCACCAGCGTAGCCTGGCGAAGCCTGTATGCCGAGAGGTGGCACACGAAACAAGAAAATTATCCGAATATCGTCGGCCAGCATTAGTGCAGGCTTCAACACGCGGTCACACTGGATCTCGACTGCGTAGTTTTTGCGCCTAAATAATCGTCTTTCCATTAACATGTGTAAGTAGGCTGTTTATGTTTTCTCTATGTAAGTAGGCTGTTTATGTTTTCTTATTGGCAACGTTACGTAGCGCTCAATATGAAAATCACTGGCTGTGCTGTGTGCAGTCTGTGGCTGCTTTGCATTGTTGTAATACTCGCCATTGTAGTGTTAGGCAGCTGGCTGTGAACAGCGCGTAGCGTTGCGCAGTTGGAGGTGAGCCGCCAGCAGTGGTGGATGTGGGGAGAGAGATGGCGGAGATTTGTAATTTGTCATGAACTGCTATATTTATATATGATGATATCAAGGTAAATACATTGTTTGTTCTCTACTAATATCTTTCATTTGTTAACTATCCCTATCAGTAGTTAGTGCCTTCCATAGTTTGAATCTTTTATTTAGCTGGCAGTAGTGGCGCTCGCTGTATTGCAGTAGCTTGAGCAGCGAAGATTTTTGTGAGGTAAGTGATTTGTGAAAGGTATAGTTTAATGTTAGTCAGGGCCATTCTTTTGCAGGGAATTTTGAAAGTCAGATTGCGTTGCGCTAACAAAATATTGTGTGTCAGGTTAAGCACAGCCATATATAAATTGTTCAAAGGGGACGTTTCATACATGAAATGCTATACGTAATCCGCGCGAGAATTTTATTAGAACAGCAAGATGGAAATTTTACCTGTGTGTTTTTGTTCAGTCCCTCTGTTGCGTAACTAAAGGCAATAGGTGTAGTGCACAAAAAACGCTTGAGACATTCGCGACGTCATTGTAGTGGGTTCTAACAAGCCTAAATTTAAGTCTGCTGGAGGTCGAGCAGGGACTACAACGTACAAAAAATACACTGATGAGACCAAACACTTTAACAGCCTGTCTAATAGCTTGTTTATCCATCTTTGGAACGAAATAGTTTACTGATTCTGCGTATCAGGGATCCGACAGCTTGTTGGTAGGTTTGTGGAGGAATGTGGTATCAGATGTCTACGCACAGGTAATGTAATTCGCGTAAATAACGGACCGCTGATTTGTGTACGCGGAGATGGCATCTGGCAACGATCCAGACGGGTTCCGTAGGATTTACATCAGGCAAATTTGGTGACCGAGATATCAATGTGAGTTCACTATGATGCTCCTCAAACCACTGCAATACGGTTCTGGCTCCGAAACACGGACAGTTATACTGCCGAAAGAAGACATCGCCGTCGGGGAAGACATCAAGCATGAATGGATGTCGGTGGTTGGCAGCTGTCAGTGTGTCTTCGATTACTACCACAGGTGCCATGCAAGTGCAGAAGAATGTCTCCCGTAGTATAATAATGCCCTCACCAGACTGTCCGTGGCGCTCTGCATGTTTCGAGCCGCCGTTCACCTGGATGACGGGTTTGTGGAGACGAGCATCGACATAGTGTAGCAGATATGTGATTCACCGAAGAGCCGATATGTTGTCATTGATCGACGGTCGAATCACGATGGTCCCAGGCAAACTGCAATCGTAATTGACAATGTCGTTTGGTCAACATGTGAACACGTAGGGATGGTCTGCTGCGGAGTTCCATGTTCAATAACGTATGATGAACGGTGTGCACCATCATTGTGCTCTTTCGGTAGAGACGCCACAGATCGCCATCTATTCTACTTTGCAGAGCAGACAAACATGCGAACCCAACCATTCACCGCCTAATTGTAGTTTCACTGTCCTTCTACCTCTTTCCGTAGATGCAGACAACAGAGGCCCGTGAACATTCCATCAGCTTTGCCGTTTTAGAGATACTCGTTCACACCCTCTGCGCATTAATAATCTGCCCTTTCTTGAAGTCGCTTACGTCTAAAGATTTCCCCATTTGCAACCGATATCTTTGCTAGGATGATCCCTTCTCCATCTGTGCTCCGACTACACACTTCTGTTACCGCGTCACTCTCAATATACAATGAACTATTAACATCGATACAGCTCTAACTTCTAAAACAACTAGCGCTGCTGGACCTGAATTAATATGATGCTGTCCTCTCAGGTGATGATTAGAGATTGGTGCTGAGCGGCACTGCGCTTTGACATAAGCACTCTTCTGTCAGCGGGGGCGTACGGAACTTCTCGAGGCCACGTCTACGTCTAGTCTATTAGTCGATGCTGCAACTGTCCTTACTTGTGATTCCATCGTGAGGTACCAACTTTGACAAGAGACATTATTCTTCGGACAACATCACAATAGGAGCACAGGGCAAACTTGCTGTACGCCCTCGCCCAACCAATCAATAACACTGCATTTTTTTTTTGCTTAATCCTCATCGCTGCTTAGCCTCTTCATTCGTTTCTTTTCCTAATGAACACGATTTCACAATGAACTAAAAGATACACATTCCAGTATTCCTTTTTCTTGTGAGACAGATCACAAACATAGAACAACATACTCATTGCTAACAACGATAACGCGATTACATTTTCATTGTTTTTATTGCCGATCAGTGTATAGCAGTAACAAACAAAAGAACAAACTCAACAAGTGGAATATACACTTTAGTTGTGTTGGCTCACTTTGCATAACGAGACTGGTCCCATGTAGTAGCCGAAAACACTACATAAAGTCGATTAGACTATCCTCATTATTTCATTTTATGCGTCTCTTCTGTTTCCTTCGTAGAACCCTCCAATTATTCGGCTCCATTTAGAAGCCGAAAACATGACAGATAGACTGTAAATTAGAATCACCTCATGATTTCAATGATTCTCCTCCTCATCCTTTGTAATGCCCTCCAATCCTTCCCTTCAGCTTCCTCCTCCTCCTCCTCCTTCTTCTACCCCTACCTGCTTCGCCCTCCCTCTTCCAAGAAGTGTGTGGGATCTATATCAGATACGTCTAACTGTGGGTATTGAACATGTACAAGAAAGGGTGACACGAACTGTCACAGATTTGTTTTACCTATAACGAAGTGTCACGGAGGTGTTTCAAAACCTGAGTTGATAGGTACTTGAAGATAGACCCCAACTATCCCCTCAGAGTTTACGAAGAGATTATTAAGAACCAGCTTTAATTGATGAATCTAGCAGCGTAGTATAGTTACCTACGCATCGCTCCCTTAGGGATCGTGAGGACAAGATGAGACTGCAGCGCGCACAGAGCCATTTAAACAATCATTCATCCCGCGCTCCAAACGCTAATGCAACGGAAAGAAACCCCTTTACATGGTAAAACAGAAAGTACCCTCTACCATTTGCTTTATAGTAGAGTATGAATATTGATATAGATGTAGTGATACATTGATGTATAATTGGCGCTATCGGGACGTATGGCCATATTGTTCTTACAGTAGTGGAATGTCAATTATGTCGATACAAACGTAAGGACTACACCCAATCCCCTACGGGAGAAAATCTCCAGCCCTTCCGGGAATCGAATCCAGACCCCTTCAGACAGCAATCCCCTGCGCTGACTGCACAGCAAGTGGGGCAGTGCAAGGTTGAATGGTGCCTGGTGGCATTTCAGGCACGTGATTTAGTAAGGAAAGTAAATAAGCGGAGCAGAGACGAGTGGGAAATTATTCTAGTGATCATATGGATTGCAAATGGGCAATTCCACTGACATCAGAGACTGACAAAGGGCAGATCGTTGTGGCCTGGGGCCTGGGAACTAGCACCTTGGAAACGGCGGTGGTGGTCAGCAGTTGCTACTGTCGTGTATAGCCTCCGGAAGATGGTTGAAGATCGGTGAATCCACAAGTAGGTGTTGGTCGTCCACACCTCATCTTAGAACGTGGGGGGGTCTACGTCTTCTGTAAAACAGAATACGCGGTGATCTGTGGAAAATCTGACGACAGGATAAATGCTGGTGCAGGCACAGGTTTCTCGGCTCACACCTTCGGTTCCCAATTTGATCGAAGGACATCGTCAGTTATGACTGCAGAGGACACGGGACCGTCGAGATTGGTCTGCGGATCAATGGAAACATATCGCCTGGTAGGATGAATCATGTTCCTTGTCACACCATTTCAATGACAATTTTTTACACTCAATCACCCAGGCAAAAGGCTGCTTGAAAGGTACACCGTTCCACGTACGCAGCACGGTGAGTTCTGCATTTAAATATGGGGGTATTCACCCTCTGTGCTAGTGATCGAAGGCAACATGGTTCAGATTGCTCTAAGCACTATGGGACTTAATATCTGAGGTCATCAGTCCCCTAGACTTAGAACTACTTAAACCTAACTAAACTAAGGACATCACACACATCCATGCCCAAGGCAGGATTGGAACCTGCGACCGTAGCAGCAGCGCGGTTCCGGACTGAAGCGCCTAGAACCGCTCGGCCACAGCGGCTGACTGATCGAAGGCTCTACGACAGCTATAGACCATGTGCACGTTATTGCACCACATGCATCTCTTAATTCTTAATGTTTTCGATTTTTACGATGCCTTCCACCAGCAGGATAACTGAATGTACGAGAGGTATTCAATAATTACTGCAACACCTTTTTTCTCGGTCAGTTTTGGTTGAAAAATTGCGGAATTTGTTGTGAGACATCGTGGAATATTCCAGTCTCATCTCCTATCGTTCCATGAAGTTCCGATAGGGGGCATTGCTATACGTAGCCTTGGATATGGCGGGTGTAGCGGAGGCGTGTTCCAAGGAGAAAGCTGTCATTGAGTTTCTTTTGGCGGAAAACCAAACCATTGCAGATATTCATAGGCACTTGCAGAATGTCTATGTAGACCTGGCAGTAGTCGAGGCGTCTGTCATCATCACAACAACATCACGCAAACCTGATCGGTTTTACATACGCAGGCGGCAGCACACATCTGTGACTCCTGCGATGTTGGAACGTGCAGACACTCTCATCCGACGTAATAGATGGATGACAATCAAACATCTCGCTGCTCAGCTGGACGTGTCTGTTGGTATGCTAACACCCTTGTCCAGCAGTTAGGGTACTCAAAGATATGTCCCCACTAGGACAGTGTCTTGAAAGGAGGATATAAGATGAACATCAACAAAAGCAAAACAAGGATAATGGAATGTAGTCTAATTAAGTCGGGTGATGCTGAGGGAATTAGATTAGGAAATGAGACACTTAAAGTAGTAAAGGAGTTTTGCTATTTGGGGAGCAAAATAACTGATGATGGTCGAAGTAGAGAGGATATAAAATGTAGACTGGCAATGGCAAGGAAAGCGTTTCTGAAGAAGAGAAATTTGTTAACATCGAGTATAGATTTAAGTGTGAGGAAGTCCTTTCTGAAAGTATTTGTATGGAGTGTAGCCATGTATGGAAGTGAAACATGGACGATAATTAGTTTGGACAAGAAGAGAACAGAAGCTTTCGAAATGTGGTGCTACAGAAGAATGCTGAAGATTAGATGGGTAGATCACATAACTAATGAGGAAGTATTGAATAGGATTGGGGAGAAGAGAAGTTTGTGGCACAACTTGACCAGAAGAAGGGATCGGTTGGTAGGACATGTTCTGAGGCATCAAGGGATCACCAATTTAGTATTGGAGGGCAGCGTGGAGGGTAAAAATCGTAGAGGGAGACCAAGAGATCAATACACTAAGCAGATTCAGAAGGATGTAGGTTGCAGTACGTACTGAGAGATGAAAAAGCTTGCACAGGATAGAGTAGCATGGAGAGCTGCATCAAACCAGTCTCAGGACTGAAGACCACAACAACAACAAGGTTCCTTGTTACTGGATTTCACACCTACAGGAAAGAGACCGCCAAGGAGACCCAAGAAGCGTTGTAGGGATGGACTCCATGAAGATTTAAACCAAGTGTCAATAGATGTGGACGGATGGCGGATAGCAGCAATGGACAGAATACATTGGAGGAGGAAACTTGTAGATTCGTGCGTTCCACTGGGCCTGATGACGTCATCGTCGTCGTAGTAGTAGTAGTAGTAGTAGTACTAGTAGTAGGTTCCTTGCCGCCTACCAGAAGTCCGTAAAGAGCACCAAAAGCAACCTGTGCGGAATTGCTTGCATTTTAAGAGGCTGATCGTGACAAGTTTTGTCGAACATCTTCACAGGCGATGAAACACGGGACCATCACTTTGAAATGGAAATATAACCGCAATCCGTGGAGTGACGTCCTCCGAAGAAAACATTCAAAGAAGCACCCTCAGCCACTAGAGTCATGGCGACTGTTTTCTAGGACTCTGAAGACATTATTGTGTTTGATGTAGTCCCTCATAGTGCAAAGATGAACTCTGAGGTGTATTCTGCTACCGTCAGGAAATTAAAGAAACAACTTCAGCGTGTTCGTCGCCACAAACGTGCATACGAACTTTTCCTTCTCCATGACAACGCAAGGCCTCACACGAGACTGTGTGACCGAGAGGAGCTCGCAAAACGTCATTGGACTGTACTTCCTCATACACCCACAGCCTGGATGTCGCCACTTCCGACTTCCACCTGTTTGGTCCAATGAAGGATGCCCTCCGCGCGAAAAAGTACGTGTATGCTGGGGATGTTACTGATCATCAAGACGTCGCCTCCGACGTCGACCAGTGGAGTGGTACCATGCGGGCATACAGGCTCTCCAAGTAAGGTGGCTTAAGGCTGTTGCACTGGATGGAGATTGAGTCGTAAAATATGGTTTTGTAGCAAAAAGAGCTGGGAATATTATGGTATATTGCAATCCAGAGTGAAACCAACCTGCTTAAGAGAAAAAGTGTTGCGTTACTTACTTAACGCCCATCGTGTTATAAGGCCAGAATCGGGCTACAGTGGTTTGAAGAGCATGAAGATGTTCGATTTGTGGTGCGCTCAACTGCGCGGTCATCAGCGCCCGTACAATTCCCAATCTGTCAAAAGTTCAATCTAGTCACTTTCACAAGTTATGTTGGAATGATGAGAGCAACACCCGGCCGGGAATCGAACGTGGGACCCCGTGATCCAGAGGTAGCAACGCTAGCCACTAGACCAAGAGCTGCGGACTTTGAAGAGCATGACAGTGAACTCACGTTGATATCTTTACCACCAAATGTGTTTGATCTGAGCCCGAGGGAAATCATGTGGGACGCTATCGGAAGCGATCTCCGCGTCCGCAAGCCATCCGACGTTAATTTACGCGAATTGCCTGACCTGTGCGTGAACATCTGTTGGTACGTATCTCCCTAAAACCACCAAGCACTTGTCGAGTCCATGTTACTCAGAATTGCTACTGTGTACCGCTGAAAAGGTAAACCAACGCGCATTTATGCAGGTCATGATTACAGTTTAACTCTTCAGTGTAGATGCAGATGTAGATGTAGTTTTTCTATGTCAGGGCTCGGAACAAGAGACTAGAATTTCAAGATCCCTTGCGTCAAAAATCTCTATTACAATCAAATATATTTTCCCCAGTTTAATCAGTTAAAATCGTGACTACAGCAACACCCACAATGCTGGCTCACTGGCCTGTGGCGGAATTCTCTACGCTACTAACCCTGTTTAGTATCATGGGTCTGGCTATGACAAACGCCGTTCCTAATTATGCAGGAATGAACCTACGTGTCCTTTTCAGACACAAACTCTCGGAAATACTGCACAGAAACATCCACAGCAGCATTGCAAGAAACGAGGGAGGAAAAAGTAAAAAATGGAGAAGTACTGCCCTCAGGAACGCGGTGCGGAGTTCTGGTTTCCTCTGCTGAGCCGCTGTCCGCACGTTTTCCCCGCTGCGTGGAACTTCATTAGCGATGCGGCCTCCTCTTTGTTGCTTATACGAGGCTCACACGGCCGAGTCTGGACAAATGGGAATCCCTCGCCGCGTGCTTTCTTCCTCACAAGGCGTTCCCTCAACGAAAAGTCCATCCCGTGCCACTGACAAAGCAGGTTAAATATACTCACCGCTGTGACTATGTAGACTTTCCCGGCTTATTGAACGATCAAATTCTTGTCGGGTCTTCAGTCGGATAAAACTGTCATCTGCACACAATATTTCCGCGGTCCACCTGGCCATCATCACCAGGGGAGAAATGCTAACAATGGATACCCGCTAAGCAAAACTTGGGATCCTGTTTGATAAGAAGAAACAACGGCGTCTGAATCGGTCGGCGATGAGTAATAATCTTTAATGGTATATCGTTTTTCGACAATATTCTCCACTGGAGGCGCTGCAACTTTTCTTGTGCCAGGGGGCAGCACAACGATTAAACGCATCCGTATTTTACCTTAGCGCATTAGCGTTCGTATTTTCGCTACATATAAAGGTTCCGTCGATCACGGTTTTAATTTGTAATCGGCGAGAGTGGCTTAGCTTTTTTCATCTGACAGTGGCGGCCAGATGGACTGTGGAAGTAGTGTGTGCGGATGACAGTTTGATCCTGAGAAGACCCGACAAGAACTGGATACTCACAGCTGCGAAACACACTACCATTCCAAATAAATATGCAGATAATTTCTTTCTGAGAATTTCCAGTCTAGAGCAAGTCGCGTAAGATCTAACACCCGTTTCATTCAGGCAGCAGTTCAGGATACTGAAAAGACATTTTCGGGAAATGGTAGCACGCAGAGGGGACCATAAGATTATTATACAGCTACTACTATTAACACGTGTATCAAAAAAATATAAGGAAGTAATATTTTGGTGTAACAATGTTGATGTTGAAACTTTTCATGTAAGTATCTGAGAAACTGCTCTAAAACTGAGACCTCAAACAAGCGGAAACCGCAGTTGCTACGTAAACATAGTCCATTGGGGCTGAAGTTCGAAGAGGTAAGCGACACATTAAAATTCGCCTTCGATTCCGGGTCGATGCTTAAATTTTTTTGGCACTTGATACCACTTTGTCTGTTGAAAATACTTTGTGAGAAATGTCATGTCGCGCAGTGTATTGGGATTACGCGTGAAACTAAGAGAACGAACGGGCCAGTTTTGAGTAAGATAATTGTCACATCATTTAAAGTCACAGTGATTTTAAAATAAACCTCCATTTGAGTAACCTAACCAGATGACGCATTGATACAACATTCGACTCCCATTCATGAGGACGATGCTTCATATCTCCGTCCGGCCAGCCTGATTTAGGTGTTTCGTTGTTTTTCTAATTCATTTTAAGCAGATGCTGGCATTGTTCCTTGGAAATTATCACGGTCGATTTTGTTCCTCAGTTCGGAATGTTTCTCCGTCCTTAGTAACCTTCTTATCGATGCCACGCTAATCACCGATGTTCTTTACTTTATTCCCATGATGCTTTTGTCGCAGCGTTCTCACCACCACAAACCAAATCGATAAAACGTTGTCGCAGGGCCTGCCCGGTTTTGTTGACGGCTAAGGGCTCTCCTCGAATGGGCGACAAACATGGAATGCTGTCTGGCACACCAAGGATGACCAAGAACCAGGTCGTCTGTAATGCGACAGTTTCCGCCATTGACGTGATCCAACAGTGCTTCCCGACCCACGGATCGATGGTGCAGCGTCGTGAAGCTGGGATTAGCTGTCACAACTCTGAGCGCTAAGATCATTACTAGAGACGAGATTATATGCATCATAAAAATCTTAAAATATACATGAAAGTGCTTAAAAAATACATGAAAAGTGGTCTAAGGCGCTGCAATCATGGACTGTGCGGCTGGTCCCGGCGGAGGTTCGAGTCCTCCCTCGGGCATGGGTGTGTGTGTTTGTCTTTAGGATAATTTAGGTTAAGTAGTGTGGAAGATTAGGGACTGATGAACTTTGCAGTTAAGTCCCATAAGATTTCACACACATTTGAACATTTTTTAACATGAAAAGTTTCGAAATATGCAGGATCAAATATTTAAAAAAAACAATGGTAGTTACTGCGTCCATTATATCTAAAAGTTGAACCTGTGCATATCAATTACGAGAAAGAGCGCCGGACATGAGAAGAATCGGTACATTTAGCACGCTGATATCATTTTTTGAATACTTTTTGGTACAGGTTAGGAAGGGGACCTTTCTAGAATTATTTGCTAAAAATTTTCAAAATGGGGACGCATACTGTGTTTTAAGAATTGTTCCTTCTTTGCTATTGTTGTCGGTAACAAGCGGATACGATGCGAGGGAGTCACACCGAAACAATCGATATGTATAGGTCCAACTTGGACATATATCCCACGCAGGGGGGCACGCTCAACAAGTTCGTAATATTTTATTTAAAAACCCAGCTTTAACTTTTAATTAATACTACTGGAACGAAGCATCATTTACAACTCATTTTACATTTTTCTACTATTGTAAACATAAAACGACCAAGTACTGTCCAAATTTTCGGTAGTAAGATCGTGTCTTCGATCACTCAAGCATTTTTATGAGCAGAAAAGGACCGTTCTGCATCAACTGAGGTAACTGGGCAGTATATGAATTTGGGTACTATGTTGGCACCTTAAGTTTTGCAGAGCGATGTATACATCGCAAGCCGGCCGAGGTGGCCGTTCGGTTCTAGGCGCTTCAGTCCGGAACCCAGCGACTGCTACGGTCGCAGGTTCGACTCCTGCCTCGGGCATCGATATGTGTGATGTCCTTAGGTTACTTAGGTTTAAATAGTTCTAAATTCTAAGGGACTGGTGACCTCAGATGTTAAGTCCCATAGTGCTTAGAGCCATTGAACCATTTTTTATACATCGCAGTGTCACGTTCGATTCGTGCTTTGCTCTTTCTGATCCGTTATGCGTTCAGCAATAAAGAGAAAATTGGGCGGTTTTGCTTTCATATCGACGTTGCGCGGCGGGGTTACGTCGCAAGGTCCTTGGGTGGGCCCAATCGGAGACGCTAATGTGGTGGGACCGCGAGGGCTCGCAGGAAGGCCGCGAGCCGGCACGCGCCCAGCGCCCGCTGCGTGAAGCGGGCCACCAGTGAAAACGGCCGCCAACTCGCGCCTCGGCTGGCGGAAGGGCCTCCGTAGTGAGGGGGGGAGGAGGTGCTGGCGCGGCCGGAGAGAGTGAGAGCTTCCGCAGGCCGAGAAGCGGGTCACGCGATGCAGGTCACCGCCGAGGCCGACTGCCAGGTGCCTGCCAAAGGAGAGGTGAACGAGGTGTCGTGCCTGCTATGAAGGGGCATCATTTTCTTAATAGCCAAACTGCGGGTCAAAGTATACGAGATTAGAAGTCAAACAGCTACAGCAAACATGGCTCCGGGAGACTAATGCGATAACGAGCCGACATATACCGAGTGATCAAAAAGTCAGTATAAATTTGAAAACTGAATAAATCGCGGAATAATGTAGACAGAGAGCTACAAATTGACACACATGTTTGGAATGGTATGGGGTTTTATTAGAACCAAAAACATACAAAAGTTCAAAAAATGTCCGACGGATAGCGAGCGCTTCATCTGAACAGAATAGCAGTAATTAGCATAACAAAGTAAGACAAAGCAAAGATGATGTTCTTTACAGGAAATGCTCAATATGTCCACCATCATTCCTCAACAATAGCTGTAGTCGAGGGATAATGTTGTGAACAGCACTGTAAAGCATGTCCGGAGATATGGTGAGGCATTAGCGTCGGATATTGTCTTTCAACATCCCTAGATATGTCGGTCGATCACGATACACTTCCGACTTCAGGTAACCCCAAAGCCAATAATCGCACAGACTGACGTGTGGCGACCTGGGAGGCCAAGCATGACGAAAGTGGGGACTGAGCACACGATCATCACCAAACGACACGCGCAAGAGATCTTTCACGCGTCTAGCAATATGGGGTGTTTCTAATAAAACACCATGTCATTCCAAGCATGTGTGTCAATTTTTTCCTTTCTATCTACATTAATCCGTGGTTTATTACGTTTTGAAATTTATACTGACTTTTTGGTCGCTCGGTACTTAGTACGAAGTTTTAAGTATTGCCCTGGACCAATGGTACCCAATATCCCTGAGAGCGGTACACCTGAGTGCCATCAGATATTAAATAGTACCCCCCCCCCCCCTCAACCCCTCGTTCCTCCATTACCAGCATTAGTGTCTAACAAAATTTTAGATTGAAAAAGAATATTCGAACACTTCCATTTTTAAAATGACGAAAGGTAAATGGTATTTACTGTATGCGGGTGTTTTATTAAACCGAGAACTAATGAGGCAATTAGTGCTGATTGTTCCTAACAACCCGTTTTTTATAGAGTGGTGAATTATTTCTCAGTGCATTCCTACTTCTACCTAAAGCTCCTCCTCAAAGAAGAAAGCACAATATCCACAGTCAGGGTAGACACTTGTTGCAAAACACGCTCCCCCTCCGCCACTCCTCTCCCTAGCCATACTTGCTTCACCCGCAGCCTGTAGATATCGAAGTAATTGTTAGTCTATTGCTGGAACTACTTACAACATGGAGAAAGCATTTTCATGAAATATTTAAGTATACGTGATGTACATGTCTCGATTTTACTCTTATAGATACATGGTACAAGCTATGAAGTATGCGTGTGCTGGGTGGGGGCTAAATGGCAAATTATATTAATACAGAATGAGATTTTCACTCTGCAGTGAAGTGTGCGCTGATATGAAACTTCCTGGCAGATTAAAACACTGTGTTGGACCGAGACTCGAACTCGGGACCTTTGCCATTCGCGGGCAAGTGCTCTACCATCTGAGCTACTCAACCACGACCCACGCCCCGTCCCCAGAGCTCTACTTCTGCCAGTACCTCGTCTCCTAACTTCCAAACTTTACAGGAGCTCTCCTGCGAACCTTGCAGAACTAGCACCCCTGAAAGAAAGGATATTGCGAAGACATGGCTTAGCCACAGCCTAGGGGATGTTTCCAGACTGAGATTTTCACTCTGCAGCGGAGTGTGCGCTGATATGAAGGTTCGCAGGAGAGTTTCTGTAAAGTTTGGAAGGTAGGAGACGAAATACGGGCAGAAGTAAAGCTGTGAGGACGGGGCGTGAGTCGTGCTTGGGTACCTCAGATGGTAGAGCACTTGCCTGCGAAAGGCAAAGGTCCCGAGTTGGAGTCTTGGTCCCGCACACAGTTTTAATCTGCCAGGAAGTTTTATATTCATACACTTGTTTCACAAGCTGTAACCTCCAGACATTGTGTCACGCGTTAATGTTAACATTTGGTAAAAATGTAATTATGGGTAACTTATATAATCAGAATTGCAGTCTTATGAAATACTAATGCTGTTTTAAAGATAAACTTAGTTTCGTGATCGAAACATAATTGAACACTTTCTTTTTACCCATCAGAAAATTACGTATTACCCATCAGGGGCTAATTACTCCTAGGTTGGGAACCACTGTACTACTTGGGCTACCGTCCAGAGATCTCCGAGCCACATCAAAGTCAGCACGCGGATTAATACCAAAGACATTAGCGAGGGCTCACTGCAATCCGCAATGACATATGGGAGGTGGTCCAGAAGACCAGGCCGCCCTCTCCTCAACAGCAGGGCCCTCGTACTGAGGTCAATATAGAGTTCAGCGTGCAAGAGCTCAGCCTAGTTCTAGATCTCAGCTAAAGCTGTCAACAGTCAACATTACTATCTAGGACCAGCAAGCACTTACAGTTTCAGACGAACTTCTACTGTTGTTGGGTTGTTTGGGGGAAAGAGACTAGACAGCGAAGTCATCTGTCTCATCGGATTAGGGAAGGATGGGGAAGGAAGTCGGCCGTGCCCTTTCAAAGGAACCATCTCGGCATTTGCCTAGAGCGATTTAGGGAAATTACGGAAAACCTAAATCAGGATGGCCGGACGCGGGATTGAACCGTCGTCCTCCCGAATGCGAATCCAGTCTACTGTTGTTAATGTTGAACATTGTACCTCTAGAGAATAGAATGTTAATTAGTGCATCAAGTAATCCTTTGCCACTCCATGGCAGTAATAAAGCATCCAGTACTCTTGTGGCAAATAAATGTGTCGAAGTTAAAAAATGGTTCAAATGGC
Source organism: Schistocerca serialis cubense (assembly GCF_023864345.2). Taxonomy (NCBI): domain Eukaryota; kingdom Metazoa; phylum Arthropoda; class Insecta; order Orthoptera; family Acrididae; genus Schistocerca; species Schistocerca serialis. The sequence continues at coordinate 241,365,244 of NC_064642.1, forward strand.
TCTTAGCACTATGGGACTTAACATCTGAGGTCATCAGTCCCCTAGAACTTAGAACTACTTAAACCTAACTAACCTAAGGACACCACACACATCCATGCCCCAGGCAGGATTCGAACCTGCGACCGTAGCGGTCACGCGGTTCCAGACTGGAGCGCCTAGAACCGCACGGTCACACCGGCCGGCTGTCGAAGTTAAGCAAATCTTTTCTTCATTTATGTAATAAAGTGAACTAATATCTCATGTGTTCTAATATGATGAGCCTTCTCTCATAGCAATGAAAAAACCTACAGCTGTGTTCGGACGGCTATGGTTTCGTCTGATCACAACAGTTGTAGTTAAAGTGCAGCTACTCTCGGACTCCAGTGTGGGCTGTAATTATCATATATCAGCAGAATTTGGTAGATATACTAATACATTATGACGGAACAGATTTTCGGTTGAAAACAATTAGTTCCAGTTGTGGCCACCAAGGTGAAAATCTGGCGCTGTACACTATTTGTATAATGGCATGACATCCACGCTGTCATTTGACAAGCCATAACGTGAGCGAATAGAGACCGTGCGCTGTTAGTGAAAATATTCTACGTGGACGGCAGCAATTATAGTGCTACATTGAGAGAGTATCGCCTACTAAAAGGCCTAAGGAGATGTCCGATCTCATTGAATAGTTTAAATAAGATGATAATTAAATATTAATACACGGGTGAGCTTGGCGAGGCAGCTGAAGAGGTAGGCGTCCCATCCCGGTGGAAGTTATTGACAGGGCTGCTGACTACGCAGCACGTGTCCATGGTCAACACTACGGAAAGCTTTGAGACTTATATTACACTGGTACCCATACGAGATCCAGAGAGTGCACCATCTGACACCTCATGATCCGCAGCAACGTGTTGAATTTGCTCTTCGGTTTCTGGCACGGATCGAATATGACGACATGTGGCCGGACAACGTTCTGCGGAGTAACGAGCCACATTTCGCGCTACACGGTGCAGTGAACAGACATAACTGCCAAATTTGGGGTACTGTTAAACCGCGTGTTATGCACAAAGAGCCATATGCGACTGCGCGCTGTCAAGCGCCTTTATTCTCGGTCCGTTCTTCTTTGAACAGAATACAGCCGGGTGACAGTCGGATGCACCATGACGTCTGCACTTTATCGAGACATCCTTGTACAGCAGGTGATTCTTGCTTTGGAAGAGCGCAATTGTATGGAAACCACTGTTTTCATGCAAGATGGGGCAACACCTCATGTCTCTCGCCCAATGAAAGAACTGCTTAACGCGACCTTCCACGAACTTTTTACCTCCAGAATTTTTCCAGGTGCATGCCCTACAGGATCACCTGATCTGAATCCATGTGACTTTTGGCTCTGGGGATATCTAAACAAACGAGTTTGTCAGGGACACGTTCGGTCTCCACCTGGCAGTCAGTATACAAGAACGTTTTTCTCAGATTCCACCGAAACTGCTGCGAGGAAATGTTGATTTCGTCCTTTTATGGATGCAGCATCTCGTCCACGTCTACAGTGTTCATAATAAAATCAACATTATACCTTTCTCACTTGTTTGACGTTTTCTGCCCACGTCCCGTCATTAGAGACGAACACGTTCGGACTGTGTCAAGGATGGCAATGGCAATCGGGTCGTGCCCTTTTCAAGAGAACCAGCCAGGCATTTGCCTGGGCCGATTTAGGGGAATCACAGAAAGCCTAAATGTGGATGGTCGGACTCGGATTTGAACTTTCGCCTTCCCGAATGCGAGTCCAAAGTGTTAACCACTGCCCAACCTCACTTGGTTAACCCTCTATTGCACAAGAACAGTAAAACTAAGAATTTTCAAATAACAACTTTGGATTTATACTTCATAGTGCCCATGAATGAAAAATAGATGATGATAAACTTTCTAGTATATATATTTTGGAAAATATCACTCTGTATGTTCAAATATACACTGCGCAAATACGGATGTAATGAGTACGTTTATATTAGTTCGTATAAGGTACTAAATTTTTGGAGAACACAGTTCAAAATTTATGGTACATCCACAAATTAAGACTTTAAATTAAATTTTATTCAAAAAACAAAAATAAAAAACATTATAAAAGTTGGGTATACATCAGTTAGCAAAATGTCACTACTATGCAGTTACATATTTCCAGAATTTATACATTGTGAAAATTGTAGAAACAATTTCTATCTGGTACAAAACACAAATAGGTGTTACATTTGGTACACATTATTTTTGTTATTTTTTGACATTTATTATATTTACATCTGGCAGATTTTTCACAGTAGTTAGGCCAGTGATCGATTCTGTCCTTCCTGATGTCAGCATTTGCTGTATTTGGCTGCCTTCTCTTTTTGGTGCCACTGCCTGGTGAGCTATCCAGCGACTGTCTCTTGGATGGTTTTCCTGACCAGCATAAGGATTCAGCAATATCAAGCTTGAAATCAAACAAAGCCATCTGGGTTTTCTCTTCAATACTATCTTCATGACAGGCTCTCTTATAAAGTAGCCAAGCAACAACACAACTCATGTCCAATAAATGGAAGAACAGTCTCATGTAATATTTCTTTGACCTGATTTTCGTTCTGTACAGAGCTAATAAGGAGTCAATAGTGTCAACACCTCCCATAAACTTGTTGTACTCCTTCACAATCTTTGGGCATTTTATTTGGATACGTTGCTTTGTTTTTTTGTCATATCTTGCAACCTGGCTTTCTGGGTGAGTACCTGAAAAGGTGCCCAGAAGGCTGACACACCTGTTGTCTTGCCATTTCACAAGAATCAGGTCATATCCAGAAACAGATGCAGTGGATTCAACAGATGTGCCTCTTCCCTGCTTTTTCATTTCAGCATCAGAAGGCATCTTATTGTTTCTCACTCTATTCAATTGTACTGTTCCCAGACTGTGAATACCACATTTTACCAGCTCAACTTGAAGCTCTGGACTGCAGAACCAGTTATCATAGAACAGTTTATGATTTTTGTACTTTGGTATTCTTTCAGCCAATCTGAGCACTACATTTCCACTGGCGTTTACATTAGGAAGATGACTGGGTTGATTGACAGGTCCAGAATAGACTTCGAAATCATAAATAATACCACTGGCACCTGCTATGCAATATATTTTGTAGCCCCACTTTTTTGGTTTCTTGGGATTATACTGTTTCAAGCTACTGTGACCTTTGAATGGCACAATTTGTTCGTCCACTGCAAGGTGTTCTTCAATTGGTATTTTTGATAAATTTTTTCGCAGCATGTCGCTTACCATTCTAACCTTGAACAGTCTGTCAGGTGCAGAATGTTGCTGAGTATTGTCAGCAAAATGTAAATATCTCTTTATTTGTTCCCATCTGCGTAGTGTCATTACATCAGACACTTGTTTCACACCACATTTCTTGTTCCAGTATCTTCTGTTCCCAGGTATAGCAATCAGTGACATGTAGAATGCAATACCAATAAATTGTTCAATTTCGGTAGAGGTAACACTGAAGGTGTTGGCCACATCACACTGCTTCGAATACAGATTCGTTTGTTGACATATGTAGTCAATGATACTTGAGTCAGAAATCTTTTTGAAGTACGTTAGTGGTGAAAATACTTCTGTAGATGGTGGAATTTCTCCAGTCCAAACAGGAGAAGGAAATACAGATTTTACCGTGTTCCTCTTCCAAAGAAGGTTCAATTTCGGCACATTACAACGAGATGGAGATTGTGCCTGAGGAAGATTATCACCAACTTCAGGTTCAACTATCTGCTCTGTGTTTGAAACACAAGGCACTCCCACTTCATCTGGCTCATCACAGTTTTCTTCGCTGCTGCTACTGTCACCTGATTGTGAGCCTGAAAAGTAGAGTGTGAATTACTTGTCATCAGAAACTGAACAAGAGATGGTGCTGGGAAACTATATAAAGCTGACTAGGCTACAATGCTGGTCTAAGTCACAGTCACAATTTTTTAGATAAAAAGCATGAAACACATTTGGGACAACAACAATTGATATATTGTCACGAGAAAAAGAACACACATGAAAAGAACTGTAAAGAGTTGTATATTAGAGCAAGTAAAAGTTGCCACTGTAGCGAAAATCCAATCAACTTCTTATACTGATGTAACTCTTTACATGATTTTTTTATGAAAATTGCTAGTCAATTTCTAACTCACCTGTAAGTCGTTCAGGAACGTAGGTTTTATCCAGATCACTGTCATCACTGTCCAAACAGTCCTCGTCACTGCTTTCTGGAGGAATGTAGCTTCTCCCTTGTCTTTTTCGGTAAAATAAACGGGTATCCATGTTTCCTTCACGAATTGTCCACTTTTACCTTTACTGCACACTGTTCATTCAGATACACACACACAAAAGTTTGAATAAAAAGCAAAGAAACAATTATTTCGAAAGAAACAATACGTTTATAGCTTTTGTAGATTCTTCCAATAGAAACACGACGAAAGAAAAGCTCAAAAGACACGTCACTCATGAATAAATAAATACAAACAATCGCACGCCCGGAGACCCACAGCCTTCTAGACATACCAACAGTTCTGCAAACTTTTACTCAACTGCCGTAAGCAGATGCTGCCATCTGACGTGATACACGAAAAATACAGATGTACATCTGAGTATACAGTGCACGTCAGTGGCACAGTTACATTATATGAGCCAGTACAGAGTTCTGAAAATATGTATATTTAAATATACACAGTGCAATAGAGGGTAGTATCTGATACCGCATACTCGTGTTCTAACAAGCCGCGAAGCTACCTCAAATCGGCCCACAAAAGCCATCTAAGCTACAAAGCATGCACGATGCGCGATATTGCAATATATTCTCGCCCGCTTATGTGACTGGCTTAGTTACTCTTAACCGTTCGAAGCTCATTTCCTGTTGTCGACAAAACCACCCTTGAATATTAATGGTTCAAACGGCTCTGAGCACTATGGGACATAACTTCTGAGGTCATCAGTCGCCTAGAACTTAGAACTACGGAAACCTAACTAACCTAAGGACATCACACACATATATGCCCGAGGCAGGATTCGAACCTGCGACCGTAGCGATCGCGCGGTTCCAGACCTTGAATATTAAACACGCCATTTTCTTGCACTTTAAGATTGTAAAATTAACGTCTGCGTAATTTTTGCCTCAAAACTTTGGGAATATTAGTAACGTATAACTAACATTTAAATCGCTTTTTCCTCCAGTCTTCTTACCAGAAGACTCCTGTTCTTGTAATGGTTAAATTTATAATTACCAGAAGACTCCTGTTCTTGTAATGGTTAAATTTATAAGGAATTGTGTAAGTAGTTCGTTTATGAATAATAATTACAAAATCATTTTTCATTATTACATTCCTAGAAAAGTTTAAATTCTTAATTTCAATAAAATAACACATTTAAGAAACCCAAACGACTTAAGCCTGTGGCGTAAGATAGCGAGTGGTCATTCAAAATAGTGGCACGCTGAGCACACGTGCTATAGCTTAGCTGTCTTTTGTAGGCCAATGTAAACCTATCTGAGGTTGTTTCCCAGACTTGATAGTCCCAAAAGTGTGCTGTACCAAATTATTCGTCAAGACTTCATCCGTGATACGTTGAAAACAACGATCGTTTACACCCCATACAGGAGCCTATCTAACGTTGCCACCTCATATATTTCCTAAAAGGAACGCAGGGTGAAGCATGAAATTGGCCAGGGATTCACCTACGTCAGAACTCACATAATGGGTATAAAATGTACAATCCTTAAAAATAAACAAACATCACTTTCAACAAAAAATTACTTTTTTTGGAACTTGTATGACTTTTTTTTCCTACCGAAATGAAAACTGGAGGTACAATTAGTGATGGCAGACTTGGTATCATTGTCCTGAACCTTCTACCTTCTTGAAAACTTACACTTTAAATAGTGGAAACTGTGCCACAATTTCTGTCTTGATGCTGTAATGCTGTAGTGCGGGTTGCCTACGCTGTCCTGAAGCCTGCAGTAGGCAAACATTGCTCTGCGTATACGGCAGAAATTGTAACTCCATTGCCATTCTTTAAAGTGTGCGAATTCAGTAGATGTGAGGTTTGGAACAGTGAAAACAAGTCTGCTAGTCACTAACTGTACCTCTAATTTTCATTTACGCAGAAAAAATACGCATACGCCATTTAAAAAACATAACTTTGTGATGATAGTGATATTTGTCTACATTTGTGTATTGTTCATTTCTGCCTATTGTGTGATCCCCAGACATAAATGCATCCCTGGCCAACAGCATTTTTCACATTTCGTTTCGTTTCGAAAATGTATGAGATGGCAGAGTTAGATAGGACAAACTGCACAATTCGTCTCGAAAGTGAAGCACACAACACTCTTGTTGGTACAGTTGAGAAATTGGAGCAGGGAATGGTACAGTCTTGTCAAGATAAACGATATAATCCTGTGACGTCCGAAAGAATTCGTAACTGATTACAGAGACGGATGCAGTAGTACATCCAGCTGCGAGAATGACACATGAACAGCACCTCCAACAGGCACCACTGTACAGCAAATTCTAACGTGTAATTTTCTGAAGTGGTATTGTACACAGAACTGACAAAAGTCATGGGATATCTCCTATCATCGCGTCGGACAGCATTTTTCCCGGCATAGTGCGAGAACTCGGCGTGATATGGACTCAACAAGTCGCTGGAAGGTGGCTGCAGAAACGCTAGGCCAGGGTGCCTCTATAGCCATCCACAGCTGCGAAAGTGTCGTCGATGGAGGAGTTTGTGTAGGAACCGACCTTTCGATTATATCCCTGAAATTTTCTATGGGATTCATGTCGGGCGATCTGGGTGGCCAAATCATTCGCTCGAATTGGCCAGAGTGTTCTTCAAACCAATTGCGAAGAACTGTGGTCCAGCGACATGGTGCACTGTCATCCATGAAAATTCCATTGTTGTTTGGGAACACGAAATCCATAAATGGTTGAAAATGGTCTCCAAGTAGCCAGTTATAGCTGTTTACGGTCAGTGATCGGTTCAGTTCGACCCGAAGACCTAGACCTTTCCGTGTAAACACAGACGACCCCATTATAGTGCCACCGCCAGCTGGAATACTGCCTGATTGACAACTTGGGTCCCACCGAGCGAGATTGCACAGTGGTTAGCACGCTGGACTCGCATTTGGGAGGACGAAGATTCAAACCCGCGTCCGACCATCGTAAATTAGGTTTTTCGTGATTTCCCTAAATCGCTTCAAGCAAACTCCGGGATGGATCCTTTGAAAGGGCATGGACGATTTCCTTAGCCATCATACCCTAATCTCGTGGGACCGATGACCCCGCTGTCTGGGTCCCTCCCCCACCCCAAACCACCCAACCAACCAACAACTTGGGTCCATGGCTTCATGCGGTCTGCGCCACACTCTAACCCTACCATCAGCCCTTACCAACTAAAATCGGGACTTGTCTGACCTGGCCACGGTTTTCCATTCACTTAGGGTCTAACCGATATGGTCATGAGGCCGGCCGGAGTGCCCGAGCGGTTCTAGGCGCTACAGTCTGGAACCGCGCGACCGCTACGGTCGCAGGTTCGAATCCTGCCTCGGGCATGGATGTGTGTGATGTCCTTAGGTTAGTTAGGTTTAAATAGTTCTAAATTCTAGGGGACTGATAACCTCAGAAGTTAAGTCCCATAGTGCTCAGAGCCATTTGAACCATTTTTTTGATACGGTCACGAACGCAGGAGGAGCGCTGCAGGCGATGTCGTGCTGTTAACAAAGGTACTGTCGTCGATCGACTGCTGTTATAGCCTATTAACACTAAATTTCGCCGCACTGTCTTAAGGAATATGTCCGTCGTACGTCCCACACTGATTTCTGGGGTTCATTAACGCAGCGTTTCTTGCCTGTTTGCACTGGAAACTCTGCGCCTTCGGTCGTTAAGTGAAGGCCATCGGTCACAGCGCTATCCGTGGGGAGGGAGTAATGCCTGAAAAGTGGTTTTCTCGGCACATTCGTGACACTGTGGATTTTGGAATAATGAATTCCCTAACGATTTCAGAAATGGAATGTCCCATATGTCTAGCTCCAACTGCCATTTCAAATTCAGAGTCTGTTAATTCCCACAATCACGTCGGAAATCTTTTCACATTAATCACCGGAGTACAAATGACAGCTCCACAAATGCACTGCCATTTTAATGCCTTGTGTACGCGGTGCTATCCCCATCTATATATGCGCATATCGCTATCCCATGACTTTTGTCTCCCCTTTCTGTTTCTTCTTAAGGTACGCCATGGGGGAAATTTAAGCCCAATTAGATGGCTACTTAATAGAAAAACTTGAATTTTAAATTCATTTTTACAGTATTTCTTAATGACGTCAGTGGCAGGTTTTTACCAAACGTTCCATTCCCAATTAACTCCTAAACGGCAAGTTAGCTGGAATGCTTGGCTCATTTATTGTACATTGTGCCGATGTCTGTTTTCCCTGTTAACTATGATATGATACCCCGTGTAGAATGGGACTGATTAATTTTGGATAGGCGATACGTCACTTCAAGCTGTACGCTCTGTGTGTGGATTGTTGTCGATGATGATGATGAGCGTCCTGATCCATGACGCAAGTAGAACTAGAAGCTGGTACCTTACTCTTTGTCACTTGGCAGTAATTGTATCCACGTGAAAATACTCGAGGACGGAGGATTTAAGTTCCGAAACCGGCAGAGTTATTGATAAAAAACACTATGGCGGCGGTGTTACTAGTATTTACTGTAGTTATTAAATGATGCGGGCAAGATACAGAGGGGATGTCGAGGGAACAATATGCGCCAAAGTTAGAATCATCTCCTGTAAGTGTCGTCTCCACTTGCAGACTAGAGGAGAGTCGTGGGTGACCGTTAGGTACAGCACTGGATTTTAAAACAGAAATGCTCTTTCATTACCTCATACGATCCACCACCTACCGATGGAGCATGAAACATGGTGACGCTGCAGGGCTATGTCCTTGGTTTTACTTTTATTTCGCGACTCTCGGACACCATTGCCAACTTGCTATCGTAGCTATATGGTCAACTACCAAAAATTTTCGGTTTGAACCCTGTCGTTACAATAGGTGCAATGTTTTAATGTTTCATGTTAAGACACGGCGACGCGGTACGTATATTTCAGAATATAAATCTAAAAATCCAGGGTTAAATCCTTATTTGGCTCAATAATATTTTTGGTCAAAAGTTTGCGTGAAACGAAAACATGACTCCTGTGAATCACACAACAGGTTGTGTCCCAATTTCCATATCCAAACTAAGAGTACGAAATGGACAAATTGGGTGTCAAATTGAGCTGCGTGAGGTCCAGTTTAACAAAAAGAGATTATTTGCTTGAATGTAATAGGGGTTACTAATCGAAAATTAATTAGCGATTTGAGGGAAAATTTTTGTTTGAATTTTCATAACCAAATGAAAAATGGGAAATTGACCAATGGAATTATCAAACTGATCAATGTGAGATCTACTTTTGCAAATCATTTAATTGCTTGAAAGTAGTTAGGATGATTAAGAAAAAATTATTTGTTATATAAGAGAAAATTACTCCACATAATTTTTGTCCTAATTTCATCATTTCAAGGCCTAGCATTTTGTGCATAAAAAACAACATTGGTGTGATATTTAATTGTCAAAAAGATTCCTTCAAATCAAATACTAAATTTATCACTTTTCGCAAACAGTAGACATTAGGAAGGTAAATGAGGTGTCAAAAAGTTCATGCTTTCTGTACAAAACCTGAAAATAAAAATAAAAATTGACGAAAAAACGATCAAACGTTTGTGAAATGATTTGTCTGAGAGTACGAAATAAAATAAATTAGAGAAACATTTGACGCCCTCTCGAATAATGGCCGAAATTATTTACAACAAATAAGGTGGCGATTAAGAATTTAAATTTTGATGTTTAACTTAGAATTTCAAAAAGTACAAGAGAATACTTGTATGGTGGGTTATCTACAACGTGCAGTCTGCTGTTGTGTGGTCTTGACATACTTCCATCATGTATGCTCAAAGGTGTAAAGGAGGTCCGACAATTTTTCAGTCTCAAAAATTTTTCAGTATAGTCCAGTGAATAACAGGAACAAGTATGCACATTCTTAATCGACACCTCATTTTCTGTACATGATTTCGAGGATTATTCAAAGGCGCATCGAATGTGCATTTAATCTGTTTTACTTTTTACTTTTCGACAAATCATATCGAAGAACATTTGAAAATTTAATTCAGCACTTTTTTTATTCTGTCTGTTATTGTTTCTTTCGCCCCTGACGATGACTTGTTAATATGAGAAAATTCCTCGCTTATATGTCCACGTTAAACTATAGGCTGTGCTGGCTGTGCTAAGTGAGTTCGAAGGTCACAGGAAGGAAGGGGCATACCAACTGGATCAAGATCAGTATTTGGCCTTCCAGTGTCCAAACCAGCCTTTGCGTTGAAGATATTTTTACTTTAAGGAATGATTTTGACTTTAATTTTATCGTACTGTACTCATCACTCTTTAATCGTGACAGAGATGTGGCGCAATACGAATTGCACTACAGCTACGAGAACAACAGAGAGCATAGGTCGCAAGAATTGAAAATGCATTATTAATGAATTTCGTAGTTTCGTTGACATGAGATGCACAGATGCTGGAAGATAAGAATTTAACGTTTCGTTGACGACGAGGTCACTGGAGGCGGATCATAAGCTGGTGTATGGAAAGTATGGGGAAGGAAATCGGCCGTATCATTTTCAAAGTAGACATACCAGCATTCACGTTCAGCGAATTAGGGTCATCGTGGAAAATCTAAACTTGGATGGCTGGATGGAGATCTGAACCGCCGGCATAAGAAATACGAGTCCTATGCCTTACCACAGCACTCTGAAATATAAGAATAGTTCAAAAAGAAACGAGCCAGAGGCAGAATTACAGCAACCACTACCTGCACGTTAGATGTGTTGACCCTGGCTGTTGAGACACTTGTCGCACTGTGACACAAGGCGGTGAATGACTGTCTCATAAAATTCCCGGGGCTTCGATGTTAACCAGTTCCACACGTACAGCTGGACGTCGTGGTCCGAGGTGAATCTTTGCCTCTCAGAGCCTTTTTAATGGGACCAAAATGGCGTACTCACAGGGAGAGAGGTCCGGATTGTATGGAGTGTGGCCGAGAACCTCCCATTTGAATTTCTTCAGGAGTGCTGCGACCATGTTGGCCGTATGAGGCTTTCCATTGTCACGGAGCAGAATGACCCCACAGATGAGATTGACTGGTCGTTTTTATTTGATGGCTTGGCGAAGGATGGTCAAGGTTTGCGAGTAACGCTGGGCATTCACTGTTCTCCCATACTGCAGGAAGTGAATCAGAAGGGTACCATTTTGGTCAAAGAAGAACGTCAGCATAGGGGCAAACGATTCACTTCGGACGATGACGTCCAGCTGTACGTGTGGAACTGGTTAACGTTGCAGCCCCGGAAATTTTATGAGACAGCCATTCACCACCTTGTGTCACAGTGGGACAAGTGTCTCAACAGCCAGGGTCAGTACTTCCAACATACAGGTAGTGGTTTCTGTAATTATGGTTCCGGCTCGTTTACTCTTTGAACGCCCCTTATATATCCTAGGGGAGATATCAGATTCAATGACACGAAATAATATGGGGGAAAAATTGTTAAAAACGCTGAACCGTGGAAAATCCAATTCAGGATGGCTGGATCGTGTACATCAGCCTGCATTTGCTTTACGTAATCAGCATTAGAGGTATTTTTAATTTTGTACTTGGAGCAACAGTATAGAGAAGAAACTGATCGGGCAGACATGTAAGATGCCGTTTCCTGGTCGCGCCTGTGAGCTCTTGTTTTCTACAACAGTGTCGGTAACTGGCGCAAGAACATGAGCTATCTTACCAAAAGTAACCGGTTTCTACTAATGGGCATTAATATGATGTGTGTTTGTGTGTGTGTGTGTGTGTGTGTGTGTGTGTGTGTGTGTGTGTGTGGCCGTCCACACTTCGCCTTTACGACGGCTTAAACTCTGCTGTGGTCACTTTCAATGAAGTGCCTGAATGTCTATAGAGAAACGACAGCCCATTCTGATTCAAGAGCCAAAACCAGAGAAGATAGTGGTGTTAGATACTGGGATCTGCAGTGGAGTCAACATTATAACTCATCCCAGAGGTTTTGCGTTGGCTTCAGGTCGGGACTCTAGGCAGGCCAGTCCATTTCCGAAATGTCACTGTCCCCGTAAATCATTGTCTCAAAAATGTTCACATGTGTGTGAAATCTTACGGGACTTAACAGCTAAGGTCATCAGTCCCTAAGCTTACGCACTACTTAACCTAAATTATCCTAAGGACAAACACACACAACCGTGCCCGAGGGAGGACTCGAACCTCCGCTGGGATCAGCGACACAGTCCATGACTGCAGCGCCTGAGACCGGTCGGCCATTGTCTCACAGGTGCTGCTTTGTAACAGGGTGCATTGTCAAGCTCATGCAAACAACCAACGCTCCGAACTGTTCCTCTGCCGCACAGATTACACATTGCTGCAAAATGTGTTCACATCCCTCCACCTTCAGCATTTACTTAAGCACAATAAGGGGGCCACAAGCCTAACCACGAAAAACACCATCATACCATAACACCACCTCCTCCGTACTTCGCTGTTGCCACTATGGCGGAGGGCAGGTAACGTTTTCCTGCCATTCGCCGAACGCGAGCCTTCCAGGCGATCTCCACAGGATATAGTGTAATTTATCACTCCAAATCACCTGTTCCCTGCATCCACTGTCCAGTGGCGTCGCTGTTTACATTTCCTCAAGGTCGCTCACGATAGCTACAGAAATGTGTGGCTTACGAGGAACTACTTGAACATTGTACCCTATTCTTTTTAACCTTTTTAACTCCCTACGTGATTGCAGGTAGCACTTTGGAATCCACGGGCAATTCCTTCCGCTGATGTCAAATGAAATTTTATAACTCTTCGCTGCAATTTTCGACGGTTCCTTTACGTCAGTACATGAGGTCTTCCCGGTCTATTTTAGCTGCGTTTGTCCTTCCAGTTTCCAGTTCACAATCACATCACCAACAGTCGACTTTGGCAGCTTTAGAGAGTTTGAAATGTCCCTGATGGATTTGTTACTCAGGTGACACTTAGTGACAATTCCACGTAAGAAGTCAACGAGCTCCACTGAGTCTACTGACCTACCCATTCCGCTGTTACTGCTTCTGGGCTGACAGTACAGTATTTCTCGCCTCCTTTTACACTGGCGAGTCCCCCTCTACTGACATCGAGTGATCAATTCCGCATTACATAGTCATGTCCGGATACTTTTGATCAGATAGTGTTTGAGACTTGCCGCTGCTCTCTGGAGTATGAAGACGTACGTCATAGCAGTAGAATCTCCCCGACGGCGCTGGGCCGCGTTTCAGCGTAGGGGGAGAGGTATGCAGTGTACACCGCGTACTTACCAGTCGCCAGACACCTCGGCCAACATCTGGCTAGGTACACAGTACACGGCGTGCGGTCACCAGCCGTGACGTACCGCATTCCGCCGCGTTCCTCTGAGTCTGCCGGCCGACTACACAAAGCACGGACGACGTGACGCCAGCTCGGCGGTTGTGTTTTACTGCCTCGCCGAGGAATCGGTGAGACCGGGCACTGACGCAGCTTGCCACGTCCGTCTTCGTATTCTAGCTCACCAACCCCGACACTCTCTGATGTGTTGCGCAAAACCGTTTATTGTGCCACGTTGACGCCTAATTGTACTGCAGTATATGATCTCTGACTTTGAGAAGTTAGCAGGGGTTTATCCTGAAACAGGAATACCTACGGAGCGAAAGTAGAGTATTGATGACATTGCCATCATCAAACCGGAACAGTGACATGGCACTGCATAACAGTGGTTTTTTTTACTTTTTGAGCTAGCACTGAAACCTTAATATTTCAATTATTTGCTCAGATCTTACACATTATTTATTAGCAACAGAAATGGTGAATAACACTTGTTGCTACGAATGCAAATCGAAATACGTCAGAGGAGGGAAAGCCGTAACCTGTAATCATTTTTTGGATGTTGCAGCTCTTCCTATTTTCGATGCTTGCTAATGAAAACTGGAGAGAAATATTGCCTCGTGCAAGGCCCCGTTTTTTAATTTCATTACGCAAACGGGTTTCTGCACTATATGGGTTTTTGTTTATTTTATTTCTGAATAATGATTATCGTACGTTAACCTATTGTGTAAGTTATATAATTTTTGGCTAAAAGTTATTCACATGTACAAAGAAGCGGTAATTAGGTGTCAAGTATTTTACACTGATTTTCCTATATAGTTATAGACACTTTTTTGAGTTGAAGTGTAATGTGTGGTACACTCAAGATCTGCTGAAAGATTTGGATGTAGGATAGCAAATTTCGATACAAAATGGTTATATACAGGCTGTATCAAAATGAATCATTCGATTTGGCACGTCTTTATTTCCGAAACTAATAAAAACATACAAAGAATTTTGTTTTTTAATGAACTCGAAAATCAAAAAGGATTCTTTCATATATTTTCGTAGGTCCCCTTGAGATGCACAGCATATGTCAATGCGGTATTCATATTGTTCCCACACTGCAGCGAGTATGTATTGAGTTACAGCTTCCACAGCTGCTGTTATACGATGTCTCAGTTCATTCATTGTTGTGAAAACGGAGGCACATCAACCCCCTCAAGATGTGATCACATACAGTCAGGTCCGATGACCTTGGAGGCCAGTAATGTAAGGCTGAATCATTTGGTGCAGTTCGATCGCTCCATTTTTCAGTAATCCTTTGACTTATAAATTCCAGCACTTCCAGATACGAGTCTGGCGGTGCCCCATCCTGTTGGTAAATGAAGTCGTTCGAACCAGTCTCCAACTGTGGGGAAAGAAAGTTCTCAGGCATATTGAGATATGTGCTTCCTGTGACAATGTTCTCGGCAAAGAAAAATGGACCATACACCTTTTCCCGTGAAACTGCACAAAACACATCAAATTTTGGAGAGTCCCTCTCATGTTGTACAACTTCATGTTGTTGTTCCGTATCCCATATTCTCACATTATGACGGTTCATCTTTCCATTTAAACGGAATGTTGCCTCGTCACTAAACACTAAGCGTGTAAGAAAATTGTCACCCTCCATCTTACTAAGAACGAAATTACAGAACTCCACACGTTGTTGCTTGTCACCTCCACGAAGAGCTTGCAGTAGCTGAATTTTGTACGGTTTCACGTGTAAACGTCGACGCAAAACATGCCAGACTGACATTGGGGGCATGTTGGGCTTTGCATTTGCGTGGTGAACACATTTCTGTGGTCTCCTTGTGAAACTATGGCGGATGCGTTCGACGTAAGTGTTAGACACTCGGGGATGGCTAGGCGATTTGCATTTACACAAACTACCTGCTTCTCGGAATTGTTCATGCCATCGTCTGATGCTCTGTGCTGTAGGACGATCCCCACCATACCTAGTACGAAAGCCACGCTGGACAGTTATTACTGATCCGCACTGCGCTAAACGTAGAAAACAAAACGCTTTCTATTGTCCAGACACCATTTTTGCTAGAACTGAAGTGGGCGCACACTGCTGGTACCTAGAGGGAATCATGAAAAACTCGAGAGCCTGCCCTTTCTAACAGTACGTTGTTCACACCCATATCTCAAATAACATAATAATTATGATTTTTTTTAAATCGGATGATTCTTTTGGATTTCTTCACATACCTCATATGAAGCTACTTCACTGAAGAGCCAAAGAAACTTGTACATCTGCCTAATATCGTGTAGCCCCCCCCTCCCCGAGAGTATGCAGAAGTGCCGCAAGTGACATGGACTCGACTAATGTTTGACGTAATACTGGTGGGAATTGACGCCATGAATCGTGCAGGGCTGTCCATAAATCCGTAGGAGTGCGAGGTGGTGGAGATCTCTTCTTAACAGCACGTTGCAAGGCATCTCAGATATGCTCAATAATGTTGATGTCTGGAGAGTCTGATGGGCAGCGGAGGTGTTTCAACTTAGAAGAGTGTTCCTGGAGCCACTCTGTGACAATTCTGGAGGTGTGGGGTGTTGTATTGTCCTGCTGGAATTGCCCAAGTCTGTCGGAATGCACAATGAACTTGAATGGATGCAGGTGATCAGACAGGATGCTTACGTACGTGACACCTCTCAGAGTCGTACCTAGACATATATGGAGTCCCGCATCACTCGACAGCACACTGCCCACACCATTACCAGCTTGAACACCCCTACCTGACATGCAAGGTCCATGGATTCCTGAGGTTGCCTCCATATCCGTACACGTCCACCCGCTAGATATAATTTGAAACGAGACTCGTCCGACCAGGCAACATGTTTCCAGTCATCAGTAGTCCAATGTCGGTGTTAACTGATCCAGGCGAGGCGTAAAGCTTTGTGTCGTGCAGTCATCAAGGATACACGAGCAGGCCTTCGGCTCTGAAAGCCCATATCGACGACTTTTCGTGAATAGCTCGCACGCTGACAGTTGTTGATGGCCCAACATTGAAATCTGCAACGATTTGCGGAAGGGTTGCACTTCTGTCACGTTGAACGATGCTCTTCAGTCGTCGTTGGTCCCGTTCTTGCAGGATCTTTTTCCGGCCGCAGAGATGTCGGAGAGCTCATGTTTTACCGGATTGCTGATATTCACGGTACACTCGTGAAATGGTCGTTCGGGAAATTCCCCACTTCATCGCTACCTCGGTGATGCTGTGTCCCACCGCTGGTGTGCCGATTATAACACCACGTTCAAACTAACTTAAATCTTGATAAGCTGCCATTCTATCAGCAGTAACCGATCTAACAACTGCACCAGACGCTTTTTGTCTTCTATAGGCATTGCCGACCCCAGAGATATACTCTGCCTGTTTACATATCTCTGTATTTGAATACTTATTTCTGCACTAGTTTCTTTGGCACTTCAGTGTATTTATGTGTGCGGTTGGTTATGTCTACCATACATCCTACAACTTGTCATCTGCAAAAAAACGAAACATTTTCTGTTTTTTTCTGATACTCGTCCATTTCAAACTTATACCACTATATGCTGCGTTATGTTGTACCATTGCTTCCTTATGCTAAAGCAATTATTTCTTTTTATGTTGCCATTTATTGCTGTTACACAGGGACTTGATATAATTCATCAGCAAAACACAAGATTCCTGCCGCCATTTCCCATGTTGGTAATGCTAACCCTGTTTTCACTTAGGTCTTTCAGTGCTTCGTCCACTTCTTCTTGTCTTTCCATAATATTATCATAAAGCTCTTTTCTTGTGTATCCCTTCTACGTACTTCTTCCACCTTTCAGGTTTTCATTATTTGTTTAGTTCTGGTTTACCACCTGAGATCTTTATATTAACACAGGTGCTTCTCTTTCCTACACGACTCTCTATAATTTTCGTTTAAGTGGCAGGTATGTTTCCCACAGTTATGAATGCTTCTACATCTTTGCATATCTCTCTTATCTATGGGCGTTTTGCCGCTTTGTCTTTTCTGCCAATCTCATCTCCGAAAGGGAACCGTTCCTTTGCAATTGAAGCTGCTGCGGCCTAATGTCGTCTACGAGGGCTGTGGAGACTTTAGGTCAGCGTCGCCGTCTCCCGCCTTAGGGAGCGCACCACTTTACGGTTTTTCAGCAAGTTGTCATTAGGAGAAATGCGAGTCGAACGGAACGCTTTGCGTTTCTAAGCCCGCGGCAAGCGCCTGGGTATGGCCGGACAGTTCTTCCGAGCTTCCTCCTGCTCGCCTCCTTCTCGTCCCTCCCCCGCCCCCCCCTCTTTCTCTCTCTCGTTCTTTCTCTCTGCTGCATTGTTCGCTGGCTGCTGCCCGCTGCCCGCAGGGGCGCAGTGAGTCGGTTGGAACGCCTTGGACACGGAGCTACGTCCGCCAGACTTTTTCCCCTTTAATTGACCTTCAGGCTGGTGATTCACTGACTGACAGGACAGCCCAGAGAAAGGGGGAAAAAGGCTAATCAAGAGAGAGAGAGAGAGAGAGAGACAGAGTGCTGACCGGGGTAGAGTATCCCTAGCCTGCACTAAGGACGTCCTTGCTGACGGGGCGAAGCACAATACCCAATCGCAGGATGCTAGCAAAAAGTTAAGTGAGACGAGGCGGCGTCTGCAGTGTAAGCGAGCTGAGAACCCGGCTGGAGGCATCGAAGTGATGGCGCTGCGCGAGCAATCTGTGGGTCCAGATTGAATTCCGGCGGCTTATTTTACCGTTTTTATTGCATTCCGAGAGGCTTCGGAGAACGGTGGGATTTTCCCTTGCAGGTACCACGCTGATATTTTTAGACTCCCTCCTGGGCAGCACTTTTAACCGCAGATTTACTTCTTTGTGCTGTTGCCGCAGTATCTGCACTGCCACGACTTAAATTATGTGATGGTCGCGTAAGAGTACGTTCGGAGCAGAGGAAACTAGTCGCTTTGGGCAGGAAGAGATAAAAAATTCAGTTGCATTTCGACGTAGTCCCCTGCTAAGTGAATCCACTTCATCGAACATTCTGCCAGCAAATACGGTCTATCCGTGAAGAGCGCTTCAAGAAATTCTGCAAAATGTCCCTCTCCTCTCACCTCTGGCACAAACTCTCACAAAAGATGTTTCATTAAAATCCTAGATATTTCGTCATCGCCATTGACACCCCGAATCTTTCCACTGGAGCAAAGCGTTTCGCAACCAGAAATTTCTTTACAGGACGTATACGACAGTGGCAGCAAAATGGTGGCACAGTCTCCTTGGAATAAATGTTCTCTAAATTTACCCATAGGCGCTTAACCAGAGCTTCGTCGTTTTTCTTGCAAGGATACTCAATTGAACTCCTCAGGAATTGCTGTTAAATTATCGCATGAATTATATCATCCTGTTACAGTCCCACGAGCGCGTCTCTGAATTTTCTCTATTTTCATTATCATATCTATTTAATAAGGACTTCCAAGGCTGCAGATATGCGCTAGAATTGGTCTAACTAACGTCCTATGTGAAAACTGATGAAAAACCGCTCCAGCTGCTGTTGAGCATTTAATGAGTCCATTACCGATTTCGACCTTTAATTAGGCCATCTTCAAGCTGTTTTGAAAAACTCTGATATAGAGGAAGAACGTCGAAATGATCGAAGTACAATCCAGAATGATTTAAAATTTTACATGTCCAGTGAAATAGTAATGGCCTAATATAAAAGCTGAAGCCGATAGTTGACTTAATACAGTTCTCAACAGAAAGTGGAGCCGTTTTTCATTAATTCAGCAAACTGTTGTGGAATTAGCACAATGGAGTTACTAATTATAAACAACTTGCTGTACTGATGCAGTGCCCTTTCCCAGAGTCCTTGCAAAACATATAAATTTTCCATTCGATTCCCCTAAATCTCATTTAATGTGATCGTCCTATTTCATATCTCATTCTAGTGTTACCCTTAAATTGTCTTTTACAACTTTACGAACTAAACTACTCTCTAACAGACTCACTAACAATTTATTCGTTATAGACATTGTTTTCCATTTAGCCACAATTAAAGAGTGCTCCCTTTCCATTTAGCCCCAATTAAAGAGCGCTCCCATCATTGCACCAAGTGGAAATTTTGTCCAAGTCTTCTTGCATTTCCTTACGAACATCCTATACACTACAGAATAGCCAGCGAAATATAGTACAGTTGATACTATCTGATGTATAATGAGAACGTTTGAGATCCTGTTAAATTTCCTTGCGGCACACTCTGTTACTTTAGTCTCTCTAAAAAATTTGTCTACCAATAAACGTACTGGATTCTATTAGCCAAATATTTATCAAGGCGATTTCACATGTGTGACAATACTCCGTATGATTGTATTTTGTTTATTAATCTTCGATAGGGCGTTTTGGAAATCTAGTAAGGCAGAATCTACCTGTCCACCTTCAGCTATTGTTTACAAGATGTTGTATACCAATGGAGCAAACCGTGTTTCGCACGTGTGGTTTTTGTGAACGGGTTCTGGTTGATCGAGTGAAGGTTTTTTTCCTCGAGGAAATTCATTTTTAAGCTTAGCGCATTTTCTTAGATGGTGCATAAGATAGATATAATCCATATTGATTTGTAGTTCTGTGCATCCGATCTTTTATTCCTTTGTATACAGAAATATTTTGCTATATTTTCGATTCACCTGGGTCTATTTGCTTTACAAAATTTTCTCGATAAATATGGTCCAGGAAAGGAGCTCACTCCGCTGCATATTCGAAACGAAGTCCAACCGAAATTTCCTCAGGGCTTGGTACCTTCTTGGCTCTGAGGAATCATAGTTGTTTTTCAATACCGGATGCGTTTGTACCACTATCTCTGTGCGGCAATCAGACAGTGGTATAGTAGCATTCATACACATAACAAAAATTTTAAATACGTAATTAAAGGTTTCTCCTGCCTTTTGTTTGAACCCCAGACAGGTCTACGAGAGACTGAATGGAAGATTTGGATCCGTTTCTGACTTTACAGAATGGTTCAAATGGCCCTGAGCACTATGGGACTTAACTTGAGGTCATCAGTCCCCTAGAACTTAGAACTACTTAAACCTAACTAACGTAAGGACATCACACACATCCATATCCGAGGTAGGATTCGAACCTGCGACCGTAGCGTTTGCACGGTTCCTGACTGTAGTGCCTAGAACCGCTTGGCCACCCCGGCCGGCTTCTGACTTAACATATGAGAATGCAGAAAGCTTTCTTGTTACTCCCTCCTACTGTTTTATTCTTTGATGATTCATCGTTCAGAAGAATACTTTTCGTTTCCACGAAAAGAGTGATCATACCTTTTAAATCAACTTCCCACAATTCTGCAGCAGGGTTAACAGCTTTTGTGCAGAGTTTTAGTTGATGTCGCTTTTCTGGTAGGGAATGGTCGACGCACGACCCACTCACAGCAACAAATCGGTGTAAAATTCAGGTGCATTCTGTTTGCTGTGAAATGGATAAAGTGTTTTCGTCACGTTAACAACGCAACAGTTCCAGTTTCCAGCTCGTATATAGTTAGCTGTTCACGTAAAACCTGGTGTACCCATTCTTATATTACGTCTACGACGCCAGCTGTCTCGTACACTGCCGTCACTCAATGTTTTCATCCGCTATGTTGATATCTTGGGCTTCATTCACATGGATCGTCTTTAACAAAAGTGCGGCTGCGTCCAATTCAGGCGTCCATTTACTAACACATTCAACACTACTATGCACGGGCGCGGCCTTTCCATTCTCTGAAACGTGTTTCTTGCATGCTACATGATTTTCGGCTGCAGTGTAGCCGTAAGAGTTCATATTTTGTTCGCTAGATGCTGCAAGAGACGATTTACAAATGTGTATTTACCGAACGTGTTGTAGGAACATCAGAAACTACTTGTTTGGACTGTTACGAAGAACAAAAGAAGCTGCCTACAAGCTTCAAAACAAGGTAACTAAAGAAAAATGATATTTTTTAGTGAAGAGAACATGTTTTTTGAGGAAGGGAAACATAATGTATATTAGCTCTCCACAAAACATCAGGAAACCACCGAAGATGTTTCTGTACGTTCAAAATGAGATTTTACAAGAACAATAAAGCCCAACATTGTCATAGACTATAACATGAACAAGACTGGTTTAGACCGTGTCAATCAACTTTACAGCTACTATCCAATCCTAAGTAAAACAATGTAAGTGTTAGAAAAAACTTATCTTTCAGTTCTCCTGATATCTACTGTGAACGGCTTTATGTTGTACGAGAATGTCACCAAGCAAAATATATCTGTAGTGGAATCTTTAAAAATAGTTAGCATGGAGTTCGTAGCTGCAGGAGCAAACGTTCGATCATGGAAAACAAAGCCAATCACTAGCCTAGACAGAAATTTTGATTGCCATTTTCCACGAAAGGTACCACCCACTTGCAACGGAGTATACGCCACATGCTACTGTAAAGTTTGTTCTGACACAGGAAAGAAAGAGACTGGCAAGCTGATAAGGAAAGAAAGCAGATGGTGATACAAAGACTGCAATGTTAGAGTTTGTGTACCACGATGTTTTCAAGATTAACATTTAGAAGTAATGCATCGTAAAAATTTAAACGTAATAATTTTGAAATAAAATGTGAAATTAATATGCATTAGTGAAGTAATATTTTTTTTTAATTTTTAGTTCTGCTTTAAATCTTTGTGAGCAAATGTAAAACTTTTCCTGGGGAGGGGGAGGAGGAGAGGGCAGTTTCTTCACTTTTTTACCTTTGCCAGCCGCGGTGGCCGTGGGTTCTAGGCGCTTCAGTCCGGAACCACGTGATTGTTACGGTCCCAGGTTCGAATCCTGCCTCGGGCATGGATGTATGTGGTGTTCTTAGGTTAGTTAGGTTTAAGTAGTTCTAAGTTCTAGGGGACTGATGACCTCAGATGTTGAGTCCCATAGTGCTCAGAGCCGTTTGAACTAATTTTTTTTTTTTTTTTTTTGCCTTTTTGGCTACGCCAGTCTACCAGTACCGAAGTGAACATACATACAAGCAAGCATATTTACTAATCTATAAGGTATGGGATTTAAAATGATGCTAGATGTGTGCCTCTAAGATGCTTGACCGCTGTACTTATTCATTAAATCTGCTACAAATTGACAATTAACCTACGCAACCGAAGAAAAAAGATAGCAGTTTTGAATGTGTTAGCAGCCGAAAATTGAAACGGACACTCCTTTACAAATTACCCGTCAGCTTTGGATAAATTTCTAGATCCATTGTATCGCTTAGAATAAAAATTTCCTGACATTGAAAAATAAGCCGTGGCTATTTTGAAAAGCTGTGTAAACAAAAGTCTCTGCAAGTCAACTGCCAGCTTGTCAAACTTATGTCATGTCGAATATCTGCAGCTGCAAACTCTTTACACCCGCATGATTATTCTGTAAAATCACTGATATCTTTTTTTTTTCATTTCATGCGAAGTATTTGCAAGCGTTAATAGAACCTCCTCGATTATCTTAAGAGTTGGGGTGGAGGACGCCTCTCGAGGCTACCCATTCTTGACAACCAAATTACCTCTGTTTATTTATGTATTCCTCCTAATTACACCAAACCCGTTTGTTGTTTGGTTTGCCGGGAGGCGTCCTTGTCACAGGCCGTTCATGCTTCCGCCTCTCCTCCTGCAATTACCGACTGCTCAGCCGTTAAATTGACTGCTCCCGGGAAAATCTGTTGTCGCAGCTGCACGCCTCACCTGCTTTCAGGCTGTAGCTTTTGATCTTCTAGTGAGGCAAGTTGCGTTCAGAAGTTACTGTTGCAGTATTTAGCTTCGAGGTGGGCCTTCAACGTGATTTACCGTATCCCTGCTGTATAAATTACTTGAGGAAGTTGTAGGCCGTGGTACTCCTACGTGACGCCTGTCACTAGCCAATCAGGCCGTTGCGTGCCTCAGTTCAAGCGGTCCGTCAGAGATGGTGTCGCCAAACGTGTTCTTCGTTTTCTTTCCCAAAACCGAACCAGAGAGCCATGCAAAAACTGGACATGTGACAGAAGTAAGGATCGAATCCGAGTCAAAGGCTGAACAGTCTCGTGGGCTATAATCTACGCTACATGAATAACTGACAATAGCTGTATCTGGTGGGCCGCTTGAATTTGCTCACGCCCCAGCCTGTTTAGCTAACTACAGTGATGATTGATTCGGAAACGGTGCAGCGTATAGAATTTTTTTCTGGGCTGTTATTTCTCAGCACAATGTACCCTGAAAAAAATGATAATTAATTGAAACCCTCAGCTACCGACAGGTGTTGTTGATATATCTCGATGAGGACAGCTGAAAACGTGTGCTCCGACCGGGACTCGAACCCGGGATCTCCTGCTTACATGGCAGACGATCTATCCATCTGAGTTACCGAGGACACAGATGAATAGCGCGACTGCAGAGGCTTAACCCGTGCACGCTTCCCGTGAGACCCACATTCCCAACTGTCCACAATCTACATACGTAATGTACCTCATAGGTATTTGCCCATCTACTCATTACTCGCGCACACTAAGGTGTCGATTCCCGTAATAGTTCGGGCAATCTGTGCGCATGCGCACATTAATACCTATAAGGTACATTACGTATGTGGACTGTGGACAGTTGGGAAGCGTGCAAGGGGTAAGTCTCTGCAGTCCCGTTATTCATCTGTGTCCTCGGTGGCTCGGACGGGTAGATCGTCTGCCATGTAAGCAGGAGGTCCCGGGTTCGAGTCCCAGTCGGGGCACACATTTACAGCTGTCCGCATCGAGGTATATCACCAACACCTGCCGGCGGCTGAGGATTTCAATTAATTATCATTTATTCTAGACAAGCTGCACGGTCAAAAATGGTATCTGTTCAAAAATGGCTCTGAGCACTATGGGACTTAACATCTATGGTCATCAGTCCCCTAGAACTTAGAACTAATTAAACCTAACTAACCTAAGGACAGCACACAACACCCAGTCATCACGAGGCAGAGAAAATCCCTGACCCCGCCGGGAATCGAACCCGGGAACCCGGGCGTGGGAAGCGAGAACGCTACCGCACGACCACGAGCTGCGGACAATGGTATCTGTTTTTTCGAGAACAGTTACTATCTTCATATACATATACCCTGCAAAACCCTTACAAGTTATTTACACTTCTTCCAGTGGGAGTGGTTAATATTCGGCATATGACAGGAACGATCATTCGAAGCAAAAAGGCGTAGCAAACGTGGGCTCTAAAATGCATGCCTTAACAGCTATTAGTACCTCCTGACCTTCGATACTGTGAAGCGAATCTCTTCCACTCCAAGCTCCTTGATTTCCTCATTCTATGAGGAACGTGGACCTAAATAAGGAAAAAATTTTAGTAAACATGGGCTCTGAAGTTCACACCTTGACCGCTATGAACATTAGTTCATCTTCGCTGCTGTGAGACACATTTCTTCTACTGAACCCCTCCCAAAAAAAAAAAAACGGCTCTGAGCACTATGGGACTTAACATCTTAGGTCATCAGTCCCCTAGAACTTAGAACTAATTAAACCTAACTAACCTAAGGACATCACACACATCCATGCCCGAGGCAGGATTCGAACCTGCGACCGTAGCGGTCACGTGGTTCCAGACTGTAGCGCAGTGATAGAATTCTTGTGAGTATAACTGCTGACAGTTTTCGCAAAAGTGTCTAAGAAATGCCCTAAGACCGTAAGGCAAGGAGGCCGGAATCAAGTGTTGCGTCGTAAACTCCGACAAGTAGAGCTTTCGCGGCAGGCTCCGATGAATCTAGCCTTTCGACTGTTTCCAGGTTTCCAGAAGAGCTGTTCCCTCAAGCACGAATACGTACACTGAATTGGAATAGTTTGCATTCTCATACGGTAGAAGTCAGTAAACAGTTTTCATTTAAAATAATCACAGCTGATGCTGCATCTATGTTGTGTAAAGTTACGTTGAATCTTAGTTGCGCAGGCCACTATTCTTGTTGCATACAACGACTGTGCCTGAGGTAAAAGCTCCACTAGGCGGTGTTTACACAGCAATTGACGATTCCTGTCTCCTTTGCCTTTCAATTGTAGCTCATCTCTCTGATACTTCTGCGACAAGTTGCAACGGCAACACGAACAAGCGTTATATCGCTGTAATTGTATTATCAGAAGCTTTCGGATTCCGTTAAAGAATTATACCCTTCCAATTTGCTTCAGTATATCAGCATTAAACCTACAAAAATCAAAAATATTACGTGCCTCTGTGTACCATCAGTTGCTGAAAACCTCATACCGACAACTTCATCCATTCAATAAATGAAACATGTTAGTGTCAAAAAACGTGAGAGGAATGTGACTATGACCAACGTCAGCACAACTTTGAGATACAGTATATTTTCTGTGATGGTGGCTTTCGCCTTTGGCAACTTAACAACGCAGCCATACAATATAACAGAAATAACAAGTTTTATGTTCACGACAGTATGGTGTTTATGACTCTCGGCTCTAAGGAACTGGGGAGCGCCGGAACAAAAACCGATAAATCCGCATTTGCTGTTAATACAGGAAGTAACAAATAGTGATCTCTAAATGGCTCCACAAGCTATAAAAAGAAGAAACACACCATAAAACACTTGATGTCGCGTTGTGCTGAAAATTATTTTGTGGCAGCATGTATTATTACTCCCGTATCTCCCCTCTACAGCTCAAACACGCGAATACAGCAAAAGTGGATATATCGGGCTTTGTTCTGGCGCTCCTCAACTATCCTTGTGTGCGTTTGTTGTAACTATGACTTCAGTGAGTATTCTCGGCACCTCTTAGGTTACGTTGATTAAAATGTTTCTGTATATGTATATGTTAACTGAAAATCATCTTTTGATCATAGATACCGTTGGCAGTTAGGATATATTTTTTCAAAACATTGTCGCTGATTAATAGCGACGTCCCTAAGAAAGCCGTGTGTTTTTATTTTAAACGACTTTCTACACAGGACTAAAGAATCTACTGTACCTCGGGCATTTTCGTTGGTGGAGTTGCAAGGTCAACGATTAGACGAAAGAAGGGGGGAAGAATCCATGGTTTTTCGATACAGTGCTCTCGGAGGTTGATTAAAAATACCAAACTGCTAATGAATGGCTTTTTTGGCAAATATCGTGTGAGGCATACCTACCGAGAAAAAATTAAGATACGACGTTTGTTGGTAATACATATTGTATTAGTTCTCTTTTTTCACTCTTCATGTATTGATCAACGTAAATTGATACGGGGCCCATTTGTTGATAGTTCTGCCCACTTTTCTTCTGTACCAATCTCTTCATTTCAGAGTATTACCTGCACCAGATACCCTCAGTTGTTTGTAGTATAGATTCCAAACTCTGTATTCGCTTACAATTTTTGCCATCTAGTACAAAGCAAGTTATTTTTGGATATTCTAACACGTGTCGTATTGGTTCAAATGGCTCTGAGCACTATGAGACTTAACATCTATGGTCATCAGTCCGCTAGAACTTAGAACTACTTAACCCTAACTAACCTAAGGACATCAGACACATCCATGCCCGAGGCAGGATTAGAACCTGCTACCGTAGCGGTCGCGCGGTTCCAGACTGAAGCGCCTACCACCGCTCGGCCACTTCGACCGCCTGTTTCGAGATGTGATTTATATCTTGTTTTCCGAATATAATTATTAAGTAAGGATTTATGGCTTTAATGGTTCATAACAAAGGTTGAAAATTTTGACAATATGAAAAGTAGAAGCTTCCTGTTGTTTTATAGAATGTATTTAATCATCGACACAAAAATCAGAAAAATTAGAAGTTAAAACAGAAATTTTGCTTGCATGAAAACTGAACTCTACCAAGATTACGTTTACTGTAAAGTTGTTTTTAAGATCACTTAAGTTTACAATTGTGAATACTAATTTTCAAGATCGATATTACGAAATGGATCGATTTTAATAATAAAAATATTTTGACAGGAAAATAGGTTTTGGCAATCAGAAATGTTTGCAATATCTACAGGTGGAAAATATATAATTTAAGCAAGAAAATTAAGCTATAGCTGGCCAAAACTTATACAGAATCGAACATTTCGGCAACATGCGAAAGGTCCTAGGAGGCTAGATTCATTATTCAGTGTAGCTGGATTGAAGTATTTTTGTTAATTATGAAGAAAGTTGACCATTATAATCAGTTGTTACACTCGTCAACCTAAATCTTTTTCATTAGTTAAGTCCAAAATATGTCTCTTCGTCAGTATCGCTTCAGCTGCAGACTGAATGTGAGCATTGTTTCATCAACTATTCATCCACAGAACTTTACAGTTCCACAATTAAATGAGTGACTTTCGGTTACACTCGACATTCGGTTACCAGTTTACGTTTCGTTACACAGAATCATACTATGCTGCTGTGGTAATACTTGATGAGTGTTAGGCATGCAGCACACGCTTTCTCCCTAGAAAACAGGGAACCGAGATTCCAACGCTTGCCAGGCTCATTAGTGGCGCTACGTTACAACGAAGCTGTGTCGAGTCCGTGTTTCCTTTGCCACGTGGCAGCCCCACTCGCCTGTTGGCCCGCCCTTATCAGGCTCTTGCCTGCTTGATGGCGGGAGAGGAAACCGATTGCCGTGTGCTTTCGCACAGCGTACGAAGCGATTGATAGGAAACGAACCCCGGTGAAGTGGGTTCGCCACACGTATGCAACGTTCTAAGTCGGACTGCCCCAGCTCCACTACCTGTGGTGGTTTTCGGGCGGCAAGTATAACAATCACAACCTTGTACATTTTAATACCTTGTATGCAGTCCTTTTTGCCGTGAACGAGCTTTCACGTATATTCAGGACTTAGTATTCGTTCCTTTAAAGATTGTTTTGATGTCACTGGTATTTGTCGTACTTTTCGCTTCAATTCACTCCAACGATTTTCTATTGGGTTCAAGGCTGGACTCTGAGAAGGGGTATCCAAAACCTTAGGGCAATTATACAGCGTACATAATCTCACAATATCCGCTTTATGCATCGGATCATTGTCTTGATACAATTGTAACGTCCTCGAAAGCCCGAAACTAGTAGCACGTTGCGGTAATTTCTCTTTTAGGACGTTCAGCTACTTGTGTTTGTCCATTGTACCTTGAATGAATGTTAATTCGCCTACCCCACACGACGACATGGAACCCCAAATCATGATACGTCCTGCCCGCATCTCGTGGTCGTGCGGTAGCGTTCTCGCTTCCCACGCCCGGGTTCCCGGGTTCGATTCCCGGCGGGGTCAGGGATTTTCTCTACCTCGTGATGGCTGGGTGTTGTGTGCTGTCCTTAGGTTAGTTAGGTTTAAGTAGTTCTAAGTTCTAGGGGACTTATGACCACAGCAGTTGAGTCCCATAGTGCTCAGAGCCATTTGAACCATGATACGCCCACCTCCGTGTTTAACTGTGGGTTGCAGGTGCTTCGATTGAAGTTCTTCACATCGTTTTCTCCAAGTCAAAGGTCTTCCGTTTCAGGAGAACATCTGCACTTGACATTTATCGGCAAACATTACTTCGTCCCACCCAAAAAAAATGTTCAAATGTGTGTGAAATCTTATGGGACTTAACTGCTAAGGTCATCAGTCCCTACGCTTACACACTACTTAACCTAAATTATCCTAAGGACAAACACACAGCCGGTCGGAGTGGCCGAGCGGTTAAAGGCGCTACGGTCTGGAACCGCGCGGCCGCTGCGGTCGCAGGTTCGAATCCTGCCTCGGGCATGGATGTGTGTGATGTCCTTAGGTTAGTTAGGTTTAAGTAGTTCTAAGTTCTAGGGGACTTATGACCGCAGCAGTTGAGTCCCATAGTGCTCAGAGCCATTTGAACCATTTTTGAACAAACACACACAGCCATGCCCGAGGGAGGACTCGAACCTCCGCGGGGACGAGCCGCGCAGTCCATGACTGCAGCGCCCGAGACAGCTCTGCTAATCCCGCGCAGCACTTCGTCCCACCAACTGACACTATTATTTACGTGCTGCTTCGTGAAGTCAAGTCGTTTCTTTCTATTCCTCTCATTTATCGTAGGCTTCTTCTTGTTTACTCGACCATTATACCCGTGTGGTCTGAAAATTCGTCGGACTCTTTCAGAGTACACGTCATTCCCATATTCCTGCTGCACTGAGGCAGCAATTTTCGTTGCCGACAACCTTGGATTTGCTGTACGTTTCTTATTACTTCGGTTTCCTCTCTTCTACTCAGCTTCTTTGGTCGCCCTATTTTTTTATCTTCAGTTCTATCTTCTCTGTTGAATCTTCGTATGATGTCTCCTACAGTACTCTCACTCATTTGTAACAAAGCGGAAATCTGCCTTTCGGAACGTCCTTAAGCGTGATGGAAAATAAGAAGTTATATTTTTTCAAGTGACGTATTGTTCCCTTCCCGCCCCATCGTACTGTGCACCATGCGTGTTAACAACATTTGAACTGCTCGCTCTTCAGCTAGCACCACCTTCGCCTACACGACATGTGCCCGAATAATAAAGTGACTGCATGCCGTGGTGTCTTACAATGCAAATATACATTGCGCGTAGTTAATTGTATTATACAGCGACCTGCTTGTGGTACATTGTCAGACAATATTCACACTACAGAATGGACCGGCAATTGCTTCTCGTGGGCCTCAAATGTTCCAAGAGAACTTCACATTTCAAAAACAATGAGGGTGGTCGAATACTTTTGTGATGCACTGTATCTTGTGTCGTCCCACCTAGTCATCTGAATGCTGGATATCGAGGGGTATGGCAGGAACGATCATTCTAAGCAAAAGGGTCCAGTAAAAATGGGCTCTAAAATGCAGTCCTAAAGAGGTGTGAGTTCGTGTTCAGTAGGGGAGATGTGTTTCACAGTATCGAAGATGAATAAGTGCTCCTAGCTCTTCAGGATTGTATTTTAGAGTCCAAGTTTACTGGACATTTTTGCTTATAATGATCGTTTCTGTAGTTCTCAGTATTGACCATTCCTCCTCGGATACCCTACGTATCGAGCACGGCCTCTCATCCCGGAAGTTTTAACTGAAGTAAGCACCCATCGTGAGGACCTACATTATATGACTTCCGACTGTATCTCAGTAAAACAGCCTTTCGATGTACACTGATCGAAAAAAAAAAAAACGCAACACTAAGAAGGAGTTGTGAGACCCAAAGGAAATGTTTCTATAACTGAAAAATGATGTCTAATCTAATTTCACTGTCTGTAGCATAAGTGTAGCACTAGTAGCGCCACTATGAGGATGCAAATCAAGTTTGCTTTAAACACACGCTGTAACGGTGAAGAGCGTTAAGTCACCTTCGTGACTGGACCTGATGAATTGATGTTAGTCAAGAATGCCTTTAATGCGACAAAGACGACATTACATACACCTCACTGAGTCTGAACGAGGTCATGTAATAGGGCTACGAGACGGTGTGTATTCCTCCTGCCTTATTGCGGATGGACTTGGCAGTAATGTACGCACTTTACACGATTGCTGACAGCGGTAGTCACGAGAACATACACTATGTGATCAAAAGTATCCGGAAACCTGGCTGAAAATGACTTACAAGTTCGTGGCGCCCTCCATCGCTAATGCTGGAATTCAAAATGGTGTTGACCGACACAGTTTTCACCCAGTCACAAAGCATGGGACTCGAATAGTCGAATATGTCTTTCCACTCGGCGAGTCAGCAGCGTCCGCTTCCGGGAGCGCCGGGCCCTGCGGGGAGACAGCCCGGAGTCGCTCTCGCGACCCACAGACAACGCCCCCCCTTCCCCCCCCCCCCCGTCCCCAGCGCGTCACAATATCGCCCACTGCCGCCCCCCGCCACCCCCCGGCCACCTAACTTCTTTAATTACCGCTCGGGGCCAGCCAAAAGTTCTTCCGCGAAGCGTCATCCCCCTGCTCCCAGCTCTTTCTCCGCTACACTCTGAGCCTTGTCTTGTTCTGCGGCTGCAGTGTTCTCAGAGCTTCGCTGTTTCTCGGAAGTCGCTAATGCCGTCTTTGTTCGTGCCGTCTCGTGCCGAAACTTTATTTCTCCAGTTTCCGGTGTCCGCGGCGACAGCAGTTCGTTCATCTCGTCATCCTGGCGTCGCAGCCTCTCTGTGCTAATGATACCGATGCTGTGCAGTCAAAGTTACCAATATAGGTACTTACATTGTCTCAAGACTAATTAAATGCTTTATTTGTTCCAGGAACCTCATGAATATTATACAGAACGAACCGTATTAACCTGAACTACTTCTGTGGGTCACAATTTCCCTCCGAAAGCTTGTAGAAACGAGGAAGTTTTTTTAGTGATCTCAGTAGCTCTAGGAGACTCATAAGTACCGCCAGTTGTTGGCAAGTTGGGTTTTGTTTCTGCGTGTGATGTCCTTTGGCCGGGCCGCGCGGGATTAGCCGCGCGGTCTGTGGCGCTGCAGTCATGGACTGTGCGGCTGGTCCCGGCGGTGGTTCGAGTCCTCTCTTGGGCATGGTTGTGTGTATTTGTCCTTAGGATAATTTAGGCGTGTAAGCTTGGGAACTCATGACCTTAGTAGTTAAGTCCCATAAGGTTTCACACACATTTGAACATCCTTTGGCCGGTACAATGCGACGCTTGCTCGGTTCGTCTTAGTTCGTTCGCAGCCTCGCCGGTTGCGGTTTGTGAAGTCTGTGAGTATCATATTCGGGACACGTGACAATGACGAACAAATTAAAATTAGTGGTCATTAGAAGTCTTTAGCTGGCAGAAACATGCAGTAAACACTTCCGGAGCGGGTTCTTATTGTGAAAACGTATCAGAAGACAGACTCACTGGTTACAACTCAACGGGAATTCCGGGGAGAATTCAATGTGCACTATGTTCCAACAAAGATAACATTTTTTATAGATTATAAGGAACTGGTGTTCTAAACCGTGACTGTGGTAAATATAGACCATCATTGAGTGCACGGATTATTGATCATCTTCGAAGACGCTTGGAGAAGTCTCCGAGTAAATCCTTGCGTCGACTGAGACAGGAGACAGGCATTTCATATGGCACCTGTCAGTTAGCTGCGAAGAAAACGGCATTACGACCATACGGAGTGTACATGATGCAAGCAACAGATCATGAGAAAAGAATGCGTTGCTGTCGATGGTTTCAGGGGTTTCTTATTCAACGTCCACACATTCTCTTCAGGACTTGGTATACAGATGGTTCTATCTGTCTGGTTACATCGACACACAAAACAACAGACACTGGACAGTGTAAGCTCCCATATCATTCACGAAATACCACTGCATGATGGAAAGGTTGGAGTGTGGTACACAGTGCAAGCCTCCAGAATTTTTGGGTCCATTTTCTTCGATACAACCATAAATACACAGTTTATACGGGCATCTTCAACACATTTTTTGGACAACTGGAACTTACAGAAGGTTATTTCTAACAAGATAGAGCAACGTGACGCACGTCTAACACTTCCATGCAACTTGTAATCAGTTTCTTTGGTGACCGAATAATATTAAAAATGTTGTGGCTACTAGATCACGTGACTTAAGCCCCCAGGACTTTCTCTTGTGGGAGTATCTTAGAAGCTGACTGTACCAGAACAGACCGCGGACAACTGCAGAAATTCGTGAGCCCATTATACACGAAATAACAACACCAGCGAGAGAACGTCGCGGAATACGCATGCATCGCTGCTGGTGGAGGTCACTTCCAACATTTTCTCTCAGGAAAAATGTTCACATGCGTGTGAATTCCTAAGGGACCAAACTGCTGAGGTCATCTGTCCCTAGATTTACACACTACTTAAACTAACTTACGCTAAGGACAACACACACGCCCATGCCCGAGGGAGGACTCGAACCTCCGGCGGGAGTGCTGTGAGGATTTTGTACATACTGGTGGTTGACATCTCCCAACTGTGTATTATCATCTGTTATACTTGCAAATGTGTCCTGTTATTGATTCAAATATCATGACTCATTAAATTAGTTCAGGTTTATATGGGTCGCACATTTCATTGTCCGTTATTGAAGCTATCCATCTGTCGTAGTACCGGTACATCGTAAGTTTCGTAACGAACACGATCGTTTTCCATATCTTGTCATACATCTGTATACGAGTTTTGGATCTGCGAGGCGTCTGTATAATTTAACACGTATGCAGGCCGTGGAGTTGAACAACATCTGCTTTGAGTCACAAAAATTTTACTATCGGACAGTACGTTTCAGGCAGTTTGGATTTATTTTCAAGAACTTTCACTTTAGTTTTTCGTCGTTTATGTGCCTTTCACAGACGTATTGTTAAACTGCTGCATTTTCCTTACAATTCCTTACATCACTGTAAAAAAAAAAAAAAAAAAAAAAAAAATCTTAAAGAAAATTTAGTAGAGTTGGACGTTCACTTACTGCGACTGTTTGTGCCGACACTGTCGCACTTCATTTACTGTTAACATTTATTGACTCTCTGTTTCTTTCTTCTTCGTTAATGGACGGCACTTAAAGGAAACTCGTTACGATGCTTTTCAGAACGTCAGTTTTTCAGATCCGCTTAAATACAGTGCTCGATTGTTACTTCTTCACATGAAAGCAACCAATGATTTTTTCTACAAGATTTTTCGTGTAACTCCGTGACGCAGTTACAAGAGGTGGACAGTTTTCTTTTTTATTCCACGCTACCTTCAGCGTTGGTGTGCCGACGATAGTGCGCTTGTGTACTTCCCATACCAACAGGCCGCCTAAAAATTTCATTCTCTCGTTTATGGCGATCTCTGGAAGACACTGGGAGTAGAGAGAACTTTTCCATTATGAAATAATAAACTTGATGATTACAAATTTCATTTACTTTTGTGCCAGATTAATGTAATTACATTACTCTTGAAATACGTACCACCTTCAGTGACTCAGTAGTGGCGTCATCGCTCACTGGACGGTACTTGCCACCGATCTCCTTGTGAGTGGTCGTGGGAGAAAAGATTCCATCCATTACGGAAAGGCGCGAATCAATCACAGTTAAGCAGATGCATGGAAGAACTGCACAAAATTTAGTGGATCACAATAGCGGAAACCTAAGAACACCACCACAGATATAGATATTTAGAAAGTACAGGCATTCATATTTTAATATAGGTTTCATAATAACTAGAGATACACAGTACTGGCTAATATACCACGTGTACAAGAACGAAGAGAAGACATTGAGAATGGAGGAGAAAAGTGCTCGGATTACAAAGAACGAAAGGCAAGGATGCTGCCTCTCCAACTGTCCTGTTGAGCCTGCACATCGGAGAAGGAATGCAGGAAGTAAGAAACAGATCGTCATTCGTATTAAATACAGCATCAGAGGAAATCGGTGATAAGAGTCGGTGATAACATTGCTATTCTCTGTGAAAGTGAGCTAGAATGACACGGCCGATTGACTGGAATTAACTGTCTGCCGTACATTGCATAGGACTGGGAGAGTAAACCAAAGAAAGACGATAGTAAAGGCGAGTGGCACAAATGCAAAGTGGAAACAGAAAACGTTCTAAGTGCCATATTTGAGATTTGCCAGGAGAATTAAACAAGAAAAAAAAGAAGAAATTTATGTCTGTTCGTACACAACTGATTTCTATCCAAAAAACCCCGCTTACAAGTTAATTCTCGCAAATAAGAAAAAAACTGTCAGCCTCTGTTAATAATGCCGTTTATGTACACAGCTATCGCTGATACACGTTTCGAACCGATATTCTCATCTTCAGACGGCTGTTTACGTTTACATTATATTTGTTATTGTTTGCATTAGTTGCGAGCCGTTTTTATCAATAACTAATATAAACAACAACAACAAATTTAAAATACACACTGTGGCGACAAAAGTCGTGGGATAGCGATATGCACACATGCTGACGGCGGTAGTATCGCGTACACAAGGTATAGACTGGCAGTGCATTTCTGCAGCTGTCATTTGTACTCAGGTGTGTTGTGCGGAAAGGTTTCCGATGTGATTATGGCCGCACGACGGGAGTTGGCAGACTTTGAACGCGGAATGGTGGTTGGAACTAGACGCGTGAGACATTCTATTTGGCAAATTGTTAGGGAATTTAGTATTTCGAGATCCGCAGTGTCAACACTATGCTGAGAATACCAGATTTCAGGCATTACCTCTTATCATGGACAATGTAGTAGCTGATGGCCTTCACTTAATAACCGAGAGCAGCGACGTTTACGTAGAGTTGTTAATGCTAATAGACAAGCAACACTGCGTGTAATAAATGTGGGACGTATGACGAATGTATCTGTTACGACAGTGCGGCGAAATTTGGCGTTCACGGTCTATGACAGCAGACGACCGATGCGAGTGCCTTTGTTAGCATAACGATATCGCCTGCAGTGCCTCTCGTAGGCGGGTGATCCTATTGGTTGGGCCCTAGACAACTGGCAAACTGTGGCCTGGAGAGATGAGTGCCGATTTCAGTTGGTAAGATCTGATGGTAAGCTACGAGTGTGGCGCAGACCCCGCGAAGCCAAAGACCCAAGTTGTCAACAACGAACTGTGCAGAATGGTGATGGCTCTATAATAGTGCTGGCTGTGTTTCCATTAAATGGACTGGATCCTCTAGATCGATCATTGACTTGAAATGGCTACGTTGGGCTACCTGGAGACCATCTGCAATGTGAAGGACATTCTGGAGAATTCGAGCGAATGATTTGACCATCCAAATCACCCGATATGAATCCCATCGAACAATTATGGGACACAATCTAGAAGTTAGTTCGCGCACAGATTCCCGCGCCAGCAACACTTTTCCAGTTATGGATGGTTATAAAGGTAGTGTGGCTCAATATTTCTGCAGGGGACATTCAACAACTTATTGAGCCCACGCCACGTCGAATTTCGGCACTACGCTGATCAAAAGAAGGTGCGACACGGTATTAGGAGGTAACCCACGACTTTTGTCACCTCAGTGTAAACGTGAACAGCCGTCTGACGATGAATCTGTCGGTTCGAACCAGGTAACACTGCTATTAGTGTAGTTCGTGCACGTAAGTAGCGTTATTAACAGTGGCTGGTTGCTATTTTCGTCTTTGCAAAAATGTTAGTTTTCGACAAAATAGCAGGAAGTAAGTTTTTCTTTAAAGTTTCCTTAATATTGAGACACTACATTTTATTAGTGATAATACAAGTACAGAAATACTGCAGTAAGTTTTTAACTAGTAGGAGGGAAGACAACAAAAACCATTTCTCATGTCTTTTAAATTTTGGAACCCCAGAGAGAGGCACAGCTTGGCACAAAGGACGTGCGCCATCTATTAACGCATGTCTGGAAGACTTTCTCCATGGTTTGCCACCTGGATCAAGCCTGGAGACATGAAGCGAGTATCGAGAACACAATACAACAAATAACGCCACTTTTGAAACAAATGGCACTTACAACGTTTTCCATTTCCATTCTTCAAATAATATTAGCATCAAACTTGACATCGAAGTTTGGAGACCACGTAGTAGACAAAATGAAGGGATACTGCTACTGTAACATTAGGTGGCAGAAGCAAGCAGGACATAGTAAACAGACTAGCACAGCCTAAGAGAGCCCTCCCAGATAAAATTTCCGCTATATCACAGACCGGCCTCCAACTCCTGCAAGAAATTTCTTAGCAGGTACTAGTGTGTAAATGAATCATGTAGTGCAGGAAGACTGGATAAAAAGAGAAGTAGAGTTTTGGAGACGTGGGATAACAGTAGAACGCTGAAAACTAAGAGGGCTGATGAAATACAGAAGGTGATGGTATTGCGCAGAAAGGCATATATGGACTAACTATAAGAAGGGAGAGGAAGGTTTGGAATGTGTTAAGATATCGGAGAAAAATATCCATGGTAATAGAGGAAGCGGCAGAAAATAAAAACGTAGAAGACGATAGAAAATCAAATATAAATGAGAAATAGTGTATCGCGCAGTGCGTAAATTCAGCTCCAAGAAGCGGAGGCACGGGAGACAGGGATGGCGCTTCTAGGCACTGGAGGTAGGGACAGTGCTCATCGCTGAAACAGCCGGCCTTCCGTTATATCGTTTTTTCTTCTTTTTTCCTTTTTTTTTGTCACGCTAGTTTAACATGATAGTCGAAACCGCGCAAAATAACCGGTTTCTGAAATAACCGATTTACGGTTTTTTGTTCGTGTTATTTCCCGTAATACTCGTAATTCAGTTTCAAGACAAAATATTAAATTAAACGGATAAACAAAAGAATACTTATTCCGTCCACCATTCTCTGTTTTTCTCTAAAAGCAATAAGTGGTTGGATACCACAAAAGTCACCAGTATTCTGCCATTGATTTTATCTTTTTTAAACTCTACTAAAATTATGTTGCAAAGTGGGATCATCCAACTATTTGGGCGTTACGAATAGTCATTGCTTGAAGGAGGAAACTGAGATTGAAGAATATTTTCCGCGTTAATTTTTCCGTTTTCAAGGGCTGTAAGCAGATAAAGGTATGTTATTTAGACACAGGTAGCAGATCAGATACTTCGTATTTTTATTGCATGCTATGAATGAATTCTTCTTATAGTTTTTAACTTACTGCTCTACCACAATTTCCTTCCTCTTTTATTATTTCACTGAAATCGCAGACAACTCTTCAACCTCTTAAGGCAAATGAAGCATTGTACTTCATTGTTACCTCACTTTGTAAAAATATTTCCACACTGAGGTTGGTGTCATTTGCAATACTACGGATGTCGGACGACGATAGCGAGGAAGTAACGTATAGAGCAGGTGGGTGCAAGTCTTACACACTGCACGTACACGAACACGCTATGCCACGACATATGGCAAAATGGCCATTAATGTCTCAGCATCGCTGTACCAGTTCATATGCCATGTACTTGTTGCTGGTTTCTGTCGGCATTTTTATTAACATAGGAACGACCGCGTTTCTCAATTTCCATAATAACGCAATGTTTCAAACCAACGCAAATTTTAGGAATAAAAATTACTCCTTTTTGAAGAAAGTTTTATTTAAATACGAAAAATTTTAGTACTGGTCCTATGACTAATTAATATTTCGGTTTCTTACTTGGTTATTAGTAAAAAAAAAAAAAAAAGAGGAATTTGTTATAACCGAGACCAAAAAATACGGAAAGATACCGGTTATTCAGAAGTAAAATACTGCTATCTGTTTGAATAGGTCGGCTTTCCCCATCCCTAGTATGGAGAGGAAATCATGAAGGATCGTTTCGCACCATCAGAAAAAAAAACTTGGAGTCAGTGCTTCTAATTGTGCGAGAAGCGAAGGGTTCAACCTCGACACAACAGACACTGTTTGGAGAGTATGGGCGTTTGCGAGCCAGTGTTGGTACAGTAAGCCTCCTGCAGCAGTGAGATTATCATGTTTCGTGGAAATACCGGAGTGTCAGGAGTGTCAGCGAAACTGTCAGCAACAGCATCGGCGGCGGCAGCAGCAGCAGCAGCTAGCAGAACAACCTCGCGCGGCCACTCTCGCTACTCCCGCCGTGCAGCTTTCACTCTGTTCGCTGCGCTGCCTTGGTTTACGGTACACTGTCGTACAGAGAGGTGATAAAGGTCTTGGGATAGCGACGTGTACATATACAGATGGCGGGAGTATCGTCTACGCAATGTATAAAAGGCAGAGCATTGGCGGAAAAGGTTTCCGATGTTATTATGCCCACGCAACGAGACTTTGAACGCGTAATGGTAGTTGGAGCTACACGCATGGGACAGTCCATTTCAGAAGTCGCTAGGAAATTCAGTATTCTGAGATCCACAGGATCAGCAGTGTGCCGAGAATACCAAGTTTCAGGCATTATCTCTTACCATGGACAACGCAGTGGCCGACTCCCTTCACCTAACGGCCGACAGCAGCGGCGTTTGCGTACATTTGTCAGTGCTAATAGACAAGTGACATTGCTCCAAATAATCGCAGAAATCGATGTTGGACGTTCGACAAACGTAGCCGTTAGGACAGTAAGGCGAAATTTGCCACTGGGCTATGGCAGCGGACGACCAACGCGAGTGTCTTTGCTATCAGCACGACATCGCCTGCAGCACCTCTCCTGGGCTCGTGACCATATCGGCTGGACCCTAGACGAGTGGAAAACCGTGCCCTGCTCAGCTGAGTCCCGATTTCAGTTACTAAGAGCTTCATCGCCGGGTTCGAGCGTGGTTTAAACCCCCACGAAGCCACGGACCTAAGATGTCAACAACGCACTGTGCAACCTGGTGGTGGCTCCATAATGGTATGGGATGTGTTTAAATAGAATTGACTGGGTCCTTTCGTCCAACTAAACCTATCAATGACTGGAAATGGTTATGTTCGGTTACTTGAAGACCACTTGCAGCTATGAAACGATGAAACTTTTATGGATAACCGTGGGTTACGTCACCAGGCCACAGTTGTTCGCCACTGGTTTGAAGAACATTCCGGACATTTCGAGCGAAATATTTGGCCACAATGACCACCTAACATTGATATCATCGAACATTTATGGGGCATAATCGAGGGGTTTGTGCACAAAATCCTGGATCGGCAAAAATTTCGCAATTATGGACGGCTATAGAGGCAGCAAGGCTCAGTATTTTTGCAGGGGACTTCCAACGACTCGAAGAGACTATGTCACATCGAGCTGCCGCATTACATTAGGAAAAAGGAGGACCGATACAATATTAGAAGGTACCCCATGAGTTTTGGCACGTCAGTGAAAGGACACATGTTAAAACAGGTCGGCAAGTACTCGCCGATATACAAATCCCGAAAACTTACTGCGCCCTATAACACTGTTAGCCACTTCTATCATCTTAGCATGGCACCATAAATAGTAAGGCAAGGCTTCGAAACTGGACACTTGGTGAACGGCAAGGGTATGGTAAATCGAGGCCAAAGTCTACTTCCGGTCGCTAGGGACAGGCCGCAAATGGATCACATCAAATCCAGTAGGTGCTGTATTGTTCCCGATGTTGACGACTAATTTTTTTGTGAGCTGTAATTACTTGATATTATTTAGCTCAGTTTGCTTTATTTCTTCTTGTTCATGGATTCTAAAAAGCTCGGGCTATTTCTGCAAATTCTACAGAAGACATTGTAGGTATAGAACTTAGCATAATACGAGGTTTGTAAGAAAAGTAGTGAGACTGATTTTTATCCACAATTTTTTTTATTTTTTTAAACAACGATATCGTCTCCTTCAAATAAATTCCATACTACGGCGGAGGCGTTGTTCCCACTCTTGGTGGCAGCGCTGAAAGGCTTCAACTGGTAGGACCTTTAAAAATGTCTGTCACATTCTTTTGAATGATCTCCAGAGTCCGAAAATGAAGTCCTTTTTCAGACATTATTCAATTTCTGGAAAAGAAAAAAAAAGTGACAGGGACTCACATCAGGTAATTAGGGGGGCTGTGAAGCAACAGGAATGTCTTTTGAGGTCAAAAATTCCTCGATGGAAGTGGATGTGTGACATGGGGCGTTGTCATGATGGAGCATCCACTTGTCTGCAGCGTCCAGTCTCATTCGATTCACCCTTACCCTCAGCCTTCCAAGGACATTTTTGTAAAGACTTGATTGACGGTTTGTCCTGGAGCCTGGACGAACAAATTCTTTTTGCACGATACCCCTACTGTCAAAGAAATAATCCAGCGTTGTTTTGATCTTTGATTTGTTTATTCCATTTTTTTCTTTTTTTTTTTGGTAGGAGAGATATATCAGTGTGCCACTCCTCTCTTCACCGGTTTGTCTCAGAATCACACTCAAAAACGCAAAGTATGCGGAATTTTTTTTCCTTTGACTTCATTGTGACTCCTTGTTTTTTGCCAAATTTCATGATTCTAGGCCATTGGGATATACCACATAGGTTTTGATAAGCAAGTGTACGAGTATCAAAATATGTGGCACAAATTCCCTTATCTTTTAACAGAATTGCCTTAGAAATTCCAATTTGTGTACAGCGCATTGGAAACATAGGCCTTAGTACGTGATGTAAATCTCAACTGGGTACGTCAACCCGTTCCAGAGAAAAAGAATTTTTAACAGTCGGGCGGGCAGACAGATAGGCAGACAGACATACGGACAAACAAGCTACGGAACCCCATAATGGCCGAGTTTCAGTCATTACTCACTATGCGAATTGGAACCGTTAGTTACAGTTTTTTTTTTCTCCTAAAAGTAAAACAGTGATTCAGACATCTCAACGACTTGTTTCATTGGAATTACACATATAATGTTAAACTATTTCTTCGGAATCCTCAATATTAATACTATAATTATCGTTTTTGTATTTGACCAGCTGACGTGGAAACAAAAGGTTTGAAACACTGAAATGACAGTTCTTTCCTTTTATATGCTATAGAATTACTGCTTTCGTTGCACTGTGTGTCATTTTGTCCAATGCTTCCACAGGAGTAGAAGGCTAAATATCAGTTTTACAGCGAACATTTAGTTTTATGACGATTCCTCGATAGCATGTTAAATGTTTCACTATGCTTTTGTAAGAACTGACATCCATTTCTATACAAAATATATTTTTTTCGCAAAGATTGAGCTTTTGTTTTTGGACTGTTGCTGATTCGAGTACAGGTACCGAAACAATATCAAGCTAACAAGCTCACTGTATTAGAGAATGTTGGTTATAGGTGAACTAATTCAATATTAACATTCTGTTATCTCACAATTTTCATCATTCATCGAACTTTAGCTCTGAGGATTAACGTAATTGCTTACTTTCAAAAAACGAATTCGCAATTTTTTTGGTGTGTTTCTAAAACAACTTTACTTTGCCCTTATCTTTCTATGCAAGGAAACGCTGCATAGTGTTTCACCATGTAACAGAGAAGTCTTTACTGAATATACTACAACTAAGGTAAAGATAAATTGAACAGTTTTCCAGAAGTTGTCTGCAAATGGTTGCCGTTATTGATCAGCTGACAGAGTTGTTGGTTTCATTATAATGACATCATGTTCATCGTCTTTGTGTGACTGCGGTGGTGCAGTATTTCCTGAACATAATGGTTTCCAGAAAACATTACCAAGTGGAAGCCAGATGGTACGAAGCCCCGAGGGGTAAACGCAGTTATTGATGGAGAAATATCCACGTAACTCAACAACACAACAAGCACCGTATCTAGGAACGAACCAAACAAATGTAAATAGTTGTGACAGAGACGAACGTCTGCGAGTTATAGACAAAGGAGGGAGCCGTTTGAGACTGAAGACTCCCAAAAGGCATTTGGTTCAGTTCCGCACTGCTGTGAGCTGGTCAAAACACGAGATTACCGAATGTCTAACCAACTGAGCGATTGGATCCAGAACGCCTCTGCAGATAGAAGTCAGCATATTGTTCTTAATGGGACAAAATCGACACACACACAAAGCTAGTTTCGAAGTTAGCTCAAGGAAATGTTGTAAGACTATTACCGTTTACCATATACGTAAATAATTTAGTCGATAACGTTGGAGCTGTCGTCTATATGAAGACTGCAAAGAAAGGAAACTTCGTCATTTTTCACTTTTTTCGGCGTTACAATTTCAATTTTTGCACAATGTTTCGACGAACAACCCATTCGTCTTCTTCAGGTTCTGCGTGTTGTGCTGTTGTGTCTACTCTCCACCTGCACTCCAACCGGATTGTGAACTATTGTTGACCACTCGTCGTTATTTATTAGCTGACTAGCTTAGCCCCCTCTGCTTGGCTCAAGTAGACTGCATGGTCTGTATAGATTTTATGTTTTTCCTTGATCGAATTTTGATGTTGTTCACAAATTGCAACTCCTTTTAAATCTGGACGCTAATTAAGGCCATAGAAACATGGAGTTTTCTAAATGTACGTCTCCAAAAAGCTATTCTGGTAGCTGGAGTCCAAAGTTTTTTTTTAAGCATGCCTTTCGTGTTTCTGTGCAGATATTTCCATAGGAACTTTCATCCCCTAATACATATTTCTTTATAACCAACCAAGAAGGGAAACACCAATTTTCAAATTCTAATCTTCAATTTTTTAAATATAACGAACTCTTTTCCTAAAAATTTTCATCCCCTATTTCATCCCCTAGGAGTTGAATTTCCAAAAACACTAAAACACGTATTTTTTTAACTTTCCAACCGAGAAGTCAAATACTACTTTTCATACAAGTAGCTTTAAAAATGCTGTTGTGATTCTCTAGTAATGATGTATTTTCAAAAAATGTTTCACCCACTATTCCCCCCCCCCCTCCCTCCCCTCATAGGAGTTACACTTTCAAAAATGCCGAAATACGTATTTCTTAATTTCTGCGTGAGAAACCAAATGCCAATTTTCGGAGGTCTAGCTTCAATATTGCCTTAATAGTGACATATTTACAAAACACTTTTCGTCCTACGGTATAAGATTCACACCCTCTCAAGAGTTAACAAGTCATCTGTGCTTGTGCACTGACGTGACTAACTTTTTGTCCGGTGAGCTTCTGAGCTCATTAAGTAAACGCACTATATGTGGTCTAGCTGTAAACCTACAGGTTTTTTAATGTAGTTTTTAGATCACTGGTACGGTCTCTAAGTGTTTGAAAAGTGGCATAAAAAGAATTAATAACTTCCTACAGAACAGCAGGTTTGGGAAAATGACCTCATTTAAAAATCTGTATAGACTAAGGACCCTGCTAAAAGAAAAAATGTAATAATGTTGTCGTCGACGGGATGCAAAACTCAGATCTTCTATCCTCCCTTTTGCCTTGATGTTTGTTTTTTTATTCTTTCTTTTCCATAACTTTTAATGTGTTTTCAGCTAATTTCTAATGAAACAATTGAGTCATAAGCGGCAGCGTGACAGAGAAAGGAACGAGAGTGGCAATATGTAAGTGACCAAACATTGGTTGTCCGTCAGCAGGATTTGCGTGTTTATCCGTGCAGCCTGTGTAAAATATTTGTCGAGGTGAACAAATAGCGGCATGTTTGTTTGTACTCTGCGGTGGTCTTATTAGTGAATGTGTATGGCAATTCTGTCATCCACAATATAAAAAACAGCAAAAAATTTCTCCGTCTGCCCTGGCTATTTACTCATTTCATTTATTCGTGTGAATCTGTTTGCGCCTGCACGTTGACGCGAAACGGCAGTGTCGTTTCCGTTCCCGCCATACTTCGCAAACAAAGAACAAAACGGTATCCTTTAATCCTACTGTGTAAAGAACATAAGTGGCTACTTTCGCTGTTGAAAAATAACCTACCAGTCAAACTCCAGAATCTGGAAACTCATTTAAGATTCAACTATTTAACCTTTCACGTTTCAGAGATTATACAAACGAAAATAAAAAGAGAATTATTTAAAAACCTTCCTTCTTCTACCTAAGAGAGAAAGTTGACACGTGCCATTCTCTTTCCTCAGACGTTGCTTTTTGGAGGTTGACAATAGTTCTTTCCTAAATAGATGACACAATTCTAGTTTGTGGGGAGACCTTAACAGATGCTTATAGTAGCAGGTTTACCT
The DNA here is from genome assembly GCF_023864345.2 of Schistocerca serialis cubense. NCBI lineage: Eukaryota > Metazoa > Arthropoda > Insecta > Orthoptera > Acrididae > Schistocerca > Schistocerca serialis. Next base: position 241,410,115 of record NC_064642.1, read on the forward strand.
TTTGTCTTTGAATTTTTGTCTTTTTCGTGTTTCCGCTGAACTTCTGAGCACAAGTGCGTTAAGCAGTTTTCGCCATACAGTACTGTCTGCGTTTTCCTAAACGAGATATATCAGGAATGTAGTATGTTACTACTTACATAAGCTTTCTGTGTAATCTATCTATATGTGAGATACTGAATATTTTGTTTTCAAAAACTTTCTCCTCGTGTACTTTTCCTTTAGATATCGTATTCAACTGCTGAGCAGAACTAAGTATTGGTTGGCCCGCTGTTGCGCATGTGAACGGTGTCATGAAACAAAACTTTAATCTTAGTGAAATGCTAAGTTTCAAATACTGAAAAAATTACGTAACACGAAGTGTAGTGTCTAACTTGAAATATCGACGAAATAAAATAGAGCTCAATACTGTAGAAAATAACTGTTTAAGTTAACCCACACTGATGACTGTAAGTTAATCTGCTTACTTAACACAACAAATTCCGACCACTTACTGTTTACTCACAAGAAATCAAACTAAGATCTGCTCTGAAACACAAGCAACCTATCTCATGGTCAGCATACCGCTTTGTGTCTGGTGCACTGACGTTCTCAAAACCAAATTGAAATCAGCAAATGCACCAGCTAAAGAAAAACAATCTACTCTCAGTTTTTCTTCCCTTGTCAGAACCAATCTGTGTCTGCATGTGACGTAAGATACAGTGCACACACAATAAAATATTTTAAACTCCGCAAAGGATGATGGAAGAGGGTATTACTTTAAAGAAAACTGTTCTTCAAAAATTAAAATCCTATTATTGCCAAAAAAGACTGTACAACTTGAGAAGACTATAACAATTCCGAAATTCTTTCATTGAAAAAATTACAGACTTTCAAGCAGCTGCGTAATTTGTGACATAATGAAAGCAAAGGGATCAAATTAACAGAAATCATAAGTTATCTAAGCGGCAAAGATATCCTTCAATTGATAGTTCTAACAAACATACATTTCATTCTTGCCTTGAAATATTAACCCAAAAATCTTCTCCATCAATACAACCAATAAAATAATTTATAAACAAGTTTATTGAACAAGTATTCAAGATAATTGCTACCAGATTGAAAAATATCAGATCTCCTTCTCCAAAACTGAACTGTTCACTTCTACGTCTCTAAGAAGAGTGCCCTAGCGCTGCACAACTAACTGGAGGCCAAGCGCACCACAGTTTACATTAAAAACAGAGTCAAGGATCTTATCCGCTACTCGTGTAGCGCACTCGTGCACTTTTTTCCAGTACAGTTAAGGTGAATTATTTACAATGGCAGGAAACATATGAAAACTTTGCATTTATAGCATACTTTATCAGAAGAAATCGTCTCTAGGTATTTCCAGTTTGCCCAAGTTTTTATTACTGTTAATGTTCTGATTCTTACTTTCATTAACTTGGTGGGAGATTGTCTAATGGACTTGTTTGCTCCCCCTGGGGGGTTGTCTGAATGACTCTGCAGTTTGGATTTTCCCACTAATACGGACCACAACAATTCATCAGTATGGTGTGCAATGTGTAAAAAGCCATGCTCATGCAGTTGGTCGCAGTCAAACTTCTGAAAAATAAAATCGTTGTTTCTTCTCGAAACAGTAGACACATAAATGGTGGAAAAATTTCTATCTTTAATGGTGAATGAGAAATTTTAAAGCAATAAACACTACCGGTGTGGTTTAATAAGTCCGGAAAAGAATAAGAAAAAATGTTTGTTTCGTTAACACCTCACGTTAGTTATCGTCATAGTCTCCTTTGAGGAATACACACTTGGTCCAGCGATCCTCAGATTTTTCATCCAGACGGAAAAATAAGTTCTGTCAAATTCTGCACTGCAACTATCACTTCCTCATTTCATGAAAATTTCTTCGCAGCAAATCAAAGTTTCAAATTAGGGAACAGGAAGATGTCACTTGGTGCTAAGTCTGGTGAATAGGGTGGATGAGGAACCACTCAAACCCAAAGTCATGCACTTTCGCCATTTTTATCGATACTGTGTGGTATGATGCGTTATTATGGCGAAAGAGCACTTTTTTGCCTCCCAACCTTTGTCTTTTTCTCTCAGCCAACGCAAGTTTCAAACTATCCAATAATGAAGCATAATGTGGTCCAGTTATGGTTCCGTCTTTCTCTAAATAACCTTTGAGGATTATTCCTTGCGAATCCCAAAAAACAGTGGCCATCACTTTTCCTGCTGAAAAATGTTCTTTGCCTTCTTCCGTGCAATTTCACATGCCTTTGTCTATTTTTTACTGCCCTTTTGACGCTAGCGTGTAACGATTGATCCACGTTTTATCAACAGTCAGAAATTGGAGCAAAAAGTCTTGTAGCGTTCGACTGCACATCGCCAGATATTATGTTGAAATATTGGGCAGGATGCGTTTATGGCCGACTGTGTGCAGTCGCGGCACGCACCTCACATACAGCTTCTTCATAGCCAATTCTCTGTGCAGGGTATTATGCACTCGTGCAGTTGAGAAGACTATAGTCTCAGCAATTTCACGAATTTTCATATGTCGGTCTTGCATTACCATACCTTGGATTTCGACAATGGTTTCCTTCGTGGGGATCACAATTGGACGGCCGGAGCTCGCTTCGTCTTCGGTGTTTGTCCGACCACGTTTAAATTCATTAATCCAAATAATCTTCAATGATGGTACAGAGCCTGTGTGAACTCCATCCAACTCTGTTTTTATTTGTGCTGCAGTCCAACCCTCCCAAGGAAAATGTTTAATAACAGCACGAAACCCTGTTTTCTCCATTGTCAATTGCAGTCTACACACTGACCATTTCAGACGGCTGTCAACAATGAACTACAAGTTGAACATTGTTGAAATTCTTTATACGATCTTTGGAATAACCAAGCTTATCAACCATGAAGCCACAACATAAATGTTCCATTCTTCCATGGAAGTTTACCAGACTTATCAAGCCTTTACTATCAGAACGCACGCTCTTCAGGCTCTTCCGTGGTGCACATAAGAAAGTCAACAATGCCAGGAAGTTGTAGCGACATTCAGGAAAGTCTACAGAGCATCGAGAGTTCGTGGAGTGACTGTTATAAAGACATATAATGAACTGCGTATAAATAAGCGGATCCATATATAAATAAATTACTGTTCAATTACACTTTTCGTGCGTACATGTCCAAAGGAACATTGCATCGTAATTCTGAACAATGCAGGCACTGCAATATCGTATTTATTCGCGGAAACCGGGCAGGCGACTTTCAATTAAAATCTCCCCTCTTTACGGGAAAATACATAACAAATGTGAGAATGCAGGTTGTACACACATGGTTGACGACTTACGAAAGTTTGTGTCTGGCCGTGGTGTGTGCTCGCATAGCCTACTTGTAAGGAAACCGCCAGCGATAAGCCGGAAATCCGGGCTCGAGACGCGGTCCGACACAAATTTTCATAGTGGTCATTCCATTACACACTTGATGGACGTCCACATTCGTAACATTGTCGCAGTTGTAGGACAACTCTGTAGGTGAAGAATGACCGTCCTTTCCGCCACATTTGTTGGCCGCCATCTGCTGTTCGTGATTGACTGAAGTCGCGTCACGTGACGTTTAAAGCCATATTGAGCCTCCGGGTTACGTGATGTGGCGTAGGACGTGTTATGTATTCCGGAAATTTCCAATGAAATAATGCCGCAGTGCCGTGCTTTCAGCTGCACTCTTCAACTTGAGAAGGGTAGGAAACGGTATAGGATCTCCACCGAAAGGAGAGATTCAACTAGAAAAAAAAATTGGGTATTAATGTAAATCATCTTAAGATTTGAGTTTCGGTTATATTAAGTAAGAAACAGCTGCAAAGTTGTAACCTGAACAATCTCTTGATCAAAGATGCTTAGCAATGATGTGAGGTAAAGTTACCAACTCATCGATATCTTTTATTCGCTGCATCTGATTGAAACACTCAACAGTTGTGAAATGTGACTGATCACTGTTTCATTTAGTGTTGTAATTAACGTTAAATACTTAAAAAATACTGCTTGCTTCCACATTCGTTTATTTGGGTTTATCACATCGTTATAACAAACAAAGGACTGAAAATAAGATAATAAACGGAAAAGACATGCAAATGTAACCGAAACAGTAGAGTTGATATTTTTAATCTTCGATTTTTACAACTGTTTCCATACTAGACTAAGGGAATTCAAACGTAAATATAGGACACAATACGTGCATCAAAACAATGTCAGTCTACAATTAGGCAGTAAGTTTAGAACCCAAACACTGTAATATTTACATGACTTACGATAATTACACTGTGGTAGAGATAAGCGTCTGTGGGCTGTTATATATCAAGCAAGAATATTGTGAATGATTCAGACCTGACTGATACACGTGTACAGTGGATATTGTTAACTGTATGTCCATTATCCCTAAGTTATCTTGTAATAGTTTGTTTCAGCAAAAAATCCTTGACAGAAGTACAAGTATATGTGTAAAAATGTATGTATTTGTGTATGTAACTTCCACATCGCCTAAACCATTGGATCGATTTCAACCAAATTTAGTACACATACTACTTATTGTCTGGAAAGAAGTAATGAGGTGGTAAGTGCCACTAAGCCTCCATAATTGCGGGGACAGGGGTGAAAAAGTGTTGGTACCTGCTGACTTCTAAGCTGTCCTATACAACTGGCATGTTGTGTGGGTAGTATCGGGATGTGTTTCATGGAGTATGTGTTTCTTGGGTATTACTGCGCAGAAGGAGGGAGGGAGGGGGGGCAGCAGGAGATGGACAGAGAGAGGTGGGGGGGGGGGGTGCAGAAGATGGACTGAGAGACTGAGGAGGTGGATTGGGAGTGGGAGTGTAGAAGGCAGACATAGAGATTGGGGAGTAGGAGATGGACAGAAAGATGAGGAAAGAGGAGATGGAAACAAAGATGGGGAGGAAAAGATGGACAGAGAAGGGGGGTGGAGGAGCAGATGACGTAGAAGGAAGGAGGAGATAGACAAAGAGATGGGGAAGAAGGAGGTGGAAAGAAACAGGGAGGTGGACAGTGAAAGGGAGGAAACGGAGGACGAGCAGATTATGTCTGCAGTGTATGGCCGTATCCACACGCGGTTGAAGCGTTGGGTAAAAGGCTAGTAGTATATAAAACACAACCTCCTTGACTCTATAAAAAACCACAGATTACAAAAACTCTTAACCTCATCTCTTAAATACACGTTGCTACGAGATGAGTATGGTCCTGTAATATCATTTATTTATTTATTTGCAAGATCCCTTTAAATTTTGTTCACAGCATATGCTCTACCATGAATACATTTACTTACTTGGTGGCTTTAGTAGTATTGGCGTTAGACCGTAGTAAAAGCACGTTTCTGTGCGTAATATTTCCACTCCCAATGCTCGAGACATTATCAGAGGATATAAAGGTTTTATTGTCTCTGAGAAAGTGTCCAGCGTTAGGAGACGAAGGGTTACACATAGAAAAGTACAGCTAAAACCACCAGGGATGTGAAGACGTGCCCTCTGAGCCTGTACAATATTGCAGTATTTGTCCTGCAGCCTTGATATTTGCTAGTAAAGACGATTTTTCCGGTCTGATGTTGACTACCTTTCCTGCTGCTGTTGCTGCGGTTTCAAGACAATACTTTTAAAGCTAGTAACAATAATAAAAGATATTTCAGCTCACAGCCGTACCAGAAACTGTGAAATGTATTACTATCGCCGTTAAAAGTGATGCTAGTGCCAAAACTGTGGTCTGTTCTCGTCGTAAAATATTCTCTCATCGTATTTAGTGTACATTTCTTATTTGCTGAGGGTTCGAGACATTTTGAATGAGCTAGTGCTGTACCTCAGCAAGAGGTGAAGTAGCGGAGCTCGGTGCTTTAACTGAAGCTGCTGAATACATCGTAGCGATCAGTGTATGGGCAGCAGCGTGTAAATCTCGGACTGTAATCTCTCCCTACCAGTCGCTTCCTTCCTTTCTCACGTATAAGTAATATCTTACCTCCAGAGAATTTCTCCTGTCTTCATCACCGTGGCAGCATCGGATTTTTTGTCGTACTGAGGGTTTTTGTACCGAAAATTGCTGCTGAAATATACTGGGACAGATGTGACGGTTACAGGCAAGAAATAGCAGAACTCTAGTATCATTTAGCTATATTCTTCAGTGTGTGTGATAGGTGAAGCAACATTTCCACTTTGCACAATATTGGATTACTATTGGAAATAGCCCTCTCACACACAGAAAAATGATAGACCAGAAAAATAACTGAAGGACAGAAGTTTGCTTCGCAGCCCATTGATGTAATGAACTGAATGACAAGATTGCAGCAGATCAATTAACTGCCAAGATTGCAAAAAAAGAAAATCATTTCAGTTTCAAACGAACTCGGGATAAAAGTATACTCGGAAAGAATATTCTTTGTTAGCCAGCCAATAGAATTCTAGGATTCATTGCAAGTGGGTATATAGAGCGTAGTTTATACCAAAGTTTCAACAGCACGTTAAGGGGAAGCCAATTTGTAGCGTCATCCCGGGCCTGCGTGGTTTCTAGTTTCGGAATTTATAGCGAGGCTGAACTCTGCAAGTTTCAAACTCAAACTAAGGTAAGTCAGAGCACCAGAGCATGCTGCGCCAGTGTACACGTTGAAACGAAACGAGTGAAAGTATTAGGCTAGTGAGTCGAGAGAAGGGGGGGGGGGGGGGCAGTTTTCTAACCTGCGTAGTGTGCCTCTGCGGCGAAAAATATACAGCGGGTGGCCAAAAATTTGGAAACACCAAAATCAAACCACATTACCAGATCTAATAGGGTGGAGAAAACCCGTTGGCATTCGAAACATCTTCCAGTCCTTTCTGAATGGATTAATACGCTTTCAAGGGAATTTTGTACCACACTTACTGCAAAATGGTGGCAAATGTTGGTAACGATAATGGAGGTGGACAGCGATCACACATATTTCTCACCAAAGAAGACCACGAAGGCTCAATAACATTGAGATCTGGCGGCTGTGGTGGCCAAAAGAGACGCGACAATTCATCCTCGTGCTCACACACCAAGTTCTGGACAATGGGAGTTGTGTGAACAGGCCTTGTCGTCTTGGAACAGAGAAACACCACTGGGGAACAAACATTCTACCATGGGATGGACCATATCAGCTAAAATGGTCCCATAATCATTGAAAGTAATGCCAGCTTGCAGAGTAACCCTGGAGTCCACGGAGTACCACGATATGGCTGCCGAAATCACTACCGAACTTTCTCAACTTTTAACTCCTGGAACATAAGCGCGGCTAGAAGTTGGAAACTGTGAAACAACATTCATCCGACCAAATGACGTTCTTTCATTGCTCCAAAGACCAGGTTTTAGGGCTTCGGCACCATGTGTTCCTGTTACGGACATTTGCGTAACTGATGTGTGGTTTTGGAATTCCACGTCGTTCAGCAGTGTCCTGCTTCCGGAGCTCCCTTCGTGTTGTTTTGGCGCTGACAGAGTCTGTAAGTGCGACATTCAGTTCTGCAGTGACTTTTGCAGCTGTAGCCCTCTTATTTTTCGACTCAAGCCTATTCGATGCCCGTCCATCACGTTCAGTAGTTCGTTCTAATCGCGGAAGTCCCTCAGGTATGCAGTCAGAACTTTACGTGACACCTCAATTGCCAGGTTTTTCAAGGTTTCAGAAGTCTCTTCGTGTCTTAATAGGTCGTATGTGTTGTTGTTTCGTAGTTGTTGTCTTAATGTAACTGCTACATCATCGAAAAGGGGGCACTCGTAAACCACATGGTCGGGAGTACCCTCCGATGCGCGACAGTCACACTTAGGTGTAGCCCTTTTCCCAAACCGACATAGATACGTAGGGTAGGGCCCATGACAAGTGAGAAAATGAATTAGACCCCGGGTTGGTTGGAAGTATCTCATGCCTAACCTTTCTTTAACATTTGGCAAGAGTCTGAAGGTTCTTCTGCCAGATTCCTCCATTTTCCATGATCTACATCTACATCTACATTGATACTCCGCAAGCCACCCAACGGTGTGTGGCGGAGGGCACTTTACGTGCCACTGTCATTACCTCCCTTTCCTGTTCCAGTCGCGTATGGTTCGCGGGAAGAACGACTGTCTGAAAGCCTCCGTGCGCGCTCTAATCTCTCTAATTTTACATTCGTGATCTCCTCGGGAGGTATAAGTAGGGGGCCGGCCGAAGTGGCCGTGCGGTTAAAGGCGCTGCAGCCTGGAACCGCAAGACCGCTACGGTCGCAGGTTCGAATCCTGCCTCGGGCATGGATGTTTGTGATGTCTTTAGGTTAGTTAGGTTTAATTAGTTCTAAGTTCTAGGGGACTAATGACCTCAGCAGTTGAGTCCCATAGTGCTCAGAGCCATTTGAACCATTTTATAAGTAGGGGGAAGCAATATATTCGATACCTCATCCAGAAACGCACCCTCTCGAAACCTGGCGAGCAAGCTACACCGCGATGCAGAGCGCCTCTCTTGCAGAGTCTGCCACTTGAGTTTATTAAACATCTCCGTAACGCTATCACATTTACCAAATAACCCTGTGACGAAACGCGCCGCTCTTCTTTGGATCTTCTGTATCTCCTCCGTCAGACCGATCTGGTACGGATCCCACACTGATGAGCAATACTCAAGTATAGGTCGAACGAGTGTTTTGTAAGCCACCTCCTTTGTTGATGGACTACATTTTCCAAGCACTCTCCCAATGAATCTCAACCTGGTACCCGCCTTACCAACAATTAATTTTATATGATCATTCCACTTCAAATCGTTCCGCACGCATACTCCCAGATATTTTACAGAAGTAACTGCTACCAGTGTTTGTTCCGCTATCATATAATCATACAATAAAGGATCCTTCATTCTATGTATTCGCAATACATTACATTTGTCTATGTTAAGGGTCAGTTGCCACTCCCTGCACCAAGTGCCTATCCGCTGCAGATCTTCCTGCATTTCGCTACAATTTTCTAATGCTGCAACTTCTCTGTATACTACAGCATCATCCGCGAAAAGCCGCATGGAACTTCCGACACTATCTACTAGGTCATTTATATATATTGTGAAAAGCAATGGTCCCATAACACTCCCCCGTGGCACGCCAGAGGTTACTTTAACGTCTGTAGACGTCTCTCCATTGATAACAACATGCTGTGTTCTGTTTGCTAAAAACTCTTCAATCCAGCCACACAGCTGGTCTGATATTCCGTAGGCTCTTACTTTGTTTATCAGGCGACAGTGCGGAACTGTATCGAACGCCTTCCGGAAGTCAAGAAAAATAGCATCTACCTGGGAGCCTGTATCTAATATTTTCTGGGTCTCATGAACAAAATCGTGCACCGGCAACTGTTTCTGAAATACGGACGGCTATAGAAGCAGCGCGGCCCAATATTTCAACAGTGGACTTCCCACGATTTGTTGAGTCCATGGCACGTCGAGTCGCTGCACTCCGCCGGCAAAAAGCAGGTACTCCATGACTTTTGTCACCTTGGTGTAACGATTCGTTGGTCATGCCAACAGGAGCGTCTATCGATCTAGCAAAGTTTGTAACCTACAGGCGGAATGCCTCCGTCGGGAAGCCGGCTGTGCTTTAGCTGTACGGACCTTTGAGGAGTCTCGGTAGCAGGTGACGCGTATCCACGCCCAGTGGTAGGTAGACACAGAGGGTGATCAGCGGGCCGGGTGTGATCGCCGGTGACGGATCGCGAAAGAAGCAGCTCGGATCGGTCTAGAAGAGCCGGCATGCCTGCTGGAATTGCAGCCTGGGTGGCAGCGGCCCTGCGGGCTGCAGGTGTGTGGGTGGGTGCCTGGCCGCTCTGCTCTGCAGCACTTGGCTGGCGGCCAGGCGGGGCTCTGCGGCTGGGCGGCCCCGGAACACAGTGGCGGAGTCCGCCCCGGGCTTTCCGCAGCCACGGCTGCCGTCTGGCACTGTAGCTCCACACACACACACACACATGGCGTTCAAATCCTGTCTCTGTCCAAGTCACGATATTTCCAATGATGTTCTGTTCTTCTCGCAGCTGCCTCCGCCATTCCCGTCGGTAGTTACACTACCGACAGCAGCAGCTTCACTGGTCATATTGGCCCAAATGCCGGAATGTTTAGAAAAGGAGTGTCCAACCCTTAAAATTACTTGGGCCTAGGGATTCCGGCTATCGCTGAAACAACCGGTTTTCGGTTACATTGTTTTTTTCCACGTTAGTTTAACCTGACTGGCGAAACCGCTCAAAACAACCGGTTTCTGAAGTAACTGATTTTCGTTTTTTTATTCCTTTTATTTCCTGTATTAAGAGTAGTAATTGAACAAAGACTGAAAATTTTTCACTCACTCAGTTTCAAGTACATAGAGTCAAAATACAGGCAAATAAAAAAAAGAGTCTTTCCACCATTTGCTGCTTTGGGGAAAGATGATAAATACCCGGAAACTGCAAAAAATCACCAGTACTGACCTAGTGAGTATAATTTTTTTTAAACTCTGCTTAAAAATCGTGTTATAATCGGTCATCATAGCACTATTTGGGCATTACGAATAGTCAGTGCTGCAGGATGAAAACTGAGGTTGAAGAACTTTGTTTTTCATGTTAATTTGTCCGATTTCAAGGGCTACAAGCAGATAAAAGGTTATTGTGTACACACAGGCAGCAGAGCGGCTACTTTCTATTTTTATTGTTGCTTAGTTTCTAACTTATTACTGTTATCGTAATTCCTTCCTGATTATTATTTCATAGAAATGGCAGACAGATTTTTAAACAGAATGAAATTTTCACTCTTCATCGGAGTGTCCGCTGATATGAAACTTCGAGGCGGATTAAAACTGTGTGGACCGAGACTCGAATTCGGGACCTTTGCCTTTCGCGGGCAAGCGCTCTACCAACTCAGCTACCCAAGCACGACTCACGATCCGTCCTCACAGCCTCACTTCCGCCAGTATCTCGTCTCCTTACAGACCTAGAGCTCCTGGAAGAAAGGATACTGCGGAGACATGGCTTAGCCACAGCCTGGTGGATATTTCCAGAATGAAATTTTCACTCTGCAGCGGAGTGTGCACTGATATGAAACTTCCTGGGAGATTAAAACGCCGGCCGATGTGGATGAGAGGTTCTAGGCGCTTCAGTCTGGAACGGCGCGACCGCTACGGTCCCAGTTTCGAATCCTGCCTCTGGCATGGATGTGTGTGATGTGCTTAGGTTAGTTAGGTTTAAGTAGTTCTAAGTTCTAGGGGACTGATGACCCCAGATGTTAAGTGCCTAATTAAATTACTATTTTGACAGATTAATGTGTTGAATTTAGAATTCATTTATGTAGATTTTTTTCTACAAATAGTATTGATTAGTGCTCAGAGCCATTTGAACCATTTGAGATTAAAACTGTGTGCCGGACCGAGACTCAAACTCGGAAACTTTGCCTTTCGCGCGCAAGTGCTCTACCAACTCAGCTACACACGCACAACTCACGACCCGAGCTCATTACACCGCCCGCGAAAGGCAAAGGTCCCGCGTTCGAGTCTCGGTCCAGCACACAGTTTTAATCTGCCAGGAAGTTTCAGATTTTTAAACTTTTAAAGCAAATGATGCATTGTACTTCATTGCTACTTCACTTCATAAAAACATTTTTAGGCTGGAATTGGTGCCGTTCTGAGATACAACGGATGTTCGGCGAGGATACAGATAAACTGCCGTATAGATCAGGTGGGGGCATGGGTTGCACACAACACGTACACGCATTCCTTAAGCCACAATACACCCAGCAACAGGGACATTATTGTCTAAGCAATGCTGTACCTATTCTTGTGCCATGTGTTTGTTCCTCGATTCTGTTGGCACTGTTATTGAAATAACGCTAATGATTTTCAAATGGTTCAAATGGCTCTCAGCTCTATGGGACTTAACTTCTGAGGTCATCAGTCCCCTAGAACTTAGAACTACTTAAACCTAACTAACCTAAGGACATCACACACATTCATGCCCGAGGCAGGATTCGAACCTGCGACCGTAGCGGTCACGTGGTTCCGGACTGAAGTGCCTAGAACAACTCGGCCACAGCGGCCGGCGCTGATGACTTTCCCATTTTCTATAACAACGCAGTACTTCAAACCAATGCAGATTTTACAAATAAAAATTACTTCTTTTTTAAAAGAAAGGTTTCCATAAAGACCAGAAATTTCAGAACTGCTGCTATGGCTGTCTAATATTACTTTTTACTCGGTTATAACCGATGCCAAACAAATACCGAAAAATTCCAGTTATTGAGAACTAAAATACAGGTACCAGATTTAACTGGTCAGTTTTTTTCTGTCCCTACGTATGCCACACTGGGCGAAGACGAGTATTTTGTGCCGCATATAATATACTAAACAGTAGCCAGCCGGGGTGGCGGAGCGATTCTAGGCGCTGCAGTCTGGAACAGCGCGACCGCTAAGGTTCCAGGTTCGAATCCTGCCTCGGGCATGGATTGTGTGATGTCCTTAGGTTGGTTAAGTTTGAGTAGTTCTAAGTTCTAGGGGACTGATGACCTCAGAAGTTAAGTCTCATAGTGCTCAGAGCCATTTTGAACTTAACAGTAATGTTCAGTTTATCATAACTATTCATAAATGCAATTTTATGGAAATCTTTATGCCCACTTCGTGGACCACTTTGATACTTGCTTTTTAGCCGCATGCGGCCCGTGGGCCGCAGCTGGACACCCCTGGTTTAGACAAATTCAACAGTTGAATGGAACTCGCTGAATATAGAAACGTGTCACGCCAATAACGCTCTAAATGAGACCTGTAAGTTCCTTTTATGGTGTTGGAAACACTAGCAGCCACTTTGCAGTCAAATAATATTGGAGGCTTGTAATACAAAATATTTTCCATATATTGAAGCGGGGGGGGAGAGGGAACGGAGCGGTGGTTCTCCCGCTAAGTACCGATGCGTTACGCTTTATTAGCACCAGGCATTTATAATTAAAGTGCAGTTACTCATGGAGGTCCATTGTGGTTTGTAATTATGGTGTAGCAACTTAACTTAGTTGGTATTCTAAAGCGTTAATGAGAAAGCTATTTACGCTGGAAAACAAAGATAGTTTCAACTGTGGCCACCAGGTGCAAATTTGGCGCTGTACACTGTTTGTGTGACAGTATGACATCCACGCTGTCATTTGACAAGCCACAACGTGAGTGAATAGTATGGCTATTGAGAAGAAAAGGAAGGGGGGGGGGGGGGGAAGGAAGCTTGGGTTCAACGTCTCGTCGACATCGAGATCATTAGAGACGGAGCACAAGCTCGGATGGTGCCAAGAATGCGGAAGGAAGCCTGGCGTGCCCTTTCAAATCACAACCCTGGCATTCTGGAAAGATTTAGCTAAATCACAGGAAACCTGAATCTCGATGTCTAGACGAGGATTTGAACCGTTGTCCTCCGGAATACGAGTCCGGTGTTTTAAACACTGCGCCAACTCACTCGAGAAGACAGACCGTGTGCTATTAGTGAAACTGTTTCATGTGTACGGCAGCAATTGCAATGTTGCGTTGAGAGAGTATCGCCGATTAAAGGTTTGAGAAAAGGCCTGACGTCATTAAATGGTCGAAAGAAGATGATAATGAAATTTGCAAACACGGGAGAGCTTGGTGTGCCTCTTGGAACTGTAAGGCGTCCCATCCCAGTTGACGTTATTGACGAGGCTGCTGTTGCTTAACTTGCCATGCAGAACGTGCCCGCGATAGCGCTAGTGTTCGTGCAGTGTCACGAGAATTGCCTACGCCATGGTTAACAGCACGGAGAGTTTTGCGGTCTATTTTACCCAGGTACCTGTTCAAGATCCAGATGGTGCAGCAACTGAAACGTCTTGATACGCAGAAGTATTCTGAATTTTCTCTACGGCTTCTGGCACGAATCGATGTTGACATCATGTGGCCGGACAATATTGTATGGAGTGACGATATACACTTTATATTACAGGGTGCAGTGAATACACAGAACTGCCGAATTTAAAACGCGTGTTGTGTACAAAGCAGCATTACACTCGCCTTATGTGACTGTGTGTTTGATTGTGTGGTGTGGATTCACTGTGTGGTGTGGATTCACATGCGCTGTAAGGTGGCTATAATTTCGCACCTTACAAACACTCATCTACATACAATGTTGTGATCTACAACCAGAGTTAGGCATCATTTGATAGGTTGTACATCGTATATGTGAATATTTAAAGAAGACTGACATTGTCACATACGCCTTGTAAATAACTGTTAACGCTTTTGCATGAAAGGTGACGGAGTGTCTTTATTATAAAAAACGGCATAATGATTGATTGCCTATACTAGTAGAGTTTGGAACGCCAGTGGAGGTGAAACAGCAGGCGGAACTCAATCACTGGGTGGAAGGATCCTCGGGTGTGCTGGTCCTGCTTAAACACAGGAAGTAGCAAGACGGACTTTGAGGCATTTGAACGCTGGAGCACAATATAGTCACGACCGGCCAGTTTGTAGCCGGACCTGAAGGATAACCAGGAACTCTGGAAATCTTGGACGCAGCTGAGAGGAACGAGGAAGAGTCACCTCGTAAATAGCGCAGACTAGGTCATTTCCAAGGAATTTTACTCAGAAGCGTATCATTGTACGAGTCGAGGTATTCCCTCGCAAACTTTCTGCGCTGGACGACAAAAGACTAAAATATGATTGGTCGGTGTTCGGAAGGGTCTGTAGAGAGGGAGATATTCTGGGGTTTCGAGAATGTGATTCGCCTTCTGCAGTTATGAGGGAGGGGAGCCAAGTCTTGCTGGAAAGCCAGCAGTGGAGAGACGAGGTCTTCCATTGTGAGCGCCCGCTCAGTATCAGCTTTGTTGGTACAGACAGACTTGCTGTCTTTTGTCTCAGGAGAGTTTATCGTTAGAATGGTTAGGCAATGTACTGTTGCCAACTGATACGATTCTGGACTTCGCGTCCGGGTTGAAAGTCATCGCTGAGTATGCAGCGTTCAGTGATTGAGAGCACTTCTTCTGCCTATACTGTACCTGAGTTGAGACGTTATTTGAACTCCGTCCTTGTGGCTGGGGGTTCGCGTTTCTTGTCTGTAGAACACAGAGAGGAGAAGACAGTATTAGAGTGTAAAAGTCAGAGGACCGCCTTCTGCCGTCCTAGAGTTTGAAATAGTTTTATTTTGTGGCTGGAGTTCTTCCAACGTCGCAGACGTGTACGAGAACAATCACTACAACGAACCAGACACAGTACATACGGTGTTATTGCTAATTCCTTCGGCTTATTAGGGATATAAAGCCAAATGGCTGTGAACACGATAGCTCATTTCCACTGAGGTTCCACACCACTGGAGATCATCTTTGAAAGTAGTGTCATGAAGTGTTTGGTACGTAGATGATGTCAGTCATTTCGCGTTATGTTAGATCGCGTGGCAATAAAAAGGGGCAGAGTTGGGCAATTGATCAGCAATTTTTAGTCAGGAAATATTGACAATTGCAATAAAGGGTTGTTTCTTAATCTACAATAAATGTATAAAAAGAAACAACTTTCATCATTTAGTGGCAATAGTTGCCTTAATCATTCATTTATGTTGAGGTTATAATTTATATGTAAAGAGCGTTAAGAGAGCCTAAGATCTATTTCA
Source organism: Schistocerca serialis cubense (assembly GCF_023864345.2). NCBI lineage: Eukaryota > Metazoa > Arthropoda > Insecta > Orthoptera > Acrididae > Schistocerca > Schistocerca serialis. The sequence continues at coordinate 241,425,705 of NC_064642.1, forward strand.
GTGGGATAGTCAGACGGGGCCAAATCATCATTTTAGCGTTTATTATTTTCCGTTGCGCACACTAATTTTACACCCGCCTGGAGTAGCATTCTCGGTCCGATTTTTTTTTTTTTTTTTTTTTTTAAAAAAAAAGAGAAGACACCCAGATGGCCTGTCAAGTTCACCGTGACTTCCGCACTTTATCGAGACCTCCTTGTACAGAATTTGGTTCCTGCTTCGGGAGAGCGCCGCAGTGAAGAAATCACTCTTTTCATGCAGGATGGAACAACGTCTCATGTAGCTCGCTCAGTGAAAGATGTGCTTAGTGCAACCTTACACGAACGTGTTATCTCCAGATATTTTTCAGGCGAAATAACCTGATCTGAATCCACGTCACTTTTGGTTCTGGGGATATTTAAAAGAACGCGTTTCCCGGGACACGTTTGGTCTCTACCTGATCCGAAGACCACTATACAGGAAGACGTTTCTCAGATTTCACCGGAACTGGCGCGAGCTACTGTTGATCACGTCGTTTTACGGATGTAGCCTCTCGTCGACGTCTTTGGTGGTCGTATGGAACAAATTGTGTAGGCGGCCAGTAATAATAAAATCAACATGACGACCTTTTCACCTGTTCGACCTTTCCTGCCCACGTCCCGTTCCTACTCCACTACATATGGAAATATGTCTGTCTGTTTTTTTGTTTTGTTTTTATTTTTCTTTTTTTTTCTTGCAGTCATAGCGCCAGATTTGTATCTCGTGGCCAAAACTGGAACTAATTTTTTCCCGGAGTAAATCGATTCCGCATCACTGTATTAGCATATCTACCAAGTTTCGCCACCATATGATAATTACAGCCCACATTGTACCTCTGTGAGTAGCTGCACTTTAATTATAAGCTCTCGGTGCGATACAAAGAGTTTGGATGCCAAGCTAGTACTAAGAAAATAGAAAGTTCGAAGGAACATATAATGATTCTGCTCAGGGGAAACAAACTTCAAGACAATATTGTAAGAAGTACGAAAACTTGGTACGGGCTATATGATATTGTGAGAGGCATTGGACAGGGGACTGGAGGAGATAGCCTAAACAGGGCTACCCGAAGTATGTGACATTCCTTCAGAATTACAGGGACACTTGAAAGAGCCAGTCGTTTTAATACTGCTCGTCCTATTGTGTAAGATGAATGAAACATGAGAAATACCCTCAGTCTTCAAGACGAACGTAGTAATTCCGGTGCCAACGAAAGCAGTTCATAATAGGTGTGAATATTACTGAACTATCAGTTTGGTAAGTCAAAGTTGCAAAAAACCGATATGAATTATTAACAGAAGAACGGCAGATCTGCGAGAGACCGACTTAGGGGAATATAAGGTTGGGCTCCGGAGGGATCTAGAAAAATGTGATGCAATAATGACACGTTGACGTATCTTAGAAGATACGATGAGGAGCGACAAACCTGCGTTTATACCATACCATTTGTGGATTTATAAAATACATTTTGACAACGTTGACTGTAATATTCTATTTGAAATTTTGAAAGTGTGATAACAACGAGTGTGGCTCGTAGAATCTGCAGAACTGTCATTAATGCCGAAAATGAGAACTGTAAGTCCTTTTGGCCGGCCGGTGTGGCCGTGCGGTTCTAGGCGCTTCAGTCTGGAACCGCGTGACCGCTACGGTCGCAGGTTAGAATCCTGCCTCGGGCATGGATGTGTGTGATGTCCTTAGGTTAGTTAGGTTTAAGTAGTTCTAAGTTCTAGGGGACTGATGACCACAGATGTTAAGTCCCATAGTGCTCAGAGCCATTTGAACCATTTTTTTGTAAGTCCTTTTGTGATGATGGAAGCCTTAGGAATCACTTTTCTGTCAAGTAAGACCCGAGGCATATAATCCAGAATAGTTTTCATATGTATGAATGTTTTTCTTAAGACTTTTATCCATTTTGGATGTGGAACACTGTGATAGTAACGAATAAAAGTTTTCGGAAATAATTGCGACTCTTTGTCTTTATGAGTCTTCAATTTTTATTTCCATGACCATTTTTGAATCTTCTAGTGACTCAGCACAAGATCGTACACTGTTAGCGTTTTGGGGGCCATGTAGAGGTATTAGCATTAGCATCACGGAGCACACTTTAGTCTGGAATACATAATTTATGATTTCCAGTTACGTAAAATCAACAACACTTCACAAACGCTGGTACAAGCAACAACTCCCATTTGCTTTCCAGGGTAATCTTTGAACTACCATAAAAGCCGTGGATGTTAGAAATTCTACACGATCCCCACAATACTATAAACAATCGCTAAAGTGCGTACCATCTGATGATGAGTCGCTACGTGATGCGAAACGGTCACGGAAAATAAGAACTGAAGCATCAGAAGAGGCGACTGGGTGCAATTACTTCTTGAAGTTCTAATAAGTTGTTGTGCGGTATTTGATTAATCTAGCCAGTAATTATTCAGCTTTAGTGAAGCGTCTGGTATCCACATATTACTAGCAGACGGAAAGTAAACAACCTTAGGTCTAATTGATGATACAACTCCCTTACAGAGACGGCACTGCCAATATGAGAACTGACCAACAGCTCCAGAGCAACCTGCGGGAGGCACGCAGCTGATCGGCCGCGTTTTGCGCTTATTCTGCGATCCCTCGGGTGTTTTTACGGGGCAGCTGTGATGCCCTTTTCCTCTCGCGAAACAGATGATTGTGCCTATGCGGTTCATTACCCCAAATGATTACTTCCATTCACTGCAACTCTTTTTGTTTGATTATTCACGAATTAAATACATTACCCTGCAGTGCTCGGCGTTCTGTTGAGTTACGTATTCACCGGTATGGGAAAGAAAAACAGACCTATATTTTTTTCCCTTTTTACAGGCAACCGCCGGTAATTATTTTCGTCATTATTACATTTTCTGACGATTTCTGCTGAATTGATGGCTTACGCAAACAAATCATTGTTGGCTCCTCATCTACACTCTGCGAATAACTGTGAAGAGCGTGGCAGAGGGAACATTTTACTTACCACATATTAATGTTTCTATTCGTTCCATTCAGGGATGCAAGACTGACTGATTACACGCCTCTCTTTGAACTTTTATATGCCACATTGAAGCTACGCTACTTCTACAAGTACAGATCTGAAACTACACTCTAACGCAAAAAAAGAAAAGAAAACAACGACGCATCACGAAGGAATTATCGTTCAGAATGGGGCGGAAATCAGTGAACGTGATATATGTGCATGGACAAACAAATGATCACAGTTTCAGAAAAAAATGAATGATTTATTCAAGTGAAAGAGCTTCACAAACTGAGTATGTGAACAACACCTCTGGCCCTTATGCAAGTAGTTACTCAGCTTGGTATTCAATGACAGTGCTAGATCGTCAAAATTCCGAGCTGGTTGGAGGTTCCTGTCCACATTGCTCCAAATCATCTTATCCGGGGAGAGATCCAGCGACCTTGCAGGCCGAAATAGTGTTTGCCAAGCACGAAGCCAAGCATTAGAAATTGCAGTTACTACCACATAACTTCGTCACATGCAATAAGCCTGAGGATACAGCCGATACTATGCACTTCCCTATTCATAAAAAAACATGAACAACAACGCTCCGGTAGCCCTATGTCGATCGCCGCATGGCTTCTTCTGGAGTCATTGTAACATGCTAATAGGTTGTTTTGAGGTCATGTACTTTATGATATTACTTTCATCTCAGGTTATGTACCGTTCAACATAATCTTGGCAGATTGATTTTGTCAATACGGAACCCGTGTGTTACGTTTCCCGACGATGGCCTATACATTTAGGCCATTACGAAATGCATTGTTAATCTTTCTTGTTGTTTGCAAGCTTTAAGTAACTTTCAGTAAATTCTTAGGTTAGCAAAGGTGTAAATTGGATCAATTTCGCCCCTCCCTCAAATTTTCTAAGCAAAACATACCCATGCTATTGGCTGCCTGTGTAGCTTTAATTACAAATAAATATTTTCTATAAAATTAAGTTCTTTCATATTGAGTATTGAGGTAAAATAGCATCGTAAGTGGCTTAAAATGAGGTAATAAGCCAGTGGATATGAAGACATCACGGGGATTGTCTGCTTCACTGATAAAAGTCGACGCCAAGAATATTTATGCCAATCTCACTTCGTTTCATATAATCTCAAACCTGTAATTCACCTTTATGTTTGTTACTATATTTGGGGCAAGCAACCAGAAACCATAACATGTGTTACAATAATTCATCCAAAAGTTAATAAATAATTTTAATCATTAATTTCAATGTTTCATGTAAAACGACAGGGTACATTGATATTTGACTATTAAATGTTACGTCAGTGAAGAAGATGTTTTACTTTATGAACATTGGCAGTATAATGGTTAACGTCATATCTTGCATAAAACGCAAATATTAACTTTCGTTTTTCGCAATACCGGCGTAATGTAGGAACCAGTTTAATCGTAATTTTATAATTCAGATTGTCAGCACTCCTAAAAAGGTGAAAAAGGTGGAGATATATGTTCCGTAATACTGTGTAAATCAATATGTGTATGACTGTTTTGTGTTATGTTAACTTCAAAATCGCCCTGGTTATTAATATCGAGCACTGCCTGAATAACTTTATTCTAACAAAATAGGCTTTTTTTTTTTTTTTTTTTTTTTTTTTTTTTTTTTTTTTTTTTTTTTTTTTTTTTTTTTTTTTTTTTGCTGTGGACACTCCATTACATTTAAAGGCATACGATATTTACGTGAAGTATGCTGTCACGAATGATTTACAGAAGAATGGAGAAATTGGTTGTAGTGGACCTGGGAAAGATTAGTTTCGGTTCTGGCGAAATGTAAGAACACGCGAGGCCACACTGACCCCATAACATATCTTAGAAGATAGCGTTTATAGATTTAGATAAAAGTTTTGCCTTTGTTAACTGGAATACACTCTTTGAAATTCTTGAACTAACAGAGATAAAATACAGGGAGCGAAATGTTATTTACAGCTTATACAGAGACCACACTATTGTTTTAATAGCAGAAGATCGGAAAAGGAAAGCACCGTTGTAACCTCTCTCGTATGTTATTCAATCTGTGTATTGAACAAGCAGTAGGGGAAATCATGGAAAAATTTGAAAATGTATTATATTTGGGGCAACAGAAATAAAAGTTTTACTGTTTGATGATGATATCGTAATTCTGTCAACACCAGTAAGGGATGTGAATGAGCATTTGAACAAATTGCTAGTTACAAAATGAATATCAACGAAAGTAAAATAAGGGTAATGGAATGATAACACAAACCGTGCTGCCCTTCTTTGAACTTTTTCGATGTGCTTCATCAATTCTTTCCGGTAAAGCACAGCACAGCACAGCACAGCAATACTACAGCGGAGGACTAAAAAGAATAGCGTAGGCAGTTTCTTTAGTAGACCTGTTGCATCTTCTAAGTGTTCTTCCAATAAAGCGTAGTCTTTTGTTTGGCTTCCCCACAACGTTGTGTATGTGATCGTTCCAAATTAAGTTATTCATAACTGTAATTGCTAGGTGAGTCGAATTGACATCCTTTAAATTTGTGTGATTTATCGTGTAATCTAAATTTAGCGCATTTCTTTTTTGTACTCATATGGATGACCTCACACTTTTCCTTATTGAGAGACAATTGCCACTTTTCGCTCCATTCAGATATCGCGTGTAAGTCATTTTGCAATTGGTTTTGATCTTTTGACGACTTCACTAGACGGTAGATGACAGCATCATCTGCAAGCGGTTTAAGAGGTGTGCTTAGAGTATCTCCTAAAACGTTGATGTAGATTAGGAACAGCAAAGGGCCTGTAACACTTCTTTGTGAATCGGAGATAGCTTTGTTTTACTTGATGATTTTCCGTCAATGACTGCATACTGTGATTTTGTGGGCCGCTGCAGTCTGGAACCGCAAGACCGCTACGGTCGCAGGTTCGAATCCTGCCTCGGGCATGGATGTTTGTGATGTCCTTAGGTTAGTTAGGTTTAACTAGTTCTAAGTTCTAGGGGACTAATGACCTCAGCTGTTGAGTCCCATAGTGCTCAGAGCCATTTGAACCATTTTTTTGTGATTTTGTGAGAGCAAATCTCAATCCAGTCGCACAACTAAAGGGATAGTCCAGAGGCGAGCAATTTGATTAGAAATCTCTTGTGAGGAACGGTGACAAAAGCCTTCCGTAAATCTGGAAATACGGGATCACTTTGAGATCTCTAGTCGATAGCACTCATTACTTCGTGCGGATAAATTGCTTGACAAGAACGATATTTTCTGGATCCGTCCTGTTAGTTACCGGTACCTTTGAGTTAATTAATAACGTCGGAACACAGTGTATGCTCCAAAATGCTACTGCAGATCGACGTTAGTGACATGAGTCTTTAGTTCAGCGGATTACTTCTATTTGATTTCTTGAATACTGGTGTGACAGTGCAGCTTACCGGTACAGATCTTTCGTTGAGCGAGCGGTTGTATACGATTGCTAAGTATGGGGACAATTGTGTCAGTGTACTCTGAAAGGAGACTTATTGGTATGCTATCTGGACCCGAAGACTTGCCTTTACTAGGCGCTTTAAGCTGCTTCGTTACATCGAGGATATCTACCTCTAACTTAGTCGTTTTGGTATTTGTTCTCGATTCTAACTCTGAAATACTAGCTTTATCTTCTTCGGTGAAGGAATTTCACAAAACTGTATTTAATAACTCCGCTTTAGTGACTGGTATCGCGTGGAGGAGGTATTGATTGTGCCTTGCCGCTGGTGTACTTCACATACGACCAGAATCTCTTTGAAGTTTTGCCCGCATCTCGTGGTCGTGCGGTAGCGTTCTCGCTTCCCACGCCCGGGTTCCCGGGTTCGATTCCCGGCGGGGTCAGGGATTTTCTCTGCCTCGTGATGGCTGGGTGTTGTGTGCTGTCCTTAGGTTAGTTAGGTTTAATTAGTTCTAAGTTCTAGGGGACTGCTGACCATAGATGTTAAGTCCCATAGTGCTCAGAGCCACTTGAATCTTTGAAGTTTCTGTCAGATTTTGGGAAAGTTTCGCTCTGGAAGCCGATAAAAGCATCTCAAATTGATGTAGCAAGTAGAGAGCATATAAAATGTAGACTGCCAACACAAAGACAATCATTTCAAAAAAGAGAAATTGGTTAATATTGAACAGGATATAGGTTCCACCTCTTTGCAAACACATTGATTTTTTTAATTTTTACCCCTATCCTATAATTTAACTGCAAACGCTGAAAGAAAGGGCAAAGTTGCAGGTCCAAAAGATGAATGTAAATTGAAGTGTTTGGAAGTCTTTTCTAACGGTATTTGTCAGCAGTGTAGCCTTTTACGGAAATGAAAAGTGGATGATGTGCAGTTCAGATTTCGAAGTACATTACTAGAGAAGAATATTGAAAATTAGGTGGGTGGACCGAATTACTAATAGAAAGGTACTTGGAAACTTGTGGTAAGTTCCCATGTGAGCAAACTGCTGATGTCATCGTTCCCTAGGCTTACACACTACTAAATCTAACTTAAGCTAACTTACGCTAAGGGCAACACACACGCCCACGCCTGAGGGAGGACTCGGAACCTCCGACGGGGGGAGCCGCGCGAACCCTGTCAAGCCGCCTCAGAACGCGTGGTGAGAAGGGGAATTGGGGAAAAAATAAATTTATGGCACAGCTTGACTAAAAGAAGGGAGTGGATGTGGATAATAGGACACGACCTGAGGCATCAAGGAAGGAATCGTCAATTTTGTAATGGTGGGAAACGTGGGGGGGAGGGGGGGGGGACTTAAAAGCACGGAGAGGGACCAGGTCTCGGATACAAGAAGCAGGTTCAAATAGATGTAGGCAGCAGAAGTTACGCAGAAGTGAACAACCTTTCTCAGGCAGGACTACCGTGGAGTGTTGCAGCAGAGCTCTTCGAACTGAAGACCACAGCAACAAAAACAACAGCAACACGATTGAGATCACAGATTAGTTTTGCAGTCTGGAGTTGAGAGTCCATATGACTGAACAACACAAGAAGATAGTCTTTCTTCCTACTATTCCCCGGAAAGTTCTTTGGACATTTAAAATAACATATTCATGTGCACTAAACAATCTATCAATATGTGCCTCAAGACCTGTTTTACATCATGGTAGGATCTCCTTCTCTCCCTGATAGTGTAAACGCCTAGTTTATGGAAGATTATGCCACATCTGGCAAATCCACTGTGTTCCGCCGCCATGATGTCGTCACCTCTGGTCTGCTTGGTGCTAAATTTACGATAGGTCAATCTCGGCGAGGTGCGAACGAGGGCAGACGCGGGCGGTTTCCTCAGCTCACTGTCTGGAGGAGCAGTACCCTGTACTCGGTACTGAGAACCCAGGACGGCGGCTGCCTTTGCGTCCGACCCGTGAGAAAGGCGGAGTCTGCAACCGATTGCTCCAGTTGGCGAGGTTCGCTATTGGAATGCTGCGGGAAGAACTCGGCAACCATTCTTCACTATTATGGCGCTCCGTGGTGCAACGTGGGAGGGTGGCCTCGTCTGACAAGGAACGTACAAGGGCGAGACCTGGAGGAAAGAGTAGAGCACGACACTGCTCCGCTTCGCCAGTTGCGAGTCGCAGTTCAGAGGTAGAGTTTCCGTAACTAGCTTTCCACATCTGCATGTATACCCCGCAAGCCTTCCTGGAGGGGGGTGCTTACAGTAGAGTAACCAGGGTTTGGCGGCCGGGGAGCGTGCATTGGGTGTCGTTTCCTGAGAATGATTGCTAAGGCAGTTCTCAGATACTGGATTGGCACTCAAGAGGACAGTTGTTCAGATCCATGGCTACCCATCCAGATTTAAGTTTTCTGTGATTTTCCTGAACAGCATCAGAAAATGTCGGAATAGATTCTTTGAAAGAACACGGCTAATATCCTTCCCAAACCTTCCACAGCTCCGATGGGGCATAAAACCCAATTCTTATTTCCTTCCTTTGGGCGCAATTTGCTTGGTGATGCAGTTTTGTGATGTCTGTATAGGAATTTAGAGGGGTAAAAGAGGGGGAAGAGGAAAAAGTTGCCGACGGATAAGAGGCCGTGGGGAGCAAAAGATTTCGGAGTGTGCAACTGGGGTCCAGATCATAGATTTCTCTTTAACACGTCGGAATAATGTCATGTATTAAAATGTAATTTAATTCTCCGTAACATCACCGTCTACTGTGGCAGCTTCCATCGTCGTACTCGTATTGATGCCCAACGTGGCCCGAAAGTGCAGGGTGGTTGTAATAAAACCTTGGCTACTTGAACCAGAGCAGACGGAAAACTATTTGCCGTATGGGTGCCAATTTTACAATGAGGTAACAAAACTCATGGGATAGCGAGACGCACATATACAGATGACGATAAGGTCGCATACACGAAGTATAATAGGGCAGTGCATTGGCGGAGCTGTCATATGAATTCAGGTGATACACGTGAAAAGGTTTCCCACGTGATTCTGGCCACACGACGGGAAGTAAAAGACTTTGAACGCGGAGTGGTAGTTGGAGATAAACACATGGGACATTCCAGTTCGTAAATCGTTAGGGAATTCAATATTCCGATATCTACAGCGTCAGGAGTGCTGAAAATACCAAATTTCAGGCATTACTTCTCTCCACGGACAACGCAGTGGCCGACGGCCTCTACTTAACAACCGAGAGCAGCGGCTCAAAAATGGTTCAAATGGTTCTGAGCACTATGCGACTTAACTTCTGAGGTCATCAGTCGCCTAGAACTTAGAACTAATTAAACCTAACTAACCTAAGGACATCACACACATCCATGCCCGAGGCAGGATTCGAACCTGCGACCGTAGCTGTCCCGCGGTTCCGGACTGAGCTCCCAGAACCGCTAGACCACCGCGGCCGGCAGAGCAGCGGCGTTTGTGTAGAGTTGTCATATTAATAGGCAAGGAACACTGCATCAAATAACCATACAAATCAATGTGGGACGTACGAGGGATGTATCCATTATGACAGTGCGACGAAATTTGGCGTTAATGGTCTATGGCAGCAGACAACCGATGAGTGTGCCTTTGCTAACGACATCGCCTGTTGCGTATCTCCTGGGCTCGTGACCATATGGGTTGGACCCTAGATGAATGGAAAACCGTGGCGTGATCAGATGAGTCCGAATTCAATTGGTAAGAGCTAGTAATAGGGTTCGAGTACGGCGCAGACCCTATGAAGCCAGGGATCCATGTTGTCAACCTGGTACTATGCAAGCAGGTGATGGCTCCATAATGGAATGGGCTGTTTTTACGTGGAATTGACTAGGTCCGTTGCTCCATCTGAACTGATCATTGACTGGAAATGATTATGTTCGACTACTTGGAGACCATTTGTTGCTATTCATGGACTTCATGTTCTCAAACAAAGATAGGAATTTTATGGATGACAAGGCGCCATGTCGCCGGACAACACCTGTTCGCGATTGGTTTGAAGAACATTCTAGACAATTCGAGCGAATGGTTTCGCCATCCAGATCGTCTGACGTGAATCCGACCGACCATTTATGTGACATAATCGCACAAAACATGCACCGGCAACACTTTCGCAATTATGGACGGCTATGGAGGCAGCATGGCTCAATATTTCCAACGACTTGTTGAGTTACTGCCACGTCGAGTTCCTTGTCGTTAGGCGCCGCTAATGGTAAGGCGACGCAGGGTTGTAACACAAGCACCACTGTGCATTACAGTTGCAGAGAGTCAACACGGATCTAGACAAGGTGAGTAGGGCTTTAATCGTAATGCTCTTTCATTAAAATGACAGCAATAGTACTGCTGCTCTTCGCGAATATCGACACGTTAAAAGAATACAGAGTCTCTTTCCACATCGGGCTTGAAGAACGTGAATTACAAGTTAGAATTAACTAGCTTTTTGGGAATTGCTACTGGGAGAGGCCGACGGCCAATTGCGACAAAAATTGTTAAAGAAGTTACAAGTTGCCATGGCTTAGAATTCTGGACGCAATGTGCGATCTTAAAGCAGTGTCACGACTGCTGAACGTTCCATGGTCCACAATTCTTAAAGTGCTGCGAGCAACTGTGAAATGCTATCCGTACAAACTTCACATTACTCGCCAGCTTTTGCGACGTGACGTAGACGTTCGAGTAGACGTGGAACGTAAACATGGTACGCAATCAACAAGTGTTAAATACTTTTGTGGAAATTAAAATGTGTTTCTTTTAACAGGTTATTCGTTATTTCTCTTCCACTTGTCTGTTGATGAAAAGAAGTGACGAATGCAGGTGACGGGAAGATATTGGCTGTTAAATGTCCCATACTGTGTGTTAGTGGTTTTTCACTGGTGCACAATGTTAGCCGTGTTATGTAATACAACTAGTGTATAAGGCCACAAATATGTTTTCTCGCTCGACGATTATACGTCACAAACAGGACACACACATTTCAATACGTGCTTGAGCGAAATCATGTATACAAAATAATATAAATCATGAATATAAATCATGAATATAAAAACAGTTTCATTAACTGATATCTTACGTCTACTACGTGTATACAAGGAAAAGGGTGAGGGTGACATATATGTTGATTTGCCAAAGTCTTTACTTGCATTTTCGGTGACATGATATGTTCGATAGGCTATGATGTCACGATCAACGAAGCTTTCCAGTCCGGATACATTGGGTACGCCTGTACCACCACGTACGTCGTGCAAGACAGACAATATATAAAACTATTGAAGACGTCGAAATGACCACATCTGTCGCCGACAAGAAAAAGAATACCATCAAATCTGTCGCTGCACACTCTCTACTGGACGGACCCGCAGTGTTTTGTGGTTGCAAGCTGAACTTCAGCATTGACATCAATGATTCGTTTACCCACGGTAACGGATGGTTAACAGTCGCTGTTGTACGTGGTGGTACAGGCGTACCCAATGTATCCGGACTGGAAAGCTTCGTTGATCGTGACATCATAGCCTATCGAACATATCATGTCACCGAAAATGCAAATAAAGACTTTGGCAAATCAACATATATGTCACCCTCACCCTTTTCCTTGTATACACGTAGTAGGCGTAAGATATCAGTTAATGAAAAAAAAAAAAAAAAAAAAACACCAATTAACAATCAAATGGCGGCAATTTCTTTCAAAAAAATCCAAATGACTCTGGTTCCCCACGAAGGAAACATTATTACGTCTAAATCACCATTATTTTCTATACTGCCTTCGAGCGACGCATGAACATGATCTGTAGACGTCTCGACTGTTCCTGACCGCTATATGTCCGATGTAATGTAATCGCTCTGCGCTGTTTCCTTTAATTTCCCTTTCGACGCTGCCGTAGCTCCGTATCCGCTCTGTATTGGACTTCGAAGACTGTTTGGATTCCTTTCCACGCGAGCTTTCCTCTGACTTGAATTTTCTACAATTCCGAGCACATTTATGAGTCGTATGAGACGACATCTTCCATTATTTTGCGATTTTCAATTTCATACCGATTTTCACTTACATTCTCTTGAATATTTTTGCTGTCTCACTTTGGCCCTAGCAATTATTCTCTAGCTCGACACTCGAATCAGCGCGCTAGGTAAACATGGTCCAAGTTATAAGTTTACACGAAGCTAATCCGTAACAGTCACACGAATGTGCCTTCGCCGGTACGATGACGCCAGAGGCGAAACAAACACAGGTGCGACAGCCATGATGTATCCGCTGGGGGCACAACCATTTTTTGCAAATTATCAATCTCGTATTTATTAGCGATCCAAATCTGACTGTATTTTGTCACACAAGAAAATTCCACGAACGAGCGAATATGCGTTTTCACGTCAAAACAAGAAGGGAAAGGATAGGAGCACACTTAATGGGAATGGAATGGGTATATGTGAACGGAAATAAGAAGATTCTGACTGGCCTGTTTTGAGTTCCATTAGACTTACCTCTCCTCTCCCTGGTACCGAATGAGGAATTATAAGCCCTCTTATTGAAGGAGGATTAGAATTTAGCATCCCGTCGACATCGAAGTCATTAGAGACGGGGCACATGTTCGGGTTGGATAAGGAGATGAAGGAGATGGAAGGCCGTACCCTTTCAAAGGATCCATCTTGGAATTTGATTTAGGGAAATCACCGAAAACTTAAATTGGATGGCTGGCGCGGATTTGAAACGTCGTCCTCCCAAATGCGAGTCCAGCCTGCCAATCACTGCGCCAACCCTGCTCTTTACTTCTTCTCGAAACAGGTAACCATTGATTTGCAGACTTAAAAATTACTTCTATCTAAAATACTGAATAATTTACGAAAAGCTCGTACCTTCCAGTTTTGGTTTATTGACGCAAATAAAGCAAACTAAAAAGGGGGGATGGGAGAAGGCCTTAGGTCAGGATTACATGAAGAAGCCAGATACGAGCGATTAGGACTAGCGCTCTGAGGGTTCCGCACAAACTTAATTAAGCGACCTGGTGCGAATGTTTCTATTGAACGCCACTTCGGCGACTTGCATGTCCGTGACCTATCCGAGTTACTCAACTGGAGAAAGATAACCTGCAGTTTAATGTCGAATCCGAACCACGTGTTGTTTCAGGCGACTCCTCACATCGTTGAGAGATGAAGGCTAGCTTAGACGAAAACTGAAAAATCCGCGTTTGACCGAGGTTGGATTCCGCGAACTAGCGGTTTCTATGCTCGCTCTTTACCGCTATGTCACCAGGCTTGACGTTTGTATAGATAGTTCATCTACAGGTTTCGATGAGCGCGTTTGCGAGTACCAAAACATGTGACATGTATGGCTGTGTCTTTTGATTCCATTTACTTAGAAGCTTAAATTGTTAAGTCGCCAAGGGACAGAAGACTTCAGTATTTGCCACACATTTCTATGTATACCTCCATCTGCTCCTGAGAAAAAGGCGTCCTTACAGACGGCTGTGTATTTTGTATAGATTGACTTAGAAGCTCAAATTACTTACACCGCCAAGTAAACCTAGACATAAATTACAACTTGATACCTCTATCCGTTGCTAAGGAAAGGGGGTCTTAACAGATGGACGGACGGACAGAAGCCAGATGACAAATGGCAAAAAATCTTTTTCATGTAATATAATTACAAATTATAAATTTTCTTTTTTTCCTTTGCTTGTGCTATGAAAGCTCACTTCTTGTCATGTTGATAATTTTAGGTCAACTGGAAGTAACCCATAGGTTATGGCGAATGAGTTTGCGAGTACCGAAATATGACCGATTATTTTCACTGCATTGACTTAGAAGCTTAAATTCTGCACGCAGTCAAGGGACTGTACGCCTTAGTATGTGACGTAAATTCTCACTTTATACCCGTACCCGTTTCTGAGAAAACGGGGTCCTGATAGTCGGACAGACGGACAACAAAGCTTATAATACTCGTAGTTCCATTTTTACGGAGCGGGGCACGGAACCCTACAACTGGGGAGAGCCGGACAAGCGTCACCTACACTAGTCATGCCTCTGGATGCTTCAGGTAGCCCTGCATACCCCACTGCATTTCCTGCTTCATACGCGAATGATGGATGGGAAACCGGCTGATGGTAAGACTCCCTATGAGCACTAATTACTCTCACTTTCCCGTCGTGGTCATGTGGCGAGACGTGTGTGGGAGAAAGTAATGCGTTGCCTGGCTGTTGTTGGACTGTACGCTCTCACAGTTTCAACGCCAAGCCTCTCCGTCATGCGCGACACCTCTCTTGTAGAGTCTACCACTGGAGTTTGATGAGCGTTCCAGTAACGCTCTCTCGCTCACTGGACGAACCCGCAACGGAACTCGCCGCACTTCTTTGGAACTTCTTCATCTCCTATCTGGTATGGATCCCAGACTGAAGAGCACCACTAAAGAGTCGCTGAAATGTAAGATACGAGTACTGTATGAACGCACAGACAACAACTCACTGAATTGCTTTTATTTTACAACCATTTTCGGTCTTCGCACCATGTGGAGGTGTAAAAAATCGCCACTGTGTACACATATTCAAATTGTGATTTCTAGATGAGATTATCAAGGCAGTCTTGCCGTAAGTGCCTTACAACACTGTTTGAACAAAAACTTCACATTAGATATTTTTAATCGTCGATATTAACTGTTCGTTATAAATGTCTGCAATGAGATTTCTGTTCGTATAGGATTGTAAGCAACGTTTTGCTCACACTGACTTGATAAACACGTTTGTAAACCAAAGGGAGCGCCTACGGACGCTGCTAGCAGGAACGGACTGCAGAAGGAACACGTGGAATTGATGATAGAGGGGAAAGAGCGTAGGTGTAAATACTGGATCCTTTCCACTCTGCGAGCAGTCTCATATAGCTTTTGATGAAGATAACGAGTCACGTTGTCGAAATATCGTACCTGAGTGACGCTGATATCTGACACAATACCCGACACCACAAGCCGGCAACAGATCGCCAAGAAAGTCTGAAGAATTATGTTTGGAAATCATATGTGGACATGTGTACACTATGGGGATGTTTTTGTACCTGAAGATGGTCTAAAACAATGGCACTGGTTGTGAAATAAAAGCAGTTCACCTACCTGTTGCCAGTGTCTCAATATTTTAAAAAAATGTTCAAATGTGTGTGATATCTTATGGGACTTAACTGCTTAGGTCATCAGTCCCTAAGCTTACACACTACTTAGCCTAAATTATCCTAAAGACAAACACACACACACCCATGCCCGAGGGAGGACTCGAACCTCCGCCGGGACCAGCCTCAATATTTTATGTATTTTGTTCTTTTATAAGTACTTACCAGCTGTGGAACAGCACTTAAGCAAAAATATTCGATGTACACAACATGTACAAAATTGTTAAGGCTCTCTTGGTGACCACTTGTTGACAAACTGCCTGTTGGTTTCTGTCTCGGATTCTTCAGTCGACGTTTGTTTGATAATTTTTCTGACGTTTCGCCAGCACGAGTGGCTGGCGTTGTCAAAGCTTCAATCTCCACTGCCGGTTGTAGGACGCGCGATTTGTAATCTGAGATTTCAGATTTCTCCGAATGCATAAGTCGGGCTCTCCTCTCCACAATTATAATAGGTATGTGAGTTGCTTTGCTCCGTAGGTTGATAATAAATCCGCCGTGACCGTGATTGATTCCAGCGCTTCACAGCTGAGGTTGTCGTGAAACAGTCGCTGAGTTACATTTGGTACGTTTTTTTTATATGTATAAAAAAAGTCTGTCGCTGCTTATTGTACCTTTAGCAATTACTTTTTTTCTCTGAAAACTACCGAGTCGCACTCCGTTAGAGACTATGCGAAAATTTTGGTTCCTCTGTAACTAAATGCGTGATCAGTTCAAAGCTCGAAGGGACGCAAGGCCATACCACTTGTTTAAACCACCTGTCTAATTCAGGGTATCTTTTCGTTACGTATGATAAGTTAAGCGTTGTTGACTACTCTTTGCACAAACTACATATCATGTGCAATTCTTGCAACAGTTAACAAGCGATACTATGTGATCGTCCGCACTGCCTGACAACATTCTCAGAGCAATGACTCAAAAGCTTACCGCTGAGATAACAGTAAACCGTTTGCTTAAACAAACGTAGCTGTGTTATTCTGCTGCCCTGAAATTACAGCGAAGTAGTGTATAGAAGAAAAACAATTCGAAGCCGCTTTAGAAATAGAAAGCACCAAACTTCATCCTAGCAGCAGGCAACTGAAAGAAGGCTGCACGATATATGGATAACCAGAGAATTTTATGGTACACGGAAGTCAGTTTCTGGATTACTTGGATTCAGATATCCATCAGGCTATATTTTCGTAAATCGATTCAGGCGAACGCCTGGATGACTTCTTTGAACAAAACAGCAAGGCCGATTTCCTTCTTCATCCACTCCTAATGGGAGCTTGTGATCCTTCTCTAATGACCTCATCGTGGAGGAGACGCTGAACGTCGATTTACAACGAGAGTCAACGGCAGGCGACGTCACTATCAAGTGGTGTTGTTTTCGCAGAAGGTGGAACGCAAACACGTCACTTCGGTCAGCCCAGTCGCGTAAGGGGACAGTCAGGTTATAAGACACCGACCTTGATATAAGATATCGGGGAGCCATTCAATAGGAAATACAATATGTTTTATCCTGAAGGCTAGTTGGTTTTTATTCAGAATTCCAATCTACTACATTATTCCTCACTCTTTTGGCTGCTAAACCCTATTTTTCAATATAATCTCCGTCCAATGCGACGGCCTTACGCCACCTTCCGGGACAGCCCGCACACTCGCATGGTACCACTCTACTGGTAGACGTCGGAGCCAACGTCTTGCTGCATCAGTAGCCTCCACATCATCCACGTACTGCTTCCTGCGGAGTGCATCCTTTATTGCACCAAACAGATGGAAGTCGGAAGGCGGGGAATCCAGCGGTCACACCACAACTGACGGACGAGTGTGTCAGCAGTACCAACAGAGATGTACAGTTCTATTATGATCCGTCGATCTCTTTGAACAAGAGTGTCTGCACGTTTTAACATTGCAGGAGTCACAGCTGTGAGCGACCTGGCGGTATACGGGAGATCGGACAGGTTTCCGCGACCTTGTTGCCATGATGACAAACGCCACGCCCAACGGCTCGCCGTGCTTTTGTCCACAGCCAAGTCTCCGTAGACATTCTGCAAGCGCGTGTGAATATCAAGGATGCTCTAGTTTTCCGCTAAAAGAAACTGAATGACAGCTCTCTGCTTGGAACGCTCCTGCATTACAGACACATTTTGGAGGCTACGCAATGCGGCGCCACTAGTCGGAACTTGAAACTAAAGGGGCTGAAGCGGAAATATTTCACGATATCTAACAACAAATTCCGCATTTTTTCAATCTAAACTGACCGAGAAAAAAAAGTGTTGCATTACCTACAGAACGCTCTTCGTAGTCTCGGAAATAAGGAACTAGCAGTGATAAAATATATTAGTGGGCAAAACAAAATTCATAACGGATGTTCACGACTAAGTTTTCGTGGTAAACTGCTGAGCAAAGAAAGAATTCGAAAGTGTCATCCTAAAATTTCGGGATATCGGCATCTGTCAAACAATATTTGAAGGTCAGTACACATAGCCCTTTTCACTTCACGCACTGTGTTTACTTCCGTTCTAAACACCAAGTAACGTCAGAAACAACGGTACTTTCTTCTATAGTTTCCAGCAGTGTGTGTAGCTGGCCGAGACTCCAAGCCGGAACCTTGTTTTACAAAATAGCATCGCACCGCTGCAGACTGAAAACGCATTGTCTATTTTTCTCCTTCAACAGAGCTGACTTTTTCACTGTTGAATAAGACTAGTTGCGAAATTTTTTTTATCTATTTGCATTCTTATTGAAGTACAGTGCAGGCTTTTTCTTTGTGCGGTTATTGTAAAACGTAAACCATTTTCGGTGTCATATATTTTGCCTGCTTTGTGGAAGAATACTTATAGCATAAATATCAGAGTTCTTATGGCAACATTCGCAATGTCACAGAAACAAAGTAACCAACAAAATAAAGATTAAGAGGATACAGAAGCACAAATCCACTACTATAACAAGAGTTAGCAAACGATACGAAATCCATCCACCAATGTCAACATCAAAACTTTCTTTTCGAGAATCCTTGGCATTGACATTCCGTCCCGTCCAGTTCCTTTCACGGGCTGTGTGAGTGCCGCCATTTGAAATGTTTTATGGAATATGCTGAAGTTCCTTTCCGTTCCATGATGACGATTGCCAATAGACCTTAAACCTGAATCTTCTGTTCGCCATTCCATTGAAGAGTACGTCGTCCCTGCTATCCACAGTGGTTGCCTCCTGCCCACTGTTGCGGCTGTATCTCTCGAACGCAAGCGACAGACGGCCCGGACGCCATCTCCATACCGTTCGAGACAGGTCTGACCGCCTTCCCCCGCCACCGACGCCTACTCTCCCCCCACCCCCTCTGCTTAGCACTCTCGCTCACAGCCAGGGCACCGCATGAGTGCCGGGTGACGTCACTAACATCACTGCTGGCCGGACCGTGTCTGAAGCCTGACCACTTTCTCCGTGTGCGTTGCTTGCTTCTGCCTGCGCGAAAGAGATGAAAAGTAGCGAAAAGGATGCCACTTTCCGTGCGTCAGACACAGACACACACCCGTAGCAACATCCTTGACAAACGGAATGGAAAATATTGAGCTGAATAATTCAGACAATGTCAGAAAGGTGCAAATTTTAGTGACTGGGGTAAAGTCACAAAGGGATTTCCATAGGGTTCAATTTTGAATGATCTTGCACTTACCATTCAACAAGCAAAACTGGTACTTTTTGCAGACGATACTAATGTAGAGAGAAAGCAATAGAAGAGTTGTTAAATAATCTTTTTTCCAAAGGATTATTAAGTGGTTCTCTGAAAATGAACTCTCCCTAAATTTTGAACTAACACGCTACATTCAGTTCTGTACAACGGACAGGGTCATACCAACAACTGATGTCAGTAAGTAGGCTAGATTACTCCAAATTTTTAGGTGTTTGTATTGATGAAAACTTGAACTGGAAGAAGCATGTTACTGTGCTTCTCAAGCAATTAAGTTCAGCTATTTGTGGTTTTCGTATAATTGCTAATCTTCGAAACTAACGTATCAACCTCCTGGCAGATTTTGCATGTTTGTCATATGGAATAATTTTCTGGTTTCACTCATCAATTAGAAAGAAAGATTGCACAAAATCGGACAGTAACAATAATACGTGGTTTGTAAATTACAGAATACTAGTATTCAATGAACTGTGGATGAAGCCCGGCCAACAGGCGTTACATGCATTGAGCGACAATAATAGTGCATTGGGAATGGTTAGCTTCTAGCCGAAATCTAGATCTGCACAATAAAATTTAAAAAGGACGACTGATCGCTGCAATCTATAATTTACAAGTCAATATTACAGTCACTGAGTGCAATAGCTTTCTGAATGGAACGTAACCTGATAATACGTGTTCACCCGCGGATGTCATGAAGCTGGTAGGCAACTGGACATTCATCTGTTGAAGACTATTGAAGTCGAAGTCCTCTAGGTGTGCCAACATCTGATGATGATATAAACTTGGAAACTGGTCTCGGAGATATATATATATATATATATATATATATATATATATATATATATATATGACTGAAAATAAAAATTATATTCCCAGAACAAACGTCTGATGTACAGAATTGTGTGGGATTGAGAACTGGACATTGGAATAATCATAGAAGAAGAAAGTGGAAACATTGCAATGTGAAGGTGTATAAGAATACTTAAAAGGAAGTATAAGAAGTGAAGAGATGCCAGAAGCGTAAGATTAGAAGACATCTGCTAAATAATCCAGGAAGTGCTAACTTGGCGCTGAAAGGTGCAATAGAAAGGAAAGTTTTTTGGAACGGGTAGGGACTGAATGGTGATAAACAGTTTATCGATGCTATTGGGGGTAGTAGTTACGTAGAGATTAAAAGAACAGAGCAAGGTAGAAACAGGTACAGAGCAGTATCAATCAGTCGAAAAGCTGATTATGTAAAATAGTAAGCAATACAGTACTTCGTGCTTTGAGTGGTCACTTAGTACTGAATAGATCCTTCTTTCTCCTGCCGTACAGCAGCAGTCGTATATGCCATTGGTGTTGTGACGTGTCGGCGGAAACGATGTCAAAATAAGTTACTTAACACGGAGTGTGTGATGGGAACATAAGTGATGATATGGAGGTGAGGGCATGTGTCATTCCGCAAAGTCATATGAACTGTCAACTGGATGAACGTTATCAAGACCACCACCTGGGATAGCTTCTGAGGTGCGTAGAGAATGAGGTTCTTCGAATGTTACGCCAACGCGAAGCAGGTGTATAAACCAACTGGTAGGCAACTGTACGCATTCCATTCGTCACTATAAGAGGCGCAGGACGCTGAACGAAGTGGGAAAGCGGAAATTCACATTCACGATGCAAGCAGGAACAACTTCGTCTATGGGGAGCCTGAGAAATTTGTACATGTTCGTGCTTCGTTGATTAAGTTTTTATTCATTCAATAAACGACAGAGCATGTATAGCATATCCGTTAATATTCTGCTAAATGTAACTTTAAAAAAGACTGTCTGCTAATGGAGTATCAGTTTTATCAGAGTTAAAGCCAAGGTTGCCAGACCGAGTCTCCTGAAATGTGAACCTATTCTAACTTTAACTGATAACGTTGGTGTCAAGTACACTGACTCCCAACATCCATTGCACGGGCGTTAAGAGACCTGTTGTATTTTAACATTCCTCTAAGTAAGGGATTTCCAGACCTTTCCTATGACGGAACACTTTGAGAAACGTGGCACTTACATGGAACATCATGTTTATTTTGTAGGCTAATAAAATTAATAAAATTTTTAAAAACGAGAAAAAATTGGCCGCGCACAATTGGCAATATTTATCTTCGTATCGCATATTGATTCACCAGATTATAAATATCCAGCTCACGGTAACTGTGAGATAAGACGGCATGTAAGTTTTTCTTTTTTTGCTAGTTTTATTTTTTTCCCTGGCACTTTTATAAACCGAAGAGGTTAATTCACATAGATTTGCGTAAACAAAAAAGTAATATATCAACTGCTGGAAAGAGGTAATTGCTTTTGAACAACATCCTATATTTTTAAAGTACATAAAAATAAATTTATATAATTACTAAATGACATTCATAAATTATATTTATTTAGAGAAAACCCAAAGATTTTGCTCAAAATTTTAAAACTTTGAAAAAGAAAGCGGTACACCTTTCTTTGTAAGAGTTAACACACTCTCATAAAACACAGTTTGAGACATTGTTTTGTATGTCCGTGATCCGTTACACTCACTCAAACCATTGATTAAGGAGTCGCTCATCATATGCATTTATGTGTCGTACACAACATTAACGAGTGGATGAAAACTGCAACGGAAACATTGTTTTACAGTAGTAAATTTTTGGCGTAAACGTAATTATTTTGCCAATGCTTCATTTCCTTTGTGCTGTTTAACAGAGGATCAGAGGATGATCTGATTGCTTTTACGTATTATCATGTTACTTACAATTTTAATGACTGTCTGTCTCGTCTTTTACAGGTACTTCATCATTACGTCCAGTCTGCCGATTCGCCGACCAGTATGCGACAGACAGACACCCGAACCACTTTTCGCAAGTATACATTTTTGTTTACTGGACTGTTTGCTGAAAACTTTGTACAGTCACGTCAGACCAACAAGCAAATAAGTGAAACAGGGTTTCATTACTACACCTCCTATATTTGCAGACGACAACGTGTGCAGAGCAAAAAATCGAAAATACAATGGGATAGGGATACCTAATGAATCAACATCCAGTTACACAGAACAGAATTTTGTACTATGGCATGGTATGTAAAGGTTTATCCGTAGACGCTCTGCATATTTTGAACATAATTACATACAGACTGTGTACAAAAGTGTCAAGGATTTTATACGTATGGTTATTAGGCACCTTCACAAACTGGATTCGATATCCATAATGCATTTACCTTATAACTTTGACGAGATATACGCAAGGGCGTTGCTCTTGTTTGCGACACCTGTCAGGGCAGAGATACTGTATGTAAAAGTCCGCCTCGGTAGCTGCGCGGTCAGCGCGGCGGACTACTACCTGAAGGGGCCCCGGTTCGATTCCCGGCCGGGTTAGAGGTTTTCCCCGCTTTGGGACTGGGTGTTCTGTTGTCCTCACTTTCATATCGCTATAACTGACATTCCGTAACTGAAATGGCTGCAAATTAAAATATAAGTTTAGAAAAAAGATACCGTATATTACATTTTGAAATATTTTCAGGAACGAAAATTTTCCAGTTTTTTAATCTTTGTTCTTGTTTAGAGAAACTGAAATATTAATCACACATAATCTTCGTCCACGTCACAGGTACCACTGCTTTAAAAAAAAAGTGTGATGTCTTGGATATTTGCATAATCCGGAGGTAATGGCTTTAAATACCATATATGGATGATATCTATACGTGAACATTGCTCCAAATGCGTATACATTTAACGAATTAATTGGCAGTACACTCCCACACGTTTTATCGAGCACATTATTCATGTTGTAAATACGCTGAAGAGCCAAAGAAACTGGTAAACCCGCCTAATATCATATAGGGCCATGCACTCAACTAACGTCTGAATTAGTGCTGAAGGGAACTGAGACTTGAATCCTGCAGGGCTGTCCATAAATCCGTAAGAGTAGGAGGGGGTGGAGATCTATTCTGCACAGCACGTTGCAAGGCATCCCAGATACGCTCAATAATGTTCATGTCTGGGATGTTTGGGGGCCAGCGGAAGTGTTTAAACTCAGAAGAGTGTTCCCGGAGCCACACTGTAACAATTCTGGACGTGTGGGGTGTCTCGTTGTCCTGTTGGAATTGCCCAAGTTCGTCGGATTGCACAACGGACATTAATGGATGCAGGTGATCAAACGTGATGCTTACGTGCGAGTAACCTGTCAGAGTCGTATTTAGACGTAGCAGAGGTCGCATGTCACTCCAACTGCACACGCCCCGCACCATTACAGAGCCTCCACCACCTTCGAACAGTACCCTGCTGACATCAAAGTCCATGGATTCATGAGGTTGTCTCCATACCCGTACACGTCCATCCGCTCAATATAATTTGAACGACACTCGTCCGGCCAGGCAACATGTTTCCGGGCATTAAGAGTCCAGTGTCGATGTTGACGGGCCTATGTGAGGCGTAAAGATTTGTGTCGTGCAGTCATCAAGAGTACACGTGTGGTCGTTCGGCTCCGAAAGCCCATATCGAAGATGTTTCGTGAATGGTTCGCACGCGGACACTTGTTGATGGCCCGGCATTGAAATCTGCGACAATTCGCGGAAGGCTTGCACTTCTGTCACGTTAAAGGATTCTTTTCAGTTGTCGCTGGTCCCGTTCTTGCAGGATCTTTTTCCGGCCGCAGAGATGTCGGAGAGTTTTATCCGATTCCTGATATTCACGGTACACTCGTGAAATGGCCGTGCGGGAAAATCATCTCTTGATCGCTATCTCGGAGATGCTGCGTCCCATCGCTTGTGCGCTGACTATACCACTACGTTCAAACTCCCTTAAATATCGATAACCTACCATTGTAGTACAAGTAACCGATCTAACAACTGCGCCAGACGCTTGTTGTCTTACATAGGCATTGCCGACCGCAACGCCGTATTCTGCCTGTTTACATATCTCTAAATTTAAATACGCATGCCTATGCCAGTTTCTTTGGCGCTTCAGTGTATATGGCCATGAAGTCACATAAAGTAGCCATACATTTTTAGCCGGCCGGAGTGGCCGTGCGGTTCTAGGCGCTACAGTCTGGAACCGAGCGACCGCTACGAATCCTGCCTCGGGCATGGATGTGTGTGATGTCCTTAGGTAAGTTAGGTTTAATTAGTTCTAAGTTCTAGGCGACTGATGACCTCAGAAGTTAAGTCGCATAGTGCTCAGAGCCATTTGAACCATACATTTTCATCTATTCATTACATGGTGACTCGATGTTTTTGAGCACATAAAACGCCTCTTACTATTTTGATAACAATAACTAGACCTTTTGGTACTTACCTACGAACAGTTCATTTTCCCTCTTTAATGTATTTCGATTTCAATTTGTAATAGCATCAAATATTCACCATTGGGTTCATTAATAAATAAATCTGTAGAACAGAGCAAATTTCTGTAATACTAAAAGTTTCATCTTAAGCAACAATACCAGTTTGAAAGTAACAGTGCCCGTTTGCGTAACGTAAATAAATATTGGGTGCAAATAAGCGAGAAGACCAAAACAGCCAATAAACCCAGATTACCAACATTAGCATATAATCATTCATTTGCGAGGCAGGAAATAATCTGATGTTCGGGTCACAAGCCAGGAGTTACATTATTCCAAATCGACAGAATAATGTTTCAAATCTTACGCTGCCTACATCTAGTGTATAAGGCAGAATGCACTCAAATTCTGGAGCGTGAGATCTGACGCAACTTACCTGAGACAGGAATCTCACGCGGAAGCCTGGGTTGTGTGGGATCCTTGGAAGAAGCTCATGCCATCTTGAGAATGGACACTCAGCTGACACAAAATAACGAGAATTCTTTGTTTATTTCTTGCTTTCTGAAGAAGGCGAATCTAGCAGAAGTAATTTTATTTTTATTACATAGAATCTCCAGAGCATGCAAACGTATATGATTAAATGATGATGGCATCCGCTTGTGTAAAATACTCCGGAGGTAAGACAGCGAAGGCTCTCCAGAAGATTCCGGAACTAGATTTTAAACTGTAAGATACTTCAATGGACAGATGAATCTTTGAGAGATGGATACTGAAGGAAGCAGAGGATCAAATAGGTAAAACCAGAGGCCTTTCAGAAGCCCTTGGATATCACAGCAGATATTGTATTTAATTAATGAAAGGGGAAAATATAAAATTGCAGCAAATGGAGCAGGTGAAAGGGAAGTGCAAAATGTCTCAGCAGGAATGGATAGATGACAAATGTAAGGATACAGAAGAGTACGTAACTAGGGGAAAAATAGATACCACCTATAGCAAAATTAAAGACGCCTATACAGCAAAAGGGGAGCAGCTGCACGAATATCAAGAACTCAGATGGCAAACCAGCAAAGAAGGGGAAGCTGAAAGGTGGAAGGAGTATGTAAGAGGGATATAACAAAGAAATGAACTTGAAAGAACTATTATAGAAAGGAAAGAGGACGTAGATAAAGATGATATAGGAAATATGATACTGCGAGAAGAATTTAACAAAGCACTGAGAGACCTACGTTGGAACAAGGTCCCTGGAGTAGACAACATTCCGTGCTATATCTATATATATATATACTATTATCCTTGGGAGAGCCAGCCATGACAACTGTTCCATCTGGTGTGCAAGATGTATGAGACAGGCGAAATTCCATTAGCCTCTGAGAAGAATGCAACAACTCTTGTTGCAAAGGAAGCAGGCCCTGGCAGGTGTGAATGTTACCAATTATCGGTGTAATAAGTTGTGATTGCAAAATACTAACACAAATCATTTACGGAAGAATGGAAAAACTGGTACAGGCTCACCGTGGGGAAGATAGTTTTGCGCTCGGGAGATACGTAAGAACACGGAAGGCAATACTATGTCTACGACGTATCTTAGAAGATAGGTTAAGGTAAGACAAAGCAACATTTATAACATTTGTGGACTTAGAGAAAGCTTTCGATAATGTTGGCTGGAAAACTCTCGTTGAAATTCTGAAGGTAGCAGAGGTAAAATACAGTAGCGAAACGCTATTTACAACTCGTACAGAGAAGAGACGGCAATTGCACGAGTCGAAGGACTTGAAAGAGAAGCAGTGGTTGAAAAGGGAGTGAGAGAAAATTGTAACCGATTTTATTCGATCTGTACACTGAACAAGCAGTAAATGAAAACCCAAGAAAAATTTAAAGAATGAATTTAAGTCTGTTGTTGTATGGTCTTCAGTCCTGAGACTGGTTTGATGCAGCTCTCCATGCTACTCTATCCTGTGCAAGCTTCTTCATCTCCCAGTACCTACTGCAACCTACATCCTTCTGAATCTGCTTAGTGTATTCATCTCTTGGTCTCCCTCTACGATTTTTACCCTCCACGCTGCCCTCCAATGCTAAATTTGTGATCGCTTGATGCCCCAAAACTTGTCCTACCAACCGATCCCTTCTTCTAGTCAAGTTGTGCCACAAACTTCTCTTCTCCCCAATCCTATTCAATACCTCCTCATTAGTTACGTGATCTACCCACCTTATCTTCAGCATTCTTCTGTAGCACCACATTTCGAAAGCTTCTATTCTCTTCTTGTCCAAACTGGTTATCGTCCATAATTCACTTCCATACATGGCTACACTCCATACAAATACTTTCAGAAACGACTTCCTGACACTTAAATCTACACTCGATGTTAACAAATTTCTCTTCTTCAGAAACGATTTCCTTGCCATTGCCAGTCTACATTTTATATCCTCTCTACTTCGACCATCATCAGTTATTTTACTCCCTAAATAGCAAAATTCCTTTACTACTTTAAGTGTCTCATTTCCTAATCTAATCCCCTCAGCATCACCCGATTTAATTTGACTACATTCCATTATCCTCGTTTTGCTTTTGTTGATGTTCATCTTATATCCTCCTTTCAAGACACTGTCCATTCCGTTCAACTGCTCTTCCAAGTCTTTTGCTGTCTCTGACAGAATTACAATGTCATCGGCAAACCTCAAAGTTTTTACTTCTTCTCCATGAATTTTAATACCTACTCCGAATTTTTCTTTTGTTTCCTTCACTGCTTGCTCAATATACAGATTGAATAACATCGGGGAGAGGCTACAACCCTGTCTCACTCCTTTCCCAACCACTGCTTCCCTTTCATGCCCCTCGACTCTTATAACTGCCATCTGGTTTCTGTACAAATTGTAAATAGCCTTTCGCTCCCTGTATTTTACCCCTGCCACCTTTAGAATCTGAAAGAGAGTATTCCAGTTAACGTTGTCAAAAGCTTTCTCTAAGTCTACAAATGCTAGAAACGTAGGTTTGCCTTTCCTTAATCTTTCTTCTAAGATAAGTCGTAAGGTTAGTATTGCCTCACGTGTTGCAACATTTCTACGGAAACCAAACTGATCTTCCCCAAGGTCCGCTTCTACCAGTTTTTCCGTTCGTCTGTAAAGAATTCGTGTTAGTATTTTGCAGCTGTGACTTATTAAACTGATAGTTCGGTAATTTTCACATCTGTCAACACCTGCTTTCTTTGGGATTGGAATTATTATATTCTTCTTGAAGTCTGTGGGTATTTCGCCTGTCTCATACATCTTGCTCACCAGATGGTAGAGTTTTGTCATGACTGGCTCTCCCAAGGCCATCAGTAGTTCTAATGGAATGTTGTCTACTCCCGGGGCCTTGTTTCGACTCAGGTCTTTCAGTGCTCTGTCAAACTCTTCACGCAGTATCTTATCTCCCATTTCATCTTCATCTACATCCTCTTCCATTTCCATAATATTGTCCTCAAGTACATCGCCCTTGTATAAACCTTCTATATACTCCTTCCACCTTTCTGCCTTTCCTTCTTTGCTTAGAACTGGGTTGCCATCTGAGCTCTTGATATTCATACAAGTGGTTCTCTTCTCTCCAAAGGTCTCTTTAATTTTCCTGTAGGCAGTATCTGTCTTACCCCTAGTGAGACAAGCCTCTACATCCTTACATTTGTCCTCTAGCCATCCCTGCTTAGCCATTTTGCACTTCCTGTCGATCTCATTTTTGAGACGTTTGTATTCCTTTTTGCCTGCTTCATTTACTGTATTTTTATATTTTCTCGTTTCATCAATTAAATTCAATATTTCTTCTGTTACCCAAGGATTTCTATTAGCCCTCGTCTTTTTACCTACTTGATCCTCTGCTGCCTTCACTACTTCATCCCTCAGAGCTACCCATTCTTCTTCTACTGTATTTCTTTCCCCCATTCCTGTCAGTTGTTCCCTTATGCTCTCCCTGAAACTCTGTACAACCTCTGGTTCTTTCAGTTTATACAGGTCCCATCTCCTTAAATTCCCACCTTTTTGCAGTTTCTTCAGTTTCAATCTGCAGTTCATAACCAATAGATTGTGGTGAGAATCCACATCTGGCCCTGGAAATGTCTTACAATTTAAAACCTGGTTCCTAAATCTCTGTCTTACCATTATGTAATCTATCTGATACCTTTTAGTATCTCCAGGATTCTTCCAGGTATACAACCTTCTTTCATGATTCTTGAACCAAGTGTTAGCTATGATTAAGTTATGCTCTGTGCAAAATTAAGTCTAGGGAAAAGAAATAAAAACTTTGAGGTTTGCCGACGACGTTTCAATTCTGTCAGAGACAGCAAAGGACTTGAAAGAGCAACTGAACGAAATCCACAGTGTCTCGAAAGGAAGATAAACGATGAACATTAAGAAAAGAAAAACAAAGTTAATTGAATATAGAAGAATTAAGTCAGGCGATGCTGACGGTATTAGTTTAAGAAACGAGGCACTAAAAGTAGTAGGGGAGTCTTGCTATTTGAGCAGTAAAATAATTGATGATTGATACAAAAGCAAAAAGGCATATCTGCAAAACAGGAGCTTGTTAACGTCTAGAATAAATTTTAATAGGAAATATGTGCTGAAGGTATTTCTTTGCAGTGTAGCCTTGTACGGAAGTGGAACGTGGACGATAAGCAGTTCAGACACGAAGAGAATAGAAACTGGGAATGGGGAGAAAAGAAACCTGTGGCACAACTTGACTGAAAGATGGGATCGGCCTATGCAAAACATTCTGAGACATCAAGATTTCGTCAGGTTAGTACTGATAAAAGTGTGAGGGGCTAAATTGTAGAGAGAGACCGAGGAGATGAATACAGTAAGCAGGTTCAAAGGTTCAAAGGCATGTACGTTGCAGAAGTTATCTGGTAATGAAGAGGCTTGCACAGGATAGAGTAACGTGAAATAAGAATCAAACCAAATTTCGGACTGAAGATCACAATAACAAACATGTCTGACCTTTCGTGCCTAAAGAGATGTTCCAAACGGTCTGCTCTGTCAGTCAAGTAAACGGTACCTAGTTTACATGAGAACCCGAACAGCTGGAAACTGATGAAAATTGTTTTAAAATACGGAGACATGTGTGTTCTATCGCTCGTTCTATCAGATGTCAATAGCATTTCTTTGCCACTCGTTTGAGCATCACCCAACTAGCGAGCGTTGATGATCTTGGCTACAGAAGTTAGGCTTTAGTATCAGGAATCCAGTTTTTAGTTAAGAAATGGGTGTGAACTTTCCAGCAGACATATCTGGCTATTGTTACGTGTTTTTCGTGAAAGTGACGAAGATTTCGGACCCCAGTTTTAGGAAGTTAAGAGTACATCAACAGCAGTGCGAGCGAAGCATCATAATCCAGTGTAGGCACCATGAGTAACAAAAAGCACCGAAATTTGGAATTCATCTCGTCGTCCACCGCCTCAATATATTCAGAGCTGTAAATCGTTTTAGCGCCAACGTCGGAACTTTATAGCCCCTACTTCGCGCTGCATTTTTAGAAAGGAATTTCTTTAGAACGACAGGTCAATGACCACCTGCTCACCAGGAAGATTTGAATTATTCCGCATTCCGAAAGCAGTAATAAGAGAGAGATCCATGTAACCTAAAGCTATTAAATATTTTAAATATTCGTTGGTAAATGAAAGCCGTTAGCGCCTCCCTCACATCGCAGAACAGTAGTTGCTAATTTTCATTTATTTGCAAGCTTTTTTCGGTTGTTATACTATGAACATCCTATACTCTCACTTTAATTCTACCACAAATGCAGTAACATGGATTCCACGTGTCCTGAATATTTCTTGTCGCTTCACGAGAACAAATTGTATAGTTTCTAATAAGCTACAGTTCTGAAATTTTCTGTTGAATGTAAAGGCTTATGTGGTCCTTGTATGTTTCATAAACAGAAGTGTGTCAACTGGGAACATTTCGATTCTTATTTACCTATAGTGCTTCGAAGCGGAATTTCCATTTTCTGGGGCTATGCTTTTCATCACATACGGAATTAACACTATGCCTTTAAAAACCTGTTAAATTAAATGCAATGTGTTCTTGCATTCTGTACATTTTACTTCTGTAGTTGAAATATTTGCGGTTCAGATTGTATAAATAACTTTGTACAAACGTGTTGATTTGTGTAGTTGCTACTTTGTACTGAGCTATTATTGAAGACATATTACTTGACTACATTTTAAAAAAAAAATTTGCATGAAATGCATTATTTTTCTTCTTACAGTGTGATTTTACTTATAGGTTTACTTATAGGTATTTTACGATATTCGGAATGACTTTTGATTAAATTAGTCTCTTAGATATTTTAGTTGTCAGCCCAGAAAATGATTTCTTGTTTAATATATAACTACTCCTGTGAGGTTTTAGGTTACGCATACATCTGTACTCTGCAGTCCACTATAAGATATGTGGTGGGGAGAATATGGTGCAGTAGTATCATTTTCATTTTTCTGTTCCATTCGCAGATAATAGGAGGGAATTTATCTAATAGTTTTTGTGTCATCGTCATTACGCAAGAAGTATGTTGCCGGAACTGTGTGCATCTTGACTCGCTTTGGAACGAAGGCTATGGAACTCTAAGAGCGAGGCTGTGTACTATTCATAATGTCATTTCCGTAACGTCTCCCGTTGCTATTCGTTATCATAACTTCTATCGCTGAAAATGTCATTTTTCTGGGCTCCTTCTTCTTAGAGAGATGTAAGTGCCTGAAGCACGTCTACGATATGATACAGAGAGAAGCATTTGTGCAGGATTTAGAACGGTAACTTCGGAAAGCGCTAGCCTCCGTGGCGCCCGCTGTCGAGTACTCAATCCACTAGTGTTTATAAATTCCCCAATGTTATTTAGTCAATTTTTCATTGTGACTGCTCCGAGCGAAATTGTCACGCACTGCAGCTACCAAAGGCGGCTTTGTAGCAATTGCACTGGATTCTTACTCGGAAGAACTATGGTTTGAATACAAATCTGCGGTAGATTCTGCAAATAACTTTAAACTAATGGAGGAATAATTCCTTTTAGAAGGTCACAGTCAGTTTCCTTCCATCAATAGCATGACTCTTTCGACTGGTTTGATGCCAAAGTTTGTTCTCATATTGTCCAAATTATTTCATATATATATTAAGAGGTTTATTCGCCTTTACTGCCTCCATTTCTTTTATCTTCTTCAAACTCGCTAAGCACATACTATGACACCTCTCTCACTTCCTTATCCCACTATTTTTGAGGTATTATTCATGGCACAAGGAAAGTAATTTGTTTTATGGCCTCCCAAACAATATGCAGAAACGGCTGTGCTTGTAATATGCACACTGCGGAATAAAGTGAAAAAATGGAACAAAAATATATATTGACGACAGATTTTTTAAATCAGATATTATGATCAGATTATTCAATGTAGAAATCTTCCTGAAGACCGTCCCCACATTTTTTTACCTTATTGTGGCCCATTCTTTGCTCGATATTGCTTTTAGAAGTCTTATCACATTTTGTTGATCCTAAGTCTTTCCTTTTTATTTCCTCCTAGACGTTAACTCTTAACGAAGCTTGGCCAACACTACATTGAATTTCAGTTCCGCAATGATTATAATTTGTACCCTTTTATATTGAGAGCAAATTATGCGAACAACTTATTATCGTCTAACGTTAAGTATAAAGAACAATATTAATCCTGGAAGAGGACTCTTGATACGTGTGTAATACAAGGATAATATCATAATAAGTATTTCGAAACGCATAGCTGTAGTAATATTGGCACAATCCGCTTTACGTGTGTTTACTTGTATGCTTTATTATGGCAGTAACTTACTACTTCACTGCTGCTTGGCAGAACATGACAATAACAATAAAAAAGTGAACACTTTCGTGATGTTCTGCAAATCTTATTTATTTACTCACAACCTGGTGTTCTTTTTTCGTAATCACATGATAACTGACTATCATGATAACATAAAATGTCTTGCGAGTAGCAAAGAAAAGCATAAAATTAAAAAAAAAGGCGAAGAGTATCATTACATCTTAGAAAGGAATAATAAAACTTATTTTGCTATTGTTATATCGCTCCCTAATACGTGTAACTGAAATTAATACATGGAGAAAAAATAAATTTATTTTTGTTCATTTTAAACTAAGCTATCATTCGGCGTGACATGTTTACAGGCTTCAGGCATTTTCAGTTGCGTCATATTTCTGTTTCCCTTAACAGTGTACAGAATGTCAGCCTTCTGTAGTTTGCAGTTTCTCCCGAGTTTCTAAAACTTGATTGCCACAGCTCTGCCTGATTTAGCAACGAATACTTTTCCCACTTGCTTCCAGGTGGTCTTATACAAAGATCTTGTAATCTTGTGGCAAAGGTTTGATGATGCCTTTAGTATTTAACAAAACTTATTAGTATTATTGATATTGTAAAACCCACGCTCGTCTTTGCGAGATATTTTTACTTTTTTGCAAGACTAGCTTAAATTTTGTTAACAGGCGGTAAAGTGCAACAGCCCTTGTCACTACTGAATTTCCTTTTTTCTTATGTTCCACAAAAAGAAAGCGAATAACGTCAATACGGCGAGATGCGGCGAGATACGCACTGTCGACATCGACCTGTAAATTTAATACTTTGCGAATACTTTAACATTCGGTCAGCCAGAGTCGATACGATGCTAGTTTAGAAATGCGGAAAAGAATGGAACGAAACATTTTAAGTTGGACCTGTGATTATGTGCAACGAATATTCTGTACACTTCATACAGTGTAATCTTTCACCGCCGGTATTGTCGTCACTTAAAATTTCCGGGCTCAAAAAAAAAAAAAAATAAATAAATAAATAAAATAAAATAAATAAATAAATTCAAATGCCTCTGAGCACTATGGACTTAACATCTGAGGTTATCAGTCCCCTAGAACTACTTAAACCTAACTAACTTAAGCACATCACACACATCCACGCCCGAGGCAAGATTCGAACCTGCGACCGTAGCGGTCGCGCGGTTCCAGACTGTAGCGCCTAGAACCGCTCGGCCACCCCGGCCGGCTTGGTCTAGTGTACGCTACACTCAACGCTGTAAAATGTGTTCTTACCCTCCAGCGTTTAGCGATTTTTAAGCGCAAAAAGGGACCACATCTCAACCGCGAAAAAGATCAAATAATATTTTGAAGACAGTTGCCAAACCTTAAACCCTTTCATCAGGTCTCCACAGGGTATAGCGTGAGTCACTTCTCCAGTCGCTCCTTTCTTACCACAGTGTCTAGTCGCGTCGCTAGTATCGATTAGCGTTGACTTTATAAATACATCTACATCTATATCCATACAGCGGAAGCCATCTAACGGTGTGTGGCGGAGGGTGCCTTGAGTACCTCTATCGGTTCTCCCTTCTATTCCAGTCTCGTGTTGTTCGTAGAAATAAAGATTGTCGGTATGCCTCTGTGTGGGCTCTAATGTCTCTGATTTTATCCTCATGGTCTCTTCGCGGGATATACGTAGGAGGGAGCAATATACTGCTTGACTCTTCGGTGAAGGTATGTTCTCGAAACTTTAACAGAAGCGCGTACCGAGCTACTGAGCGTCTCTCCTGCAGAGTCTTCCACTGGAGTTTATCTATCATCTCCGTAACGCTTTCGCGATTACTAAATGATCCTGTAACGAAGTGCACTGCTCTCCGTTGGATCTTCTCTATCTCTTCTATCAACCCTATCTGGTACGGATCCACACCGGTGAGCACTATTCACGGAATGGGCGAACAAGTGTATTGTAACCTACTCCCTTTATTTTCGGACTGCATTTCCTTAGGCTTCTTCCAATGAATCTCAGTCTGGCATCTGATTTAGCGACGATTAATTTTATATGGTCATTCCAGTTTTAATTACTCCTAATGCCTACTCCCAGATGATTTATGGAATTAACTGCTTCCAGTTGCTGACCTGCTATATTGTAGCTAAATGATAAAGGATCTTTCTTTCTATGTATTCGCAGCATATTACACTTGTGTACATTGAGATTCAATTGCCATTCCCTGCACCATGCATCAATTCGTTGCAGGTCCTCCTGCATTTCAGTACAATTTTCCGTTGTTACAACCTCTCGATATACTACAGCGTCATCCGCAAAAAGCCTCAGTGAACTTCCGATGTTATCCACAAGGTCATTTATATATATTGTGAATAGCAACGGTTCTACGACACTCCCCTGCGGCACACCTGAAATCACTCTTACTTCGGAAGACTTCTCTCCATTGAGAATGACATGCTGCGTTTTGTTATCTAGGAACTCTTCAATCGAATCACAGAATTGGTCTGATAGTCCATATGCTCTTACTTTGTTCATTAAACGACGGTGGGGAACTGTATCAAACGCCTAGCGGAAGTCAAGAATACTTGGCTTATAAGGAACTGCTCCATGATACGACTATATTCTCTTTGACTCATTACAGTCATTATGATAGTCGGACCACTGGTAGCGTTTTGGAACTCGCAAGTTATTCCTTCCGCTGATGTCACACGATTTATTACAACCGCCTTGCGCAATTCTCGACGATCCCTGTCCGACAGTACGTGAGATTTTCTCAGTTTTGGCTTAGCTGTGACTGTTATTCGCTGTTCCAGTTCACAATCACGTCCCTGGAAATGGAAATGATGTGTGACTAGGGCCTCCCGTCGGGTAGACCGTTCGCCTGGTGCAAGTCTTTCGAGTTGACGCCACTTCGGCGACTTGCGTGGCGATGGAGATGAAATGATGATGATAAGGACAACACCCAGTCCCTGAGCGGAGAAAATCTCCGACCCAGCCGGGAATCGAACCCGGGCCGTTGGGTACAACATTCCGTCGCACTGACCACTCAGCTACCAGGGGCGGACACAGTCATGTCACTAACTGTGGACTAGGACAGTTTTAGAAGTATTTTAGAAGTACTGAAATTTCTTTGACAGATTTGGTAGTCAGGTGACATCTAATGATTAGTGGTCGTTCGAAGTCACTGCAATCTCTTGACCGAATCATTTCGCTGTTACCGCTCTCTACTGACAACCCCCTGTCTCCTTCTGTACTGGTGAGTCCTACTCTCCTGACAACCAGTAGTCAGTCGCGCATTACACAGCGGTGTCTGGATACCTCTGATCAGATGGTTCATCAGTCTGTTTGGTGAAGTGCATACGACGGGATAAAGTTTCAGAGGACCGATGTCCTTGGCAGTTTGGTACCATAGTCCTTATCACAAAAAAAAAAAGTGCCAGAGGAAGAATAGTAGCGTCTAGAAGCCATGGAAGGGAACAAAGGCTGCGCGAGTTTTGCCATGGCGACGCGGCAGCGCCTGTCGGGGAAAGCGTTGCTGAAGACCGTGTCGGAGCCTCGCCTGACAAAGATCTCTTCCGTACGGCGCGGCGCGCAGCGTTGCATCAGAAGCCGCCGCTGTAGCCGCCAGGCGACCTCCTGCTTGTACCTGTAGGATCTCACGTTCATAGGCTGGCACGCAGTGTGGCGCCTTCCAGATGAGAAGGTGGCACCGGGAGAACAAATACAAGACCAACAGCACTTCATTCCTGTTCAACGGTGGCTATTTACAGAGGGGTCCAAAAAAATGTATCCACTGTTTAGAAGTCCATAACTTGCTAACTAATTGACGGGGTTGTCTCATTTTTGGTGAAAGTGTAGCTTAAAGCCCAACTTAAAGATATCACTGTAGGTGTTCGAAATGGTCACCATTAGCATCCACACACAAAAGATGACGCCGAACTGCAGCACGAACTACTGACTACAACGTGTTCAGTTGGATATTTGCACATGAATGTACGATGGATTCTCGAAGTTCATCCAATGTGCGTGGCTTTTGTCGATAAACGACGTCCTTTAGTGTTCCCCACATGTAAAAGTCCAGAGGAGTTAGGTCTGGGGAACGTGGTGGATATTCCACAGCACCTCTACGGCCTATCCATCTTCCTGGTAGATTTTCGTCGAGATACGCCCTAACACGATTTTGGTAGTGGGCTGGGGCACCCTCTTGTTGAAAGTAAGCTCTTCCGTCTCCATGCAAGTCTCGGATGGCAGGTAAAATGGATGTCTGAAGCTTCTGAAGGTACACTTCACCGGTAACTGTGCCGTCAAAGAAGAATGGCCCAATCAAGCCCCGGTAAGACAACCCACACCACACATTTATTCCTGGCAAATTCACTGCTTTGTCTACATGGACGTTCGGATTTTCGGCGGCCCAGTAGATGCAATTGTGGCGATTTATTGTTTGAACTGTGCCTCATCAGACCACACAGTCATCTCTGCAAACTCTTCATCGTTGCGCACCATGTTAGTAAACCACTCGCAGTACTCCATTCTACGATCTGGGTCGTCCTCGTTCATTGCGTGTAGCAATCGTGGGATGTATCACTTCCACTTTGCTGTCTTCAAAATTCGACGAACACTTGAGCGACTCAATCCCGTTTGACGGGCACTCTGTCTCACAGACTTCTGTGGTGAGCGAGTGAATTGTTGTAACACACGACGGGAGTTAGCTGGAATTGTTACTGTTACAGGTCGTCCAGATCGTTGTTTGTGTACATCTGTAACACACCCTTCGGTTTCAAATTTGTCTCGAAAGCGACGAATCGTTAAACGTGTCGGTGGCTCTGTTTGATACTCGTTTCGCCATTGCCGTTGAATCTCATTAATGTTTTCGTGCCTAAAATACCACTTCAAAACTGATTTCCTTTCATCAAATGTAAGCCTTGCGACAGCCATGTTTAATCGAGTAACTAGGTGCAACTAAGAACAAAACACTGACTATCTTGCGACTGTCATCTGACAAAACAAAACAACGCAATACAACGCTTGTGTGGCGATTTCCGGAACTACAAACTATTACATTACCAAAGATGAGACAACTCCGTCAATTAGTGTGCCAGTTATGGACTTTTAAACAGTCGATACATTTTTTTTGGAACGCTCTGTATACTCGGGGTGTTCAGTAAGTAATACAACACCTTTTTTACTCATGGCCGCAATTTTCAGCAGAATTAGTATTATTTTTTTCAGAATTAATTACCATAGGCTTCTGAAGATGACAAATCAATTTGTCGAAATCAGCAAAGCATACTAAAATCTATTTGAAACTGATGACTGAAATTTATCCTGAAAAAAGAAGAAAACACTGCTTTTCTGAAAGCAGGCTGGTTTAATTCCGATTCCAGTACAACACATTATTTTTCACTCTTTTAGTTACAAAACACTATTTTTCTACGCAATCACTGTTCAATGCGATGGTCTGACGCCACCTTCCTGGGAGGGTCTGTATGCCCGCATGAAATCACTCTACTGGTCGACGTCTGAGCCGACGTCTTGCTGCCTCAACAACCACCCCATCATCTTATGTCCTGAAGGAGGAGGGGAAGGTTGGGGGGAGAAAGGAAAGGGAAGGGATTTGTGACATCAGTTGCATCAGGACTTCATGCAGCATCAGCGTTGACGAGTGGAAATGCGTGCCGGCCTGAGATTCGAACCCTGGATCTCCTGCTCAGTAGGCAGTTGCGTTAACCACTCCGCCACCCGGACGCAGTGTTCATCGCAACTGTGGGGAATGTCTCGGTCCTCCTCACGGCCTACCCACATTCCCATCTAGAGTTACCTAACCCAAGTCCTTGTCCATCACACTGGACTCGCATTCGGGAGGACGACGGTTCAATCCCGCGTCCGGCCATCTTGATTTAGGTTTTCCATGATTTCCCTAAATCGCTCTAGGCCAATGCCGGGCTGGTTCCATTGAAAGGGCACGGCCGACTTCCTTCCACATCCTTCCCTAATACGACGAGACGGATGGCTTCAAAAATGGCACTGAGCACTATGGGACCTAACTTCTGAGGTCATCAGTCCCCTAGAACTTAGAACTACTTAAACCTAACTAACCTAAGGACATCACACACATCCATGTCCGAGGCAGGGTTCGAACCTGCGGCCGTATCGGGCGCGCGGTACCAGACAGCAGCGCCTATAACCGTTCGTCCACTCCGGCCGGCCGAGACCGATGACCTCGCTCTTTGGTCTCCTCCCCCAAACAACCCGACCCAACCCCCTTGTCCATGTTCTCCACGTTCCGGCGTAATATAAAACGTGGGCAAGTCGGTCTGGATCGTTTCGGCAGAGAGGGCTGTGAGACGACCTCAGCCAGTAGTACGCTGACTAGGACGACACCACCACAGGAGCGGCCCCTACACGAAGAAAATATAAGCGCCGCTCCGTCCAGCTGCGGCGGTGGCAGACGAGCCGTGATGTAAACATTTTAGCCGTGACTCGTGAACTGTATTATCTGTTTGCATGTAAATCGTTTGTATCGAAGGGCATTGATTATTTGCGTGTCGCCATTTGCTTGCGACTCATCTTTGAAAATACGCAAAATTAACTACTGTCAATATAACTTACTGTAATAAACTCTGTTAATAAGATTCACCCTATATTAGATGAGTGGGCAGGATACGACACTCCATGCTCCTACTTACAGACTCCCTCAGGTATCCGCACTGAATGTGGTGGATCCATTGCCCATCGAGACGAAAGAGCAGACACTAGGCTTTCATATAACTCGCCATCTTCCATGCACTTTTTCCCGCAGAGTGCCTCCTTCATTGGGCCAAACAGATGGAAGTCGGAAAGTGTGACATCACAGCTGAATGCTGGATGAGTAAGAACGATCCAGTGAAGTTTTGTGAGCTCCTCTCGGGTGCACAGACTTGTGTGAGGCTTGCGATGTCATGGAAAAGAAGAAGTTAATTTGCATTTTTGTGGCAGTGGAAACGCTGAACTCATTCCTTCATTTTCCTGAGGATAGCACAGTGCACATCAAAGTTGATCATTGCAGTATGAGTGAAAACATCAAAGGAAATAACCCTTTCAGAGTCCTACAAGGCCGTTGCCAGGACTTTCGCATTCGTGAGGACGACGGTTCAATCCCGCGTCTGGCCATCCTGATTTAGGTTTTCCGCGATTTCCCTAAATAGCTCCAGCCAAATGCCGGGATGGTTCCTTTGAAAGGGTGCGGCTGACTTCCTTCCCCATCCTTCCCTCATCTGATGAGACCGAGGTCACCTCGCTGTCTGGTCTCTACCCCCAAGCAACCCCCCCCCCCCCCCTCAGAACTTAACCGTCTGAGGGTGCGGCGCTGAACTTTTTCTTCGGAGGAGAGGTGGTATGGCGCCATTCCATGGATTGCCGTTTTGTTTCCACTCCGAAGTGGTGAAACCATGTTTCACCACCCGTGACTATGCTCGACAAAAAATTGTTACGATCAACTTCGTAACGCGCAAGAAATTACGCAGGTATGGTCATTCATTGCTCTTTAAGGTCTTGTGTTAGGCGGCAAAGAGCCCAGCAGGTACACACATTTGAGTACCGAAGTAGTGGACTAGTGTGTCAGCATCACCAACAGAGACGTTCAGTTGTGCAGCGAGGCGATTGATAGTGATCCGTCGATCGTCTCATTGTAAGTTTTTATTAAATTGAAATTCCTCCAGCTGTACTTAGGTTTTTTATTTACTTCGCTACTAGTTTCGGCGTTGCGTCAACGCCATCTTCAGGCCCGTACACTTTGATGAAATCAGTTGTCCGCAGTGAGATCAACACGTGCTCCACATGGATGTCGGGATGTAACTAGTTACTGCTTGCCATCTATGAGGAACAAGTGTTGATCTCACAGCGGACAACTGATTTCATCAAAGTGTACGGACCTGAAGATGGTGTTGAAGTAACGCCGAAACTAGTAACGAAGTAAATAAAAAATCTTAAGTACAGCTGGAGGAATTTCATTTTAATAAAAATTATACCAGCTGTGTCCCACCTTCATCCAGTTTAAATATGGATGTACGAAGATCGAATGAGAGTGTCCGCACGTCCCAATAAACAGTAGTCACCACTGTGTGCGGCCGGCCCGATCGCAGAAAGTCGGAAGGGTTTCCCCGACTTCGTTGCGATGATGAGAGACGCCTCGCTCAACGATTCACCGCATCTTTGTTCACTGGCAGGTATCCATATACATTCTGCAAGCGCCTATGAATATCTGCGATGCTCTGGTTTCCCTTCAAAAGAAACTCAATAACAGCTCTCTGCTTTGAACCCACCTTCGCTACAGACGCCATTTTGATGGCTATGTATAGCGCCGCAACCTGTCGGAACTTCGGGAAACTGTAAGGATTGAAACGGGAGCTATCCACAATGTCCCTCAACAAATTCCACATTTTTTCCAACCGAAATTGATCGAGGAAAAAAGTATCGCATTACTTGTTGAACGCCCTTCGTACGATAATAAATGTTCATAAAAGAGATGCCCTTATACTATCGACACCCTTAAACCAGGAGACTTTCTTCTGTGAAGTTGGTAAGGGGGCTTGAAGTCACTTCTGTTGTGGGAAACGTGGGTGCATTCTTTGTGTGAACTGCCTCCCACTCCACTGGTGGACGAGGTAGGAGGAGAGCTATTCCGAGCGCGTTAGATGTCTCGCATTATGGGCCGTGGAGTTGCTAACGAAAACGTTAATTATTCATTATATATGGTGCAGAATGTCTCCAGCCTATCTCTCGTTTAATAAGCGGCTGCAAACGAGCGGTTTCTTGCGATGCGAATGCGCAGCCTGTTAAGACATATTCTAGTCTCTAAACAGCAAGCACGTGGGGCTATATTGTGGAACTAGGTAATTTGTTGTCGGTCCAGTATCTTCCTTAACTACCTTCACTTTTTGTGCTAGTTATCGATTGAAACTAAAGCCACAATTTGTCCTCTATTTTAATCGAAATTTCCTTATCGGCCGGCTAATAATTCAACGTGTATTCACTCCCAAATGTCTGTCTTTATTTCTTGTATTCTTTGCTCATAGTATCTATACTTTTCTCCATATATCTTCTTTGCGGATTTTGTAACTACGATTGATGTACAACTTACTTATGTGGCTATTGATAATATATCTATTACTACGAAGAGCGGAGTAGGTGCGTAAATTATTCTTCATGGTCCTTCAGTGTTTTGTGGATGCGTACTGAATTTTACACTAACTAATGCTGATGCTAGTGCACATGGTAATGGTTGGGTTACTATGGCTCTAGTTCGTGGTGGTAATGTGGAGACTGTATCATGGCTGGAGACTTTTAACAGCCGAGAAGTTATTACTTATCGTTCATTTCAGATATGTGAACTGTATAGCAGAGATCGTGGTTCATCTTACTATACGTCTACAATGCCGTTGGTTCTTAGGACAAGGAATCGTCGTAAAGTAAATGAATCAGAGTCTGTGTCCGTATGGGTTAAAGGTGCACTGAATTGTGCTGAGATTAAAGTTGTTGGTATGTGAACGTTACTATAGAAACTGAAATAAAGTACCTGTCCTACCCTTGACAAAACCTTATTTGACCTCCCTGGAGAGGCAGGCTATTGATTCAACCTGTGTTAGGATTCATATTAGTGAAAGCTATAGTTTTCATCAGACTTCAGTAACAGGATGAGACATTCAAAACTGGACAATGAGTCGGACAGTAGACCCCTTATCAGCAAAGGTATTCCCTGAACGAAGAATTCGCTGATGTAATTGTAGGATTTGCCTCCAGTGCAATTAAATTTCAGCAAGGCATGGAAGAACTTACTCTAGTAGGTCTGTAAGTTGGCCTCAAAACCAATTGCAATAACACTGTAGTAATGGGTAATCACCCTACGCAAAAGGAAGTACTACAAATTATGTTAAAAATTTAGTCAATGAACCAATTGAAAAAAAAGTCTAGGGAAGTTGAACGTGACTCAGACAGAAAAATAAATTCACCGAAGAATAAAACTGACCTGGAATGGAATCGGTAGCATGGATAAGATTTTCAAAACCAAATATTCGGTTTGCCTAAACGCGAAAGATTGTAACAGGTATTTATTAAGCGCAATATATGCGACACTTGTAATCCACATCGCTTAATATACAGTTTGATTATTGACTGCTACCAGAGAGTATAAAACTTATTTTTTCTCGCACAACCACAAAGTATTAATTTCCAAAGCAGGAAGACATGTATTTCATTGCTATAACGTTTTGCTACTAATTCCAAAGAAGACAGATGTTGACAGGTGTATATACAACCGAACCATCAGTTTAATAACCCACGGTTGCAAAATACTGACTTGAATTATTTACAGATTCATGTACGACTGGTAGAATCATACCACGGGCAAAATCATTTTAGGTTTTCAGACCCTACGATTTATCTTAGAAGACAAGTTCGGGAAAGGTATATCTTCGTTTACAGAATTTGTAGGTTTAGGGAACAATTTCGATAGTGTTGACTGGAACAAACTCTTTGAAATTCTGGAGGAAGCAAGGGATAAAATACAGGGAGGGAAAAGTTCTTTACAACTTTTACAAATATAAGACGTCAAAAGCAAGCAGTAGTCGAGTCGAGAAGGGAGTTAGACGGGGTTGTATACTAGCTACGACGATCCTGAATCTTACATTCAGCAGGCAGTTGAGGATATCAAGGAGAAATCTGAAGAAGAATAAATTCCAGGGAGAAGAAATAAAAGCTTTGCATTTTGCCGAGGACATAGAAATTCTGTTAAAGACAACAAAGGACTTGAAAGGGCAGTTGAACGTCATAAACAGTAGATTGAAGGTAATGGAGTACTGCAGTCGGGTTCGATCAGGAGGTACTGAGGGAATCAGATAAGCAAATGAGAGTCTAAAAGCAGCAAAAGAGTTTTGCTATTTGGGCAGCAAAATAAGTGATGATGGCCGAAGCAGAGAGGATATAAAATGCAGACTGGGGGTGGAAAGGAAAGCATTTATGAAGAAAAGAATTTTTTAATCCCGCATATAACTTTAAATTTTAGGAAGTCTTATCTGAAGGTATTTCTCTGAAACGCAGCTTTGTACGGAAGTGGAATTTGGAAGATCAACAGTTCAGACAACAGGAGAATATAAATGTTTTGCTACAGTAAAATGCTGAAGATCAGAAGGGTAGATCAAACAGCTAGTGAGCAGAATTGAATTGGAGACAAAATAAATTTCTACCGCAACTTGACTAAAAGAAGGGACCGGTTCACCCATGAACCGATGCCTGAGGCATGAAGGAAATGTCAATTTGGCAATGGAGGGGTAAAGATTGTATGTTCCAGCAGTTATTTTGAGGTGAATGAGATGGCCCAAAATAGACTACTGTGGAACCTTTGGAAAGAAAGCCACAACAACTACTACAACAGCCATTCGAAACTCTGTAAAACATATCGCTTGCTATGAATGTAACGACGTCATACGGAGATCAAAACATCTCCAGTTAGGAGATTTCCGGACGTTAGCGGCAGTATGCGGACGTCAGGTGTCGCGTGTAGGCAGACGTTGTTGATCGGTCGGCGCACACACGCCACCCTTGTGGACATGAGGCCAGAAGGTGGAAGTGGCCTACGTGGATCCGGACGAGGTCTTCCATTGCCCCTCCCACTTCTCACGCCCCCACCTCTTGCCCCTTCCCCTTTCTGACATCGACCAGCGGGTAGGGTGGGGCAGGAAACTGGACACCGCACGCCACTCTGGACCGGAAGCCACGCACCCTCCCGAAAAACAAGCCCAGTTGGAAGGGGGACCCCACCACCTCTCTCTCTCTCTCTCTCTCTCTCTCTCTCTCTCTCTCTCTCTCTGTCTCTCTCTCTCTACCGCTCCCTCCTTCTCTCTCTCTCTCTCTCTCTCTCTTCCTCTCCCTCTCTCTCTGTCACTTGCCCTTCCGGATGCTCACGGAACTAGTTTCTAACGTATTGCACCCACGCTCAAGTGCAAAACCAACCACCTACAACCCCTTATTGCACTATTTTGCGTCAAATAATACACGCTCCACGAGACGAGCAACTTGTAGAAGTAGCGGCTGCCGTCACGATTTTTGACAATGGCTGGAAGAGCGGTGAGCTGACATCACGCTCCCTACACATTCGCATCCAGCCTATAGGCTGACCATGATACGGCGGTCGGTCAGTACCGTTGGGTATTCCGAGACCTGTTCAGACGGGGTTTAGTTTAGTTTGGGGTAGTAATACTACTATGCACATAATATACACTGAAGCGCCAAAGAAACTGGTATATGCATGCG
Source organism: Schistocerca serialis cubense (assembly GCF_023864345.2). Lineage (NCBI taxonomy): Eukaryota > Metazoa > Arthropoda > Insecta > Orthoptera > Acrididae > Schistocerca > Schistocerca serialis. Next base: position 241,470,300 of record NC_064642.1, read on the forward strand.
TATTCAAATACAGATATATGTCTGCGGTTGGCAATGCCTATATAAGACAATAAGTGTCTGGCCCAGTTGTTAGATCGGTTACTGCAGCTGCAATGGCAGATTTTCAAGATTTAAATGAGTTTGAATGTGGTGATACAGTCAGCGCACGAGCGATGGGACAAAGCATCTTCAAGGTAGCGATCAAGCGGGAATTTTTCCGTACGACCATTTCACGAGTGTACCGTGAATATCACGAATCCGGTATCATAAAAAAGCTCCTGCATCGCTGTGGCCGGAAGAAGATCCTGCAAGAACGGGACCAACGACGACTCAAGAGAATTGTGCAACGTGTCACTAGAACCCTTCCGCAAACTGCTGCAGATTTTAATGCTGGAAACATGTTGGCTGGTTGGACGAGTCTCGTTTCAAATTGTATCGAGCAGATGGACATGAATGGGTATGTAGACATCCTGATGAATCCATGAACCCTGCATGTCAGGGTACTGTTGAAGCTGGTGAAGACTCTGTAATGGGGTGGGGCGTGTGCGGTTGGATACGACTCTACAGGTGAGACGTATGTAAGCATCCTGTCTGATCATCTGCATCCGTTCACGTCCATTGTGCATTCCGAAGGACTTGGGCAATTCCAGCAGGACAATGCGACACCCTACACCTTCAGAATTGCTACAGGTGAGTTTAAACACTTGTGCTGCCCACCAAATTCCCTAGTCATGAACATCTATGATACCTTGCAACTTGCTGTTCGGAAGAGATATCCACCCTCTCGTACTATTGCGGGTTTATGGACATTGTTGCCGGGTTGGTAGTGTCAGTTCCCTCCAGCACTACTTCGGACGTTAGTCACGTCCATGCCATGTAGTACTGCAGTACTTCTACGTGCTCTCGGGGGTCCTACACGATATTACACCGGTGTTCAAAAAAAGAGAAAAATGGTTCATATGGCTCTAAGCACTATGGGATTTAACATCTGAGGTCATCATTCCTCTAGACTTAGAACTACTTAAACCTAACTAACCTAACGACATCACACACATCCATGCCCGAGGCAGGATTCGAACCTTTGACCGCAGCAGCAGCGCGGTTCCGGACTGAAACACCTAGAACCGCTCGGCTACAGCGGCCGGCCAAGGCAGATATACCAGTTCATTTTGCTCTTCAGTGTATAAATACAGGGTGGCGCGCGAAATGTATTACCATTTTGTTTTTGAATATAAACTTTATTGTCAATACAATCTGAAAGGAACATATACTACAATGAAGAGCCGTCCATGGAGATTTGTTCTAACTCAGCACATGCTCAATATGTCCACCGTTTCGTTTCCTAACTTCCTTCAAACGAACACTGAAGTTAGTGATTACCCTACGGCACATGTCTTCCGTAATTTCACTGCAAGCTTGAAGAATAAGTCTTCTGAGCTCCATTAAATCACGTGGACATTTCGGGAAAATGTTTTCCTTTAGGTAACCCCAGAGAAAAAAGTCACATGGATTGAGGTTTGGACTATTAGGGGCCAATTTTGTCCGTCATTGAAGCGACCTATAAACCTGAGTGAAATGATCCGCATGTCGAAATACTCGTGTAAAAACTCCAACACAGTGTTTGCAGTATGTGGCCTTGTTCCAACTTGCACGAACCACTGCGTGTTGAAGGGCAAGGCAGTCGCAAGAAGCTGTGTAATTTAATGGAGCTCAGAAGACTTATTCTTCAAGCTTGCAGTGAAATTACGGAAGACATGTGCCGTAGGGTAATCACTAACTTCAGTGTTCGTTTGAAGGAAGTTAGGAAACGAAATGGTGGACATATTGAGCATGTGCTGAGTTAGAACAAATCTCCATGGACGGCTTTTCATTGTAGTATATGTTCCTTTCAGATTGTATTGACAATAAAGTTTATATCAAAAAACAAAATGGTAGCACATTTCGTGCCCCAAATGTATATGTATAAGGAAAATAAAAAATTTCAAAATGTTTTTTTCCGATTTACTTCAAACTTTTACACGTTAGTGTAATAAAAGTTCAGGTAGTGTAGACTATATACTTTTTAATATACAGGGTGTTACAAAAAGGTACGGCCAAACTTTCAGGAAACATTCCTCACACACAAAGAAAGAAAATATGATATGTCGACATGTGTCCGGAAACGCTTACTTTTCATGTTAGAGCTCATTTTATTACTTCTCTTCAAATCACATTAATCCTGGAATGGAAACACACAGCAGCAGAACGTACCAGCGTGACTTCAAACACTTTGTTACAGGAGATGTTCAAAATGTCCTCCGTTAGCAAGGATACATGCATCCACCCTCCGTCGCATGGAATCCCTGATGCGCTGATGCAGCCCTGGAGAATGGCGTATTGTATCACAGCCGTCCACAATACGAGCACGAAGAGTCTCTACATTTGGTACCGGGCTTGCGTAGACAAGAGCTTTCAAATGCCCCCATAAATGAAAGTCCAGAGGGTTGAGGTCAGGAGAGCGTGGATGCCATGGAATTGGTGCGCCTCTACCAATCCATCGGTCACCGAATCTGTTGTTGAGAAGCGTACGAACACTTCGACTGAAATGCTCCATCGTGCATGAACCACATATTGTGTCGTACTTGTAAAGGCACATGTTCTAGCAACACAGGTAGAGTACCCCGTATGAAATCATGATAACGTGCTGCATTGAGCATAGGTGGAAGAACATGGGGCCCAATCAAGACATCACCAAGAATGCCTGCCCAAACGTTCACAGAAAATCTGTGTTGATGACGTGATTGCACAACATTACCTTCCTTCAATTAGGCCAACTGCCGGTGAATCGAGGAAGTACAGTACATACTGACGAAACTAAAATAAGCTCTATCATGGAAATTAAGCGTTTCCGGACACATGTCCACATAACATATTTTCTTTATTTTTATGTGAGGAATGTTTCCTAAAAGTTTGGCCGTACCTTTTTGTAACACTCTGTATAAATGAAATGTACAATAGCGAAATGTTCTTAGCAAACAGGTACGTTGTACGTCTGGCTTATTGGTTTATGATTAGAATACTACTGCAAAATCTGAATAAGCAATATCAGTAAACAAGACTCAAGGTCAGGGAGAGGGTGGAAGAGGAAATGGACAGAGAGAGGGGGCGGAAGGACATGGAGACAGGAAGAAGGAGAAGATGGACAGAGACAGGGGAGAGAACGAGATTAGGACGTACATCGAATTCCCATACACATTAGAAACGTGGGCTTTCTCTTTTCTTTCTATTTAAGCGGACTGGGCCACAACAAAGAGTGGTCGGGTGCAGCTAGTTTTTGTATACAAAGTGTGTTCTTAGTAGAGTAGCCCTCTCGTCGCATCTTCCTTTAGCTGCGAACTGTCGCCACGGTGGTCAGTGGAGACTCCGCCGCCCGGAGAAGGGACGCGCTCAGCGACATCCGATGCAATTAGCGAGGTGGGGCGGTCGCACAGTGCCGCCGCTGCCGCCGCCCGCTCAGCCCTGCTCTTGGCGGGAGTTCCATTTGCATCCATAAATTCGCGCCGCCACATTTACCGCGCCAGCCTAATGGAATAAATGGCCGCGACGCGCCTAATATTTCCGGCTGTGCGCTGCGGCCGGCACCGGACTGGCTAGGAGCTGGCTGATTAATCTGCGCGCACTGCGGCACTACCCGCCGGATATCGACGGGCCCGCGCGCCCGCCGCGCCGCGCTGGAGGTGCCGGAAAGTATGGGGCGGCGGGCGCGGTAAGCCAAGGGCCCTCACAGGCAGCCAGCGCTCCTGTTTAACCTGCGACTGAAGAAGAGAACACGGCAAGTGCCGTAACCCGATATCCCAGGTACTTCGCTCAGTGGAAGAGGGGTCAAAAAGACCGACCACGTATCTCGGCTCATCCTTAGGTACTCGACAGTTTCTGAAAAAATGATGCTCAAAGTTTCCGAGGAATTGTACGAGTACCTTATGTGTCATTTAGCATACTCTCAGAGAGTGCCATTTAAGGTATAATGGCTGGGCGGGTAGCGTCGTACGCTGGTATAACAAGGCCTTTCGGTCCACGGAGGTTCGTAAGAAACAATTATATTTATTTGGCGATACAAACATTGGTAAGTCAACTCTCGTTGAGAAGGTTTTGTCTAAAAAGCAGCACATATATTTGCCATTTTGTTCCGAATTCGGATTTGGCGGTTATGATAGTCGTATTCACAAGGTTATTGTTTTTGAAGAGTTTGAGTGGTCCAGGTGGCGTCAATATGCATCTGTTTTGAAGCGCATTGTTGAAGGCCGACCAGTGACCGATAATGTTAAAAGTAAACCTGGTATGGTTATCAGACATCGTGACCTGGTTATATTTGTGTCGAATGAATTTAGTATTGGAGACGAAGCACTTATTCCTCGATTCTAAGTTGTTCATGCAAATTGTCGTATTTTGCATTGTCGTTCGTTTAAGGATGAGGTGGATGCGTGGGACGCGTCGGATGTGGAGGCCTCGGAAGAGGTTGTCAGTATATCGTCGGATGAGGATGTACCGGAAGTTACGTGCTGCACGCCCGCGGCGTTGGATACGCCGACGGACGAATCTAACTAGACCCATATTTGGTCGAATGTTTAGGTGGCGTTCGGAGTTTACTCAAACAGATGGTGTACGCTTTGAGTGTGGTAAAATGGCTGCTCTTGAGAAGCATGACGAGAAGGCCAGGAATTTTTCCACTTTGCAGCATTATGACATTACTGATGAGTTTAAGTTTTTTGGTAACAAATGTGGTTCTGTAATTATTAATAAAATTGTAACGTATGTTTGTAGGGTTAATGTTAGGATTGAAAGACTAACTTTTGATGATAAAGCTAACAAGAAGATATTTGAAGATCAGGGTGCTTTGGAGAAAGTTCGTATAGCTTGTAGTAACAAAATGGGTACTTTTGATTTGAATCCTTAGAGGGCATCAGGTGTTCCTTGGCGTAAATATACTAGAAGGAATAGGTTTAAGTTTGTGACATATTCTAAGCCAGAACAAAGTGCAGATATAGCAAAAGTAAAATCGTGGACAGATCTTGAGAAAGAGTCTAAAGTTAAAAATCGCTTGTTCCAAGATACTAATCTTTTCTATATCGGACTACAAACTGCTGCTGATGAACCGGAGAAAAACGATAATGTACAGAGTGAAGTCAAGTATGTAACATTTATTGTAAGAAATAGAGTTTGTATGACATTTTGTAAGAGGAAAGGTAATGTAACGTTCTGAATAAAAGTATTTGTTTATAGCTAATGTCTGCGTTGGAGTTTTTTTATGCCAACTGGGACCATACCCGTAATTATCCGGACGATCTACGCCTCGCCTTCAAATGGTTCAAATGGTTCTGAGCACTATGGGACTCAACTGCTGAGGTCATTAGTCCCCTAGAACTTAGAACTAGTTAAACCTAACTAACCTAAGGACATCACAAACATCCATGCCCGAGGCAGGATTCGAACCTGCGACCGTAGCGGTCTTGCGGTTCCAGACTGCAGCGCCTTTAACCGCACGGCCACTTCGGCCGGCTCGCCTCGCCTTTCTTGTTCCTAATAATCAGCAGAGGATTAATGAACTTGCAGTTACATTTTAGGCAACAGGATTAATTATTCCGCAGCTGTTTTAGTGTTCGAAGAATTGTGCTATTATAAGCCTAATTAGGATGATTTAGTGCGTCAATTTCGGGACGCTTATAGAGAATGTGTGTTTATGCCAAACGGTATAAGGTGTGCAAACAGGTACTTTGATTTTAGGCAAGGGCGTTACAGGCCACTTTGGTACAATTATTAGAACCTCAATAAAATAACCTCAAAAGTCATACATCAGACGCACAGCCGAAGGCCTTCGTAGAAAATGGCCTCACGGTTAGTGAGGTCTCCTGATCACGGCAGAGGCTTTCCGGCAGTCCTTCTTTCCGCGAACCATACGCGACTGGAACAGGAAAGGGAGATAATGACAGTGGCACGTAAAGTGCCCTCTGCCACACACCGTTAGATGGTTTGAGGAGTGTAAATGTAGATGTAGATGTAGATGGCATGACTAGATGAAATGGTGACTCAGTGATTAGCGTTGCGGATTCTTAGTTTTGGACTTCGCGTTCGAGCCCTGACTATTGTTTTTTATTTTATTTTTATTGTTTTCAAAATGGTTGAAATGGCTCTGAGCACTATGGAGCTTGACATCTGAGGTCATCAGTCCCCTAGACTTAGAACTACTTAAACCTAACTAACCTAAGGACATCACACACATCCATGCCCGAGGCAGGATTCGAACCTGCGACCGTAGCAGCAGAGCGGTTCCGTGCTGAAGCGCCTAGAAACGCTCGGCCACAGCGGTCGGCTACTGTTTTCATTTATGTACCCATGTCAATAGAAGGTTACTACACGAATGTTTCTTATCAAGTTAAGGGATGCAATGGCGTTATATTAACTGCAAATTACAACTCGATTTCGCAATAAGTGTCATATGTTTACTGTATAATATACGTGTGTATGGCATGTTGGGGCGTTATAATCTTTTTAAATTCTCATAACCTGATATTTCATTCTCATATCAATTCTTATATTAATCCTTATATTTTATTCGTACGTTTGCCGGGCGGAGTGGCCGAGCGGTTCTAGGTGCTTCAGTCTGGAACCGCGCGACCGTTACGGTCGCAGGTTCGAATCCTGCCTCGGGCATGGATATGTGTGATGTCCTTAGGTTAGTTAGGTTTAAGTAGTTCTAAGTTCTAGGGGACTGATGACCTCAGATATTAAGTCCCATAGTGCTCAGAGCCATTTGAACCATTTTATTTGTACGTTTATTCTTCAGGAAGATTTGGTGCATTCCTTTAGATGACACCGATCGTAGAAACATCCGAAACACAGATAATGCAAACACCACAGGCACCGCGTGAAGCCAAGTTTGCTACATTGACGTTTCTTCGTATGAATCTGACTCGGGACAGAAACGTCGTTAACATTGGTGAATATTTCGCGCGCTGGCAAAAATTTCGCGACAAACTGTGCATAAAGAATCATTTATTTCCATAACTGGTGCTTACAGATGATTATGAATCAAGATACAATACAGGAATTTCTCCGAAAATATTTCAAATGATTTTCTGATTATTTTTTTTTTTTTTCATTCATTCATGTGACATAAGTACAATGTTATATCAACATATATTGCAAAACGGTCGCGTAGTAATCTTCTACAGACGTGGGTTACATAAATCAAAAACGAAAATGAAAGTAAACCGCCGAGTGTTTACGGATAAGCCGGGACCCTTATTCGCTTATTTTGACTCTTCTTCCACTGTGCGAAGTTCCCGAGGAAACGGGTAATGGCACTTGCCGTGATTTCCTCCTGACAACTTCAGGAGATGAGCAAAGTATTGTAACAATTGAAACGACTTACACTGGCACTTCTTCTGTATCATCGACCGTATTTCACCATGGAAGTAATGTATTCGCAAATGTTTCAGCTGCACAACTTATTAACGGCATAAAACATTAGAGCAGGACAGGGACTCGAAGCCGGATTTCCCGCTTTAAGCGAGCGTGTGCCTTATCAACTCCGGCTATCCGAGCATGCCTCCCTGAAAGAGAGGAACCCCCATATGTCACTGTGTGTCTATTTCCCGCAGTCGCACATTTGCTGCGATTCCCGCACAGTGTGAAACTTCATAATTATTGTCGTCGCCGGTCTAGGCACATAATACTGTTTTGCAGTGTCTATGTTTTACAGTATACTCTGCAGTGATCTTTAGACTTGCATACAGCCGACCGCGGTGGCCGAGCGGTCCTAGGCGCTTCAGTCCGGAACTGCGCGACTGCTACGGTCGCCGGTTCGAATCCCGCCTCGGGCATGGATGTGTAGTTAGGTTTAAGTAGTTCTAAGTTCTAGGGGACTGACAACCTCAGATGTTAAGTCCCATAGTGCTCAGAACCATTTGAACTTGCATGCATGTCTGAAGGAACAAACACTACTGACGATATATAGTCGTGTTAAATGGAGGAAATACATTCGCAAATTGAGAATACGTTTCTTCTACTTCATAAAGCTATAGATTGTAGCAGTGTCTGTTCCTTCGCACAGTACACCATACAGCCTTAAAGACAGACATGGTAAAACAGTGTAATTCAGCGCTAAACGATGCCGTTGGAGGGTAGTACCCTGCGCGTCATAGTCTTCGTACCATCTTCCGGTCTTTTCAGTCTTTTTAATTTCCTTTTTTTCTTGCAGTCATGTTGTAAAATTGTTATTTCCAAACAATAGTCTTGGAGAAGATCAATTTGGGTTCTGGGGGAATATAGAAATACGCGAGGCAACACTGATCCTGTTATTTACCTCTGAAGACAGCTGCACAAAGACAAACCTACGTTCATGAATTTGTACATTTAGAAAATCTGTTGACAATGTTGACTGCAATACGCTGTTTGAAATTCTGTAAATAGCAGGAGTAATATGCAGGATGCAAAAAGTTATGTTGAACCTGCACAGAAAGGAGACTGCAGTTATGGGTCAAAGCGTTTGAAAAGGGTGTCAGACAGGGCTGTACCCCTCCTCGATTTTATTTAAGCTCTACATTCAGGAAACAGCAATGGAAACGGGGCAGAAATTTAGAATTTAGAATAGGAATTAATATTCACGGAGATCAAGTAAAAGCCTTGAGGTTTGCCCATGACATTATCGTTGTGTCAGACATGGCATATGACTTGGAAGATCACTTGTACGGAACGGACACTGTCGTGAAAAGAAGTTATAGGAAGAACGTCAACAAAATTAAAACAATAATAATGGAGTGTAGTCCAGTTAAATCAGGTGAAACTGACTGCGCTAAAAATAGTAGACGGTATTTACTATTTGGACGGCAAAATAACTGACGACAGCATAAGAAAAGACAATATAAAATTCAGATTGTGCAATGCCCAGAAAATCGTTTCTGAAAATGTGATGTAAGTTTAAGTATTAGGACATATTTTCGCACAGTGTTTTTCTGGAGTGTAGCCTTGTGCATAATCGAAACATGGACGACAAATAGTAGAGACAGGAATAGAATGAAAGTTTTCGAAATCTAGTGCTACAGGCAGCAGATTCCATTCACAAATCCGCATTGTGAGTTTATCGTGAAGTACTTGAATAACAATGACTAGGCTTATGATGTATTATACAAAGATGACAAGACGTTAACAGTAAAACTGCATACAATATCGGGTATGTATAAGAAACCAAACTTCATTTCAAGTCTTGTCTCCGTGTTGTGGAAGAGCAAGACGTTGTCAAACTTCCACTTCCACCGTTAAGGGAAATTCGATAGTAATTTGAAAATATTGATGTCAGTTGTTGCCAGGACCGTTTCCAGACTAAATGGGCCACTATATTTCACACTTTACAATCTGGCCCACGGGCCCCGGGTTCGATTCCCGGCCGGCTTGGGGATTTTCTCTGCCCGCGGACTGGATGTTTGTGTTGTCCTCATCATTCCATCATCATTCATGAAAGTAGCTAGATTGGTGCGTGTACAGATTGGGAATGTGTAGGGGCGCTGATGACCGCGCAGTTGAGAGCTCCATCAACTAAACATCATCATCATCACGCTTTACAACTGCAGGAATTCGACGGCTGTCGCCTGTTTCTGCCGTTGGAAACCAAGTATCAACTGGGTAAGATCTTCTTCGCCAGTTTCGTAGTTGGAGGAGTCCAGTCGTCCGTGTCGGTGTAGATTTTGTAGCGTTCTTGCTTAAATTTCAGGTATACAACTGTCACATAGAATTTCAGTAGGAAGGTTTGCTCGGTATATCGTGATGGTGGAACGTATGTACATTGTTCACAGGTGCTAATAGATTTCCGTTCATCCTCATGGGGTTTCCTAGACAGTCCTTCACTGTAGCAACAGAGAGTTTAGCTCGGGATATTGGCACAGTCACTGCTGCCCGCTACGGTCGCGTCCTTTTGCTGGCCTGTCCTCTAGTTCGTTGCCCCCGGAACCGCAGTGGAACCACCATCGCACCTCCTCAGAAGAATCAAACCGGCGAATTTTCCGGAGAAACGGTGTCAGTTAAGGAGTTCCAAGCTTGTGGAAAGTATTCGAGAATCTACGCTGGAGTATCGTACAGATCAGCGCTGGTTTACTGAACTATGTACCCTTGTCTTGGAATTCTTAGACACAGAATTTGCTAGACATTCTGGTATTACATTCACTGATAGTGTGCGAGAAGGTCTGACTTATCAACACGTCTCCTCGTAAGGCAGAATTTATGTGTTAAGAAGGTAGGTAAGCTAGAGGTTAGCACAAATGAGTTGCATTCTACAGGGAAAAAGGTCATGCCTCCGTCCATTCAGTCAGATCTAGATTTTTGATTGTTCACCGAAATATGTTAATGTGAATGCGGGGATGGTTCCTTCGAGAGCAACGTGGGCAATTCACTTGCTCATCTTTTCCCAGCCCTGACCTGCACCCCGTCCCTCATAAGATCGTCAGCTACGGGTTGTTAACAGTCCAGTCTTCCTTCCTTCGCTGTTTGTCTGATTCTGCCGTCCTGCTATGGAGAAGCGTTCAGTGGATTCGGAAGCTTTATCTTACCTGAAGACTTGTGAACAATGAGAGAAAAAGTATTATTTTCTACGCCTATTATGAAGCTATCATTCATAGTCCTGATAACAGTGATGGGGTGATGGATTGTTCAGCTAAGGTTAAAGGTCGCTCGTAATGCGGTTCTCCACTAACTCGTGCCTTGCAGCCGGCGTATGCCGACGTTTATCACGAATTGTCAGTCCACGTCCACTTATTCCACGAATCCAGTGTCCAATTTTGCAATGCGGCTTTCACCAAAAATTTGCCGTAATAGTGCCATATATGCATAGGTAGTAGTTACTCTTTCATTGTCTTGCATTAAATTATCGTAAGTCTTTTCATTAATTGTTTGATCACTGAAAGAAGGTCCATGTGTATAGCTCACGTACGTATCATAATTTGCCGTAATACTGCCTTATATGCATAGGCAGTGTTTACTCTTTCATTGTCTTCTATTACAATATCGTAGGTCTTTTCATTAATTGTTGCTTCACTGAAAGAAAATCGCAGTATATTGTTAACATACATATAATAATTTGGGGATTGGTAGAAAAAAATCAATTCAGAGCTTCGTGCTCCTGTCACATTGCACGTTCTAGCCTTGTTTTTATATCATGTAAAACGTCTGAATGCAAGCGAGGGAGATTTTCGTAGCATCAGTGACGATTGTTATTCTAATTTATGTACCCTGATAAACGAAGCTGTTGTGTTTTTGTGGTTGTAAGTCCGAAGGCTGGTTTGATCCGTCTCTCCACGCTAGTCTATCCTGTGCAAGGCCCCTTCATTTCTGAATAAGTACTGCAACCAGCATACACTAAAACCTGCTTTAGTCTCGCATCGGTCTTCCTACATTTCCTCCATCACCATATTAACTATTCCATGATGCCTCAACACGTGTACGATCTACCATCATTAATTACTGGATCAAACCATCTAATCTTCAGTATTCATCTGTTGCACCACATTTCGAAAGCTTCTATTTTATTCTTGTCTGAACTGCTTACCATCCAAGTTTCACTTCCACACATGGGTACATTCCAGACAAACACATTCAGGAAATACTATCTAACACCTAAAATAGTATCACATGTTGACAGATTTCTCGGATATATTTTTCTTGCTGCAGCCAGTCAGCATTTTACGTCCTCTCTCCTTCAGCAGTCATCAGTCATTTTGCTGCACAAATGCGAAAAGTCGTCCTGTACATTTAGTGTCTCATTTCCTAATCTAATTCGCTCAGCATACTATATTATACTACCCTTATTTTTCTTTTGTTGATGCTCATCAAATAACGTCTTTTAAATACGTGGTACATTCTTTTCAACTGCTCTTCCAAGCTCCTTGTCGTTTCTGACTCTATTACAACGTCACCAACAAACCTCTAAGATTTTATTTTTTTTGTGAGAACTTTCTGAATTTCTCCTCCTTCCCATACTGGTCGCTGAATATACAGATTGAATAACATCGACTAGAGACTACAACACTGTCTCGCCCGCTTCTCAACTGCTACTTCCCTTTCATGCCCTAAGGTATTTTAAAATGGCTATCTCTCCTCTCTATAAGTTGTATAATGGTTACTTTATGAGCATTCAATTTTGTGCACATTTGTATGCATCACAGGACACATGAGTGACGAGATTGTTGAAACCGAGAGGCGCTGTCCAATGGACAGAGAGATATGCACGGAAAAGAGAAGAATGAGTTTCCATTTGCATATGCAAGTCTTTTATTCACATCGCCGACGTTAATATTTTGTAAACCACATTAAGCGTTTCAGCACGTCGGAGCTCTGATGGTAGGACTGTCCCTGGCAGAAATTTCACTATAATAAGTAATACATCTTACACTGAATTCCTGAAACAATTCCGGTTAACTCGATATGTCACATGACATAGTTAGTTGAAAATGTACGAATTTTATTGCTAGGCAAAGCGAAGTGTATAAACAAACCGACATTTCGTGAATGTAAACCACTAACACTCACACTAGTAATTGCATGCAAATAATTTCCCCGACCTGAGCTATGAGACGCAGTTCTGAGGCAAGAAGAATTTTACGACAGCATGCCAACTCGCGCGGCTGAAACCGACATTGACATCGTTGTCTGATTACATCACTGTCCATACTGCTACACTCTTCTGAACTCTGCATGCGTGAGATGGTATCTTCCAACCTCGCAGGCCGCAGGTTCAACACCAAATCCCTAAAACATTCACAGAGCGTCTTTGAACAACTATGGTAGGAAGATAGATCAGAACCAGTCTCACACGTGTTAGAACGTTGGACATCGTAAATTACATTACACTGACTGAGAACATAGAAACCGACCTCGATAATACTGTTATACAACATAGGCTGTCATATTCTTGATACGTTCCGTAGTCGTAGTTACTGGTACTGGTTCTATGAATTTTGGCTGCGGAACGTTTCCACAACATTGGGAAGGCAAATGATGTGTTAAAAGTTGTCATCACTGTTTTCATACTGTTAAATGTTAGTCAAACAACTCATTTATCAAACTTACATTAATTCACCATAATCTTAAATCATATTACCGTGCTACAATAGTTATTGCAATGAAGTTCTTTGTATACTTTAAGAGGGACGTTGATAGATTCGCTGCCGGCCAGTGTGGCCGAGCGGTTCTAGGCGCTTCAGTTTGAAACCGCGTGACCGCTACGGTCGCAGGTTCGAATCCTGCCTCGGGCATGGATGTATGTGATGTCCTTAGGTTAGTTAGGTTTAAGTAGTTCTAAGTTCTAGGGGACTGATGACTACAGATGTTAAGTCCCATAGTGCTCAGAGCCATTTGAACCATATTTGATAGATTCGCTTATTTTATACTGAATATTATTTGAACTTGCCTGATACACAAACAGGCGCCAGACCATGAAGCAAACATTCCAGTGGTGAAATAATTCGATGGTGAAAGTTGAAAATTCGTGCCGAACCAGTATTCGCACCCATACGTCGCGCTTAATACGAGCGGTTATCTTCAGCGCCTCAGCCATCCGGAAACGCTTCCCGTCTGGCCAGAATTCCGAAAAAGTCATTGTCAACATCTCTTTGACTTTGAACGAGGTCGTGTAACAGAGCTACGAGAAGCTGGATGTTCCTTCTGCGATACTACAGAAAGACTTGGCAGGAATGTAGCCGCTGTACGTAATTTTTGGCAGCGGTGTTCACGAGAATGTACGGTCGCAAGAAGACCGGGCTCGAGAGGGTCACGTGCACTACCGAGAGACAAGACCATCGTGCTCGATGTATGGCTCCAGCTCATCGTACTGAATCTGCAGTAGCAATCTGAGCAGCGGTTGGCACCACGGTGACACAAACAAATGCTACATATTGGTAACTTCAAGGACAGGTAGGAGCCAGAGCATGCGCTGCACTGACCCCAAACCACAGCCATGAGCGACATCTATGGTGTCAAGCGAGAGCTAATTGGAGGGAAAGGCGGAAGTCTGTTGTGTTTTCTGATGAAAGCTGGCTCCACCAGTGTTGGTTGAAAGAAGCTCAGTTGAGGGATAGCTAACATCTTGTCTGGGACCTACACTTGAAGTTGTGGTCTAATGTGAGATTTCATATGATAGCAGGAGCACTCTCGTAGTTATCTCATGCACCGTGACTGCAAATTTGTTCGCCAGTCTGGTGACTCGACCCGTTGTGCAGTCATTCATGAACAGCATTCCAGGGGGTGTTTTCCAACACGTTAACGCTCGCCCACATACCGCTGTTGTTAGCCAACACGCTCTATAGAGAGTCAACATGTTGCCTTGGGCTGCTCGATCACCAGATGTATCTCCAATCAAGTACATATGGGACGTCATAGGACGACAACTCCAACGTCATTCACAAACAGCCTTAACCGTCCCTGTATTGCCTGACGAAGTGCAACAGGCATGGAACTCCGTCCCATAAACTGACATCCGGCACCTGTACAACACAATGCTCGCACGTTTGCATGCTTGCGTTGAACATTCTGGTGATTACAACGGGTATTAATGTACCAGCTTCTCACATTTGTAATGACTTATCTCTCACACTTACATTAAATTTTGAACCTGCATGTTTATCACATATGAAACTTCTTGGCAAATTAAAACTGTGTGCCCGACCGGGACTCGAACTCGGGACCTTTGCCTTTCGCGGGCAAGTGCTCTACCATCTGAGCTACCGAAGCACGACTCACGCCCGGTCCTCACAGCTTTACTTCTGCCAGTACCTCGTCTCTTACCTTCCAAACTTTACAGAAGCTCTCCTGCGAACCTTGCAGAACTAGCACTCCTGAAAGAAAGGATACCGCGGAGACATGGCTTAGCCACAGCCTGGGGGATGTTTCCAGAATGAGATTTTCACTCTGCAGAGGAGTGTGCGCTGATATGAAACTTCCTGGCAGATATGTTACGTAGACCAATGTGTTTCTGAAATTTCATTATTCTACATCAATTATTTCTTGGTGCTGCGTTTTTTTCCTTTAGTGAATATGTGTGGTGTCTGTTCTGTTGGGAATGTGCAACGGAATTGCGTGAACAGTTAGGAATACTGCGCTCGCAGATGTCTACCATGTCCGAAACACTACGCATCGAAACCAGATGGGTAATAAAAGCGACTTAAAATAATAACTATTATCATCGACCGCATGTAATTGGAATAGGCGAAAATCATAATACCGACACTGTCCTTTAAATTCTAGCCCCAAAGTAATTTATATTGCGGATATCGTATCAGATTTACCCACGTATGTCCGCATACAGGCAAACCTCTAGTGACGTTGGTGACCACTGACTCCTCTAGTTAAGCGCAACGCAGGCGCACGGTGGGCCAGAGGGGAGCCGTTTGGGGATGCTACTGCAGGCTTAGCTCGCGCAACCCCGAGAAACAAGAACTGCAAGACGAAAAGCCGGTGGGTACGGCCGCTGAATTGGAATTTTCCGCTCGCTATTGCGGCGCCGTGCGGAATACACAATGCGGCAGCTTGAGGACGGCGCTCCCTCGCAGACTGCTGCAGAAAAACACCATTTGGCGAAAGGGGGGGGGGGGGGGGAGGGGGCTCGGCCGGCATGGCTGCAGCAGAGCTAGGCTCGCCTACAGCTAGGCCAGTGCCGGAATGGCGAGGCGCCATGGCCGCAAAAGTCCCTACTTCCCAGACTCGAACGACACCTCCGTATTTATCAAACAAAGCACTATCAGTTGCCACATGCGAGTATTCCTCAAGGTCCATTTCAGACGTCCAGTATATCACTAGGCACTCTCCAACATGAAAGTCGTCGTGTCATCTATATCTAAAAACGGGAAGGAATATTAGGGTTTCACGTCACACAACATCAAGGTTATAAGAGACGGAGCACAGGGCCGGACTGCGGAAAGGTAGAGAAGGAAATAGGTCATGTCCTCCTTTTCAAAGGGATCGCTCCAGTGTTCGTCTTAAGTAATTTAGAGAAACTATGGAAGTCCTAACTCTGCAATGCACTTCAATGCCAGACGCTTCTAATAGTTTCCACAACCAAACTCTGTCTCGAAATCTGGCTGAAAACCCAAAGAGATTCTGGTCGAATGTAAAATACATTAACGACAAAATTCATTTAATAATGTTAATGTGCGATAACAATTGTGATGTTATTGATCATAGGGCCACGAAAGCAGAGCTACTAAACTCAATTTTCCGAAATTCCTTCAAAAAAGGAGACGAAGTAAACAGTACACAATTCGAATCACGAGCAACTGACTACATGAGTAAATTAGAAACAGATATCCTCGGTATCATGCAGTGAGCACAGGACAATTAGCCTCATTTCACATGCACCCAAAGTTATGTTAAGAATAATAAATAAGAGACTTGAAATGTAATGGTGGAGAATCTTGGCGATGGGCAGTTTGGCTTTAGACGAAATACGGGTACCAGAGATGCAATAGGGCTTCTACGAATCGTGGGAGAATGGTTTACTGAAAAAAGGAAGAGACCTCTATATGTGCTTCATCGATCTAGAAAAGGCATTTCACAATGTGGATTGGGATAACCTGGCGAAAATTATGAGGGAAAAGAGAGTGGACTGGAAAACCAGAAGGCATGCAACCTCATTACATCTGAGTGAAAAAGCCTCAGTTAAAGCGAGAGGAGAAAGTACAAATTGGATCGCACTAGGAAAAGGAGTAAGACAAAAAATGGTTCAAATGGCTCTGAGCACTATGGGACTTAACTTCTAAGGTCATTAGTCCCATAGAACTTAGAACTACCTAACTAACATAAGGACATCACACACATCCATGCCCGAGGCAGGATTCGAACCTGCGACCGTAGCGGTCGCGCGGTTCCAGACTGTAGCGCGTAGAACCGCTCGGCCACCTCGGCCGGCGGAGTAAGACAAGGATGCTGTCTATCACCTACCGTTTTCAACCTCTACTTGGAAAATATGATTGACCAATGCTCATTAGATGACAAAGGAGTAGAAATCGGAGGAAGAAAAGTAGAGTGTTTGAGGTTTGCTGGTGACGTGGTCCTTCTAGTCACAGGAGAAAAAGAATTACAGAATTTAGTGGACGCCATTGAGGCTAACGGAAAAAATTATGGAATGAAAATTAACATAAAGAAAACAAAAATATTGGCACTAGGCGGAAATAAATAAATAAATTATGCTGAATGGAGAAATACTAGAATAGGTGCAAAATTTTAAATATCTTGGAAGCAGGATAGACACCGGCTGGAAGTGCTCACAGAAATTAAAACAAGGATAGCAATGGCAAAAGAGGCATTTTATAAGAAAAGGAGAATTTTATGCAGCAGTCTGGACAGAAAACTCAGAAAATGACTCATGAAATGTTTTGTATAGAGTGTTCTTCTGTATGGCGCTGAAACATGGACTTTGAGGAAGAAAGACAGAGAAAGGCTGGAGGCTTTTCAGATGTGAACATGGCGGATGGACAGAGTAAAAAATGAAGAGGTACTGAGAAGAGTGGGAGAGAAAAGACAGTTAACAGATGTAATAAAAAGAAGAAAAAGAAAATGGGGTTGGGCATATAAAACAGTTTTAGAAGGTTATGTAGAAGGGAAAAGGAAGCGAGAAAGGAAGAGATTCCAGATACTGGATGACTTGATGGACGGTACAACGTACAGCAGCCTTAAGATGGAAGCAATGGAGAGGCAAAGGACCTGCTAATATAGCAGAAAACAGATGATGATGATCCTCGGTATAGTGAAGAAACTCAAAACACTTAAGAAAAACAAGGCTTCCGGTAGAGATCGTATTTCAGTGAGGTTCCTGTCAGAGTATGCCGATAGAATAACCGTATACTCAGAAATCACATACAATCGCTCTCTTGGAAAAGGATCTGTACCCAAAGACTGGAAAACTGCACAAGTCACACCAGTACCCAAGAAAGGAAATAGGAGTAATCCGCTGAATTACAGATCCATATCAGTAACGTCGATTTACAGTAGGGTTCTGGAACGAATAGTGTGCTCGAACATTATGAATCACCTCGAAGTAAACGAATAATTGACAAATAACCAACAGGGTTTCAGAAAATATCGTGCTTGTGAAACACAACTAACTCTTCATTCTCGCGAAGTAGCAAGTGCTGTCGACAGGGGACGTCAAATTGATTCAGTATTTTTAGATTTCCAGAAGGCTTTGGCGCCGTTCCTCACAAGCGACTTTAATTAAATGGCGTGCATATATATGGTGTATCATCTCGGTTGTATGAATGGATTCGTGATTTCCTGTGAGAAGGGTTACAGTTCGTAATAATCGACGGAAAGTCATCGATTAGAACAGAAGTAATATCTGGCGTTCCCCAAGAAGCGAGCGTTATCCTGTTGAAAAACACCCTCTGGAATGCTGTTCATGAATGGCTGTACAACAGACCAAACCACCAGACTGAAGAACAAGTTTGCAGTCACGGTGCCTGGGGTAACTACTAGAAAGCTCCTGCTGTCATAAGAAACCGCATACCAGATCACAACTCTAGGTGTGGGTCCAGTGTATCTAGCAAAATGGTTCAAATGGTCCCCTAGAACTTAGAATGACTTAAACCTAACTAACCTAAGGATATCCATGCCCGAGGCAGGATTCGAACCTGCGACCGTAGCGGTCGCGCGGTTCCAGACTGTAGCACCTAGAACCGCTCGGCCACCCCAGCCGGCTTGTATCTATTGACTATAAATCCTGGGAAGTGTGAGGTCATCCACATGACCACTGAAAGGAATCCCCTCAGTTTCAGTTACTCGATAAATCACACATTTTAAACGCTGCATACCCATTAAATACATAGGGACTACAACTGCAAATAACTTCAACTGGAACGATTACATAGATAATGTTGTGGGGAAAACAAACCAGAGGCTGCGATTTATTTTCAAAGCACTTAGAATCTGTAACACATCTACTAAACAGACTGCTTACGTAGAATTGACGGAGGACATCGTAAAAGTACAGAAGGGTACCTCGTTTTGTGTTATCGCGAAATAGGGGAGATAGTGCCACCGATATGGTACACGAATTGGTGTGGCAGCCATGAAAAACGAAAATGTTGTTCTCTACATGAGGACCTTCTTATGAAATTTCACTCACCAACTTCATCCGCAAAGTGTAAAAATATTTTGTTGGTGCCCATCTACAATAGGAAAAGTGAAGATCATAATAAAATAAGAGAAATCAGAAGTCGCATGTAAAGATTTAAATGTTCATTTTTCCTGGGAACTGTTCGAGAACTGAATGGTAGAGAGTTAGCTTCAACCCTCTGCCAGGCACTTAATTGTGAATTGCAGAGTAATCCTGTAGATTTAGATGTCTGTGTGCTTGGAAGAGAAAGTAAACCGCCACCCTACCGAATCCGAGTCCAGTGTCTGACCTTTCCGCCACCTCTATCATCCTGTAAGCGGCCCTATTATTTTAAACTATCATATAAACTCACAAATATTACTGTCTGTGTTACGTAATACGCAGACACGCAGATTGGAAGACACGCTAATTGGATATTTTACTACGACGTGCCTAAATCACACGTAACTGGTCCCCCTTGGTGCTTGTTATTCAGCTGATGCCCCTGCCAACTGTGGTTTACAGTGTAGACTCACGTTCAACAACTAATTGTAGGTTGGGGGTACATTAATACAACGAGATTCATGACTGTCTGTTAAAATCCAAGCATATTCTGGTAGTACAACAGAGTAAATTGGACTCCATTATTCACAACTGACTTTTTCATACAATCGTCGTTATTGTTAACTGGTACTTATAGCCCCATGGTCTGTTTGGAGTACAATGAAATCTACACTGAGGTAACGAAAGTATTGGGATACATCCTAATATCATGTCGGATTCCCTTTTGCACGGCGTAGTGCAGTGGCATGGACTCAAAACGTCGTTGGAAGTCCCGTGAAGAAATATTGAACCGTGCTGTCTCTGTAGAAATTGCAATTGCGAAAGAGTTGCCGGCGCAGGATGTTGTGCACGAACTGCCCTCTCGATTATGCCCCATAAATCTTCGATGGGACTGATATCGGGCAATGTGGGTTACCAAATCAGTCGCTCGAACTGTCCAGAATATTCTTCAAACAAATCGCGGACAATTGCAGCCCGGTAAAAAGGCGCGTAGTTATCCATAATAATTCATCGTTGTTTGGGAACATAAAGTCCATCAATGACTGCAAACGGCCTCCAAGAAGCCGGACGTTACCGAGGACCCAGTCCATGCCATGTAAGCACAGCCCACACCATTACAGAGCCACCACCAGCTTCCACAGTGCCTCGTCCACAACTTGGGTCCACACTCGAGCCCTGCCTTCAGCTCTCACCAACTACAATCGGGGCTCATTTGAGCAGACCACGGTTTTCCAGTCATCTAGGATCCAACCGATATGATCACGACCCCAGAAGAGACGCTGCAGGCGACGTGGTGCGGTTAACAAAGGCACTCGCGTCGGACGTCTGCTTCCATTGCTTATTACGCCAAATTTCTTCGCACTGCCCTGACACGTACGTCGTACGTCCCAATTGGTTTCTACGGTTATTTCAGCGCATTGTTGCTTGTCTGTTCACGCCGTCAACTCTAGGCAAAAGTTACTACTCTCGGTTGTTAAGTGGAGGTCATCGGCCACTCCGTTCTCCGTGGTAAGAGATAATGCCTGAAATTTAGTATGCTTGGAGGACTCATTGACACTGTGGATTTCGGAATATTGAATCCCCTACCAGTTTCTGAAATAGATTGTCCCATGCGTCTAGCTCCAGCTACCATTCCGAGTTGAAAGTCTGTTAATTCCCGTGGTGCAGTCTAATCACATTTTACATCTTTTAACATGAATGACCTGAGTAAAAATAACAGTTTCGCCAATGCACTTGCCACTTATACCTTGCGTACGCGATACTACCGCCATTGCCATGACACGACTTTTTGTCAGCTCAGTGTATAGTCGCAGTGTTCAGTCACTCAGTTCGATCACTTACACCTCGTTCACGTAAAACCCACTCTTCGGCTAGTGTGTCAGAGTTGTGTCGGGTGGCACAGTTCTCGCAATTAACATTAATCATCCTAGTGGTGCTACCAACGGTTTTCTCGAGTGCTCGCCCAACTGTTCCTGGCGCCGCTGGCTGTCGATCTCGCAACATGACATGCGAACTAAAGTATGGCCTCTCGTGAATTTCAGTCACACAGATCATAAGTCTTTTTAATCAGAATGATTGCTTAATTACGTTCAAGTCCACGTTTGTTGGTCCCGTAATCGTATCGGTGTGGCTGGTCGTTGGTCTCGCGACACGATATACGAATTCGGAAATTTCACTTCTCATAATAACTCACTGATACAAAACTGTTGACTCGGATGTAAACTACATAATTTTTCCACTGAAAGCCTTACTGTCCACGCAAATTGAGTTGACATTCGGCGCGGTGGCTGATGGGAACGACAGTAAATGGGGAATGCCTTTACAGTCGCTCCCAGCCAACGCGCCGAGAATCAACTTGCTTTGCGCGGACGGAAACTGTTTTACTTAAATGCAGCAGTTAGCAACACTGCAGGCCACGACGCCGGTACTGCACGTCACGACGCCGGTACTGCACGTCACACACACACACACACACACACACACACACACACACACACCTATACCTAACCCACGACTCTAGCAACTGCGCTGTGTGCTCTCCAGGGAGCCGACTATCGATCCTGCCGCGGGTTATGCAACTATGTAACAGTATGCTTGCAAACTGAAGGTCGGAAGACACCGTATGCCGGAGGGTATGTAGTCTACCAGCTCCCTCTTTCTGCTGAACTTGTACAAAGAGGGCTGGTCGGTGTGGCCAAGCGGTTTTGGGCGCTTCAGTCTGGAACCGCGTGACCGGTACGGTCGCAGGTTCGAATCCTGCCTCGGGCATGGATGTTTATGATGTCCTTAGGTTAGATAGGTTTAAGTAGTTCTAGGTCTAGGGGACTGATGACCTCAGATGTTAAGTTCCATACTGCTCAGAGCCATTTGAACCATTTTTGTACAAAGAAGGGCTCCGCAATTGATCTCAGGTTTTTGTATAGCCCACGAGAGAGCGTCGCGGAAATACTGAAAACATGATCTAGCAAAGTCTTCAAGATAGATTTCACAGTAGGTATCCTCTGAAAGTCTACGTACACAGTTCCAAGAAGCACGGTTATATGAGGAATTTGCCTCCTACGTATCGCTCCTTTAGAGACCGCTTATACATAGCCGATGTTAGCTGACAAGAAATACTGTCGCTGTCATTCTGCGTGGCTCAGAGCTCCTCTGACGTTACCGTCGTTATCATTACAGGTTATCTACACTATCTAATCAAATATATATAGAACAAACATATCATTAGAAGCTAATGTGGGGTGTGTCCATCTTTATGTCGTCTTGAACTATTCAGAGGACCCTTTCAATCAGATTTCTATGCAGGAACGGCAACCCATTCTTCCTCAAGACCCAAAACCAGAGGACGGAATGATTTTGGACGCTGGTGACTGGGACGAAGTCCATGTACGAACTCATTCATAATGTGTTCAGTTTGGTTCAACTCGGGACTCTGGACAAGGCAGTCCGTTTCAGGAAAGTTATTGTTCACAAACCATTGCCTCAGAGACGCTACTTTCTCACGTTGCATTGTCATGCTGATACAGTGAATCATCCTCCACGAACTCTATCTCTACTATACACAGCACTCAGTACTACAAAATATTTTCATATCCATACATTTAAGAATTATTAAACTCTTCTGAAATGATTACTCGCTCCCAGCCGGAGATGGCCGCTGCCACTCGCAAGACCTGCCGTGTGACGTGCTCTGACGTAAGCGCCGCTGTCCCTCTTTCTCGCGGATCTCGCCCTGTCAACAGTGTCGTCACTCACTCCAAGTGTACCGCTTCATGCCTTTTCTCCCAACACTGGCAGGCTTTTTAAATTTTTCGTACCATCGTTTGATGCTCTAGACATTTGCCGGATACCAACCAGTGGCACTTCGGATCTGTCGCTGAATTGTAATAGGTGAACGTATTTCATGAAACCACAAAACAATTGGGTTTTCCACCAGCAAAGACGCCACTGTTAGAGCAACACTCCTGTAATTTAAACTATCTGTAACAGGAGAGAGAGAAAAGAAATCAGATCCTGTCAGTTCACATGTCGAAGCGTATCCATAAAAACTTCATGCGTTAAGCTGTCATTTGAAGAAAAAAAACTGTATGCAGCATAGTTCCTTCTCAATTATTTTCTGCAGTCAGGGACTTTCTGCTCACCTTGTGGCGTCGCAGCCAGAGTTAACTAATTCTCCCCATATCAAGAGAAATAATTACTAGATGACAGTGTCTAGTAGCTTAACTGAAACAATTTTAGTGATTAAAACATCTACACTATTTGATCAAAAGTATCGGGACACACCTAAAAGCATATGTTTTGCATATTACGAGCACTGTACTGCCACCTACATATCAGCGACCTCAGTAGTCACTAGACATCGTGAGAGAGTAGAATGGGGCGCTCCGCGGAACTCACGGACTTCGAACGTGGTCAGGTGATTGGGTGTCACTTGTGTCACACGTCTGCACGCGAGATTTCCACACTCCTAAACATCCCTAGGTCAATTGTTTCCGATGTGATAGTGAAGTGAAAACGTGAAGTAACACGCACAGCACAAAAGCGTACAGGCAGACCTCATCTGTTGACTGACAGAGACCGCCGATAGTTGAAGAGGGCCGTCATGTGTAATAGGCAGACATCTATCCAGACTGTCACACAGCAATTCCAAAACAACATCAGGATCCACTGCAAGTACTATGACAGTTAGGCGGGAGGTGAGAAAACACGCATTTCATGGTCGAGTGGTTGCTCATAAGCCGCACATCACGCCGGTAAATGCCAAACGACGCCTCTCTTGGTGTAAGAGGCGTAAACATTGGACGATTGAACAGTGTAGAAATTTTGTGTGGAGTTACGAACCACGGTACACAGTGGGGCGATCCGATGGTAGGGTGTGGTTATGTCGAATGCCCGGTGAACGTCATCTACCAGCGTGCGTAGTGTCAACAGTAAAATTCGGAGGCGGTGGTGTTATGGTGTGGTCGTGTTTTTCATGGAGGGAGCTTGCACCCCCTGTTGTTGGGGTGGCACTATCACAGCACAGGCCTACATTGACGTTTTAAGCACCTTCTTGCTTCCCACTGTTGAAGAGCGATTCGGGGATGGCGATTGCATCTTTCAACACATTCGAACACCTGTTCATAATGCACGGCCTGTGGCGGGGTGGTTCCACGACAACAACATCCCTGTAATGAACTGGCCTGCACAAAGTCCCGACCTGATTCCTACAGAACACATTTGGGATGTTTTGGAACGCCGACTTGCCGACTTCGTGCCAGGCCTCACCGACCGACAACGATACCTCTCCTAAGTGCAGCACTCCGTGAAGAATGAACTGCCATTCCCCAAGAAATCTTCCAGCACCTGACTGAGCGTATGCCTGGGAGAGTGGAAGCTATCATCAAGGTTAAGGGTGGGCCAACACCATATTGAATTCCAGCATCACCGATGGAGGGCGCCACGAACTTGTAAGTCCTTTTCAGTCAGGTGTCTGGATACTTTTGATCACATAGTGTATGTAAAACAGCGATACATGAACCATGTGTCTAGTACTGAGATAAAAATTAAGCAAACATAAAACTGTTAGAATATTATAAAAGGACATCTACAAGTGTAAAAAACCCTCCTGTTCTTTGGCTCTCGCTTGTGCTCTTATTCTCTTACGATTAGATATTGTCGTGAATAAAGTCTTTTTTGATAGTAATCGCTGAGCTGTTATACTAAATGTGAGATGTGTAGACTGGCTGTTTCTTAAAGGATAGAAAATGAAACTGCACCTTACGACTACGTTATTTGAAGATCCTCTTTCATTCTGGATTAAAAGGAAAAGTAGATTTCATTCATAAAATGTCAGGAAATTAAGTACGGAAGCTTTTCGTTTGGTTCTTGTTTATTTCAAAAGCCATTTTGTGTGTAATTGCTATTTGCATATTACGTCCTTTAGAACCTGCAGTCATTTATTTTTCTCGAAGTCCGATGAATTTTCTGAGTGCAGTTATTACGAAGGTAAACTTCATGTCTTTTCACGGTCAGTAAAATATCAAACGAACTCTTTCCAAGCTAAGTGTGGGCCGTAGCTGGTTTGCAGTTGTAAAGTAAATGAAAGTAAACAGTATTATTATTATTATTATTATTATTACTATTATTGATTTTAAGGGAAGAAGTGGGATTAAACCAAAGATAAAAATAGGCCCCAATTTTCTTATACCGTTGCCACCAAAGACAGAGTTGCAATAAATATTTCTAGAAACATTTCATGCTCTTGATTCTCAGGATTCAAAATGTAAAGCAAATTTCATGTGATTATAGACGGTAATGTTATAACTCTGTATGTCCTGTGAGCAGTAGCGGCCCTACCATGCTACCCTAAGGTTCGCTTGTGACGACAGCTTCACATTAATAACGATGTACAATGTTTGCTAGGGAGTCTTCAAAGCAAGCGCATTGTCGGGTCAGATAAATATATAAATAAAATATGCACGTCTCGTCCCGTATCCCCCATGCACGTTTTGTGTTTGCTAGGCGTCGGAGCGGAAGCGTGTCGAAGGCTTTCTGGAAGTCAGACAACTCCGAATCAGCCTGAGTTTCGCCATCTGCTGCCTTTTAGGTCTCACGAACGAACAGAACAAGCCGGGTATGCGGAGGCCGTGTATGACCTATGAAGCAGGCCTTCAAGCGGGTACAGTGGAATGTTGTAGCGGCAGTCTCGTTTTGGCAGCAACTGTATTTGGCCGTACAGCTACTGCACCCAGACAGCCGCCATTAGCAGGTTCGCCTCGCCACACACCGCCTTGAGTAGCGGCCATTATCAAGTCGGCAGTCAGAGAGCGCTTTTGACTGTGTCACCGGGTCGCGGCGTCTGCCTACAGTACTGTGCATGATATGTTCAGCCATGAGGCACAGTGGGGCTGCCATGGGCTCGGGGATACGTCCGCCTTATAAACCTTGCTCTGACAGCCAGGTTATTGAGGTTACAGTCATTCTCATTAGGGTAAAGTTGGGACAAACGGAAGCTCTAAGTGGATTTTTTGAAATAACTATTAAAAAAATCAAGTTTGAAATTTTTATTTTACGTGACTAAGCTTGTACCTTAGGGCTAAACGATACAAGCTTAGTTTTTTAACATTATTTTCAGCCCAGAAATATTGAAATAAATGGATGGTGCAACTGTAGAGGCAAACGGGCACTCCGTATGGGGCAAACTGACACCTGACTTTTTAATCACTTTCATCACTGGAACAATTCACGCAGACGAAGTAGGGATCATTTGCATTTGAAACATACAACGTGAAACCACAATTTAGATGCTGTATCAAATTTTCACCGTGGTTGTATAGTATTTTGCACACAGTGCACACATCATTATTATGTATATCACATTTTGTATTTTTCACTGTCTTGTTTGTCGCCCTGGCGTTTTTCTCTTTTAGACTAGCAGTAAAATAGGATATATCAGAATGGATGATGTCCCATCTTCCGTTTGTTTTAGGTAGATGATGTAGGACTGATCTTTTCCCATTAGTATTATCTTTGGTGACACCTGTTGTTGGCTGTGCCTGCAGTTCCTCCGCTCGATTACTTGCTGGCACAGTTGTCATTTTTGGGTCTGCTGTTTCATTCTCAGTATTTAGTGCTGTGGAATTATTGGCTCTCCATGCACAGATGCGAGAGCAAAACCTTGGTCAGGCAAGCGATACGGGTTGAAGGGATGAATCACACAAGCTCTGAAGCCATTTACAGCGTACCATACTGTAGCTGTACTGTTTCATGCTTCAGCAAAAATAGGTCAAAATGTCACTTTATTCATTCCTTTCCCTGTGTTTCTTCTGAAGTTCACCCTGCGGCCATCATTGTAAAATGTCTTTAGCGTAGCGAAGAAAGAGACATGAAGGGGCTGTAGCCTGTGAGTAACTGTGTGAATGCAAACAGAACAAGTGGACACTGTTGGCTATAGCTTTCTCCAGAGCTGGAAGGTCTGAAAAATGTGAGCCATGGCCATCCAAAATGAGAGCGACAGGTCCAAGACGCTTCACATTAATAAAATGGTCTAAGAGCTAATAGAATTGTTCCCACTTCATGTAATCAGTCTGTGACAGGACTAAATTTGAACCAAGAGGCATGTCCAGTTCACAACTGTCTGTATCGTACCCCTTTCATAACAAGTAAAGGAGGGACATACGAACCTGTAGAAGAAACACGTGGCGCTACACTCACTGTTTCACCTCTTTCATAATTAGTTTGGCTAACAACGTCTCTCTTACCACTTTGCGATATGTAAGTTTTTCTGGTTTATAAATGAGCTTTAAATCCGTTTCCTCGAGTTGTTAATTTTTGCAGATTTTTCCTACAAACTTATTACATCCAACAGTCTCTGTAAATTGTTGTAAAACGCAGCAACCTTTTCTTTCGCCATTCCTTTAGCTCGAGCACCTGCAAGACCATCAGAAACTCTAGACTAAGATTCTTGTGCTGTCTAAGGAAGCTTCGAATACAATCCTTGCCCACCATTTGTTAGTCATTATTAAATGGATCTTTTAACTCATTTGCAAATGCATAACGATATGCCATACTACCCAGGTTAACTCGTATCCAGTGTGCCGTACCGAAATTAACTATATTTTTCTTTACACAGCATTAGATATTGCACTAACGATGGAAGATTTGAACTGTTTGTTTGATTGGTGAGCTACAACTGCGCGCTAACCTCTAAAGCCTTGCTTTCGCGAGCAATGTAATGTTTATACCAAGTAGTGTTTGTCTCTTAACTGAGGGATGTTCATAGTGACTCGGGAGTTGTCATATTACTGGTAGAGAGCGAACGGCATCCCATCTACATCTACATGTACATGATTACTCTGAAATTCACATTTAAGTGCTTGGCTGAGGGTTCATCGAACCACAATCATACTATCTCCCTACCATTCCACTCCCGAACAGCGCGCGGGAAAAACGAACACCTAAACCTTTCTGTTCGGGCTCTGATTTCTCTTATTTTATTTTGATGATCATTCCTACCTATGTAGGTTGGGCTCAACAAAATATTTTCGCATTCGGAAGAGAAAGTTGGTGACTGAAATTTCGTAAATAGATCTCGCCGCGACGAAAAACGTCTTTGCTTTAATGACTTCCATCCCAACTCGCGTATCATATCTGCCACACTCTCTCCCCTATTACGCGATAATACAAAACGAGCTGCCCTTTTTTGCACCCTTTCGATGTCCACGGTCGATCCCACCTGGTAAGGATCCCACACCGCGCAGCAATATTCTAACAGAGGACGAACCGTCTCTTTAGTGGACTTGTTGCATCTTCTAAATGTCCTTCCAATGAAACGCAACCTTTGGCTCGCCTTCCCCACAATATTATCTATGTGGTCTTTCCAACTGAAGTTGTTCTTAATTTTTACACCCAGGTACTTAGTTGAATTGACAGCCTTGAGAATTGTACTATTTATCGAGTAATCGAATTCCAACGGATTTCTTTTGGAACTCATGTGGATCACCTCACACTTTTCGTTATTTAGCGTCAACTGCCACCTGCCACACCATACAGCAATCTTTTCTAAATCGCTTTGCAACTGATACTGGTCTTCGGATGACCTTACTAGACGGTAAATTACAGCATCATCTGCGAACAACCTAAGAGAACTGCTCAGATTGTCACCCAGGTCAT
Organism: Schistocerca serialis cubense; assembly: GCF_023864345.2. Lineage (NCBI taxonomy): Eukaryota > Metazoa > Arthropoda > Insecta > Orthoptera > Acrididae > Schistocerca > Schistocerca serialis. Next base: position 241,499,101 of record NC_064642.1, read on the forward strand.
TTATATAGATCAGGAACAGCAGAGGTCCCAGAACGCTTCCCTGGGGAACACCTGATATCACTTCAGTTTTACTCGATGGTTTGCCGTCTATTACTACGAACTGCGACCTTCCTGACAGTAAATCACGAATCCAGTCACACAACTGAGATGATACCCCATAGGCCCGCAGCTTGATTAGATGTCGCTTGTGAGGAACGGTGTCAAAAGCTTTCCGGAAATCTAGAAACACGGAATCAACTTGAGATCCCCTGTCGATAGCGGCCATTACTTCGTGCGAATAAAGAGCTAGCTGCGTTGCACAAGAACGATGTTTCCTGAAACCATGCTGATTACGTATCAATGGATCGTTCCCCTCGAGGTGATTCATAATGTTTGAATACAGTATATGCTCCAAAACCCTACTGCAAACCGACGTCAATGATATAGGTCTGTAGTTCGATGGATTACTCCCACTACCCTTCTTAAACACTGGTGCGACCTGCGCAATTTTCCAATCTGTAGGTACAGATCTATTGGTGAGTACTGTCCACTGTCCACTATTCTAGTATCTCTGAATTAGCTAATTTGTGTGTATTGTGCTGCTGAAAGGCGTGGCACGAAAACAGGTGCGTGAGAGATTCGTTGTGGCGGTGGGGGTAGATGGGTGAGGGGGGGGGGGGGGCGGAGGAGGGGTGTATGTGGGTTGACGCCCAGAGCCGCGTGTGTGGGCGGTCATGCGCTGCCTCGTACATTCACTCAGAGCTCTGGACTGCCGGTTGACCGCCAAGTCACGTGTTTTGCAGCTGTGTGTCTCGTGCTGCACTTCCAGCAGTCCAGAGCACAGGGGAAACGAAAGAATGACTACTGCACGAGCTCACGGTGGACACTGAAGTGCTAATATCGTTTTTGTTGTTCTCCCCAGGTAAGCTTAAGACGCGTAAGGTGTCATCTGCCACCCAGTATGACAATACTTACAAGAATGCGAGTACTACATATTTTCGAACGATGTTTCAAAATATATATCCCATTACATATGGGCTGGTTAAAATTCTGTAATTTTTTAAAGTTGTAATTCGCATGTATAAATACGTTGTTGGAATTCCAAAACGTTTTTAAGTTCGTTGGACTTTCTACTTTAAATACGTATATTTTAGTGTTGCTAGTGTTAAATTTTGGCTACATAGATGAAACTTCAGTAATCGTCACAAAAAAGATTTGAAAAGGAATTCCAGTATTCAAATACGCACACAATTAAGCGATCTTTCTTTTATGGCCAATTTACATCAAAAGAAACACACGAGACACAAAATCAAAGCAAAATTTTGCGTTCTTAGTAAAGTACGTTGAGATGCAAATTGATACATGGAGAGATACACGCTCCACATTGCAGTCACTGGACTATTTGACTCAGATTCGTTTCCTGAAGTAACTCAGGGAGAATCCTGCATAAAAGCACACTCTGTGAAAATAATACAATAAATGTACGCATTAACTCATCTTCAGAAAGGTACAGGATTACTACAAATTTCAGCTGACGTATAAAATGAATCATCATCAAATACTGCGTTTTCTTCCTCTGTAGACTCGTCAAGGGCTTTGTAAATAATTTTCTCCGAACGTCTCCTCTTTTCATTGCACATTTTGAACATCAAAATGCACGAAACAGAGTGAACTCGAACGTCACCTAACGCCTACGTAACAAGAACCAATAACGAAGATTTCAAAAGTGATTAATTGTTCAAGTGAGACACCGCTCTTGCCATATACGAAGCCCGTGGACCTCACAGAGCACCGTTGAAAAACGCCGCACCTTCCTATTTCCCGGAAGCGCCGTAATATTATTTCAACCGCACAGTAAGCTACGAAAGAAATTATTCCGCATTAAAACCAGGTATTAGCACATTAGAGCACTAAACGAAACCCAAGAGAAATTTGGGAAGGCAATTAAAATACAGTGAAAATAAGGTTTGCCGGCGAAACTGTAAGCCTGTCAGAGACAGACTTGGAAAATAAGTTGAAAGAAATTAATAATGTCTTAAAAATGTTACAAGATGAAAATAAAAAAATCTAAAACAAGAGAAATGAAGTGTCGTCCAATTATATCATGCGATGCTGAGAGAACTGGATTAGTAAATGAGACACTGAAATTAGTAGACAGGTTTTACTGTTTAGGGAAGCAAAATAACAGATGGCGGCACTTAAGACGTTATAAAATACAGACTGGCAAAAGCAAAAACAAAAATTCCAAACATTTTTACGTGTGATATAAATTTAAGCGCTGAGAAGTCTCTTCAGAAAGCATTTGTCTGAAGTGTAGCCTTGTTCGGAAGTGAAAGGTTGACGATAATCAGTTCAGACAAGAAAAAAATAGAAGTTTCTGAGATGCAGGGTCACAGGGTATTTCTGAAGATTAGGCGGTAGATACAGTAACTAATGAAGAGGTTTAACTTCAAGTCGTCCATGTTACATTGTCTCCGGGAAACTGCGACTACTTGTGAAGCAAAAGATACAGTAAAGCAATTACCTGCGGCGGTCGCTTACTATTTACTCCCACGACGCATTTAGAGGACTTACACCTTCATCTTTCAGATGGGTCAGTGGATTGTTCTTCACTGGATGTAGCCTGTTGTTCGTTTTTAATTTCAGACGGAATCCTGTGTTTTATATGAAGCTGACATAAATCTTAGTATAGAATATGCCTTTTCACCGCAATCTCTTTTTCCAGTCTCCCACTTCATACAGTTTTCATTACTTGGTAGGTACGACAGTTCTCTTTATAACTACTATAAGAGATGTAGATCTTGTCATGCCATTGGCCGTGAAGTCCGCTAATGTGATCATCCACCAACGATTATGCTATTACAAGTGCGATCTGATGAGTTTTTGGACTCTGACGTTAGTAAAGCCATTCCGATGGGCTTATGCGTACTTGCAAATAGCTTCATGGATGTACAGAAATAATACTAAAAGTAAAGTGAAGTTTTACTTCATCGATTGACAGTCAGTGTAGTAAAATGTTATAATTTTATTTTTAATTTCTTTGCTACTCAAAGTGGACGTCTAACTTCTGATCATACCATTTCTCGTCCAAAACGTGCACTGTTCCAAGCATTTGCAATTCTTACGATCCGTTATTACTTTTCTTCAATTTTAGTGCTTTTTTCCAGGTGAAGAATTTCACTACGGGGCGCAACCATAAAACTCGCCTCAGACTTTGCAGCCGCACTTACTCGCAGGGTATCTGCGACTTTTCTCGACGAATCGCTCCTCTTTTTTTCTGGCGAAGTGGCTGCATTCCATGCCGCATCTTCCTACTCACATTTAATCGCAAAGCATATTCACTGGTGGTTGTGGATTGTGTAATGAATACTTTGGCGTACAGTGGCAACAGAAAGACTTGTATCAGAAAGTTTATTTTATTTTTGGGTCCCTGCTTGTTGAAATAATTTCATATTTACGAATTAAAACACAAACTGTGAATATTCCACTATATTTATCCATTTAACTTCTTAGTAGAGTACATCTAAAGCCAGCTTACAAGACAAAGAAGTGTTGTGTAACGTTCGGAGCTTTTGGTTTTCATTCATGAATGTTATAAAGGCGCTCCATGCAAACGAGCGTAGCTAGACAAAATTGGGCTAGTGATTTTTTTGCTACCTTCCGCGGCAAAAACAACTCCGTGGAATATAATATGGAGCAAATTTCTTTACTTGTTGCAAAATTACCCGTTCTGGGCAAAATAAAATGCATATTAGGACTTCGTGATGATTTTGTCACGTCTCACGCAAAGGTGACTGACCCTCTCACTATGACGCTGCGAACTGGAAGTTGATTCGATATTCCAACAATCCGTGCTCCAAAGCCCTCAATCCCGATGCCAATGCATCTGCGCCATTCGGTACATTGTTCTGCATATTTTATTTCCATTTACGACATTTTTTAATGTTTTTTTTTCACCTTTCACTTGGTCCAAAACACTATCGCAACATCCTCCATTTACTGTTTTGCCCTTCACAAGGCAGTAAACTGACAGAACTCCTTTCGAATCCCGTAAAACATTGATCGTACCCTTCGCGGCGGGTGAAAGTTAACTGCTCTTCATTGTATGGGGAATACTGTCCTCCACCTGCTATCTTGATTTCTGTTCGGTTCCTGATATGAAGTAAAGGAGTCATGTCGCATGTGGAATAGCAGATCGATGCACAAAATAAGTTTAATTCTTTTGAGAACAAGTGAAACACGACTGTGAAATTCATTTTCGCGGCTAATTTCGCTCAGTACCGAACAGATCCGCCTCCATCTTGCACAAAGCCCTCTCATACTTCGTTCCCCTTGTATGATGTAGAATACCTTTTCATTCTAGAAATTGAAGAGCACTCAAAAAGCAAGTGGAAACAGTCTCTCTGCACAGGATGATGGGTATTCAGTTTCATCTACAAGACGTGATTTGGCCTGTAGTTTTACGGGTTTAAAAAGTGAAACTTCCTGTATAGCGTACAGACTCGCAAAGGGCAGAGCAGTAACTGAAAACTGCTGTAGTAGCTGCTTTTACAACGGCATTTTGAGTGTGGATTGACGAGACATCGATCTAACTTTCAAGTGTGTGAGTGATTAGCGCAGTCATCTTTACGCGACGCGTGATAAATTCAGCACGAAACTTCAGTTTGCTTTTTGTATTGCACAGAAATTTTATTGCAGAAATTAAGGGGATCGGCTTATCATCTTCCTTACGCGTAACTGGCGCAGACTGCGCCAGCGGGAGGCAGAAAACTAATCTTCAATACGCTCCCGTCCGTCTTGTCGCCATGTTCTTTTAGCCAAAGCGTCTTTCGACGTTCAGCATTAAAAACATAAAGTGTGATTCTTCTACAGTATTCATTTGACTTGTGAGTTGGCTTCCGCCTCAAACTGTCAAGAAGTTAAACGAATAGATGCTGTGTTTTCATACGTAAGTATCAAATTATTCTACCAAGCAGCGTCAGCCGTCAGAACAAATTATTATCATTTTAGTAGCTATCTATTGTGTGGCCCTGTGATCCGAATGTATTCTTTAGGCGACCTGGCTCCATCGGTTGATTTCCGCGTTGCACGAGTGCAGAACAGAAAGGCGGACATGAAGAGCACGCACTTCGTCCGCAAATAAAGAGAGCTATTGAGAACGAATAACATAGAGAAGTAACAAATGTTTTGACCGGTTCATTTATAGATTATAAACAGCCTTTTTCTTCTCTCTTTCCATGGCGGATAAAAGACTCTAGAGTGCGGATAATATTGGTATGAAGTACCCACTGTTATGCACTGCGATGTAAAGATGTAGATGCAGACGGAGGTAAAATTAATTTCGTGTCAGTGGTCACACACGCTCTGCAGGAAGATCTTATTCTGGAAGGTCTTTGGTAAATGAGGAAACGAAAGTTGAATTGTCGTAGAGTTCTGCGCCCATAACTTTTTAAAGTCAGTCGAAATCACATGTGTCAACAGCAAAAACGATTAAGGTTCTGTGAGAATGACTGCAATTTATCCCATGTGCTTCCTACTGCTACACAAACTGTAGTCTTATTCTGCCTTAAAAATGCAGGCTGCTTGTTAAAGATGTGTGTCTCAAACGGCAGGTTTCAGACCGAAGCACACCGTGTTTCGAATTAAACGTTAAATTCTAGGTCTCTCCCGTAAGTGACTGGATAAGTCCATTAAAATGTTGAAGGAAGGCAGGGCCGCAGTTCTTGCAACAGGACCTTGCCTAGTAAGGCAGTGCACTGTTAGACACAACCTTCGCGTTGGGAACAGCAATACTTTACGTTTACGGGTTTGGTGGAAACGGAAGGCGGAAGCACCAACATTCTGCTCATCCGTAGATTTCTTCCTGGGAAATTTTTATAGTTTTGATTTAAATCCCTCCACTACCTGCGTGTTGGTGGAAGTAAAAGTACGGATTACCACAGCCATGGACAACATCACACCAGAACTACTCGAAAAGGCTTCCTGAGGTTATTACTGATTTGCAAAATTGTAAGTGGCGCTCAGTAAGTAATACAATACATATTTTTCTGAAAGAAGGTTGAGTTCATCCAGGATTCAAATACACTATATTATTCCCCATCATTTTGGCTGCAAAACCATCATCAATTTAGGACGTGAGCGCAGGAAGCCTAGCTACAGTTACAAAGTATGAACCTATATTGTGACAGGTAGCCAGGTGGTAAATTTCGTAATAAAATACCTGTCCTAGATTCGCATAAAAATTTTCCTCGACATAAAATTCTACTACTTCACAAGTTGGCAGATACGATTATATCGATGTTTACATCTACATCTACATCTACATTTATACTCCGCAAGCCACCCAACGGTGTGTGGCGGAGGGCACTTTACATGCCACGGTCATTACCTCCCTTTTCTGTTCCAGTCGCGTATGGTTCGCGGGAAGAACGACTGTCTGAAAGCCTCCGTACGCGCTCGAATCTCTCTAATTTTACATTCGTGATCTCCTCGGGAAGTATAAGTAGGGGGAAGCAATATATTTGATACCTCATCCAGAAACGCACCCTCTCGAAACCTGGCGAGCAAGCTACGCCGCGATGCAGAGCGCCTCTCTTGCAGAGGAGTCTGCCACTTGAGTTTGCTAAACATCTCCGTAACGCTATCACGCTTACCAAATAACCCTGTGACGAAACGCGCCGCTCTTCTTTGGATCTTCTCTATCTCCTCCGTCAACCCGATCTGGTATGGATCCCACACTGATGAGCAATACTCAAGTATAGGTCGAACGAGTGTTTTGTAAGCCACCTCCTTTGTTGATGGACTACATTTTCTAAGGACTCTCCCAATGAATCTCAACCTGGCACCCGCCTTACCAACAATTAATTTTATATGATCATTCCACTTCAAATCGTTCCGCACGCATACTCCCAGATATTTTACAGAAGTAACTGCTACCAGTGTTTGTTCCGCTATCATGTAATCATACAATAAAGGATCCTTCTTTCTATGTATTCGCAATACATTACATTTGTCTATGTTAAGGATCAGTTGCCACTCCCTGCACCAAGTGCCTATCCGCTGCAGATCTTCCTGCATTTCGCTACAATTTTCTAATGCTGCAACTTCTCTGTATACTACAGTATCATCCGCGAAAAGCCGAATGGAACTTCCGACACTATCTACTAGGTTTGCATCTACATACTTGTGCGAGCAACTTTTTTTTCCGCAATGATGAGAACGAAACCTACCTATAGAAGCTCGTTCACAGACTATAATTTAAAAGCTTATCTTCGAACTGCCAGTGATCAGAAAGTGGCGGCAGAGAAAAATTGGAAATTTGTGGTAAATTCCTGTGGGACCAAACTGCAGAGGTCATCGGTCCCTAGGCTTAGACGCTACTTAATGTAACTTATACTAACTTACGCTAAGGACAACACACACACCAAAGCCCGCGGGAGGACTCGGGAGCAGGGCGAATCGTGGAAAGTTGCCCTTGACCATGTGGCTACTCCGCGCTGCATATAGCGGCAGACATTTATGCTTTAATGAAGATCAAAAAATGTAGAATTCATTGACATCCAGTGTTTTTATATTTCACATGTGAATGAAATAGTCAGAAGATCCCGGGTTCGAGTCCCGGTCGAGGCACACATTTTCATCTATCCCCGTTGACGTATGTCAACGCCTGTAAGCAGCTAAGGGTGTTCATTTCATTGTAATTTCATTCTTACGAGCTGCATGGTCACCGATGGTATCTGTTCTTTCGGACATGTCCGAAAGAACAGATACCATCTTAGTATATATATATATATATATATATATATATATATATATATATATATATATATATATATATATATATATACTTATTTAACACTCCGACGTGTAAAGAGCAAAGGAAAGCCTTTGTTATCTCGATATTCAGGTAATGCTCCTGAAACAACTGGTGGAAATCCTCGGAACCGTGAGCAGAGCGTCCTGACCGCGCAGTACTTGTGTACAGTACTTATCGCTTTCGTGCAGCAGTACAGTCTTAACGCGCGCACAGTAGCGAGCCAGCACCGGCCGCCTCGTGATTAGCGAGCCGGAAGCGTTCTAACTGCAGCGGACAGTCCGCCTGGGCGGACACAGTGTGGCGGCAGCGATGCCGCAGACCGTGGTCTAGCGTGATCTGCCGCGGTGCGTGGGCGCTAATGCAGCAGCGACGGCCGAGCAGCTTCCAGCCACGCGTGCTGACACGCAGTCGACCGCACCCGCGAGATTCGTGCTGCGCGTGACCGCAGACCGGCGCACGCGGCTGACCAGATCACGTGAGGACAGCGCTGTGTGTGACCCCAAATGTGGCGGCGTTAACAACACGGGCCGCAGCGAAATTATAGCAATTTGCGACATAATTCTGTTTAATTCTCATCGCTTTTTGTCAACCTACACTGAGGTGGCAAAAGTCATGGGGTAGCGATATTCACATATACAGGTGGCGGTAGTATCGCATACGCAAGGTATAAAAGGGGCGTTGGCGGAGCTGTCATTTGTACTCGGGTCATTCATGTGAAAAACTTTCCGATGTAATAATGGCCGCACGACGGGAATTGACAGAAATTGAATGCGGAATGGTGGTTGGAGCGAGATGCTTGACACATTCCATTCCGGAAATCGCTAGGAAATCCAATATTCCTCACGATTTCTGTGTTCAAGTGTGTGCCGAGAGTACCAGACCTCAGGCTTTACTTCTCTCCACGGACAACGCAGTGGCCGGCGGCCTTTACTTAACGACCGAGAGCAGCGGCGTTTGAGTAGAGTTGTCAATGCTAACAGACAAGCAGCATTGCGTGAAATAACAGCAGAAATAAATGTCAGACGTATAAAGAACGTATCCTTCGGGACAGTGCGGCGAAATCTGGCGTTGAAATGAAATGATCGTATGGCATTGTTGGCTGGGAGGCCCCATGCGGTGGAGTTCGGGCGCCGTATTGCAAGTCCTTTTTAATTGACGGCACTTTGGCGACTTGCGAGTCAGTGATGATGAAATGATGTTGGACACACAACACCCAGTCATCTCGAGACAGAGAAAATCGCTGATCCCGCCGGGAATCGAACACGGAACCCCCGTGCCCGGTAAGCGAGAACGCTACCACAAGAACACGAGCTGCGGACAATTTGACGTTAAGTGCCTATGACAGCTGACGTCCCACGCGAGATCCTTTGTTATAACAGCGCGACATCGCCTGTTGCGCCTCTCCTGCGCTCGTGACCATGTCGGTTGGATCCTAGACGGCTGGAAAATGTGACCCAGTCAGATGATTTGAGTTGGTAAGATTTGATGGTAAGGATCGAGTGTACCGACACTACAAAGCCATGGACCCATGTTGTCAACAAGGCACTGTGCAAGCTCGTGGTGACACCATAATGGTGTGGACTGGATCCTGCTGATATTCGGATATTTGGAGTCAATTTGCACCCATTCAAGGGCTTCATTTTCCAAAAAAAGTGATGAAAACTTTTATCCATGACAATGCGTCATGTTATCGGGCGGCAGTTGTTCACAGCTGACTTGAAAAACATTGTGGACAATTTGAGTGAATGATTTGGCAACCCAGATCGCCCGACAGGAATTCCGTCAAAAATTTATGGGACATAATAGAGAGGTGAGTTCGTGCAGAAAATCCTGCACCGACAAATTTCGCAAGTATGGATAGTTGTTGAGGCGGCATGGCTCCGTATTTCTGTAGGAGACTTCCAGCGACTTGTTGGGTCTATGCCACGTCCAATTGCTGCACTACACGGTGCGAAAGGAAGTCCGACACGATATTAGGAGGCATCACATAACGTTTTTCACTTCAGTGTCAAATCGGAGAAATGTAGGAACACGCGAGGCAGTACTGTTCCTTCGATTTATCTTAGATGAAAGGTTGAAGAAAACCAAAACCACTTTAGTATCATTTGTAGATTAGAGGAAGTGTTTGACAATATTGACTGGAATGGTCTTTGAAATTGTGAAGGTAGCAGAGATAAAAAAAAAAAAATGGTTCAAATGGCTCTGAGCACTATGGGACTCAACTGCTGAGGTCATTAGTCCCCTAGAACTTAGAACTAGTTAAACCTAACTAACCTAAGGACATCACAAATATCCATGCCCGAGGCAGGATTCGAACCTGCGACCGTAGCGGTCTTGCAGTTCAAGACTGCAGCGCCTTTAACCGCACGGCCACTTCGGCCGGCAGCAGAGATAAAATACACGGAGCGGAATGTTATTTACAAGTTGTACATTAACCAGACTGCACTAGTAAAAGGACATGAAATGGATGCAGTAGTTGAGAATGGAGTGAGGCAAGGTTGTAGAATATCGTCACGTTATTCAAGTCATGCATTCAGTAATCATTAGAGGAAAGGTGGGAGAAATTAGCAAGTGGAAGCATAGTTCAGGTGAATAAAAAAATACTCAGGTTTGGCGATGACACTGTAATTATATCAGAGAAGCAGAAGGACTTTGAAGAACAGTTTAACGGAAAAGATTGTGTCTAGAAACAAAGATTATGAGATTAATATCAACTAAAGTAAAACAAGAATAATGGAATGGTGGTCGAATCAAACAGACTATGCTAAGTGATAGCTCCTGGTAAACCTTTGGGGATGTGAGATCGTGGTCGTGGTCCAAGAAACTCTTGTGTTCCTGACGTTTCGTCCAGGACTGCGCTGGACATCCTCAGAGGCGCTCCTCCGCTGAGTCTTGCCAACAGCGCTGTCCTGGTCGAAACGTCAGGAGCGGGAGAGTTCTTTCACAACGACCTCACACCTCGAAAGGTTTACCAGCAGCTATGTCATCCGGTCCTGAAAGCCTTCATTCTATGATGTGCTAAGTGAGTTAGATTAGGAAATGGTGCATGAAAATTAGTAAATCATATTAGTTGCTTGGGCAGCAAAGTAACTGACTATAGCCGAAGTAGATAGAATATAAAATGCAGACTGGCAACAAAAGGAAGATCGTTTGTGAAAAAAATTGTTACTACGTAATATAAGGGACTGTCAAATGAAAAAGAGCCAGATGGAAAAAAGTAAGTAAGCAGTATGTTGTTTCAAAACTGTTCGCCATAACTATTAATACATTTATCCCTCCGTGAGACACGTCGGTCATTGCCGTCATGGAGAAATGGAGTAATGTTTGCAAGTGTCTACTGTATTGGACCCACGGACCGTTACTTAATAAGCATATTTAGTTCCCACATATCGAGGGTAAGCCTAGGATCAATAGCCAAGCACTGAGTGCGCCCAACGAGCGTTATTGTTGTTAGAAATAGTTCAAATGGCTTTGGGCACTATGGGACTTACCTTCTGAGGTCAACAGTCCCCTAGAACTTAGAACCACTTAAACCTAACTAACCTAAGGACATCACACACATCCATGCCCGAGGCTGGATTCGAACCTGCGACCGTAGCGGTCGCGCGATTCCAGACTGAAGCGCCTAGAACCGCTCGGCCACTCCGGCCGCCCAGAAATAGTTGAGATTAGTGTGTCGTGGTTGTGATGTCGTAGCGGGAGGAGGAATATCGTACCGGCCGAAAGGGTGTCACCATCGCCGTGGGTTGACGCCCAGCAAAACGAATTATACTGGCTACAGACAGAGAGTATTTACCAAAAGTGTTTATAAATGCGGAGTGCCGATATTACGCGCCCGAGCCTACCAGCCCGACGAGTGGATTGCAATGAGGATAACGTGAGCAGATTATCACAACAACGTGTGGCAACATTTCAGTGCGACTGACCTGTGTTGAGAGTAAACGTGAATAGAAATGTATGGCAGTGGAAGTGACTCTCCATTTGTGTTTAACGTGAATATGTAACTTAACTCTGTGCAATATTTTCTCGAACTTGATTAATATAAAACTTCTTTGAATAACGTTATTGAACAGCCAAATTCCGATTGAAAAAACTTCCTTATCGATCAGTATCGATCAGCGCTTGTTCATTAGATAGTGGACATTCGGACAAAACTCTTAGGCTGGTACATTATTCGACCGCTAACAATACCATAAATTTAATCAGAGGTGTTTCATAACGAAACCATGATTGGACTCCGGCGTGCAACTCTTCATCCGAAGTGAATCGACGGCCACTAATGTCTTTCTTCACGGCTGTAAACACATGGCAATCACGTGGAGAGAGATCTGACTGTATAGGGGATGTGTAAGGGCTTCCCAGTTACATGAGCAGCGAAATATCTGACATTAACTGAAGTAGAGAGAATGTAAAGTGCTGACTGGCTGTGAAAAGAAAAGCGTTTCTGAAAAAGAGAAATTTATTACCCGTGTAATGTAAGGAGCAGACAACTCAAAAGTAGACAGGTGGAAAAAAGTAGGTAGTATGCAGCGTAGTAGAAACGATTTTGGCAACGTAAGAGTCCGTTCACAAGTTTGGAGTCCTAAAAAAAGACATTCGTGGCAGTCAGTTTGCTTTGGGCGTAGAGGTGCACTCCTGTATACAATCATAGTTCTGTAGACAAGCAAAAATATTTTTCCATGCAGACAATGACCGTCTTGTCTTACAGTGGGACAAATGTGCTAACAGCTATGGTGATTGCTGTTGAAATAATAAACAATTTACGTACTTTTTTCCATCTATTTCATTTTCATTTGACTGCCCCGTATGTAAACTTAAATTTCATGAAGCCTTTTTTGAGGGTGTTTGTCCGGGTTGTTGCCTTGTACGGAAATGAAACGTCGATTATATGCGTTTCAGACAAGAGGAGAAGAGACGCTTTTGAAATGCGGTGTTACGGAAAAAGTGCTAAATAACAGATGGGCGGATCGAATAACTACTGACGAGACACCAACTCGAATAAGATAGAAAACACGTTTATGGCACATCTTCTCTACAAGAAGGGATCGATTGATAGTATACATTCTGAAACGCCAAGGAATTTGTCAATTCGCTAACTGACAGAAGTGTGGGGGTAACCAAGGCTTGAATACAATAAGCAGGTTCAAATGTATGTAGGCTGCAGTAGTTATGCAAGTATGAAGAGGCTCACACAAGATGGATTAGCGTGAGAGCTGCATGAAACCAGTCTCCAGAGTGAACAGCTCACCACCACCAACACCACCACAACAACAAATGGTTCAAATGGCTCTGAGCACTATGGGACTTAACATCTGAGGTCATCAGTCCCCTAGACCTAGAACTGCTTAAACATAACTAACCTAAGGACATCACACACATCCATGCCCGTGGCAGGATTCGAACCTGCGACCGTAGCAGCCGCGTGGTTCCGGACTGAAGCGCCTAGAACCGCTCTGCCTCAGCGACCGGACCACGACGACAACAACAACAATACGTGGAACAGGATTTACTGCAAACACTCGATGTTCTTCTAATCCATAGCTTCAGATGGAAGCTTCGCTGTTTATTATGAAGTAAATATTCTCGTAATAAAAGTTTCATCTTATATAATACAACAAAAACTTTCAGCTACAACGTAAAGTATCTTGAAATTACAGGATGAGTAAAATAAAACAGGTTCGAAAAATATTTATAGCACTGGTGAGGAACTGACCCACAATGATGAAGAGGAGAACTGCTCATCACAGAAAATGCTGGAAATCGCAATGTCTGTGTACCAATCGGTTGATATCACAAGTCTGCGCAAGCGCACCTGCCGCATGCCCTGCCCCGAGTACTTCGCCGTGTCATTAAGTCTGAGTGAGTGAGGAATTATGCGCAACATTACTAAGACAATTAAGAAATTTAGAAGCATTAAGCTTGATAGAGATCACCCTCAACTTATTTTTTTGAAGACTTTACTGAAAAGAACATGTTCAAGCAATTGAGGTATTTCAGTGTAAAAACCTCCACGCAGGTGACTCTTCTCATTCGAAACACGGCGTTTTAATCCTCATTAGTTAATTAAAATATCGATACAAGTTCATCGATTACTTTCAGGATACTTTGCTTCAACGAATTCCGACTGCACGTTTGAAGTTCGTGTTAACCACGTTCTCCTCGGTTTTTATTTCGGCCGGTTTGTAGTGATTCTAGATTTTATATTATTTTAGTGCCATGTCAGCCCGGTTCAGTCAATTCGTTGTAATTATTACCCGCGTGCGGTCAGAACCGGGAATCTGTGAGCGTTCCCAGAACCTACACTCCGCAACATAATTAAAGGGGCCACTTCTCGGAACCCCGTAATCTTTCCTTTTCGACGCAGGAATTTGAAATTTGGCTCAAAGGTTCTTACTACCTTCCTCTGCAATGGTGCAAAAGCATGGCGCCCTGCGACGTCACCCTCGGGTTCGGCGATGTTTCAAATAGCAAGATACCAACACAAGCGAAAAAAAGGCCATAGCTCAGAAGTTCATGTGACGTCTAAAGTAATGTAGGTTAATGATATCATATTGGCACCAAATTTCACTACGGTTCTGGCCAACGCCACCGTGGATGTGTGACACGATGGGAAGGTCGCCACACCCCTTCTCACAAACATTTCAACACTTTTTTTGAGGCCTCTGCGATGGAGGTCAGAACCAGAACGCCTAGCGTTGAAATCAAGCTGTTTTCTTATGGGTGGCCGACGAAAGTGTTTCAAACACACCGCCGCTTGATATCGACACGAAAAGGTCTCAGTCAGTAGCTGAAAGTGAATCAATGACATCGCTCCTTCCCTTGGAGCGTTGATTCCCACACACTTCGCTGTCGGAAACCTCAGTCCACAGTGCGACGAGCAACAGGACGACTATATTTGACATTGCTGACCCCCTCCTCCCCCCACAACTCTTCTCCAAGGACACCGCCGGCCTGCAACTCCACAGAACGTGGTAGCATTCCTTTGGAGTGTACAATGACACCAATACTGCAATTTTTGCTCTTGTTTACAGGCTGTAACCACCAGCGACCGATCAAAACAATTTGACGAAATTTGAACGTAATACGAAGCAGTAAAGGGTGTTTATGCTTTTTCTGTCCTCCTGTTTTGGGCCTTACAGCGGGAAACGACAGTGGCACATGCATGAATGAAACGAGAAGTGGTCCGTCTACGACCCTCCAGTTCGGCAACACACTCGGAGCCATTTTTTTTTTATTTTGACTGCTTTAAAAATGTATCTGTGAGCCAGTCATTGACTCCTAGGTGCTGGTGTGACAGGCAACCATTTTTAACACACCTGAGCTGAGAGCAGCTACGTCGCCAAACTAGCGCTTGCTAGCCACTCGTGATTCTGATCTCTATCACAGAGCAGTCAAAAGGAAAGGGGAAATATTTGCAACAAAGAATGCGACGATCATCTCATCGTGTGACACGTCCACTGTGACACTCGGCAAAATTGTGGAGAAATTTTGAGCCACTGTGGCATCATTGGCACACACCCTACATGAACTTCTGAGCTGTGGCCTTTTCATCGCCTGTGTCGACACATTCCTGTTTGAAGCGTCGCCGAAGCCGGGGGTGACGTCATAGGGCGCGAAGCTTTTGGAGCAGCAGGTAAAACGCCGACATCCGCAACCTCACTGTTTCGTGGAACTACCCGTTGAAATCTTCAGCGGGTGGCTTAACCTTGTCGTGCCTGCACAATGTTGTGGACTCACCTCCTAACCGTATCCAGGAGGTTATCAAGTCCAGAGCGGAAATACACGGTATTAAATGATGCTTGTAATGATTTCTCTAGGGGTGCCAAGTGTTATGTCCGGTGAGCTTATTTAGCCTAGCGGGAGGACCGGCTGTTCGTATCTGATTTCTGAAGCCTTCTTACACCGATTCTCGAATTTAACAATGTTACTTCGCTTTTTTTTTTACCTGGACTTTGCCTTTGAACTCTCTGTGACTGTGTGTTGCTGTTTAAAACGATTCCTGTTTTGCACGTCGGTAGTGATCTGAGCTCACGATACTTGCAGCCGTAAGGTACGGTCTCTACTGCTCTCTTGATCATCGGCTTCACGCACTACATGTTTCGCAGCGATAAGGAGCCTGGTTTTAGTCGGGCTTCGACTCGAAACTTGTGATTTGGATTGTTTCGAACAGACACATATTTTCTATGTTGATTAAAATATCTCCTTATGAAATTATCGAAACCATGAAAACGTTAGGTGACCGACTATATAATCAATGAATGTCAACGGAACACAAACTTCAAAATGGAAACAAATCTTATTCAATTAATCTGCTATAAAGTTGTGGCCTTTCACCTCGCCTGCTCAGCGGTTGCGCTAAGAAACAGGAACGCAATGTGAAGGCGACGCCAGACCGTATGGCCTTCGAAGCATCTGACTCGATCCTACTTCCTGGTGTGAAGTGGCCGAGCGGTTCTAGGCGCTTCAGTCCGGAGCCACGTTGCTGCTACGGTCGCAGGTTCGAATCCTGCCTCGGGCATGGATGTGTGTGATGTCCTTAGGTTAGTTAGGTTTAAGTAGTTCTAAGTTCTAGGGGACTGATTACCTCAGATGTTAAGTCCCATAGTGCTCAGAGCCGTTTGAACCATTTGAACAGCGAGAATAATATTAAGTAATTTCTGTCTCACTCTCGTCTCCGGGACAAACAAAAAAAAATTCGAGGCAGAGTTTTTCATTTTTATTTTATGGCTTAAATACACTCTAAGCCAAGAGAGAGACGCACCATGAAAGAACTATCCGAATAGGACTCAAATCGATAGATGTGATGTACATGTATGTAGAAATAAATTGTTACAATCTCATAAAAAATAGATGATGTATTCAAGGGAAGGGGCTTCACAAATTGAGCAAATTATTAACGCGTCGGTCCATCTCCCACTCTTACGCAAGCAATTATTCGGCTTGGCATTGATTGATAGAGTTGTTGAATGTCCTCCTGAGGGATATCGTGCCAAATTGTCTCCAGTTGTGCCATAGCAGGACCGCGCCCTTAATGCTCCAAACGTTCTCAAGTGGGAAGAGATCCGACGACGTTTCTAGCAAGATAGGGATTGGTTAGCACAAATACAAGCAGTAGAAACTCTAGACGTGTGCGTGCGGGCATCATCTTGCTGAAATGTAAACCTTGAAGGGCAACTAAAAGGGGGGCGTAGGATATAATATCCGCCCGGCGGGTTAGTGTCGAGGTCCGGTGTGCCGGCCAGTCTGTGGATAGTTTTTAAGGCGGTTTTCCTTCTGCCTAGGCGAATGGGAGCTGGTTCCCCTTATTCCGCTTCAGTTACACTATCTCGTCGATTGCTGCGCAAAGTCTCCACGTACGCGTACACCATAATTTCTCTACCACGCAAACATTGGGGTTACACTCGTCTCGAATGAGACGTTCCCGGGGGTCCAATGGGAGCCGAACGCACAATAACCCTGGGTTCGACGTGGGGCGGCAGTGGGGTTTGTGGGCTGCTGTAGCCTGTTGTGGGGTTGTGTACCAGTGAGGGCTAAGGCGGGGACGACGCCTCTTCGTCGTTTCTCGGTTCCTAGTTGAATAAATACATATATACATACATACATCCCAACGATGTCCGAAGCATCTTCCAACTCGTCCTCGCTAGTCATCAGGACCCAATTCGAAGTAACACTCATTAGTGAAGACAGTTCTACTCCTGTCTATGAGATTCCGAGGCGAACACGTGTTTGGAGACGACCCGAATAGCGGTGGGATGCCAACTTGACTGTCGTCCGCCATGCGGTCCGACAACCAGCAATAGCCTGGGGTGCCATTTCTTTTCGTAGCAGGGTTCCTTTGGTTGTCATCAGCGGCATCCCTACAGCGCAGCGATGCCTCCACGGCCGGCCGTTGTGGCTGAGCGGTTCTAGGCGCTTCAGCCTGGAACCACGCGACCGCTACGGTCGCAGGTTCGACTCCTGCCTCGGGCATGAATGTGTGTGATGTCCTTAGGTTAGTTAGGTTTAAGTAGTTCTGAGTTGTAGGGGATTGATGACCTCAGATGTTATGTCTCACAGTGCTCAGAGCCATTTGAACCATTTGATACCTCCTCAATATTTAACACTTTTCATGGCAAGCCATTGTGGGCATTTCAACAAGATAATACCCGCCAGCAAACGCGCTTGCCAATCCCTATCTTCGCCAGCAAGTTTAATGGCTCTCTCTCCAATTGAGAACTTTTTCGAGTGTTATTGGCGGAGCACTCCAACCAGATTGAGATTTTGACGCTGTAACGCACCAATGGTCCTATATCCCTCAGGATAACATCCAATAACTCTGTCAATCAACGCCAAGCACAATAAATGCTTGTATTAGGGCCAGAAGTGAACCAACGCATTACTGACTTGCTCAATTTGTGAAGCTCTTTATCTTTAATAAACTGTCAGTTTTTTTGAAATTGTAATGGTTTGTTTGTCTATATACGTACATCGCAACTGCTGATTCCTATCGCGTACTTATAATTCCTTCGTAGCTCTTTTTTGTTTTTTATTAGAAGAAATGTTTGTTTGTCTGCTGTGCGTTCCTGTACCATTCTTCCGATTACGATGAAACTTTGGTTAGTTGTTGTGCGCACGCCCAGAAAGGTTTCTAAGTGGGAAAAAGCGTCCTACTACCCATAATGAGAACTCCACTTTGATAGTGGTGAAGCGGTGCAACCAGAGGTGAAGTTGTGGCTCCGTCAACAAAGTCAATCATTCTACAGCGACGGTATCAGAAAATTGGTCTCAGGTTGCGAGAAATGTGTTCGGTGCCAGGATGACTATGTTGAGAAATAAGTATGTAGAAGTGAAGAATAAAGATGTAGAATGGTAATAAAGTTTGTTTTATTTAAGAAGCTTTAAGAGCTTTCACATAAAAAAACTGGAGGCATTACTTTTAACCACGCCTTCGTAATGCTCAAACCGTCTCTTATTTGCGTTGTTCATTGTTTCAACCAGATCGTGAGTATGACGATTTCTGTGAGCCAATAGTTTTGCCAGATTGTTTCGCGGGCAAAGATCACGCTCTACAGCTTACGGCCATAGATGTATTTAATTTCTTCTCTAGAGTCGCATTGTGTAAAATAGCGGAGAATGAGACTTTTGCTGTGGAACCAGCCTCGGTGTCAAAAAACTGACGTCTTCGAAGAGAAATTTCTGAATGATAAGTCACAAGGAGAAAATGTGCTAATAGCACGTATTCCCATCAGTCCAACCGACGTGCCATTTTATTTCACACGTCTGCAGTCCTACGATCGCTTTGCATTCTAAGTGGCCACCAAGGCACAAGGCCAAACGCTTCAGGCGCTGGATTAGATCTGGAAGATACATGCTTTTCGCAAGGTTATATGTTGCAGCCGGCCGCGGTGGTCTAGCGGTTCTAGGCGCTCAGTCCGGAACCGCGCGACTGCTACGGTCGCAGGTTCGAATCCTGCCTCGGGCGTGGATGTATGTGATGTCCTTAGGTTAGTTAGGTTTAAGTAGTTCTAAGTTCTAGGGGACTGTTGACCACAGATGTTAAGTCCCATAGTGCTCAGAGCCATTTGAACCATTTTTTATATGTTGCATGTTCACGAGGCGGAGAGCCGAAAAATTTATTTGGTTTTGCAGAATGTTTTGTGTATCCCGAAGTATGTGAATAAACTTTTCAAATTTAATTTAATCCATACAAAATCGTATTTTGTACATGTAAATGCTTATATGTACCTTACTTATGAAGGAAAAAGAGACATCGCAGCGCGTGCCGGTCACAGCTAGTTACGTAATAAAATAAATGCACTATCACAAACAGGCGCACCGTTACGCATTCTGTAACAAACAGTTGCACCGCACGAACGAAGCTGCGTTACGTCACGTCCATCCGGGGTCCAGTGAGAGAGAAAGCCCAGGGGCGGAGTGTTTGCGCTGGGCTGCGCATGTCGTTACCATGGCGACAGCTGAGGGCGGCCCTCCACGGCCAGAGCTGCCGCCGAAAGCAGAGGGTGTCGCCACCTGGCGTTCTGCATGGCGCACCAACGGAAGCACGGGATAGCGGACGATTCTTCTTGTCAACAGAGGTAGCGGCTTTACGAGGATCACCTGTTACTGTTAAGGCATTGGCAGCTCGGATGTGGGCCGAGTAGTTTGCACACAGAGGGCACTTAGGGAAACGGTGCTGTCAAAAAAATAAATGGAATACTGACGAAAAGGTTTTTGTTGGATGAGTTTTTGGAACCTGTGGACTTGTGTTCGAGTGCAGCAATATACAGTTTATTTTTGACTTCGGATATTTGTTTTGGTAGCCAGAGATTTATTTTTAAGCTAACGCTATTAATTATACAAACGCATATTAAACACTCATGAAACACAAATGTAATGTCCTGTTGCATTTCATCAAGTTAAAGTTTCTTACCAAGATTGATGGCTCTGAGCACTATGGGACTTAACTTCTGAGGTCACCAGTCCCCTAGAACTTAGAACTACTTAAACCTAACTAACCTAAGGACATCACACACACCCATGCCCGAGGCAGGATTCGAACGTGCGACATAGCAGTCGCGCGGTTCCGGACTAAAGCGCCTAGAACCAAGATTGAGTTTGAGTTATATTTCACTTCACTTTCAGTGTTATCCCATAAATTTTGCAGAGTGAGAAATGCGTCGTAACTTACAGCGTGCGGACAATGAAACTAAAAGAACTCTGTTAACATAGTTCGTACTTCATACGTCCAAATTGCTCCCAGATGCACAGAATGTCCTACAACTCAAGCAATTATTGTACAGTAATTCAGCTGAGAGTATTTATCTCCAATAAAATAGTTGCTATACCTGCACCAAACACAAGCACACAAGCTGCAATTTTAGTGAAGATTATAATAACTGAGTCGAAATTCTCCGGAAAACTTTGGTTTTATTCTTTTATTATTAAGTATTTTTGCAGAGCATACTAAATTTTTTTAAGGTGACCTGTACGTCAAAAATGTTGCACTCACGATTACCAGGCAAATGAATTTGTTGTAGAGATTGAAAAAATTGTATTCTAGCCCCTTAGATTGAAATGCTTCAGCTAATTTCAATTAGAAATTACGTTAGTGTGAGTACACGTAATTACACGGCTAACAATGTAAACATGGAATGCCAAGTAACACTATCTATATTCATACCCCGCAAGCTACTGTAGTGGCAATGCATAGAATGTTTCGTACCAATGTTATTCATTCACTTTCCTGCTGCACTTGCAAACGCTGCGATTGAGAAACGTTTGCTTGTATGCGTGTGTACTACCAGAATGCCTGTTTATGAGCCCTTTACTCCCCGTATGCCTTGTGTTTGATCTGTTTACTTCCAGGATGGCTGCGTACGAGCCCTGTACTCCTTGTATGCGTATATACAGGGTGTTTCAAAAATGACCGGTATATTTGAAATGGCAATAAAAACTAAACGAGCAGCGATAGAAATACACCGTTTGTTGCAATATGCTTGGGACAACAGTACATTTTCAGGCGGACAAACTTTCGAAATTACAGTAGTTACAATTTTCAACAACAGATGGCACTGCAAGTGATTTGAAAGATATAGAAGACAACGCAGTCTGTGGGTGCGCCATTCTGTACGTCGTCTTTCTGCTGTAAGCGTGTGTTGTTCACAACGTGCAAGTGTGCAGTAGACAACATGGTTTATTCCTTAGAACAGAGGATTTTTCTGGTGTTGGAATTCCACCGCCTAGAACACAGTGTTGTTGCAACAAGACGAAGTTTTCAACGGAGGTTTAATGTAACCAAAGGACCGAAAAGCGATACAATAAAGGATCTGTTTGAAAAATTTCAACGGACTGGGAACGTGATGGATGAACGTGCTGGAAAGGTAGGGCGACCGCGTACGGCAACCACAGAGGGCAACGCGCAGCTAGTGCAGCAGGTGATCCAACAGCGGCCTCGGGTTTCCGTTCGCCGTGTTGCAGCTGCGGTCCAAATGACGCCAACGTCCACGTATCGTCTCATGCGCCAGAGTTTACACCTCTATCCATACAAAATTCAAACGCGGCAACCCCTCAGCGCCGCTACCATTGCTGTACGAGAGACATTCGCTAACGATATAGTGCACAGGATTGATGACGGCGATATGCATGTGGGCAGCATTTGGTTTACTGACGAAGCTTATTTTTACCTGGATGGCTTCGTCAATAAACAGAACTGGCGCATATGGGGAACCGAAAAGCCCCATGTTGCAGTCCTATCGTCCCTGCATCCTCAAAAAGTACTGGTCTGGGCCGCCATTTCTTCCAAAGGAATCATTGGCCCATTTTTCAGATCCGAAACGATTACTGCATCACGCTATCTGGACATTCTTCGTGAATTTGTGGCGGTACAAACTGCCTTAGACGACACTGCGAACACCTCGTGGTTTATGGAAGATGGTGCCCGGCCACATCGCACGGCCGACGTCTTTAATTTCCTGAATGAATATTTCGATGATCGTGTGATTGCTTTGGGCTATCCGAAACATACAGGAGGCGGCGTGGATTGGCCTCCCTATTCGCCAGACATGAACCCCTGTGACTTCTTTTTGTGGGGACACTTGAAAGACCAGGTGTACCGCCAGAATCCAGAAACAATTGAACAGCTGAAGCAGTACATCTCATCTGCATGTGAAGCCATTCCGCCAGACACGTTGTCAAAGGTTTCGGGTAATTTCATTCAGAGACTACGCCATATTATTGCTACGCATGGTGGATATGTGGAAAATATCGTACTATAGAGTTTCCCAGACCGCAGCGCCATCTGTTGTTGAAAATTGTAACTACTGTAATTTCGAAAGTTTGTCTGCCTGCAAATGTACTGTTGTCCCAAGCATATTGCAACAAACGGTGTATTTCTATCGCTGCTCGTTTAGTTTTTATTGCCGTTTCAAATATACCGGTCATTTTTGAAACACCCTGTACGAGCTCTACATACAACATATGCGTGTATACGAGCCCTATGCTCCCTATATACCTGTTTACGAACGCTGTACCCCTTGTACACCTGTGTATGAGCTCTATAATCAACGTACGTCTGTGTACGAGCCCTTACTCAGCGTATGCCAATGTATGAGCCCTGTACTCCCTGCATGCCTTTGTAAAAGGCCTGTACTCGTAATACACATGTGTGCGAGCCTTGAACGCCCTTTGTGCCTATGCCTGCACCCATTCTCTGCCTATGTATCAGCCCTTTTCTCCCAGGTGGCCTATGTACGAGCCATGTATTCCCTGTATGCCTTGTGTGAGCCCTACGCTCCCAGTATGCACAATCCCTGTGCTCCCTGTACACCCATGTGCGAGCGCTACGCTTCTAGTATACCTGTGTACGAGCCGTATGCTCTCTTTATGCTTGTGTGCGAGCCTTGTACGCCTATGTAGGAGCTCTGTACTCAACGTATGTCTGTGTATGAACCATGCACTCAACATATCTCTGTGCATGAGCCCTGTAGATGCTGTATGCCTGTGTACGAGCCTTGTACGCCCTGAACGCCCATGTACGAGCCCAGATCCCCAGTATGGCTGTGTACGAGCCCTACACGCCCAGCACGCCTGTATAGGTGATATGCCATTGTACGAAACCTGTACTCCCTCACTTATTCATGCAGCCCTTGGGTGATGTGAATGTTACGGTTTCTTGCAAACGCTGGTTTTCTTCACTTTCTCAATAACGTTTCGCTAAAACTTCCACTTCTTCCGTCCAGCCGGCCAGTGTGGCCACGCGGTTAAAGGCGCTTCAGTCTGGAATCGCGCGACTGCTACGGTCGCAGGTTCGAATCCTGCCTCGGGCATGGATGTGTGTGATGTCCTTAGGTTAGTTAGCTTTAAGTAGTTCTAAGTTCTAGGGGACTGATGACCTCAGATGTTAAGTCCCATAGTGCTCAGAGCCATCTGAAACATTTTTTTCTTCCGTCCAGTGATTCTCATCAAAGCTCACACAGAACTGCTATAGAAATTGATTCGATGTCTTCCTGCAACGCGAAGTCATGAGGATCCAAAACATATGAACAATACTCGAGAATGGTTCGCACAAGCGTTCTATACACGGCTTCCTTTACAGGTGCCACCAGTTCCCTATGATACTGTCAATAGACTGTAGTCAGACACTCTCCTTCCCTATGACTGACCTCATCTGCTCGTACAGCTTCATATTGTTTCACAATACTACGCCCAGATACTTAGTCGATGTGACTGAGTCAAGCAGAATGGCGCCATTAATGTATTCGAACATTACATGAATGTTGGTACTACTCATCCACATTAAACTCAGCTTAACCACTAATACTCCGGCCGCTGTGGCGGAGCGGTTCTAGGCGCTTCAGTCTGGAACCGCGCGGCCGCTGCGGTCGCAGGTTCGAATCCTGCCTCCGGCGTGGATGTGTGTGATGTCCTTAGGTTAGTTAGGTTTAAGTAGTTCTAAGTTCTAGGGGACTGATGACCTCAGATGTTAAGTCCCATAGTGCTAAGAGCCATTTGAACCATTTAACCACTAATAAAGCCAGGCCATATATGGAGCCTAGTTGTGTCTTGCCACATCAAAGCAAAACACTGAAATTATGAAAATGTCCACCAACCTGGAGTCTTCAGGTGATGTCCTGGTCCGTCCACAGAGATAGTAGGCATACCGTGAGCCTACTGCTTCTGCTATGATGTTGTAAACGAACTACACTCAGGTTCACAAAAAAAAAAGAAACAGAACACCTTGAACGACTAGAGATAGGACGTTCACATTCACAGGACACGGACATTAGTATGTTCTGCAGAAGTGGTTAGCATTTCATTCACCTCGGTTCTGCATGTGTCCTGTTGCCTAGTAGGCATTGGGCTCGCCATGGGCCCTGATACGTTGTTCCATACGTGATTGCATCAACGCGTATAAGGCGCGAATAGCTTCTTGTGATCTAGCAGTCTATGCTGCATTCACCCGGTTCCAAAATTCATGGTTGGCATTGTGTCAAAGCGCTACACCCGTCATTTCATCGTGTCACACACGTTTTGAATTAGCGACAAGGCTGGTGAACTGGCGGGCCAGGACAAAAGACTGACATCCTGTGACACCAATAAGGCATATGTTCGTGTGACAACATGTGGTCGTGTATTGTCTTGCTGAAAATTGGCCTCTGGGGTTTTTTGCACTACGGGCCGCAGTGTGTTATTTATGTAGATCACACTGGTCACAGTGCAATGGACGCAAATCGACTATGGTTTTACTCAGTAACATCCTACACCATAAGACCTTGAGTTGGGGTTGTATGTTTTGTGTGAATGCATTCACTGTGATACCGCTCCCCCTGACTGTAGCGAAGCAAAAGGCGGCCATCATTTTCAGACAAGCAGGACCTGGATTCGTCCAAAAACACATGATGCCATTCCTGGCCCCAGTGACGTCATTCCTTACACATTGCTTTCTAGCCTATTTCTGCACGTTCGACAAAGGTAGGCGGAGAAGTGGACGACACGCACGTAATCCGCGCAGTAATAAATGACGGCAGACTGTCACCCCTGATAGTATACTATGTGTTTCACTGTTCCACTGTTGCGCCAGAGGCGAGGAGGACGCAGATCTGTCCGGAAATGCAATTGACTCTCAAACAAGCATCAGTTTCCCGGATGGCTGCATCACATTCTCTCATGCCAGTAATGAGCCCTCTTTTAAACTAACTAATTTGACGGTAGTGTTCGCACATACATCTGCGAGGCCTCCTGCACGTCTGCTCAAGTGACACTGCTCGATTACCTTCAGTTTTTAGAGACAACGAGATCTGCAGGCACATTTTACCGGTAGGTGGTGTTGCGCTGCGATTTCGATGTTGACCTTGAACCTGCTTGCCGACATGGTTCAAATACTTATCTTTTCTGCATAACATATTAAAGTACATGTCCTGTGAATATGAACGTCCTATCTCTAGTCATTCAAGGTGTTCGTCTTTTTCTGAAAATGAGTGTGCTAATAAACTAGCTAAGGCTCACTGCTGCTAAAATTAAAATTCAGAATTTTGTTGGGATGCTGTCGAGTTTAAATTTCACGTGCATCTACATTTGTACTCCGCAAACCACCCAACGGTGTGTGGCGGAGAGCACTTTACGTGCCACTGTCATTACCTCCCTTTCCCATTCCAGTCGCGTATGGTTCGCGGGAAGAACGACTGCCGGAAAGCCTCCGTGCGCGCTCGAATCCCTCTAATTTTACATCCGTGATCTCCTCGGGAGGTATTAGTAGGGGGAAGCAATATATTCGATACCTCATCCAGAAACGCACCCTCTCGAAACCTGGACAGCAAGCTACACCGCGATGCAGAGCGCCTCTCTTGCAGAGTCTGCCACTTGAGTTTGCTAAACATCTCCGTAACGCTATCACGCTTACCAAATAACCCTGTGACGAAACGCGCCGCTCTTCTTTGGCTCTTCTCTATCTCCTCTGTCAACCGGACCTGGTACGGATCCCACACCGATGAGCAAAACTCAAGTATAGGTCGAACGAGTGTTTTGTTAGCCACCTCCTTTGTTGATGGACTACATTTTCTAAGGGCTCTCCCCATGAATCTCAACCTGGTACCCGCCTTACCAAAAATTAATTTTATATGATCATTCCACTTCATATCGTTCCGCACGCATACTGCCAGATATTTTACAGAAGTAACTGCTACCAGTGTTTGTTCCGCTATCATATAATCATACAATAAAGAAGCCTTCTTTCTATATATTCGCAATACATTACATTTGTCTATGTTAAGGGTCAGTTGCCGCTCCCTGCACCAAGTGCCTATCTGCTGCAGATCTTCCTGCATTTCGCTGCAATTTTCTAGTGCTGCAACTTCTCTGTATACTACAGCATCATCCGCGAAAAGCCGCATGGAACTTCCGACACTATCTAATAGGTCATTTATATATATTGTGAAAAGCAATGGTCCCATAACACTCCCCTGTGGCACGCCAGAGGTTACTTTAACGTCTGTAGACGTCTCTCCATTGAGAACATCAGGCAAAGCTGAAAACTGACCACTGCAGTAGCGAGGTAAAAATGTACGCCTACAAGAATTACTCGTGACGTAACTAATCGTCTATATTATTCACAAATATAATTCTTGTACACTAATGAACATTGAAGAATGTCTTGAACATGTTTCACAAATCCTAACCTCAATTACATTCTGATCTTTTTTTTTTTTTTTTTTTTTTTTTTTTTTTTTTTTTTTTTTTTTTTTTTTTCAGAGTCCCAATGTAGTATGCGCACTCAAGACTATTCCACTGTAGTGTTCGGCCCTTCTGCTAGGAAACGACTTGTTCGTAGTGCAACTAGCAGCTGACTTGATAGCACGAATCACTTCACTGTGCGGTAATTCGGTGTCTAACCGATGACACACGAAGTGACTCGGCTCTGTCTCGTTATTCAAATATTCTCCAAAAACTGATATAGAAACGAAATTTTTTATTGTATGATGATAGCTTATTACTGGGAAGATTTCGGCTATGATTATAATCGAAATCTGAATTATGCTTTAGTAATAATAAATAAATAAATAAGAATGTGAGTTTTGATGCTCTCGCCCGAAGATAATCCATGGGTTTTTTTCGTCACATCAACCAACCACACTGAAAAATTATTTAGTTTCCGCAATTTTTCAAGAAAGGTGCCACTTCTATTAATAAAGTTCTATTTAGATCGCATATTTCAATAAAAGGAAGGATCCGTCTTAAAGTTAGGTATGGGGAAAAAACGACAGTTTAAAATCGACGACGATATTTTAGTTCTGAGTAACCGGTATTTTTCGATATTTCATTGGTCTCGATTATAACAGGTGTTTTTTATGTTTTACTAGTAACTGAGTAGGAAAAAGCGCACCATTGCCAAAATTTTTCGTTTTTAAATAAATATTTTTTTTAAATGAGTAATTTCTATTCGTAAAATTTGTATTGATCTGAAATACTGCATTATTATAGGAAATGGGAAAAGCGATAGCGATGAATGTTACTTTAATAACAATGCCGGCAGAAACGAGCAACAAACACGTGGCGTAAGAACTGGTACAGCATTTCTGAGAAAATAATGACCATTTTGCCGTGTGTCGTGCATTAAGGTACGCTTGTACGGGTAGGTGCAGTGTGCAAGACTTGCCCCCACCTGGTCTGTACGCTAGTTTCTCCCTGTCGTCGCAGATCATCCGTTGTATTGCAGAATGGCACCAACACTAGTCTGGAAAAGTTTTTACGAAGTCACATCGAGATGAAGAACAATGCTTCGTTTGCTTTAAAAGATTAAAGATTTGTCTGCCAGATCTGTGAAATAATGAAATAGAAAGGAAACTATGGTAACAGTAATAAGTGAAAAACATACCAGCAATACATTCATGGTATACAATAAAAACAGAAAGTAGCTCATCTGCTGCCTATGTTTACATAATATACCTTTATCTGCTTGCAGCCCTTGAAACCGGGCAAAAAACAGAGTTCTTCAACCTCAGTTTTCACTCTGCAGTACTGACTACTTGTAATGCCCAAACAGTGGTATGATCCGCGATTTCAACACTTTTCTACGTTTATTATAGGATTAAAAAACCGAAAATTGTCTATTTTAGAAACCAGTGATTTTGGAGCGGAAAAAAATGTAACCGAAAACTGGTTGGTCCAGACCTAAGCGCCATCTCTAGTTAAAGTGGGGTAGTGGGCGTAAGATGGCCTATGAAATGAGAAAAAGCGTCTTGCTCTGAAACACGCTGCTGTTTTGGCGGATTCAGCGTGCACGTGAACCGTTGAGGCGCAACCACCAATTCAGATGCTGCTTGCGTGGAGTCCTCTGAGCTACTAAAGAACCACGCAGCAGTAATTTTCCATTGTCAGATCGTCCTGCTGTGCGGGAATGCCTCCCGTTCCTGGTCTCATACTGAACTGCCGTAAACACGGAGCGAGCGGGATGGGAGATAACCGAGTCGCTTTCCTCGGGGCAGTGAACGCTGGCAACGAGCGCATGCCGTTTCCACGGCAACGGACGGGGCGGTCATGACGCTCACAGCGGCGCTGGTGGTTGGGAGAGGGGAGGGCAGTGACAAGCGGTTGTGTGACAGAGGGGGGTTGGGGGTGGGGATGCATTGGCCCGGGACGACGAGCCAGCCGGACAAGGCGCCTCAGGAAGGACAGACAAGCCGTGTGATGTGAGTCAATATAGCCCGGCAGAGGGGCCGGCGCTCTTGTTCGGTATCCTGCTAGATGGGGGGGGGGGGGGGGATTGACGCTCGGGAACTTTGCAACACATGTGATGGTTGAGTAGCAAGAGTTTTATGAGAGCTGCTCCTCTTGACGCAGAATTATCCACTGACGATACTGATTTTATCTCAGTGTAGCGCCCATTAGTCTGGTTCCTGCTTGATATTGGCTCTCCAACTTTCTCTGTCTTCTGCCTTCTCTTTGTTATTACACAGCTGATTCGCACCCCCACCTTACCTACCAACTAGTATCTATTCCTCCCTCTTTCCGTATTTTCTTTCACCATCCGCTCTAAAGCATCTGTCAGTAAGCACTACCTTCTTCCTTGATGTCTCATAATCAATTCTTTTTTTCTTTTGAACTCTCCTCTTACATTTGTCTTATTCCACCAACCGCTCTGAATATTTCTTCTGTCTTAATTCTTTCTGCCCTTTTCTCCATCCTCCTCCCTGTCCACATGTCAGAGGTCTCCAATCCTTGTTCATCTTCCTTCCTTGATGTCCTTGTTGCTGCACCATACAGAAGCACACTCCACACAGAACACTGAACCAGTTTTTTCCGCACCCGGCTGTTCAGTTTTACACAAAATATTAGCTTCTTCTTCCTGTTGAATGGCTGCTTAGCCATTACAATTCTAGCTTTAATTTCTTTGGTACAATCATATCCTAATTCTAATTGTTTCCTTTTTCAATTGTGTTCTGTCGTAATCTCACTGCTGTTTTCTTTCCCTCTGAATCCAGTCTTCAGCTTCTCACTACTAATTCGCATCCCTTCGGCTTAGCATTTGCATTCAGATCTTCTATCATTTTGTACATTGTCAGTTCATCTTCAGGCCAAAAACGCCATGTTATCAGCGAATTTCTTAAATTCTATGCTTTTCCCACATGTAGGTACACAGTTGCTTCCTTCAGAACATTCCTCTACAATTTTCTCCGAGTGCCTAGTAAACAGCGTGGAGGCAGACTACAACAGCGTCAGACCGTTCTGTTTCCTAGATTTTCGCGTGTTATCTCTTCTTGACTTTCCGTTCCATGTATTGGTTCTCACATCTGTCTTTCTCCTTATTCCACTCTCTTTTCTCTTACAATTTATGACTGTTATTGAATTTTACTCTGTCAGTTACTATTTGAGGTCACGATAGAGACCAAAAGCCTCTCTGTTCTTCTCTATATACCTCTTCTTCTGTTCAGTCCGCTCAACAACACTTTCGCCGCAAATGGTATTGAGCTGCTGATCCTGATGTCTTCACATGCCATGTTGTTTTTGTTTTTCTTCTCAGTCGTCGTAAAGAGGTCTTTTGGCCACTCTCCACATTTATTCCCTTACTTACTAAACTCTTTAAATATTTGTTCAATTTGTTCAACCACTCCACTTGATTTCAGATTTCTCATTATCCCCTCATCTTCGATAAATGGTATCCTTCCTCAGCTTCATTCACCCGTCGTTCGCCTTCAATAGATATATGGTCTTTTTTGTCTTACACAGTTTTTCTGTGTATTCTTTCGATCTGTCCGACATTTCTTGTTGTTTACTTATTCAATTCCGTCCTTATAATCAATTATCATGTTACTTCAAAGTGGAGACAAAGCACCCACGTCAACAGGTGTACACCTTCCACGTTATTCTAACTTAAATCATGTCTTCGAACAGCTAAATGAGTTACGTATGTGTGTGTGTGTGTTTTAAAACATTGCCTTGGCATGTCTGAAGAAATTTCAACCAAACCCAGTGTACATATATAACTTCCTCTGCGGAAAAATGTATTTGGAAGGTAAGGAACTAATACCACACTTAAGACGGATATGGTTGTGAAGGTGGTGACGTAAAGATAATAGAAAATATCAATATTAGAGTCTATCCCACAGATTCCGATGTCTCTAGCTGACTGGTAACAGTCCTGGTGGCATTTAGCCAGCATGGATCGCGATGGTGACTGGACAGGCAAGGCAACTTCAGCCAGACGTGGTACATGTATGGTTCACTACGCGAAAAAATACTGTGGGTATAGAACACCGCAGCACTCTTAGGGATGGACGTAGGGGAAGAGTAGAGGAGGCAAGGGGATAACATTCAAGCATAAATCTAGAACGTTTAGAGAAATGTCAACCAGACTTGATATTTAGGAAAACTTAGGGCGGGGTAGGACACCACTCTGAGAGAGGGTGGACAAAGAAATGTAAAGATAATCGAAAGTGAGATATTGGTGTTGAATCCCGATTTTGTGGTTTTGCTTGGTTGACTCGTGACAGTTGCGATGAGCTTTCACGTCAGGGAGCGTGAGAAGGGGTGGAAATGGAGTGGCATGTAAAAATAATTTAAGAAAACTGAAATTAGCGTCAGATCGAAAACTTTGCACTGTCTTAGCTGACTACTGACATTTGGGATGACGTTTGATCCATAGCGGATTGACGAGGGTCGTAATCGGATGGAGGTGCGGTAAAATAATCGCAAACGACAAATGTTAGTATCGAATTTCCGTCGTCGAGGATTTGAACGATACATAGATGTGATTATGCTGGAAAAAAAGAAAGAAAACATGTATCTGTGTCACTTTGAAGTATAGTGTGTATTCGATAAAAGTTACTTGGCTTGCAGTAATGATGTGTAACTTATTTTTTGAAGATCACTTGTGCTGAATTTACGTTATGAAGGTGTATTTACACTCACAAAAGAAATAAGTACAAATATTGCGCTAACAAAAGAACGTCACACCACTAGAATCATCTTTATGCTTCACGGTAAATATATAGAATTTTTCCACATAAATACTTGTGTCTGTCATAAATGTATAGCTTAAGAACGCCATCAGGGCGTTGTGTGGTAAACTGCGTCCGATTCTGGAGGACAGCGGTTCAAGTCACTGATCGACCATCGAGATTTAGATTCGATGCTATATTAAATTCTGATCATCTTCCCCTACGAAAGGAATTTTTAAAGCAACACCTTTACGTTCGATTGGGTGCTTAGGACAAGCACGTAACCAGGGATCTCACAATGGCACAGATCATATTCAGTGATAAGGTTTAACCCTGTATTCACCAGTTGGTCGCGGGAGATTTAACAACGCCCACCGCTCCAGAATGCGTGGATTCAGTAGCATACAACTCGGCTTCCACTATCATCATCTATGGGCTCTACAGCGCGAATGAAACACGTTGCCATGCATGTACGTGGGATTATAGTTCTCGAAGTTTTTCGTGAATAAAGTAACGCTGGCAGTTGCTAGGAAGTATACATTATGTCAAATAGGCTATCATAAGCGCTAGTGTCAAACCCCTGTTGATGGACTACTCACAGACACCATTCGGGAAAAAAAACCTCTGTAGACAACTTAGATTTTCTCTGTCGTTTATCAAGTACAAGGTTATTCATAATTACCGGATAGTTATAATTAAAGTGCACATACTCACGGAGGGCCAGTGTGGGCTGTAATTATCGTATGGCAGCGAAACTCGGTAGACATGTTAATGCGGAACCGGTTTAAGCTGGAAAAAATTAGTTAAAATTTGGGGCAACTAGGTGCAAATCTGGCACCAGACACTATTTGTATGACGGTATCACATGCACTCTGTCATTTGACAAGCCATAGCGTGAGTGAACAGTATGGCTATCAAAATGAGAGGACGTGGGCTGTTAGTGGGAACTTTTTCATGTGAATGGTAGCAATTATAGCCTGCATTGAGAGATTATCACCGACTTAAAGGTCTGAGAAGTGGCCCAATGTTTTTAAATAGTTTATAGATGATGATAATGAAACTGGAAGACACAGATGGATCTGTTGTGGCGTCCTATCCCTGTGAAAGTTATTGACGAAGTTGCTGTTGCTATAACTGAGCATGCAGCACTTGGCCCCTGTAGTGTTAGTGCTCATGCTGTGCCACGAGAATTGTCCATCCCATGATCCACAATACCGAGATTTTTGCAGTCTGTATTCTACAGGTACCTGTTCAAGATCCAGACGGTGCAGCAACTGAAGTCTCACGGTCCGCAGCAAAGTTCTGGATTTGCTCTTCGCTTTCTGGGACGGATCTAAGTTGATGACATGTGGACGGGCAATACTCTGTGAAGTGGCATGGCATATTTTACACTACGAGGTGCAGTGAATACAAAGAACTGCCAAATTTGGGGTACTGTTAAACCGCGTACAAGAAGAGCCACTGCACTCGCCATATGTGGCTGTGTGGTGTGGATTCTCGGTCAATTCCTCTTTTAACAGAATACACCCACAGGGCTTATCAGGTATACCGTGATGTCTCTACATTATCGAAACCTCTTTTGCAGCATGTGATTCCTGCTCTATAAGAACGTAACTGTGTGGAAACCACTGTTTTCATGCAAGATGGGCAATGTCCCATGTCGCTCGCCCAGTGAAAAATCTTCTGTATGCAAACTTCCAAGAACGTGTTACCTCCAGAGGTTTTTCGGATACATGATCTGCTATATCACCTGATCTGAATCCATGTGGTATTTGGTCCAGGGGATATCTAAAAGAACACGTTTACCAGGGACACGTCCGGTCTCTATCTGATCTGAAGGTCAGTATTCAGAAACACGTTGTTCTTATTCTACCTAACCCGCTGCGAGCATCTGTTATCCACGTCGTTTTACGGCTGCAGCATCTCGTCGACGTGTCCGGTGCTCTTATTGAACAAATTGTATAATTGGCTGTCAATAATAAAATCAGCATTATGCCTTTTTCCCTTGTTTTACGTTTTCTGCCAATATCCCGTTCCTAATGTATAACATACGGAAATATTTCTGTACGTCTTTCTTGCATCCTCAGCGCCTATTATTTTCCAGCTTAAACCTGCTTCGCATCAACGCGGGGAAATATTTACCGAGTGTCGCCTCCCTACGACAATTACAGCCAACACTGAACCTCTCTGAGAAACTGCACTTTAATTACTACCACCCGCTAGCTCTGAATTTACAGAAGACGACTGCGCATAAACAAATATATGCAGAAAAATGACGCGTCAGTGGATACAGGATATCAAGTTTATAATTCATAGTGCAGGTGTTCCATATGGGCATCGTTTGTGATGCGGGAAACGTTTGAAGTCGCAGCTGCTGTTTTCCGGAAGGTGCAGCGACAGCATCGCACTTGGACATCTGTTCAATGAGTTGCCTACCTGCAGGCGCGGACTAATTCGATGCTACAATAAGGAGCAGATGATTTGCGAAGACGTTTTGACGCCTACCCCATAGTTGTGTGATCCGCAACTACTCACGATGCTTATTACCAATCTAAAGTAGGAGAGCTGCTCTATCGTCTGATATGTGTCATTTCCCCGTCTGTCTTGTAGCTTTTGTTGTGTTGGCAGAAGAGCCAACACCGTGTTACTAGTGGAGGCCGGAATGTACGCGTTTTAGCTCACGCAGGCTGGCGTGAGGAGGGAAGGACTATACTGACGTGAGATCTGGAACATGACAAGGAATTAGAATTCAGAAAGCCGACGTAATTAGTTTGATACTTAACTTTAATCCATTAATGATGAACGTCGCTCTTGACGGTACATGGTTCACAATATTATCTGTTCAGAATACATTCATAGTAACTGAATATGGCGCCTTGCTAGGTCGTAGCTATAGCTCAAGGCTATGCTAAACTGTCGTCTTTGCAAATGAGAGCGTATGCAGACAGTGAACCATCACTAGCAAAGTCGGCTGTACAACTGGGGCAAGTGCTAGGGAGTCTCCCTAGACTAGACCTGCCGTGTGGCGGCGTTCGGTCTGCAATCACTGATAGTGGCGAAACGCGGGTCCGACTTATACTAACGGACCGCGGCCGATTTAAAGGCTACCACCTAGCAAGTGTGGTGTCTCACGGTGACACCACAGTTTTTGTGAAGGTTCTTAAGAATAACTCTGTATATGGAACCTCAATGCAGCTTAAATGATGTTGCTCCTTCCATTGAGTAGGCCACAATCAAAAAGTTTCCTTTCGAAGGTCGTACATTCCAGAACCGTCGTGGATGGTTCAAATGGTTCAGATGGCTCTAACCACTATGGGACTAAACATCTGAGGTCATCAGTCCCCTAGACTTAGAACTACTTAAACCTAACTAACCTAAGGACATCACACACACCCATGCCCGAGGCAGGATTCGAACCTGCGACCGTAGCGGTGGCGCGGTTCCAGACTGAAGCGCCTAGAACCGCTAGGCCACAGCGGCCGGCTCGCAAAAACAAAAAATAATTAATTCATAGTAGTGGAATTATAGGAACATATTTGTCTAGGTCATATATTTAAGTGATCATAGGTTCGTGTAAGCATTGCAAATGTGAAATGCTGGTACGATAATAACCGATGTAACCGGCAGGATGTTGAATGCAAGCAGGCCAACTTGCACGCATCGTGTCGCACAGATGTGAGGTGTCGGTTTGTAGGATGGAATTTCATACCCGTTGCACTTTGTCGATCAATACAGGGATGGTTAAAGCTGTTCGTAGATGACAATGGATTTGTCATCCAGTGATGTCCCGTACACGTTCGACTGGAGATAGATCTGGTGATCGAGTGGCCCAAGGCAACTTGTCGACAGCCTGCAGGTTTGGTTTAATGCTACTAACATATATATACACATGTTTTAGTTTATTGTACTGGATGTACACATATATTTGATTTAACGCCAATACTTTCATTATTTTGAAGCCTAAGAGGTATTATGATTACCTGTCTATTGTAAACTTGATTTGTTCAAATGGTTAAAATGACTCTGAGCACTACGGGACTTAACATCTGAGGTCATCACTCCCCTACAACTTAGAACTACTTAAACCTAACTAACCTAAAGACATCACACACATCCATGCCCGAGGCAGGATCCGAACCCGCGAGCGTAGCGGTAGCGCGGTTCCGGACTGAAGCACCTAGAACCGCTCGGCCACCGCAGCCGGCTAAACTTGATTTGTAGACCCTTATATTACTACATGTATACTCTTTTATTGTGAATGGGCCTGAAGACGGCAAAATGAAATGACGAAACTGGTTGCTTTCGAAATAAAATAAAATATCTTAAAGTGTGAAAATTACAGAACTACCAGTTTAATAAGTCACGGCTGAAAATACTAACACGAATTCTTTGCAGACGAATGGAAAAACTGGTAGAAGCCGACCTCGTGGAAGATCAGTTTGGATTGGGAACACGTGAGGCAATACTGAACCTACGACTTATTTTAGAAGCTAGATTAAGAAAAGGTAAACCTACGTTTCTGGCATTTGTAGACTTAGAGAAAGCTTTTGACAATGTTGACTGGAATACTCTCTTTCGAATTCTGAAAGTGGTAGGTGTAAAATATAGGGAGCGAAAGGCTATTTACAATTTGTACAGAAAGCAGATGGCAGTTATAAGAGTCGAGGGACATGAAAGGGAAGCAGTGGTTGGGAAGGGAGTGAGACAGGGTTGTAGCCTCTCCCCGATGTTGTTCAATCTGTATATTGAGCAAGCAGTAAAAGAAACAAAAGAGAAATTCGGAGTAGGTATTAAAATCCACGGAGAAGAAATAAAAGCTTTAAGGTTCGCCGATGACATTGTAATTCTGTCTGAGACAGCAAAGGACTTGGAAGAGCAGTTGAACGGAATGGACAGTGTCTTGAAAAGAGTATATAAGATTAACATCAACAAAAGCAAAACGAGGATAATGGAATGTAGTCGAATTAAGTCGGGTGATACTGAGGGAATTAGATTAGGAAATGAGACACTTAAAGTAGTAAAGGAGTTTTGCTATGGAAGTGAAACATGGACGATAAATAGTTTGGACAAGAAGAGAATAGAAGCTTTCGAAATGTGGTGCTACAGAAGAATGCTGAAGATTAGATGGATAGATAACATAACTAATGAGGAGGTACTGAATAGAATTGGGGAGAAGGAAAGTTTGTGGCACAACTTGACAAGAAGAAGGGATCGGTTGGTAGGACATGTTGTGAGGCATCAAGGGATCACCAATTTAGTATTGGAGGGCAGAGTGGAGGGTAAAAATCGTAGAGGGAGACCAAGAGATGAATACACTAAGCAGATTCAGAAGGATGTAGGCTGCAGTACGTACTGGGAGATGAAGAAGCTTGCACAGGATAGAGTAGCATGGAAAGCTGCATCAAACCAGTCTCAGGACTGAAGACCACAACAACAAAAACAACATCTTAAAGTGCAAGGCTGTTGGTAAAGTTTATTGAATTGAAAAGTTCGTACCAGCCGATGTCCCCTGGCCATAATGGACCAACAGAGATTGTCTGTAGAGCATGTTGGATTGCAACAGCGGAATGAGGACGAGCGTTATCCTATTGGAAAATACCCTGTGGAATGCTGTTCATGAGTGACAGCACGGAAGATCGAATCACCAGGTTGACGTTCAAATTTCTAGTCAGGGTGTGTGGGATAACCATGAGAGTGCTCCTGCTGTTACACGAAATCGCATCCAGACGATACTCCTGTGAGTCTAGCACACAGACAGGATGGTTGCAGGCCCTCAACTGGCCTCCCACTACCCAACACACGGCCATCATTGGCACCGAGGCAGAACCAACTTTCATCAGAAAACGTAACAGACCTCCAATGAACTCTCGCTTGACACCGCTGAAGAAGCAACTAGCGGCAGTTTGGGGTCGGCAGAATGCAAACTTCAGGGCGTGTGGCTCGGAGCTGTTCTAGAAGTAACCGATTTGTAACAGTTCATTGTGTTAATGTGGTGCCAGTTACTGCTCAAAGTGCTGTAGCATATTCATAACGATGTGCCAGAGCCATACGCCGAACACGATGGTGTTCCCTCTCGGTTGTGCCACGTGGCCGTCTGGAGCTTCTACATCTACATGGATACTCTGCAAATCACATTTAAGTGCCTGGCAGAGGGTTCATCGAACCACCTTCACAATTCTCTATTATTCCAATCTCGTATAGCGTGCGGGAAGAATGAACACCTATATCTTTCCGTACGAACTCAGATTTCCCTTATTTTATCGTGGTGATCGTTCCTCCCTATGTAAGTCGGTGTCAACAAAATTTTTTCGCATTCGGACAAGAAAGTTGGTGATTGGAATTTCATGAGAAAATTCCGTCGCATCGAAAAACACCTTTCTTTTAATGATGTCCATCCCAAATCCTGTATCATTTCTGTGACACTCTCTCCCATATGTCGTGATAATACAAAACGTGCTGCCTTTCTTTGAACTCTCTCCTTGCGACTGTACGTTCCCGTGATTACCGCTGTCAGCACTTACCTACAGTGGAAACTCAGTGGGGTCTTGTTTTCTTTAAACCATTTTTGACTAACATCAGCTCACCACGTCCAATTTCAGAGGTAAGTAATGCTGACAGCCGTTAGAGCGTATAGTATTTAAAGGAAACCTGATTTGCATTGAGATAGTGGCGCAGGTAGCATCACTCTTATGCGACTGGTGTGAAATTTGAATAGACATCTTTCACTTGTAGAAACACGCCTACCAACTCCTTCTTGGTGTTCCGATTTTTTTCAGTCAGTGTGTATTTTATTTATTTATTTATTGCCAAATTATAGACCTTTTACCTGATGTTTAAAACAGGTTGTACAGCTTACAATTTTCGTTTTTCATCTTTTTACAGTTTTCTTTCCTTTTGTTTTATCTACAACATTTAAAAAGAATGATACTTTTCAAAATAACAATAATATAAGGTTGATATATAAATAAAATTTTGTTGTTTTTTAAGAAGAAATATAAAAAGATGATAGGATAGAGGAGAGATTTGTTAGTACCATCACCGAATGAGACTGACGGTGAATACCTCGGAATGGTTTCTTCGAGCCGTTGACCGCCAGTCGCACACACACAGAAACACACGCACGCACACACACACACACACACACACACACACACACACACACACGCGCGCGCGCGCGCACACACACATTTGGTCATTTCTTGGCTAGATCGCCAGCACCTTATGCTTATTTACTGTCACATCTCAGCTTCCTCCTCCTGTTCCTCCTCATTGACACTGTTTTCGCTGTCACTGTGGGTATCGCTGTCCACCATCTGGAGATTGTTGTTATGTTGCACATAGGCATGTCTGTTATGTCGTATCCGCATGTACTCTCCATGTGTTGTTTTTGAAATACTGTTTGTCAATGCTTTTAATTATGCCCATTGTTCTTCGTCTCTTATCGCATTGTATACATCTATGTCTGTATCTGTGTAGTCTAAGTGTAGTGTATGTCTATTGTTCGCGTATTGCTCGCCGAAAAAGACAATGTGTTCCGTGGAACCTTCTTCCCCGCGTCTGCATATAGATGTCTGCTTCAGACTCACGCGGTTTAAGTGCGTGGGATAAGGTCCGTGTCCGGTTAAGACATGTACCATACCGCGGTGTATCAGCATCGGAGTCGACCTACGTTACATATACGTTGTAGCAACATCCTCAAACAAAACCTTTTGATTGCCCCATTGACACTCCCAGCTGACGTTTCAAATGCGTTGAGGTACGAGGCCTGTTTCACGTTTTTACTGTCCTCGATTACAATGACCTGCGTACGATTTTTCATCCTCAAGCGTTCTTTTCGTATTCTGCACATCTGCAGTCTGAAACTACTTGAAAAACCTCGGTTGGGGCCTTTTACGTAGCACGTTGGATGAGGAGTTGGAGCTCAGCCAGAGGTCACGCTTCGAGTCAGAGCGCACCCTGACACTCGCTCAACCGGCGGAGCTGCTGCTTCCGCTTCCGCACGGCCTGCCACAGCTCCGCGTAGGGATCGGCGACTGATTTATGCATGAGGCCGTGGGAACGCGCCAGCTGCGCATCTCGCCCCGATTCCGCCGGTACGTCGCAGACCGCGGCGGTGGGTGCGCCGGCCCACCCATGTGCTGAACGCTGCTTACTCGCGGAGCGCCGCTGCAGCAGCCTCTCATCTCCTCAAGCTTATGCGTCCGATATCCCTACCTCTTACTGGGTCTCAGACTAAGCCCCAACCAGCCACAGCTGGGTGCATCCATTATCGGATGGAGTAATATAGCACTCCCTTCAGTAGGTCAAGCGTGCACCGCACACAGGAGTGGCTACTACAATAGTGTAGTACCTGTGGAATTCACGTGTGGATTTTTAGCTTAAGTACATCCCTCCACATTCCCGATAAGATAGTTCTGATTCCAGATACGATAGTATTGGTCATCGTACGCTACTGGCCATTAAAATTGCAACACCAAGAAGAAATGCAGATGATAAACGGGTATTCATTGGACAAATATATTATACTAGAACTGACATGTGATTACATTTTCACGCAATATGGCTGCTTAGATCCTGAGAAATCAATACCCAGAACAACCACCTCTGGCTGTAATAACAGCCTGATACGCCTGGGCATTGAGTCAAACAGAGCTTGGATCGCGTGTATAGGTACAGCTGCCCAATGCCCAATGCCACAGTCCATCAAGAGTAGTGACGAGTCAGTTGCTCGGCCACCATTGACCAGACGTTTTCTATTGGTGAGAGATCTGGAGAATGTGCTAGCCAGGGCAGCAGTCGAACATTTTCTGTACCCAGAAAGGCCCGTACAGGACCTGCAACATGCGATCGTGCATTATCCTGCTGAAATGCAGGGTTTCGCAGGGATCGAATGAAGGGTAGAGCCACGGGTCGTAACACAGGTGAAATGCAACGTCCACTGTTCAAATTGCCGTCAATGCGAACAAGAGGTGACCGAGACGTGTAACCAATGGCACACCATACCATCACGCCGGGTCATACGCCAGTATGACGAATACACGCTTCCAATATGCGATGTCGCCAAACACGGATGCGACCATCATGACGCTGTAAACAGAACCTGGATTCATGCGAAAAAATGTTGTTTTGCCATTCGTGCACCCAGGTTCGTCGTTGAGTACACCATCGCAGGCGCTCCTGTCTGTGATGCAGGGTCAAGGGTAACCGCACCCATGGTCTCCGAGCTGATAGTCCATCCTGCTACAAACGTTGTTGACTGTTCGTGCATATGGTTGTTGTCTTGCAAACGTCGCCATCTGTTGATTCAGGGATCGAGACGTGGATGCACGATCCGTTACAGCCATGGGGATAAGATACCTGTCATCTCGACTGCTAGTGATACGAGGCCGTTGGGATCCAGCACGGCGTTCCGTATTACCCTCCTGAACCCACCGATTCCGTATTCTGCTAACAGTCATTCGATCTCTACCAACGCGAGCAGCAATGTCGCGATACGATAAACCGTAATCGCGATAGGCTACAATTCGACCTTTATCAAAGTCGGAAACTTGATGGTACGCATTTCTCCTCCTTATACGAGGCATCACAACAACGTTTTACCAGGTAACGCCGGTCAACTGCTGTTTGTGTACGAGAAATCGGTTGGAAACTTTCCTCATGTCAGCACGTTGTAGGTGTCGCCACCGGCGCCAACCTTGTGTGAATGCTCGGAAAATCTAATCATTTTCATATCACAGCATCTTCTTCCTGTCGGTTAAATTTCGCGTCTGTAGCAAGTCATGCCCGCCGGCCGGTGTGGCCGTGCGGTTAAAGGCGCTTCAGTCTGGAAACGCGTGACCGCTACGGTCGCAGGTTCGAATCCTGCCTCGGGCATGGATGTGTGTGATGTCCTTAGGTTAGTTAGGTTTAATTGGTTCTAAGTTCTAGGCGACTGATGACATCAGAAGTCAAGTCGCATAGTGCTCAGAGCCATTTGAACCAAGTCATGCCCGTGGTGTAGCAATTTTAATGGCCAGTAGTGTATTTTGTTGTGTGATGTAATTAAAAATTAACAATTCTCGGATTTTTTCTTTTACTTCTACCATGAAACCTTGCTTCTTGGTAAATTTCGTGATTATAGATCAACGGAAAGTACCTTATGTGTTTTAATGAGTGAGTTTGCGAGTAACAAAATATGTGACTTAAGTGGCCACACTTTTCGACTGCTCTGACTTAGAAGCTAGCGTTAATTATGCCGTCGTACAAGCAAAAGACCATCACTTCCGCCCATGTAGAATGTCCTTTCATTTCTGAGGACCACGGTGCGTCTTTCCGTCTGCCGAGTGATCCTCTGACGGCAGCAGTCGAGCCGTGCACGTCGATGCTGTGGCGCGAGTGGAAGGCGGGCTAGCGGTGAGCGTGCCCGTAGTCCCACTGCTGATAAAGAGTTCGCAGCAGTCCGTGTTGACACGTCTGAGCTCTCAAGAGCTCTTGTCTGTGCTGTGGTAGCTGTACGATCTGCCACTGCTGCCCTTACAATACGACGATGCTGGCGGTCGTTTGTACTGTGCGGATGTCCAGAACCTCTTCTTCGGGTGTGGGAATGTTTAGTGACCACTCTTACCAGCACTGTTGCGCAACTGACGCAGCACTTCCAACTTAGGTGGCAGTTCTCCTAAAGGACGATTCCATCACTCAGAATGCTGTAGGAAGGACGACTGCGTCTCTGTGGCATTGCTGCCTGCTTGCT
Source organism: Schistocerca serialis cubense (assembly GCF_023864345.2). NCBI lineage: Eukaryota > Metazoa > Arthropoda > Insecta > Orthoptera > Acrididae > Schistocerca > Schistocerca serialis. The sequence continues at coordinate 241,541,534 of NC_064642.1, forward strand.
TCACACGTTTGCAACAGACTGAGCAGCCTTCTGGCTGTGAGCATCCCATATTGAAGAGTAGACACAGATGGCGCACTGGTAGCTATGCCACTACGCTGTTCTTGGCGGACGAGTTTGAAATCTTTATCAGTACATCTGCTATCTTCAGCGTGGTATATGCCGTCATAGGCTCAAAATCGACGTCGTCGTTCCAGGTATACTATTTTTTTTATGGCGGTGTATGACCGTAAAATTGACAGCCCCACACTAGCTACGGAAGTGAAGGCACCGGGTTCAGCTCCTGGAAGATTCCTTTGGATTTTTTCCTTCAGGTCACAGAGATGGAAAAGTAGCCCTCCACAGCCTTGTAACGCCAAATGCGAATCTGTTTGAATAGCTGAGTACTGTTGTCATCAACAAGCAAGCTGCCAAACTGGACTCAAACCGAAAGGCTTATACTTTACTTTAAAGTAGCAGCCGTTGTTTTCGAATCTCATCTAAGAACTATTCTGCATCTTCATATAGGTATTGAGATGTCTTTCTCATTAAATTTCCGTTTCTGCGTCGCACTCATAAACTTTTCCTATAGATTATCCTGTCCTGTTTTTCAATGTTATTTACTTGTGGTCTGCCACCAGTTATTCCATCTTAAGACACATAAATATATTCCAACAACTAATTGCCCATTACAATGTTTGTCTCATTTGTATACTAATGTATTTCTACTTTTGCGTACAAGAAATCCATCTCATGATATACGCAAGACAGATACGCAGACGGCTCGGTGACGAGGAGAGAACGATAATAATGTGGTTGCGTTGTGAACTGTTCATGAGCTACAGTTAGTTCGACAGTTGAAGCCTACACATGAACTAATCTATAACGAAACATGTACGCTATAGCTATCGAGTCTGGAAACGATCATGTTGAAAGATTAAGACAGTAAACGCAATAACTTTACAAACAAAAACGTTCAAAGTCAATACTTTCTCATCAGAGTACCGAAAAGGAAATAATCGCATAAACAAAGAATCAGCCAAAGGGAAATAAGTCCGATCACACGGTAACAGAAAGAAATCTCATCAAACAAAAACAGGGAGGAAATGAATCGTAGTAGACAACATTGCCTACTACGATAATGACAATCTAAAACAAAATCATTTGCCACCAGGAAATTACGCTCCATTCTTCTGACAACTTCGTCAGTATTAACCAAATCGAAAATCTTCTTCTCCTCTTTTCGCGTCTTTCCTGAAGTAGTGGAACACTGAGAAGTATTTATAGATACGTTCTACCCCTCCTTTTTTATCCTCTTTGTTGTGTGAATGGAAAAGCTACTAGTCGCTGCAAGGCCTTCATCACACTGTTTAATGAGATTTTTTGCTTCTTGGTTTGCCTCTTCATCATAGATTCAGTGGCTTTGGATACAATCACACGTCACAAGTTCTGACAGTTGTGCCAACTGTGCGTGAAGACCACGGTGTCATGACATGTAGTAAAGAGACACCGACGAGAACGCTCAAAGTGCACTCTTTAGCAGACGGCAATCATCTGAGACAGCCGCCATTTCGGCCAGCGGCCAGGGTGGCACATTATTTGGTACGAGGTCTGCTGTCGATCCAACACAAACGTTTTTTATTAAGCTTGTGAAATGGAATGCTAGAGTACTCAGAGTCAGACATCTGGCTCCCGTCCTCCTCCCACGGACTGACCGAAAGGGACCGTAGATCCCTGCAGAGGGCGGTTATACAAAGCCGTATGGCTTCAGCGGAAGGAATCACTGTTGAGTCCAACGCACTACCACCAGTCCACGAAAGACTCAGCTAACAAAACACTCGTACGAACGATTCTCGATTATTGCTCATTTAATGGTGCGTTTTAGCAATTAATATTAATAGAGGAAGTCGAACGAAGAGTGGCGCAGTTTCTCAAGCCAGAGCGTCATGGAGATCCTCAACAAACTCTTAAAGAGAGGCTTTGTATGTAATTAAGAGGTTTATTTTTGAAATTCCGAGTGGACTGTCTGATTAAATGCATCCGGGCACGGCTATATAATGCAGAATTGCCCACTAGACGTCATGAAAGGCGAACCAAATAGTATAAAAAGAGATGAGCAGGATTATTTATTTATTTTTTATTTTATTTTTTTTTTTTTTTGTATGAAGAGAAGTAATAACGCCAGACTGGATCGGCCAGGACAGCTAAGATGACTTTTAGATCCACCAGGACCATTTCAACCATTCTAAAGATGCAAAATTCCACTGTTGCTGACGTGATTGTGAAGCAGAAACGCGAAGAAAAAACTGTTGCTGAACCAAGACTAGACAGACGTCACATATTGATGGACAGGGACCGTCTATCCTAGCGGAGGGTGGTTGTACAAAGCCGCATGATTTCAGCGGAAGGAATCACTGGTGACTCCAACTTGCTACCAGCAGTCCAACTAGAACAATGCTGTGCGTGTGGAGTTAAAAGGAATTAGTTACATGGGTTGAGCACCTCCTCATTAGCCACACATTTCTGAAGGTGGTGTAAAGAGTGACAGCCGGCCGTAGTGGCCGAGCGGTTCTAGGCGCTACAGTCTGGAATCGCGCTGCTGCTACGGCTGCAGGCTCGAATCCCGCCTCGGGCATGGATGTGTGTGATGTCGTTAGGTTAGTTAGGTTTAAGTAGTTCTAAGTTCTAGAGGGCTGATGACCTCAGATGTTAAGTCCCACAGTGCTCAGAGCCATTTGAACCATTCTGAAAGAGTGACACCATTCGACATTTGATGACTGGAAACTATTGATTCAGAGTGGTGAATCACTCTACACCCTGGGGAAATCCCACTCACCGATTTGGGTTTGGGTAATGCATCGAGAACGCTACCTACCATCATGTTTAGTGTGAACAGTGAAATGCGGAGGAGGTCACGGTCTGGGGGTGCTTTTATTGGTTAGGATGAGGTCTCTTTACACAGTCAAGAAAACGCTAAATTCGAAATGATTTGAACACAATTTAATAATTATGGACTGCGTGTAGTAGATGAAAATATCGAAGACGATGATTGTTGCATCAGCATAAGAATGCACGGCAACATCTGTGAGACAATGGCTTTTGCGCAACAACTTACATGGAATGGACTGGCATGGTCCGAGTGCCAACCTGAAGTCAGATCGTCGACATCGCTCGAGTCCCCAGGGTCCAACATCGCTACCTGCTCTAGTTTCGGCTCTTGAGGATGAATGGGCTTCCTTTACGCCACAGACATTCAGACACGATATTGAAAGTGTCCCCAGCAGAGTTCAAGCCGTCATAAAAGAAAAGGGTGGTCACACACCATATTATACTGAAGATCCACAGAAACTGACACACCTGCCTAATATAGTGTAGGGCCCCCGCCAGCACGCAGACGTGCCGCAACACGAGCATGGACTCAACTAATGTCTGAAGTAGTGCTGCAGGGAACTGACACCATGAATCCTGCAGGGCTGTCCATAAATCCGTAAGAGTATGATGGGGCGAAGATCTATTCTGAACAGCACGTTGCAAGGCATCCCAGATACGCTAAGTAATGTTCATATCTGGGGAGTTTGGGGCCAGCGGAAGTGTTCAAACTCGGAAGAGTATTCCTGGAGCCACTATGTAGGAATTCTGGACGTGTGGGGTGTCGCGTTGTCTTGTTGGAATTGCCCAGGTCCGTCGGATTGCACAATGGACATGAATGGATGCAGGTGATCTGTCAGAGACGTATCTAGACGTATCAGTGGTCCTATATCACTCCAACGGCACACGTCCCACACCATTACAGAGCTTCCACCAGCTTCAACAGTCCCCTGCTGACATGCAGGTTGCATGGATTCTTGAGGTTGTCTCCACACTAGTATACGTCCATCCACTCGATTCAATTTGAAACGAAACTCGTCCGACCAGGCAACATAATTCCAGTCATCAACAGTCCAATGTCGACGTTGACCGTCCCAGGCGAGGCGTAAAGCTTTGTGTCATCAAGGGTTCACGAATGGGCCTTCGGCTCCGAAAGCCCATATCGATGATGTTTCGTTGAATGGTTCGCACACTGACACTTCTTAATGGTCCAGCATTGAAATCTGCAGCAATTTGGGGAAGGGTTGCACTTCTATCATATCGAACGACTCTCTTCAGTCGTCATTGGTCACTTTCTTGCAGGTTCTTTTTCCAGCCGCAGCGATGTCGGAGATTTGATGTTTTACCAGATTCCTGATATTCACGGTAAACTCGTGAAATGGTCGTACGGGAAAATCCCCACGTCATTGCTACCTCGGAAATGTTGTGTCCCATTGCTCGTGCGCCACCTATAACACCACGTTCAGACTCGCTTAAATCTTGATAACCTGCTATTGTAACATGCCTATACCAGTTTGTATGGCGCTTCAGTGTAATATCCAGTTACTTGTGATCAGATGGTATATATTCCAGGACGAGTCGGAGAACAAATTTCCTTTTCTTTCACACATCTCGATAAATGTTCATGAGGAGAAAATTAGAGATATTGGAGTTGATCCGAAGTTATATCCACAGTCGTTCTTCGCATCATTCGCAAATGAAATGGGAAAAGGAGCAATAGGTAGCGGTACTGGAAGAACCCTTCACCGCACACCGTAAGCTGATTTGCAGAGTATAGACATAGCTGTAGATAATACCGAGGTACCGATTTAATATTGGTATCAATATCAAATATCCTAACCGATTTGATACTGGAACGTTCGTAGCGCCAATGGGCACAGACACACTTTGCGTACGAAGTAGAGCTTCCGGATGCTCGTGCACGTTTAGCGCCCTGCCGGCCGCGTGCTGCGGGAGAAAGTAGCAACTGTAGCAGCACGGCACGCGGGCGGGCCCGGCGTTCTGCTGCCCGCGCTTTCTAGCCTCGCTGCTGCATTCCGCGGCGGGTACCGGGCGCTTCCGACCCATCCGTCAGCGTGTATGTGTACCTGCCACCTGCCACCGCGGCCGCGGCAGCCACGCAGTGGTACCGTTCTGACTTTCACAGCAGCGGTACTCGGTTCGAGTCCCTGTCGTGGAGACCGGGCGGAGAGACACAGCGGTGGAGGGGCAGGATTGTTATTCTGGACGAAAATGGCTCAAATGGCTCTGAGCACTATGGGACTTAACATCTGAGGTCATCAGTCCCCTAGAACTAAGAACTACTTAAACCTAACTAACCTAAGGACATCACACACATCCATTCCCGAGGCAGGATTCGAACCTGCGACAGTAGCGGTCGCGCGGTTCCAGACTGAAGCGCCTAGAACCGCTCGGCCACTCCGGCCGGCTGCAACTTTCTCAGAAGAACTTCTGTGAAGTTTGGAAGGATCATAGATGAGGTATTGGCGGAAGTAAAGCAGTGAGGTCGGATTCAGAATCGTGCTTGGGTAGTCCAGTCGGTAGAGCACTTACTCGCGAGAAGCAGAAGTCGCGAATTCGAGTCTTACCACGGGATGCAGTTTGGATTTGCCAGGAAGTGCCATATCTAGTTGTTACCTGTACTGAAGACCAACATAATGCAGACGAAAACGTAGTAGAATATTTGTTCCTTTCCAGAAAGTTCTGAGTCCATACGCCAGCTCCTCCAAAGAATTTTTTATTCTAATTTTTTTATATGAATACAATACAATGAAAAAATTGTAAGAAATGTAGAACTCCGCGAAGAAGAACAAACTAGTGCTAAATAAGACAGTGCCAAACGTCAGTGACGACAGGATAGTAACAAAGTAGGACCTACGATCGTTGTTAAAATTGTGTTTAGAATCGAGCTGTGATACACATTGAGGTAACAGAAGTCATGGGCTACCACCTAATAGCGTGGCGGCCCTCCTTTTCCCCGGCACAGTGCACCAACTCAACGTAGCATGGACTCTACAAGTCTCCTACACAAATATTCAGCCTAAATAAATTTCAGAATGAAAAAATATTTTCTTTGAATAAAAATGATGAAAGATTAATGATATTTAGTTTTGGTGGATGTTTCATTAAACCGCAAACTAATGAGTCAATAAGGCAATTGCTATTCCTTATGCCTCACTACCTTTTTTATATTGGAGTCGTTCTCAATTCGTGCATATCAAAAATAATTCGAAAAATTCATTCAGTTTCTTTTTTATTTGCGTGTCAGTTCCGTCTTTTTACTCACACTGCTATGATAGTGAAAAATCTACTTCCACATCTTTAGAGACTGTTGCATTCGGCTAGTGTGTGTGTGTGTGTGTGTGTGTGTGTGTGTGTGTGTATCTGAGGATCTGTCCACAGTGAAGAAGCAATTGTTACAAAACATTCTTCCTTTGCACTACTACTGTCCCTAGCGTCGCTTGCTTCACCTACATCCTGCACCACTATTCAGAATCAGCAAAGTTAAAATTTGTGCGCTCTACTTACTGTCTGTAAATCACTTGACTGCTGGACTCCTTATTTTGGCTGCAGGTTGTCAATGCTGTGTGTCTGACCACTCTAATAATAAAAATAATTTGTACAACACCGTAGTAGTCTTTATGTAGTTGTGTCGTACAATCAGTTCATTCATCCGCTTCGGAGTGTGCAGCGAAGCAGTTTCTCGTCTATTGCAGAAACTATCCACAACCTAGAGAATACATTTTCATGAGATATTTTCCGTTTGTTACATATATATCTCACACTTTTACCATCGATGTACGGAACAAAATACAAAGTATGTGTGTAGTGGGCGGAATATGTGAGGAATCTGTTATCTCTACAACACAGTGTCGTTAATGTTAGTGCTATGAGAAAAAACTAACTATGGGTAACTTATCTACTCAATATTAGACTGGTAATAGTAATGACCTCTTAAAAATAATTTAGTTTCATGTCTAAAACACATCATACATTTATGGTTACTATTCCTCAGAAAATTTCATTTCACTTTCAGGCGTAATTATCCCCAGGTTGAGAACCATTGATCATAGAATCTCGTGACATAGTAAAGGCAGTGATACAGTAACGTTCGGAACCGCACATATCTCGTGTAAAGTGTAGTAAAATCAGGTAAATCACCACGTCTTCTGCTGAGGACGCTAGAAGTAACCTGCAGCGACCTGACTCTGCCCAATAATGCAATCGCTTATGTGAAAATAAAGATAGTAATAATATCTTTTACGGTTGATTTTTAAGGGAAAAGTCGATTTTATAATGCTATGGGACACGTTTTCCGTTAGTGGAGGCTAGCAAAACTTTGAGCATATTAAATGTAAAACAAAACCAATGACAGAATGTCACACCTGTGTCACCATCGTGAACTATCCCATGACTGTAATTTACAATTTTGTTTGTTCACTGTAGTCATAGTTAAGGAAAAGTGTTTACATTTTTGGGTCATTGTTTGATCAAACATTTCCAGTTAGGAGATTAACGTCATTGTATACATTTCTTCTTTTTCTAAAGAAGTACGGTAAAGATTTGTTTCATAAATACATATGAATACTTTATTGTTTGAGTCATCAGTCTTCTGACTGGTTTGATGCGGCCGTCACGAATACGTCTCTTGTTCCACCCTTTCCGTCTCAGAGTTTCAACCAACGTCCTCAATTATTTGCTGGATGCATTCCTATCTCTGTCCTCCTGTGCAGTTTCTATCGTCTACGGCTCCCTCTGGTATCATGAAAGTCATTCCCTGATGTCTTAATAGCTCTCTCATGATCCTGTCCCTTCTTAGTGTCAGTGTTTTCCAATTATTCCTTTCCGCGTCGATTCTGCAGAGAATCTCTTGATTCCTTATCTTATCAGTCCATCTAAATTTCAACATTCTTCTGTAGTAATATATCTCAAATGCTTCGATTTACATCTCTTCCAGCTTTAAAAGTGCGTGCCTCACCGCCGTTGAATGTTTTCGTCCAAACGTACATTCTCAGAAATTTCTACCTCTAATTAAGACCTATGTTAGATATTAGTAGACTTCTTTGGCTAGGAATCCCCATTTTGCCAGTGCTAGTCTGCTTATTGTGTCCTCCTTGCTCCATCCGTCATGGGTTATTACGCCGCCTTGGTAGCACAATTCCTTAACTTCATCTACTTCGTTCTCACTAATTACGATGTCAAGTTTCTCGTTATTCTCATTTCTGCTACTTCACATTACTTTAATTTTTCTTCTGTTTAGTCTCAATCCATATTCTTTACTCTTTACTCTGTTCATTCCATCCAACAGATCCCGTAATTCTTCTTCATTTTCATTGACGATGGCAATGACATCAACGAATATTAACCTTGATATCCTTTCACCTTAAATTTTAATGCCACTCTTGAACATTTCTTTTATTTCCGTCACTGCTTCTTCGATATATAGGTTGAACGCAGGGGTGAAAGGCTACATCCCTGTCTTACAATCTTTTTAAATCGTGCACTTCGTTCTTGGTCTTCTACTCTTATTGTTACGAATACTAAGTAGTTAATAACTGTTTAGCTGCACACACAGTTTTCGTCCTCTGTTGGTAACCCTATTCAGTGATACCGCATGGTGCAGGATGCGGTGAATGCGAGAGCGACGGCCCTAGCTGCCCGCTAGGTACTCGCATTATATTAAGGGACCCGACGGACTGTATCAGCGGTAGACAAACGCCGGTGAAAGCATCCGCCGCCACACCATGGTCAAAGCACGCCCCGCGGACCCACGGCTGGAGAAAGTCTCCCCGCTTACCTTTACTTCCTCGCTAACTGGAGCCCCGTTGCTCGTTATGACGAAACATTTTTATTACCTACGGTAAAAACCGACAACCACGCAGTCTGCCGTGAGGAACTTCCGCTTATCACTTGATGTTTCCAATTGCGCTGAAGGTAAATACCACGTGTCCCCGTGACGCCTTTAGGAGAGAGAGCAGCCCGACTTAATTCCATGTGAGGGCTGAAGCACCTAAAGTATTTTAAAATTACACCTACAAACTTCGAGAGGATGTAGAATGTCTCATGAGAAACAAAATTACGACAGGAACTCGTGTCCGAAAACGTCATCCAACGATGCTACAGTGCCTCGCAGTTACAAGCTCCGTCGCTTGTATATACGTATCTACAGAGTGGTTTCGTGATAAGGATGATGGAGTGGGATGAATGTATCAATTTGAGCTAAGGGACCCTGATCGGGAAACGAACGAGTCGAAAGTTATAAACGAAAATCGTGCTGAGACCTCTGACAGTGGAATACATGTACAGGTGTCTTTGTTGCTACGATTTTAGGTTAGGAAACTTTCATATGTGGTAGTAGGGACCGAAAAATGAGGAAAAAGTCCAGTAAACATGTGTTCTAAAATGCATGCCTTAAGGCCTATGAACACTTGTTCATCTTCGCTACTGTGAAAAACATCTCCTCTATTGAAGAAGGGCTCGTAGCTGTTAAAGTGTGCATTTCAGAGGCCGTGTTAACTGAACACTTTTTTCTTGTATTAGTTCATACTGCCACTTCTGAAAGTTGATTACCCTACAATATTAGCGATTACAGTAGCGGTACGTGTATTTCACACTCAGAAGTATCAGCACGATTTTCGCATATAACTTTCGGCCCGTTCGTTTCCGGACCAGGGCTCTCTACGTCAAATTTATACACTTATCGCCGGCCGAGGTGGCCGAGCGGTTCAAGGAGCTACAGTCTGGAACAGCATGACCGCTGCGGTCGCAGGTTCGAATCTTGCCTCGGGCATGGATGTGTGTGATGTCCTTAGGTTAGTTAGGTTTAAGTAGTTCTAAGTTCTAGTGGACTGATGACCTTAGAAGTTAAGTCCCATAGTGCTCAGAGCCATTATACATTTATCATTCTCCATCATACTTGACAGTTTGTAACGTCAATACGGAAACACCCTGAATATACATACACACAAACAGGCGTCGAAGACTTTATTTATATCTGTAGCGTCGATGGCTGACGTTTCCAGACACGGGTTCCTTATCCTCATTTTGTTCCTCAAGACACATTCCACATACCCTCGAAGTTTGTCTGTGTAATTGTGGAACCTGCTGTTCATCCAGGAGGAGTAAATGTACTGAGATGCGATTTTGGCTAAACTATAGCGAACAGTGTCACGCAATTTCTGGTGTAGGCAAGTAATACATAACGCTTTTAGCTATTGAGTAATGACACGATCTTTTGTTACAAAATCGAAATATATATCTTTTCCGTGACATTGGAGAGAAACTTCGAAGAGAGCTTCAACGACGTAATAAGTGTCAAACGTGACCAAATTGGTAACACGAAAGAAATATTTTGTCAAAGTTCTCAATTTTTTTTTTATTTTAAACTTATGTTCGCTCTTTTAAAATATGGCATGTACTGTATCTGAGACAAACTGGACGAAATTTGAATACGAGATACAAAGATCATACAAAGATAAACGAAAACAATTTCTCCATATTTAGTACACACCTTAGAGAAGACAGACATTCTAGAGCAAACAGAGCTATATGAACATTCTAGAGGAGACAGAAATCAGTACACATCCGAGAAAATATCCTCGAAATATTTCAAATGAACAAACCAGACTTCGAAAAAAGGTTAAGAATATTTACGAAATTATTCCCAGTACATAGATAAATTAGAACGAAAGACAGACATAATTTTGATTTTCATTAAAGATTGCTTTCATCAGAGATTAAAAAATGTAATCAAAGATTAAATTTTTGACATTAAAATACATTAATAATATAAGAGTTTTGCAGTTACATCATAACTGCGGTAAAGCAAAATAATGTCATAGTCATATGTAGCATTAAAGATCTCGCCATTGTAAGTAAATAGTGCCCATTCATCCAAAAAAAGTATATTTATGTTCTGCTGTTTTTATACAAGTGGCGCTTATAATGAACCGTGCTCGAAACTAATAGCAAAATCATGAAATAACATAAGAAGAATAAATTTGTAGCTCTTTTGGAATACGAGTGTACACTATTTTGTCCGTTATTTCCATTCTCCGCCAGAGATCTGCCCCCGACATTGACTTTAGTGACCAGCTGCTCATGTAATCAAAAAGCTGAAGTGGAAAACCCTTCACAGGAACTTCCGTTGTTGATTTTACGACCGTGTCAACTTCTGGGGCTCTACACGTGTATAAAATTTTGCCAGTTTCAGTTCATCGAGGGCTGTGTAGATCTCCAATAGATATTATGACCTTGAAGATATTACTGGGTAGTATGTTTATTCCTGCATATGGTCTCGAATAATTTTCTCATAGTCAACGGTTCTTCGTTCGAAAATTATGGCGAGAAAAACTCCGAACAGAGTAGCGTCGTTAGTGTACACCATAGCCGGTGGTATTCAATGGTAATGTATTAGGAATGTACAACCTGTGCACGAAGTTCCGAATTTTTTCATGATGCGTAGATATTGCATCATGTATTTGTGTAAACATTCCGAAACCATGTTACATCAGGCTGCATAGTTCCTGTTGGAAACCATATTTTCTGATGCTCATGATCTTAGACTTCTTATCCTTCATCTTGCAGTACAACTACTGTTGATGAGCCTTCAGTTCTTCGACATTCTTCCTACACACATACTTGTTGTTCGCTTTTTCCTTCATTCTCGGATACTCATCTTGCCTACTCCAACCAGCAATACTTTGTCTACACTATCCACCTTCTACCTATCCACTCGCACCTTCAGGTGGACTACATTATTCTGTTTCGTATCACTCGCTATGCCTTATCAGGTCCTAATGCAATTTAGAAATTTCAAGAAAGAGGAACGGAGGACCTAGAGGGGAAGAAGAAGCATTTAGGTATGTCGTAGGACCAGAAAAGCGAAAAATTGTTTCATAGAGTTAGAGGAAAAATGTTTATCTACAGGTACAAGCAGAGAAAATGACACGCGTGATATAGCAAGAGAAGACTGAATATCAGTGGAGCACTTTAATAACAATGACCGGAAGTAGATTAACAAAGTACATCTTCATCTACATCCTGAAGTTAAAACCGATCAGAAAATGAGTTGAAGTAATAAAACACGATACAGACGAGGATGAAATCGATCCAAAGATCATTAGGAGAAAAAAGAGGCATTTAGAACTACCGTCGGTAACTTCAAGCGGTTCCAGGAAACGCAAAGTGAAAATGTCAACAACAGCCGTCAATAGTAAAGGGGGCAGAATTTCACAGAATGGAAGATGAGACCTTCAGCGGACAAGAAGATACGAACCATGAAATTAGTTATTCCCATAGTCCATACAAGGACGTATCATTGAAAAGGAAGAAGAATACAATAATGTGTTTCAAGTAAATTTCCGTTACGAGTAATGATTGGAATGACAACGATCTCAAAGCAAATCACCGCCAAAATAAATTTAGAGGCTGAAGCACAGAGTTTGTGTTTTGAGGTAAGCATTGTGGCTTCCTGCTTTGTATACTTCTGCACTTCTCAGATGATAGCCTGATGTATGTAAGTGTGCCCTATTGAAAAAAATAAATCGTAGATATAACGCTTCTAGCTGTACGTTGTACAAGGAAAGAGAAAAATAAACCAACCTGACGGTTGATTAAGTGTCGTCAGTAATTTGTGACATTGTTGATGTAATTTTCAAAACTATGAGGTACGATGCTCAATATGCTTTGTTACGCTGTTTTGTTTTATATAATTCTGTATAACTTCTTAATGGGAAAACGCATTTGTGTTTCAGGTACGTTTCCGGTCCATGCTGCAGCGCGGTTGCACGGGGGATGCTGGACAATGAGGTAGGGCCTTACGGAATGCAAATGCAATGTACAGCTCATTGCAAAAACTTAAGTTCTCCAGATCCTATGAGGAAGTAGACTGAAGTAGAAGGTGGTCTCACCAGGTCGATTAATTCAGTAATAGGCAATGTAGTGTTTTTCAAGTTATAAAGAGAGCACAACTGAAAAATTGTTAGCGATATGTCCAAGTTCCTGTACATAATGTTCTCCTGCAAAATATTGAGTTAACAGAAGCATACCTACTCAAGAAAATAATATTTATGCTATTGTTTTCTTTTCTTTTTATAATTTTTCGTTAGTTTTCAGTACTCATGTTTAATGTGTATTTATACTTTGAATTACTGTTTTATACGTCGTTTATTAGTTATATTTTTACTCAGCTGTCCTTTTGCATCCCTACCTTGTCCCACTTCGCCCACAACTTCTGTTTGGTTCTCCACTTTAGTTATTGACACTTCTGTATTTACACAACTTAGCAGGCATTATAATTTCTTTACATATCTGGAAGTCATCCAACAATACCTCAACTACGATGAATTCTATCTTATTTGCAGTTATTAATACATCCTAGTATTCATAGTATTCTTTTAATTTAGGCATCTTGTCAGGTAGATCATTATTGTGTGCTGCTAGGAACATCTGTTGCCGATATACTGTTGGCTGCAGAGGGTACAGCTATTCGCAAGTCACGGTACTTCCCTTTCCTATAGGGCGACACGAAACGTTGACGTGAAAGAATACTGGGGAAATAGCGCATGGTTAAATGTTCTGTTACGTCTACATATAGGTGTGCACAAGACAAGCCACCGTACGGTGTGTGGCTGGGGGTACTTCTGGTACCACTATCCTCAGCTACTCCTCCCCCCCCCCCCCCCCTCCCCACGCACCCAACTGGGAAGAATGATTTGTCGGTCATCCGCCGTACTAGCTCTGACTACTGTGAGTTCATTGTTGTGATCATTATTTCGCGAGACGCATGTGGGAGAAGTAATTTGGTGCCCGCCTCTTCACGGAACGTACGATCTGGGGAATTCAATGAGAAACCTAGGCACTAGAGTTTTCTGAGCGTCACGGTGAGCCTGTCGAGCCTGCTAAACCACCCGGTGATGAAACGCACTGCTCTCCGTTGTATCTTGCTTATCTCTTCTGTTAATCCCGTTTGGTAAAACCCCCAGGCTGACGAGAATACCCAAGAGCCGTCCGAATAAGGGAGAGCCATATCAACAAGGGATTTGAGAGACATTTCTTTCGTGGATGAAACACGTTCCTTTCTAAGTAAAATCTGGTTACAACTTACTCAGAAATTTACACATTTTATTGAAATTTTTCAATTTTTCAAATGAATAAAGGTGTTCTTTGTTGCAATTCTGAAGTGCATATCGGTATATCGTTCCTTACGATACAGAAACAATCTTGATTTAAAAAGGTAGGGTTCCGCGATCGGTGTCAATCTCATTAAAATCCTTCTCCATGTGCTACCGCGTTGTCCTATGAAATGCTTAAATTACTAAGATAAAAGTCTATTTTCCTTGAACAAGGCCACTGCAACTCGTCTGAAACGTCAGTTTCTTTTAACACTTTAAATACTTAATAAGATGACGCGGAAGTACATCCAGAGTAATTTTAAATTAGAAAAATCACCTCGCATAGTTATGATGTAATACGGTGAGTCTAAGACACAATCATCAAGCTTGATAATACTGTACGCGATGCACATGTCACGTCGGTCGGTCGGAACGTCCTTACAGTGATGCACTGCAACTTTTGCACTGACAAAGTACGCCCCTGAGTTTCAGAGTTTCTCTCAGTGTTTGTTTGCGGTCCCGTTAATCGCACTCAGGGTATACTGAGCTTAGACCTACAGAGAGACTGCCGCGTTTCTGCCAAGAAGGGAAGGCACGACGTGCGTGTCTCCGTCTGCAGACGGATGAGGCGTCCGCACAGCTAGACATCGCCGGAGAATTCTTCCAGGCTCTAACAGACTCGGAGATAAAAGCGCCGATCTCTCTCTCTCTCTCTCTCTCTCTCTCTCTCTCTCTCTCCTTCTCCCCTTCTGTAGATGTACCGGCGGTCAAATTACAGCCTCTCAAATGGCTGGTAACTTAAGCTCCCACCACGTGCCAAAGCGTTCAGCGAGTTCTAACCTCGCTCTCCTTATTTGTGAACAAATACCCACCCATTTACTTCAGATCTCTGGCTCTCCATCTGCGTGTGGCTTAGGCCACCGTACAAAATGGTGTTGTGTTATCTGAGAAAGGACGCGATTTATGTTTCGTCCAGCTTCCACCGCAGCAAGAAGCACGCAGCTCTCGTTCGTTCTTTAGGTGGAGCGCTTTTACTGTCCTTAAGACTATGAACGTCCACTTGTTGTCCTTCTTTACTTCCCATTCTACAGTATTTACTGCCTTTTATGTGTCTCACTTTCCCCTCGGTGTTCTACTCTGCATTTTCCTTTTGGTTTTTATTTTCAATACTAATTTTTCATGTTACATTATTCATGTCAGCTTCTTTCGTTTTCTTTTTACCATTTATAACACTACATACTGAGGGCGACATATGTGTTGGGATAGCGTTATGCACATATACAGATGACTGTATTATTCCGTACACAAGATATAAAAGGGCAATAAAAGGGCAGTTCACTGGCAGAGCTGTAAGTGAAAACGTTTACGACGCTATTACGGCAGCACGACTGCAATTAAGACTTTGAACGCGGAATGCTACTTGGAGGTAGACGAGTGGGAAATTGCACTCGGGAAATCTTTAGCGAATTCGATATTCCGAGATCCACGGTGTCGAGAGTGTGCCGAGAATACCACATTTCGGGCATTGTCCTCACCACGAGCAAATCAGTGGCCGACGGCCTCCACTTAACCTAGCCGAGCGGTCTAGGGCGCTGCAGTCATGGACTGTGCGGCTGATCCCGGCGGAGGTTCGAGTCCTTCCCTCGGCCATGGGTGTGTGTTTGTCCTTAGGATAATTTAGGTTACGAAGTGTGTAAGCTTAGGGACTGATGACCTTAGCAGTTAAGTCCCATAAGATTTCACACACATTTCAACATTTTTCCACTTAACTACCGAGAGCAGTGGCGTTTGCGAGCTGTTGCCAGTGCTAACAGACAAGTAACAATGCGTGAAGTAACCACAGAAATTAATATGGACTTACGACGAACCTATCTGTTAGGACAGTGCGGCCACATCTGCCGTTAATATGATACGGCAGCAGACGAGGACGCGAGTGCCTTTGATAACAGCATGACATCGCCTGCAGCGCCTCTCCTGGGTCCGTGACCATATCGGTTGGACCTTAGGTGACTGCAAGACCGTGGTCTGGGCAGACAAGTCTCGATTTCAGTTGGTAAGAGCTGATTGTAAGGTTCGAGTGTGGCGCAGGCCCCACGAAACGCTGGAACCAAGTCGTCGACGAGGCACTGAGTAAGCTGGTGGTGGCTCCTTAATGGTGTGGGCTGTGGTAACTTGTAATGGACTGAGTCCCCTGATCCAACTGAAACGATCGTTGACTGGAAATGATTGTTTTCCGCTTCTTGGAGAACATTTGCAGCCATTCATGAGCTTCATATGCCCAAACAACGACGACATTTTTACGGTTAACAACGCGCCACGTTACCGGGCAACAATTGTTCGTGATTGGTTTTAAAATGGTTCTTAAGAGTTCGAGCGTGTAATTTGGCCACCTATATCATCCGACATGGCACAAAATCGAGAGGTCAGTCCGTGCATAAAATCCTGCACCGGCAACTCTTTCGCATTTATGTACGGCTGTGGAAGCAGCATGGCTCAATATATTTCTGCAGGCGACTTCCAACGACTTTCGGAGTCCATGGCACTATCAGTTCCTGCACGAAATTATGATGACAACACAAACACCCAGTCCCCGGGCAGAGAAAATCCCCAACCCGGCCGGGAATCCAACCCGGGACCTCGTGATCCAGAGGCAGCAACGCTAGCCACTAGACCACGAGTTGCGGGCGATGTTAGGAGGTATGCCATGACTTCTGTCACCTCGGTGTATGTGTTTCGTTCATTTCTGGTATCAATATTTTTGATCTATCTGTCCTTTCACATCGTCGTATTCTCTTTAGAAGCCTCATCCCCATGGTTCTAATTTTCTGCTCCAAAATTATAAGATTAAAATCATGAGATGCTTTAGTCAGTTCGTTAACTGTTATCTGTGTATCATTTTCTTTCCTAGAAATTAGTGTAATATTGTAACTTTCGGTCTTTAAGTACGGATCTTTCGACAAGCGGACGGATTTGCGTGATTACTAAGGGAGGAGCTATTGTATCGACGTACTCTGTCGTATAGAATCCGGACCGGAGGCTTTTCCTTTATTAAGTGACTTAAATTGCTTCGCCACACCGAGAACATCTCCTTCTCTCGTGTTAGCGGCTGTTCTTGATTCGAATTCTGGAATGTTTACTTAGTCTTATTTGGTAGAGGATTTTTCGGAAAACTGTGTTCGATGTATCCGCTTTAGCGGCAATGCCATCAGTAACATTACCATGCTATCTCGCAATACTAACTATCATTCTGACGGGTAGGTACAGCCGGTGGGGGTGGCCGAGTGGTTCGAGGCGCTACAGTCTGGGACCGCGCGACCGCTATGGTCGCAGGTTCGAATCGTGCCTCGGGCATGGATGTGTGTATTGTCCTTAGGATAATTTAGGGTAAGTAGTTCTGAGTTCGTGGGGACTGATGACCTCACAAGTTAAGTCCCATAGTGCTCAGAGCCATTTGAACCAGGTAGGTACAGGCGATATAAACGTGTATCAGACATTCTAGATGGACCTCAACGGGAATTTGTGGAAGAAAGGCGCCGTATTTCTCTGTTGGGGAAACTCATAAAACATGCAGTCGAGGAAAACTGCGCCAATATTCAGCATCGTAGAGATCGTGAGGCCGCGCGGGATTAGCCGAGCAGTCTAAGGCGCTGCAGTCATGGACTGTGCGGCTGGTCCCGGCGGAGGTTCGAGTCCTCCCTCGGGCATGGGTGTGTGTGTTTGTCCTTAGGATAATTTAGGGTATGTAATGTGGAAGCATAGGGATGATGACCTTAGCATATAAGTCCCATAAGATTTCACACACATTTGGACATTCTTTGTATCGTGAGAATCAGGAGAGGGATGTTAGGTCGCTTCCAGAGGCCTGTAGACAGTCATTTATCTCTTGCACAATAGTTGAAGGAAAATGGATAGGAAATCGTTAATATTTGTACGAAGCCCCCTCCACTACGCCCCGTGCGCTGGCTTTTAGTTTACACGAAAAGCTGCCAGCGTGACCGTCCGCTGGCTCTCACATTCTTACTCGCAACTTTCTCCTGTACTATGACAATAATAATTTCCCAGACACTTTATAGTGATCGTGAGTATTGGCTGCGCGTAGAGTAGCGGTGAGGCAGACGGCCAGACCGGACCACCTTCCGTAGCTTGGCCAGCTCCGCTCGCCTTGACCAGCGCGTGTTTTTGTTGCTCTCCGACGCGCCGCGACTGCTATTGCCGCGAAGCGGACCCGCTGTCCTTGTGTGGTGTGATCCCTGCCTCTGCTCTGCTCCCGTTATCCTCCATCAAGACAAAAACAAGCCGCCGCTACTCCTAGCAATCGTTATACACTGCGCACAGTAGACGGACACTCCTTCGAGAGTTTTTCAAGGCGGTCGGCCTTCGTAAGCTAAGTGAAGGTCCTTTAGTTAAATGCCGCTACTTCTCCAGTTACCTTTGTCCTCAATGATCGGAATACCGGGTTATTTGCTAAGACTGCTTCGCTTATGTAAACTCAGACCTGTTTTTCGATGAAACTAAACATCTTGTTCGTTGTGCGAATCAATTCCTTAGATTACTGGCACAGTATCTGCGGGGTTTGCTGATGAAAAGTGAAGTAGAATGGAATTACAGGTAGGATATACGAAGGGATAGTTCCACCCTCTTAATACGAATCCCGGAATGAGAGGATATGTGGCGCTACTTCAGTGATTACAACATCGAGTCAACTTTACAAAGCATTTGGCAGTGTGACTTTACAGCCCCCAAAAGGCACCTTACAAACTTTGGCAGCGGATGCGGTCGCGATCTTTGAGTCTGTTACGCCTCGTGTGACACTTGTCGGTGCGTGAGCTCACGTTTGACATATAAAAGGTGCGATAGCAAGCCACGTATTGGCTGAGAGTGGCCGCCCTCAACGGCAACAGCTCTGTAGTTCGTCCGCCAGATGTCGGCGCTCTTTGAGCTCTGCTACTGGAGCGGACACCATGTATGAGAACTTCTGATGCCAGCAGAGGACAGTTATTCTATAACTTACAAATTGTATAAACTTCAGAAAAATTGGAACTCGGTGACAACACCACCATTTTCATAATTTAAGTGTCAATGGGTAGGTCTCGTACAGACCTATAAGAGAATTAAACGAAAATTGTGATAAGAATTAACACTTTTGAAATATGAATGTGTATTCCATGCCGAAAACTCCGCAAACTTAGCCACATCATTAATTTATATCTTAAAAATAGTCGCAGCATTAAATAACAACAATAGTTCAGGAAAGTAAAAATAGGCTAATAGTTAATTGTTAATATTTTTAACAGTAATATCACCAAAATTAAAGTTTTTCATGTTAAAAGTGTAAATTATGCAAAATTGAGTGTGTATAAAAATCTAAGTTCAGCATTGAAAAGCAAATAAAATTTGAAAATGAGCAGGAGGCAGATACACTTGATTTGACTCACGTACCGCCATCTTGGTTCGGGCAGGCTGTTTTGGGTGGTATTCGCTAGCAGTGTCTGTGAATTGGATGGGAAGCGAGTTGGTCGTCTCAAGAAAGTACTGAGATTTTTCTAAGTACCGAGTTGTGGACTTAAAAAATTGACGCGCGTTTTGCCAGCAAATATTCAGTAATATTTTAGAGCTGTGACTTAGAATATTATTTTTCTATTTTTTCGTCAGGGGACGATTCTGAATCCAGAGTTAGCATCTGAGAACTTTAACTTGAATCTGAAGCAAGCTGGACTTAGCATTTTTCGATGCTTTGCATTAAGTGGGGACCTACCTGAGATACTGCCTGGTTATGTATGTTCTCGTATAGGATGATTATTCATCCTTGTAAGTTGATAAAACTTATTGCTGCGGGTCATAAGGAAAATAAATTTAACAATTTCGTGAAATTCAAACTTTGTGATGTGTGAACTTTATTACGCAACTCCCTGCCTGCACTCTGTCGAACAATTTGGACAAATGCGTGATTTTGGTTGGGTTTTTGGCGCTAGGATGCACAATAAATTCCATGTAGTACGCCGGAACCCTAAAACAGCAAAAGTACGTCTTCAGCGAGTTCGCCCAACAAAAGTTAAGGCAGATGTTCTCCTTTAGCGTGACAATGCAGGACCACACACACCAGTTGTCACACCACTGAAGAGATAGTGAAAATTGGATGGAAAATATTGTCTCAAACAATATACAGCCCTGACCTGGCACCATCAGACTACCATCCGTTTGGGCCGCTAGAAGAGGTTCATCGCGGGATTCATTTACAAGATGAGGAGGCGGAGAAAACGTTCGTGAGCCAATGGCTTCAGAAGCAGGACCGTTCATTTTACTACATTGGAATGCATGCCCTTGTTAAAGGATGAACGGAAACTGTGGAAATGTACGGAGATTTTATTGAAAAGTCATAAATTAATTGTCAGTGTTGTGGCTTTCAACCCAATTAGTTGCACTTGAAATATCTGATAAATTAAAAACAGAGGCACATTTTTGGTTGACCCTTGTAGATCATTTATGCTGCTGCCGTTATGTATCTCCTATGTTTCTACTGCCGTTATAAGGCCTACACGTATTAAAATAGTTCTGACTATTATTATGAGGCCAGATGAGTTCTCGTTGAGGCCCAAGGTTTCGTTCCTATCTGCGGAAGACATGTTCCACGCAATTTGTAGCGTTTTCGAAGATCCGATGCAGAGTGTTCCAACAAGAAATTCATCCGACTACGCCATGATACCCCAAATATAATAACAAGTGTGATATTTGCGGCTGAGAAAATTCACATTTTACAGCCGTTATATCATTACTTGATGTATCTCACTCTCGCTCGCCTCATTATCTAACGTTTTTTTTATTACCTGTATTTCCGTTTCCATCTGACCAAACAATATCTGCCAAATTTGTTCTCGTACTCGGTTTGAGCGATATTAAGCACGTTTTCTAAGTATTTTAGTGCTATTTATGTTATTCATTTGGTGTGTTTCAATTGGTTTGTGCTTTGGAAGACCACAATACGTCGGTTTTATCCTTGTCTAAAGAGCGAGTCTCACCTGAGTAGTGTTGTAAAGCTCTCTTAGTGTCCTACAGGGTGGGTAAATGAAAAAAGGCCCAGAAGGTATTTCATGCACCTTAGAATAGGTAACCCAGCTTACATCACCCGTACACGGGCCAGATGATGAAGTTAGGTTGCCTATTCTAAGATTCAGGACATATGTTCCGAGCCACTTTTGTTTTGCCAACTCTGTATAAATCTGTGTGTAGCTTTTGTTCAGTGAGTTGTTACTGGGCAAAGTTTGGGCTTAATTTCACGCTAATATGGTTCAAATGGCTCTGAGCACTATGGGACTTAACTCCTAAGGTCATCAGTCCCCTAGAACTTAGAACTGCTTAAACCTAACTAACATAAGGACAAAACACATATCCATGACCGAGGCAGGATTCGAACCTGCGACCGTAGCGGTCGCGCGGTTCCAGACTGTAGCGTCTAGAACCGCTCGGCCACCCCGGCCGGCTCAAGCTAATAGTAGAAAGTTACGAGAGCATGGTGAAAAGTAATGCCTCCTGACTTTTTATATGAAAACTTTGAAAGCTTTCCTAATGAAACAAGCGTTATTAACATTCTACATGCTTATTCTTCAAGTCTACATATTTGCAGCCCTCTGCCACTAGAGAGCTCCGAAGTGAAGCGTGTAACATGGGTGCGTGTAACGTAACTATCTCGGTGGGTGAGAAACTGCGTGCTGTAACAGAGTTTCTAACCGCGGAAGAGTTCGTCCGCAGACGGAGCACTCTATCTTTCAGCACGACAATGCCAAATCACACACGAGCGCTGCGACATCTGCAACAGCCCGTCGGTTAGGTTCGCTGTCATCGATCACGCTACCTACGGTCCCGACTTGGCTCCATCGGTTTTTCATCTGTTTCCAAAACTTAGAGAACACTATCGAGGACTTCACTTTTATAGTGATGATGCGGTGCGAGCAGGCCCCGTCATCAAAGTTAAACATTTTACAGTGATGGTAACAACAAACGGGCCTCTCGCTGGGAGATATGTATTTGCCGCCAGGGTGACTATGTTTAGAAATAAATACCGGGTGATCAAAAATTCAGTATAAATTTGAAAACTGAATAAATCACGGAATAATGTAGATAGAGAGGTACAAATTGACACACATGCTTGGAATGACATGGGGTTTTATTAGAACCAAAAAAATACAAACGTTCAAAAAATGTCCGACAGATGGCGCTTCATCTGATCAGAAAAGCAATAATTAGCATAACAAAGTAAGAAAAAGCAAAGATCATGTTATTTACAGGAAATGCTCAATATGTCCACCATCACTCCTCAACACTAGCTGTAGTCGAGGAATAATGTTGTGAACAGCACTGTAAACCAGGCATTGGCTTCGGATGTTGTCTTTCAGCATCCCTAGAGATGTCGGTCTATCACGATACACTTGCGACTTCAGGTAACCCCAAAACCAATAATCGCACGGACTGAGGTCTGGGGACCTGGGAGGCCAAGCATGACGAAAGTGGCGGCTGAGCGCACGATCATCACCAAACCACGAGCGCAAGAGATCTTTCACGCGTCTAGCAATATGGGTTGGAGCGCCATCCTGCATAAACATCGTACGTTCCAGCAGGTGTTTATCAGCTAGGCTAGGGATGATGCGATTCTGTAAGATTACAGCTCCTTTTATACACGATTGTCACGCGCAGTCACTGACGTTTTGCTGTCCAGCGCCATCTGTCGGACATTTTGTGAACTTTTTTTTTGTTCTAATAAAACCCCATGTCATTTCAAGCAAATGTGTCAATTTTTACCTCTCTATCTACATTATTCCGTGGTTTATTAAGTTTTCAAATTTATACTGACTTTTTGATCACCCAGTACATAGACATGAAGAATAAAGATGTAGAATGTTAATAAGGTTCGTTTTGTTTAAAAAGCTTTCAGAGTTTTCACTTTAAAATAATTCGGTGGTCTTCCTTTTCCGGACCCCCTTGTTAATATATTGTTTGTTATAACACAGTCAGCACAAGAAGATATAAGGAAGCTTCCCACTTTCAGCAGAGGAGACAGTACTAGTCGTTCTTTTCTACAATCAGAGGCAGACATTAAATTTTGCCTGCAATTGCTGCGAGTGATTGGAACTCAAAAATCAATGCATGTTAAGCTCTAATGACCTGATGAGTTCATTCTTCGAGGCTGGAAGAATTACGAGTAAACCCAATTCACGAGGGTCCCTCTGACAACACGCGAAATAGAAAAGAATAGCGCCCGGGGGGGAAGGGGGGGGGGAGCAGCTTACGACGCTAGAGACCTGGTAATGCGCGAGTGGTATAGCGAAGGCCACTGTATCGTTCTCGGGGTTTCATTCCTGCGTTTCGCCCACGCACCTCCCGGAATGCATTATAAAGAGAGCAGCGGTCCGCTGTTGTGAAAAACTAGTGCGTGCGGGGGTTATGTTAGCGGCGGAAAGTTTTTGCATTAAAAAAGTCGTATCCTGTTGCGAGTCGAGGCGGGCCGCAGCTGTTGTGTGTCGTGTTTTGTGTTGGCTGGTCCCACTGTGTGACGCCAGCAAGGCGAAGGCATAACTTCCAGGTTCGTTCCTTATTGGCAGTGCGGCATGAAACAGCCGAGGAGACCCGCACCAGTGTAAGCGCGGTGTACAACACTGCAGAATAAACAAGTGTGAGCGTTCGGGACCTACCAAACGTTTACCGGTCAGAATTTCGAGCCCCCTGCTATAGAAACACATGAATCGACAAATTCACGACTTTTGTGAATATCATATTTATCTTTAATTTCAACAAGCCATTGGAAGTCACCTGCAGAAATATTGAGCCTTGCTGCCTCTATAGCCGTCCATAATTCCGAAAGTGTTACCAGTGCAGGTTTCTGTGCACGAACTGACCTGTCAGTTATGTTCCATAACTGCTCGACGGGAGTCATCCTAGGTGACCAAACCATTTGCTCGAAGTGTCCAGAATATTCTTCACATCTGTCACGAACAATTGTGGTCCACCGACTTGGCGTACTGTCATCCGTAAAAAGTTCTATAATGGCTGGAAGTGGTCTTCAAGTAGACAAACATCCAGAGGACACAGCACATTCAATGTAAACACAGCCCATACCATTATGAAGCCACCACCAGCTTGCACGGTGCCTTGTTGACAAATTGGGTCCATAGCTTCGTGGTGTCTGCTCCACACCCGAACCCTATTATCAGCTCTTACCAACTAAAATTGGAATTCACCTGATCGGGCTATGGTTTTCCAGTCGTCTAGGTTCCAACCGATAAGATGACGAATTCAGGAGACGCGCTGCAGGCGATGTCTGCTATTAATAAAGGCACTCGCGTCGGTCATCTGCTGTAACAGCCCATTAACGTCAAATTTCGCCGCATGTCCTAATTAATACGTTCGTCGTACGTCCCACATTCATTTTTACGGTTATTTCAAGCGACAACTCCCCTGCTTCGGTGATTAAGTGAAGCTCTTCGGCTGCTGCGTTGTCTGTGGTGAGAGGTAATGCCTGAAATTTGGTGTTCTCGCCACACTCTTGACACTGTGGATCTCGGAATATTGAATGCCCTAACGGTTTTCGAAATGGAATGTCCCATGCCTCTAGCTCCAACTATCATTGCGCGTTCAAATTCTGTTAATTCCCGTGATGCGGCTATAATCACGTCAGACACGCTTTCATATTAATCACATGACTGCAAACAACAGCTCCGTCAGTGCACTGCACTTTCATGCTTTGTTTAAGCGATACTACCGCCATCTGTTCAAAAATGGTTCAAATGGTTCTGAGCACTATGGGACTTAACATCTATGGTCATCAGTCCCCTAGAACTTAGAACTACTTAAACCTAACTAACCTAAGGACAGCACACAACACCCAGCCATCACGAGGCAGAGAAAATCCCTGACCCCGCCGGGAATCGAACACGGGAACCCGGGCGTGGGAAGCGAGAACGCTACCGCACGACCACGAGATGCGGGCCCGCCATCTGTATATGTACATATGGCTCTCTCATGATTTCTGTTACCTCAGTGTAAATGGAGTACATCACTGGCCCAGTACCAGACTGACGTCAGTGTTGCCAACTGGTAACGCCTGTGGCACACAAGGAGTCTCTGAGACAAGCTCTTCACGTTCCGCCACAGCAGTCGTTTCTAGCCAGCACCCCGGTACGTCATTGCCAAGAGAGATATGCGTCATAAGGGCGGCATGATTACTGCCTCAGAAAGAAACCAGGAGTCATATGGCATTGTTTGCCGGGAGACCGCAAGTAATAGATCCAGCCGTTCAATCTTAGAAGGTTTAGCTTCCTTCGTGCACAGTGCCCCTTTCATCGCGTCGTATAATTGAGATAAAGCGACGGCAATTCGTCGCTGGCGTCCTGTATTGTTTTAAGATGACGAGACAAGGGAGAGCGCGAAACCCGCTGCCGGCACATAGCCTACTGCTCTCAAATAGCACAAAGGGGGCAGACGCACTTAACTCTTCCCCGACAGACGGATCGCTATCAACAGTATACGATGCCCTCACTCCATGAGACTCTGACGAGAGATACGGACATTGGCGCAAAGTACGGCGATTAGAAGTTTTGTGCCGTCACTTCTCCTTTCCTTCCCAGCCAAATGCTGGCGGTAAACTTCGCTCACCACCGGAATTCGAACCAGCTAACTCCGAGTCGAGCGTCATCGCGTCGGAGTGCGTTAATAATATCTACTACAGAAGCGGATGCTCTTAATTCAGTATATGGTTAATTTAGGCTGCGAAGGCAAATTTCAACAGAGGCTTTGGTATAAGGTAACTTCCGTCTACTACAGTACACGAGGTTGCGACAGGTGATCGAGAAGCAAGGAAGTGAAACAGATGAGGTCAACAGCTGCCGCAGACGAACAGCGAACAGCGCATGCTCGACGACTGTAGCAACACCACCAGAGTGGAAGTGCAGACGTGTGCCGTGTCTCGCCTCCCAAGGATAGGAAGCATTTGGTAAGCGTGATAGCGTTACGGAGATGTTCCGCAAACTCAAGTGGAAGACTCTGCAAGAGAGGCGCTCTGCATCGCGGTGTAGCTTGCTGTCCAGGTTTCGAGAGGGTGCGTTTCTGGATGAGGTATCGAATATATTGCTTGCCCCTACTTATACCTCCCGAGGGGATCACGAATGTAAAATTAGAGAGATTCGAACGCGCACGGAGGCTTTCAGACAGTCGTTCTTCCCGCGAACCATACGCGACTGGAACAGGAAAGGGAGGTAATGACAGTGGCACGAAAAGTGCCCTCCGCCGCACACCGTTGGGTGGCTTGTGGAGTATAAATGTAGATGTAGATGAAGGAGCTACACGGGTCATTCAGGTTAACGTGACCACCTTCAGAGTTCGATGTCAACGTGCTATAATCAATCACAGACAGTAGGTTGCAGCACTAACAGTGGAGGGTATATAAAGTGTGCCGTGGGGGGGGGGGGGGGGGAGGTTGCGGAGAGCAATGCACCTGTCGTCTTAACGCAGAAATAGAGCGATTTGTCTTACGTCCAGAAGCGCATGATCATTAGCTTTCGGGACAAAGATGGAAGCATTCCCGAAACTGCTAAATTTGTAAACTGTTCGCATGCCACCGTGGTAAAGTACATCGTCCAAGGCAAAATGGCACTATCCCATACCAGCTGGGAAGCAATTGCGGTGCACCACTAGTCACAGATGACACGGAGATGTGTACAGGCAAACAGATGTGCAACTGTAGAGCAGCTGACTGCCCAGATGAACCAAGGGGCTACTAACAGTGTCTCCTGAACGACTGTTCAGTGAAAGTTGCAGCAGGTACCTGGTTCATGCACCTATGCTGACTGCTGTTCATTGGCAACTAATGCTAGAATATGTACCCAATACCGCAACTGCATGTGAATTCAGTGGTGACGGGTGGCCTTTTCAGAGGAGTCAAGTTTTATGCTCCCGATGACCGTTGGCAGGTATGGCGTGAAACAGTTTATTGCCATTCCCTGGGTGATCTCGTCGTTCTGGAAGGCATATTTGATCAACACGAGTATGCGTCTATCGTGGCGTCGTGTCCAACCCTACAAGCAGTTTGCTTTTCCTCGGTACAATGATATCTACCAACAGGACAATCCAACGTATCACACATCTCGCAGTGCACAAGCATGGTTCGAAGAGCATTAGGACGAGTTTACCAAGCTCCTATGGCCACCAAACTACCGGGTTTTAAACCAAGTCGAAAATCTGTGTGACCATCCCGATCGAGCTATTCGCGCAATGGATCCTAAACCTAGAACCCTAGTAATAGTAGTAGTAGTAATAGTAACTTTATTCATCCGTAGATCTCTTTTTACAAAGATATAGGACATGTCAAAGTATTTACTAATTTAGATCAATTTAAAATAAGCTAATTCGTATACACATATATTTACAGACTTCTAGTTAGAGACAATCATTAGATTTACTCCTGGTACACAATACTTTTTTTACAAATAACTTATTAAATAATGTAATGCCACATTGTTCATTCATATCCCACTATCAGTCACTGCATACACTATACACACATTGTTTCATAACACTTCACTTCACTACACACACACACACAGACACACACACACACACACACACACACACACACACACACACACTGGTGATCTCTGGCCCATTTTCTGTACCGCAACTTCCCATTTGCTATCCTGAAAAACTGAGTCAGCATCCCTCCATAATGAGTGAGATGTTGAGCTCAGAAAGATGAAGAGGTGTTAGTGCTGTGCTATGCATAGCTTGGGGGTAAATATTTCTAGAAAGGAAAAAAAGAAGTAAAAAAATAAAGTGAAGGTGTTACGTGGAATGTTGGATATTTTATAATCATTGTTATTATTATTATTATTATTATTATTATTTATTTGTTAAACATTTTTTATCAAACCCCTACTCTGTTTTAGCTAAGTAATCCTTCAAAAAATGTTCAAATGTGTGTGAAATCTTATGGGACTTAACTGCTAAGGTCATCAGTCCCTAAGCTTACACACTACTTAACCTAAATTACCCTAAGGTCAAACACACACACCCATGCCCGAGGGAGGACTCGAACCTCCGCCAGGACCAGCCACACAGTCCATGACTGCAGCGCCTAAGACCGCTCGGTTAATCCCGCGCGGCAAGTAATCTTTCAATGTATAAAATGTATTGCATAACAGGTACTTTTTAGCTGCATTTTTAGATAAGTGTATTTTGGCAATTTCTTTAATCTCTTTCGGTAATTTATTGTACAGTTTTATTCCTTGATGGAAAATGCTGTTTTGAGTTTTATGTTTATTTTTTCTTGGTAAATGTAAGTTGAGTCTATCTCTTGTTGCACGGTCATGGACAGAGCTGTTTGTGCAGTAATTACCAATGTTATTTTTAATGTGTACAGCTGACTGGTAAATGTATTCACATGGAGCAGTTAAAATCCCCAGAGTTCTGAACAGATCTTTGCAATGAGCTCGACTAGTATTTTTGGTTATTATTCGTATGGCTCTTTCCTGGAGTTTGAAAATTGTGTTCATATTTTGTGCATTTGTTCTCCAAAAAAGAATTCCGTAGCTAAGAATTGACTGTACATATGAATAATATGTAAGTAAAAGACACTACAGGTTACACATTGATGATAGGATTCTAAGGGCATAACATGCTGATGACCATCTGTTTGCAAGTACCTTTGTGTGATCACACCGCTTCAATTGAGAATTAATATTCATTCCTAGAAATTTTGCATTTGTTACACTGTCTATAGAGGTCCATCTACATTTAATTTAACACTGTCATTTGTCCTCTTCAAACTTAAATTCATGGCATTAGTTTTCTTTATGTTCAATGTCACTTTATTACTTATTGACCAATCGTAAACTTCCTTGTGAGTTTCATTTGCTTTCTCGGCAAGGAGTTCTCTTGTTTTCTCAGTGACTATAATATTGCTATCATCACCGAAGAGGATTTTTTCACCATGAGTAACACTACTGGGAAAGTCATTGATGTATATCAGGAACAATATTGGTCCTAATATGCTACCTTGCGGAACCCCTATATTAATGTATTTTGGTTCTGATAAGTGTTTTGCTTAATGATTAGATCTATTGAATTATGTGTTATCTCTACTCTTTGTACCCTATCTGTTAGGTATGACTGAAACCAGTCGTTAGCTACCCTTTGAGGCGTAGCGCCTTCGCATCGCTCCTGTCCCTTGTTAGGACGATATCATTATAGGCATGAGTCATCGACAGATGTCACCAGCTGACATGGACCTGAGTTACAGAACTGCACGTAGTTGTACTAGTAGGCGGCAGAGGTCAGCAGCTGACGGACAGTGCTAGCAGTCGTAGTCAAGACAATGTTGTAAAGTTATGTTTGACTAATATTTAATGTATTTGCATAATTATAATTGTTTTATATGTGTAGTAATTAGCAGTGTGAGTGTTGTATGAGTGAAGAAGAACAGAAGTAAATGAAAATTGTTTTGTTTATTCATGAAGTACCAATTAAATTATACAGGGGATTTACTATAGTTAAATGTGCAGTCAGTTTATGGTACTAATAAATATTGAGTAGAACACAAATTAGTCGGTAATTTCGGAAGGAGTAATTTTATATTTGATGCTTTTCTAAATTTATTTATTTAATAATTGCCATAGAAAGAAATGTTTTACTATGATTGGTCAATGAAGTAAAGCGCGGGTTAGCGCGGGATAATACTGCAACCTGATTTGCTGTTTGTGATATCAGCCAATCAGAAAAATGCAGGGTCGCGCCAATCTGTGCTGGGAACAAAGCCTTTGGTGTGATCTAAGTAAGTCAGGGCTGAGGGTTCGAACTAGTAACATCTCATTGAAAGCAGCTCCGACGAAAGTACTGTAAAATCGCGGAAAAATGCTAATTACGAGTTCGCGAAGTAGTACAAAGTGTATTTAAGTGAACGGTATAGTGGAAGTCGTGTGGAATTTCGGACGGAATATCAAAATTATTGCTTTTGATCGTTAATTAAAACCTCGTGGCGTGTTGTGCGATCTAAGACTGGAACAGGTATTACGTGTAGAGCAGAGTGCACAACATTTGAGCGAGCATTTTCATAACTAAACGATCCAGTGAACTCTATTAACAAATACCATAAACTGACTACGTGTATGATTGTGGTGTGCGTGGGAGCTTTACATTGTGTAGACACTTAATACGCACTTTGCAGTATTAACTGTGATCTTTATCGTAAAAATACACCTGAAAATTTACATTGCCAAGTTAAAACTTTTATTTCAGTACTAGCCACATCCCGTTTACCGGATAAGTCTATTTATATTGCGACCTGCAGTAGACAGTAGTGGTCTAGTATTTTCTACTACAGTTTTTAGCTAGACAAATGAGCATTGCTGGACACTGGCAGGGCGGTAAAAAGTAACGTGCCGCGCCGCACCCTCTTATTCCTAATGCTTCTAATATATTTAATAGATTCTTGTGGTCGACTGTATCAAACGCCTTAGAAAGCCGCCATGGTTCGACAACCTCACCAACACTCTTCCTGCACGTCTCGCAAGCGGTCCGCGCTGCAAAAGCTAGTTATTCATGTTTTTGACAGGTAGTCACATTAATGTCAGTGGACAGGGTAGAACTAGGGTGGCGTGGGCCGTGGCTGCACTTCTCGCCGGCCCAAACGGTGCTCCCTCGGAACAGGAGAGTTGTCACTTTCAACCTGTGAGCCGACAAACAACGGAAGAGGCAGATGAGACCACAGCACTCACAGCAGCGTCCAAAGAACGGTCAGGATGTGCCTACGGACTGAGGAGCAATGGATTGTGTTGTGGAAAATGACCGACAAGAACTGGCATTATTAATGTTTACAATCTGATTCAATTAGCTGTCGCGTATTCTAGTGACAGACAGAAACAGATTTTAGGGCGATAAAGGTAGTAGACAGAGTGAGATAATGTAGTTGGTGTTATTTTCATTAGTAGCAGAAATAGTTATGGTAATGGCTATTGTGTAGGATGCAATAATACGTATTGTATCATTAGTTGCCTCTGCATGGGAAAAATTGCTGTAAATAGAAATAATGCAGCCTGTCTCTAAATTGTAGGTTACAGGCTACAACGCAATAAATAAATTTCTGTACGGTTCACTACTTCATAATAAAAATGGTAGCCACTGTCAGGTTGCCTATTCTGTATGCCTAAGAATCATGGTTCTAATGTACTATTATTATTATTGTCGTATGGTGTTGCAGAACGAATACATACACAATGAATTTGGAGGTCACGTTTAATTTTGACAAGCAAATCGCAACACTCGGTGTCACTTCATGCAAGTCTTTCAGACCACCTCTAAAAGCATGCAGTGGGCAGTTCTGCACAGTGTGCCTTAATGCCTGTTCCTCATCACCACATTCACATGCAGAAATTTCACACGAAACCCACTTCCTCAAGATATGGCCACATATCCTTGTCCGGTTCGGATGTGGTTGAGTCTCGACCGAATGCGACGGGAAATCTAAAATCCCACAATCATCATCATTGGGTTTTGAATTAGGAGGGCGTTCTGGGATGGACGTTTGTTCCAGTATTGTTTCTACTTGTCGTTGACCCGAAGATCGACCAAGCTGGCTTTCTGACTTTAGGCGTGTAGCTGCTGGAGCCAGTAATAGCCATTATAACCGCCTCCAGACGTACATCTAGAATCAAACTTGGCAAAATATTAGCAAAATAAATAAAAATTCGATAGAATTCTGTAGTCGTACACATTAAACAGGCGGAGTGTGCGCTGCGCTGATTTGAAACTTCTTGGTGGACTGAAACTGTGCGCCGGACCAGAAACCGAACCAGCGACGCTACCGACCGAGCATACCGACACCTCATCGTCACCTTCCAAACTTCACGGAAGTTCAAAATGGTTCAAATGGCTCCGAGCACGATGTGACTTAACATCTATGGTTATCAGTCCCCTAGAACTTAGAACTACTTAAACCTAACTAACCTAAGGACATCACACAACACCCAGTCATCACGAGGCAGAGAAAATCCCTGACCCCGCCAGGAATCGAACCCGGGAACCCGGGCGTGGGAAGCGAGAACGCTACCGCACGACCACGAGCTGCGGACCACGGAAGTTCACCTGAATCTTTTTGAATACATTATACTTGGCAACACTGCCAGGTGATAACGAAATTTCGTGTGCCTAAATTGAATAACGATCTCAGGGAACCAGGGTCCTGCAAGGTGCGGTAGTACAACCCAGCTCACAATGCGTGGTTTCCTTTCCCCGTTTAAGATCGAGTACATCATAAGCCCCTTTTACTTTTTTTTTACGTTCTGTGAGAACGAGACGTAAAGAACTCGGCGTCTCACAGAGATGATAATGTTGTCAGTGAAGTTTTGTCTTTAACTACGTTGCTGCAAATTGTGCAATATGATCAGTCAAGTGAAAACTCTTTCAGGGAGTATCTTTCTTTATATGACTTTTTAAAGTGGTCGATTTGTATGAATCTTGTTGAAACAGATCAAGTGGAGTACCCCGAAACCATTTTTATGACGGTATATTGCCAGTGGGAGTTCATCCAAAGATGAAGCAATCTGCTCGTGTATTTTCTATTGTTAAGAAATGAGTTGACGGTACATATTCTGAAGATGATCCTCTCGAATAACGCCTCAAAAAACTGCAGCCACAGCTGAAAATAACGAGTAGCTTCACTGTATGGGATTGTGCGAACGTAGCGAGTTACCAACTCAAAAGGAGTAAAATGAGTGTGGTATTTGTTGCAAATGGAAATGTCGTGTGGCTAGGGCCTCCCGTCGGGTAGACCGTTCACCTGGTGCAGGTCTTTCGATTTGACGCCACTTCGGCGACCTGCGCGTCGATGGGGATGAAATGATGATGATTAGGACAACACAACACCCAGTCCCTGAGCAGAGAAAATCTCCGACCCAGCCGGGAATCGAACCCGGGCCCTTAGGATTGACAGTCTGTCACGCTGACCACTCAGCTACCGGGGCGGACGTATTTGTTGGGAAAGTAGATTTCACCCACCGGTAAGGTTAAGCTCAGTCTTTTCTGGTATGGAACAAGTGTTTCACTTGTTGTTTACTCTTCAAACTGTAAAGCAATATCTATCAGATACTACTTAAAATTTCTGGATCAACTAGATGTCCAAATGAGAGAAAAGGTCACTATTCCTAGAGGAATAGTGACTATTTCGTCAAGACATTATGTCTACGTACGAAGGTGCTGAGTTGTGGAAGGTTTTCAAAATAACAATCCACATTTTCCGTCGCCTCTACACTGAACGAAAACATTTTAGGACTCAAATTTCCCCACATGGGGTTAGGTGGGGATGAGAGGGAACCCATTTTCTACGGATGACTAGGGAAGTTGTCGACATGATGTTGGAATAAATGTGACGGAATTAATACATTGTGAACAGGGAAGCGTGGAAACTATGATTTTTGTCGAGAAAGCCTCAACGGCCGTAACATAGACTCCAATAAAGTCCAGAGTAGAGTCCTGCATGACCGAGTAAGCGAGCACAAAATACGAGATGGGGCGAGCACACTCTAACTGTATAGGCTGCCCGCACTAGTTCTAGTGACCGAGCATAGAAGCCGTGACCGAATACGTAGCACGTTACTTCAAACACATTACACGTGTCATTATCCGTGTGAGACTGCAGGCAGTACGGGCTTCTCATTTGTTGTGTGTCTCTCTCTCTGTAATCAAGCATCGCAAGGAAGCCAGTTCAGTAACACGAAAGATTGAAACCAATGTTTACACATTGAAGAAACGGGAAGGTCTAAAAAGCCAAGTATGGAGCACATGTTTGTTGGTTGTAGACGAAAACACTGCGTCTACTGGGTACGTATCGTGCATAAACTGCTCCGCATTATCGTTTTTCCAGTCGGGAACCACTCATTTAAAGAAACACAGTTGCTAGAAACCTCACAAAGATACAGCTCCTTCAGGCATCCAGACAGTAATAAAAAATAGTATTACAGCAAAGTGTGTTGCAATGTGTGCTAAAGATATGAAACCTTTTAATGCTGTTTCCGGTGAAGGTTTCAGAGAACTAGGCCTACAATTAATACATCTAGGTGCGCATTATGGAAACGTTAACGTGGAAGATGTCATCCACATCCCTCTACTATAAGCAGACATGTCAAAGAACAAGCTGATGCAATATGAAACAGCACAACGCCTTCTGTTATTGCGTAAGTTATTAATAAAACATGTGCTGCGGCAGTTGATATGTGGACTGATTCGCATAATCAGGTGCACTATTTGACGCTGACAACACATTACATTAACACAGATTGGCTACTTGTGAACAATGTTTTATTTACAACAAAATTCCCGGACGTTAAGAAGACGGGAGTAAATATTATAAAAGAAAGTGCTCTATGAATTTAGCTGTGTTGCGTACAATTCTTGGAAACGTTACTTTTGTATTAAAAGAGAGAGAGAGACAGAGGTAAATACAGTGTGTGTGTGTGTGTGTGTGTGTGTGAGAGAGAGAGAGAGAGAGAGAGAGAGAGAGAGAGAGAGGCGTTGGATTTGCACAGTACAGTGCAGCGAGGCGAGGTGAGACGTCATGCGGTGACCGGTCATGCTCGGTTATCCGCGAGTCCGGAATTCGGACAACAGACATGGGGCGAGTACGTGACCGAGCCGAGTCGTTTGGGGCCGGACACGAGCGGCTCGGTCCCCCTGTCAACAGGCGGGCCGTGACCGGTCAAACATTGAGCGTTGCAGCACTCTAGTCCAGAGTCGTCGCCGTCGACAGACGGACCGGTACACGTGTGCTGGCTGTTTGCACAGGGGTAGCCACCCTGTATCCCTGAGCGATATTCTGCAGCCACGGAACGCCGCCTCTGCTGGCTGCTGCTCGCTGGTGACGCCTGCTGTACGCCCTTAGCCGCCGCCGCTGCCGCCGCCGCAGCCAAAGTTCAGACGCCCCGCCCACACTTTCACTGCTGCGGCCTCGCTGCAGCTCCGCTGTAGCTGGTAGTCCCCACCCTTGCCTCAGTCACAACTGTCTCGCTACAGACGCAACGACCGGCGGATTCTCGCAGTCTTGGTTCTGTTGAGAAAAGCACTATGGTGCTGCGGATTGTCAATGCGACCAAATATACCGAAAAACGTAAATATTGCAGGGGTCATCTTAAAGTCGTTTTCGAAATTTCTGAACCCACTTCTAGTTAATGAAGAAAATATAATGAGGATTCCCAGTGACACAGAAAGAGAGCTGATTCGTGTAAAAACAATCTCATTGTTAAAAATTAAATCTGATAAGCTTTTTTCACACCAAAATGATCCTGCTGTAATTAATTTCTGGCATTCATTACGCAGTGAAAATGTCCTAGAGCTAAGAACATTTGCGAACAGTTATGTACATATGTTTGAGACGCTTTTCATCCATGTAGCTTGTTAAGGCAAATGAACGTCACGATGAAAGAATCAGATACAGTAGTATGTAAGATTCCTGTGCATTAATGGATGTCGTTTATATATAGGCCTGTTAGTCCAGTCATTTAAAAATGTTAATGAAGTCTGCAAACACTCCTATGTTGGGCCTTCTTCTAGTGGACAGAGAGAACAGACAACATCAAGTTCCCTTTCTCTCTCTCTCTCTCTCTCTCTCTCTCTCTCTCTCTGTGTGTGTGTGTGTGTGTGTGTGTGTGTGTGTGTGTGTGTGTGTGTGTGTCTCCCACCCCCTTTCCCTCCCTCCCTCCCTGCCGGCCGTTGTGACCGAGCGGTTCTAGGCGCTTCAGCCTGGAACCGCGCGACCGCTACGGTCGCAGCTTCGAATCCTGCCTCGGGCATGGATGTGTGTGATCTCCTTAGGTTAGTTAGGTTTAAGTAGTTCTAAGTTCTAGGGGACTGATGACCTCAGATGTTAAGTACCATACTGCTCAGAGCCATTTGAACCATTTGAACTGGAAACTTAATTTGATTCATAACAAGCATTGAAATTGTGACGCAGCGATTGTTTCACGTTATGGGAATGATGCCACATGTCACTAGAATAAGAAAAGCCGGCACTGCTGAAGAGGGTGGGCGGGGAAGGGGCGTGGAGACGGACACTTGTACAGCTTTGGTGACGGTCTTCACTCCTCATCGAAGAGCGTAGCTAGCAGATGCTTTGACAGTTACATATGTTTGTATGTTTCCAACATGGCGCTGTATCGTTTGTGGCTAGGGTGAAGTTGGCAACACTCAGGTAGTGAGCTATTTCAGTACATCGTAAAAATTAGGCAATAGAAATAAAGTTCATCATTAGCAAATGAAAACTGTGCGGTTTCACAAGGAGACTAATTCTTTTAGAGCCGATAGAGGACTTGAAAGAGAAGTTGAACGTAATGGATAGTGAAGTGAGAAGAAGTTGAAAAATGAAGATCAACCAAAGTAAAATAAGGGTAATGGAATGCAGTCGAAAGAAATCAGCCTATGCTATGTAGTAAGAGGAGAGGAGAGGAGAGGAGAGGAGAGGAGAGGAGAAGAGAGGAGAAGAGAGGAGAAGAGAGGAGAAGAGAGGAGAAGAGAGGAGAAGAGAGGAGAAGAGAGGAGAAGAGAGGAGAAGAGAGGAGAAGAGAGGAGAAGAGAGGAGAGGAGAGGAGTCGAATAACTGGTGTGAAGGTATGGAATAGAATTGAAGAAAGAAGAACTTCATTACGTAACTT
Organism: Schistocerca serialis cubense; assembly: GCF_023864345.2. Classification (NCBI taxonomy): domain Eukaryota; kingdom Metazoa; phylum Arthropoda; class Insecta; order Orthoptera; family Acrididae; genus Schistocerca; species Schistocerca serialis. The sequence continues at coordinate 241,578,168 of NC_064642.1, forward strand.
TAGAATGAGGAAGTACTGAATCGAATTGGAAAAAAAAGAAATACATGGCACAACTTGAGTAAAAGAATGGATCGTTTGGTACGACGCATCTTGAGGTGTAAAAGAATAGCCAGTTTGGTAATAGGTGAAATGTGGGTGTGTGGTAGGGGGAGGCGGGGGTATAAAACTATAAAGGAAGTCCAAGTGATGAATTCAGTCAGCCGGTTCAGATGTTCAAAGGATACAATAATTATGCAGAGAAGAACAGGGCTCTACAGGGTAAATTAGCGTAAAGAGCTTCATTAGATCAGTCTCCAGATTGTACGAGGTATGGCTCTAAAAATAAAGGGGCTGAATCTGTCACGAAGAAAATACTAATGCGCCAAAGACGTGAAGCGTTCATCTTTTGGTCTCCCTGTACGGTTTTTACCCTACTTCCCTCAAATGCTGAATTGGTGATCCCTTGCTGTCTCAGAATGTGAACTGTCAAATGATCCCTTCTGGTCAGGTTGTGCCTCAAATTTCTTTTCTCCCCAATTCAATTCAGTACGTGCCCACCTAACCTTCAGCATTCTTCCGTAGCACCATGTTTCAAACGCTTATATTCTCTTCTATGTTAGCATATTCCTCTTCAACAGAAACGCTTTCGTTGCCATTTCCAGTCTACATTTTATATCCTCTCTACTTCGGTCATCGTCGATTATTTGTCTGCCTAAGAAGCAAAAGTGAGATACTACGTTGAGAGCCTCGTTTCCTAATCTGATTTCCTCAGCATCACTTGATTTAATTAGATTACATTCCATTAACACTTGATTTGCTTTCGTTGATTTTCATCTCATACCCTTGTTTCCAGACACTGTACATTTCGTTCAACTGCTCGTCTAATTCCTTTGCTGTCTCTAAGGAATTATGATATCATCGGAGAACCTCGAGGTTTTTATTTATTGAAACGTATCTTTTACTAAAGTAAGTGCTATAGCGAAGACTGCTTATCACTTACACAAGTTTTTGAGAGGCTTAAGCGTTTCCAAGATGGCCGAGAAAACGCTAAAGATTACTCACGCCCGGGACGGCCTTTAACACCAAAAACGAATGAAAATGTCGAAAAAGTAGGTAATCTGATTTTATCAGAGATTCGGTTGAGTATTCGACCGTTTACTGAAACTGTTGGATTGGTCAACCGGTTTAAAATGCGAAATGTGTGTACGACACTAGAACCGAAAAATTCTCGCGTTCGAACAAAAAGAATCTCGTGAAAACGTTTGTAATGAAACTTCGAATACCATTGCATCTGATCCTAGTTTCTTGGAAAGAGCGATAACTTGTGACGGATATTGGCTTTTCACTTATAATTGAGAAACTAAGCGCCAGTCCATGCACTGGAAGATCCCAGCTTCACCAAGAGTGAAAAAACTCGAACGAACAAATTGAGATTCAAAACGATAATGATTGCTTTTTTTCCATATTCACGGGATTGAGTAACTTTACTGGGTTCCTGAAGGTCAAGCTATTAATCACTGCTACTACACTCCTGGAAATTGAAATAAGAACACCGTGAATTCATTGTCCCAGGAAGAGGAAACTTTATTGACACATTCCTGGGGTCAGATACATCACATGATCACACTGACAGAACCACAGGCACATAGACACAGGTAACAGAGCATGCACAATGTCGGCACTAGTACAGTGTATATCCACCTTTCGCAGCAATGCAGGCTGCTATTCTCCCATGGAGACGATCGTAGAGATGCTGGATGTAGTCCTGTGGAACGGCTTGCCATGCCATTTCCACCTGGCGCCTCAGTTGGACCAGCGTTCGTGCTGGACGTGCAGACCACTTGAGACGACGCTTCATCCAGTCCCAAACATGCTCAATGGGGGACAGATCCGGAGATCTTGCTGGCCAGGGTAGTTGACTTACACCTTCTAGAGCACGTTGGGTGGCACGGGATACATGCGGATGTGCATTGTCCTGTTGGAACAGCAAGTTCCCTTGCCGGTCTAGGAATGGTAGAACGATGGGTTCGATGACGGTTTGGATGTACCGTGCACTATTAAGTGTCCCTCGACGATCACCAGTGGTGTACGGCCAGTGTAGGAGATCGCTCCCCACACCATGATGCCGGGTGTTGGCCCTGTGTGCCTCGGTCGTATGCAGTCCTGATTGTGGCGCTCACCTGCACGGCGCCAAACACGCATACGACCATCATTGGCACCAAGGCAGAAGCGACTCTCATCGCTGAAGACGACACGTCTCCATTCGTCCCTCCATTCACGCCTGTCGCGACACCACTGGAGGCGGGCTGCACGATGTTGGGCCGCGAGCAAAAGACGGCCTAACGGTGTGCGGGACCGTAGCCCAGCTTCATGGAGACGGTTGCGAATGGTCCTCGCCGATATCCCAGGAGCAACAGTGTCCCTAATTTGCTGGGAAGTGGCGGTGCGGTCCCCTACGGCACTGCGTAGGATCCTACGGTCTTGGTGTGCATCCGTGCGTCGCTGCGGTCCGGTCCCTGGTCGACGGGCACGTGCACCTTCCGCCGACCACTGGCGACAACATCGATGTACTGTGGAGACCTCACGCCCCACGTGTTGAGCAATTCGGCGGTACGTCCACCCGGCCTCCCGCATGCCCACTATATGCCCTCGCTCAAAGTCCGTCAACTGCACATACGGTTCACGTCCACGCTGTCGCGGCATGCTGCCAGTGTTAAAGACTGCGATGGAGCTCCGTATGCCACGGCAAACTGGCTGACACTGACGGCGGCGGTGCACAAATGCTGCGCAGCTAGCGCCATTCGACGGCCAACACCGCGGTTCCTGGTGTGTCCGCTGTGCCGTGCGTGTGATCTTTGCTTGTACAGCCCTCTCGCAGTGTCCCAAGCAAGTATGGTGGGTCTGACACACCGGTGTCAATGTGTTCTTTTTTCCATTTCCAGGAGTGTATCATGATCTCCTTACTCAACTCCGTGTGAAAGAACAAGTCATGGGTTTTCCTTTACAACGACGCACCCACTTACACCACATTCTCTGCTAAGAGGTTTCTAGCGAGATACAGCATTCCGGTGTTAGACTACCCACCTTATTCGCCTGACCTAGCACCATGTGACTTTTATCTATTCCCGAAGGTTAAATCTGCATTAAAAGGAACCAGATTTCAGAAAGCTGAAGCAGTAAAAGAAAAAGCGACAAGAGCCATCAAGGGGCTCGCCGAGGTAGACTTGCAGCACGATTTCCAGCAATGGAAAATTCCTGTGGAGCGTTGAAGTGATAGAGGAGGGCTGTGTATTGAGTGTGACAATAACTGAACACGAATGTTTCTGAAATAAAGAGTTTTACAGTTGTAGTCTCGTTATTTTACGGCCACACCTCGTAGATCACAGCAACAACAGGTTTGTGAATGAACTACCGCTATTACTGCAGTCCCACTCACAGCGACTGTGGGGTTATGACTGTGCCTGTTACCGGCGATTGCCAGCTACGGTGTCTCAGCCTTGAACCGAACGCAGCCTTGGCCCACAGGCGCTTACAGGCGATCTTCCGCTACTATAGCGGTGCCCTACGCTGGGCGAGTCGTATTCATAGGTACTCGCCGTGCATCAAAACATTCTCACCGGCAGACGGTTGCAGCCATAGGAATCTCACCGTTTTCGAATATACTTTGCCGCAGACGAGTTTCGTGAGGGTTTTTGCTCAGTAATCTGGCGTGGCTTCGAACGAGGTTCGATTTTGCCACCATCATATCTCTGCTCCCCTGGGCAGGGCGGGTTGTTACGGAACTTTGTGCTTACCAGCCAATCCCGGCAAGATAGCAGTGGTAGAGCGTGCTTGTGTGTGTGTGTGTGTGTGTGTGTGTGTGTGTGTGTGTGTCTGAATCGACGTCAAGACGATGGCTGCAGATACCGTAGAGAGCGGACATTGCGATATCCTGGACGACCTCCTATCTACGCGCCTGCAGAACAAACAGCAGATACCAGAATGAGAAAGCTCCTATCAAAGCATAAAAAGGCGAATATGGCATGGGCAGTGCTAGGGATGTAAAAGAAGCTTTTCGATGCACCTGGAAGCTCCACAGAAATTTAAATAAAAACTTCTTGATATTTTCACCCGTGTCGTTTATTATAGTGCATCGTCTCAAGTAAAGTAACTTGGTACATGATGTCATGTCGTATAACAAGACACCTGCCGTCATGTCATCCAACAAGGCATTTTCATGTCGTGCACTATGATACAACGTGTCATTAAATCTTAGGACGCATGTACTCCCACCCTCGGATACTCCCTGTTGTTGATGCGTCCCACTCTCTAGAAGCACAAAAATTTGTGTCTATTTGTTATTACACCTCTCTTCATACATGGAACAGTGGGTGGTTTTGGGGGAGAAAAGGTCCATTCTGGGAAAAAAGCAACCACCCCTCTAATTAGAAATCAAAAAAGTGTTCGTCAGAGACGAATACACCCCCAGAAAAATTGTCGCTCCAGAAAAACTTTTTTAGCTATTGCATGTATGCTCTTCAGTTATGCGTTGTTATATGCTATTATTTACTATGGTTGGCGAATCTTCTGGATTTTGAGCACAGGGCAAGGGACTTAGCTTAAAAATTGCAAGGAGCAACTGTGGCAACACCTTGTGGCTAGGAGAGTTTAGTGCCATGGGGAGGTGGCCGGAGTGGCCGAGCGGTTCTAGGTGCTACAGTCTGGAACCGCGCGACCGCTACGGTCGCAGGTTCGAATCCTGCCTCGGGCATGGATGTGTGTGATGTCCTTAGGTTAGTTAGGTTTAAGTAGTTCTAAGCTCTAGGGGACTGATGACCTCAGAATTTAAGTCCCATAGTGCTCAGAGCCATTTGAACCATTTTTTTGCCATGGGGATGTAGCGTTAAATCGTAGAAAGATGCGATTATGCCAATATGTAATTTAAATGTCTTTGAACCTTTCAGATAAGTCGAAAAGCTAGTTTCCATCTTTTACATCCGTAGCTCTGCCCAGTACATATTCGCCTTTTTTAATGCTACGATAGAAGCATTTTTCATTCCGGTTCGCAACTTTTACTCCACCATAATTCTGACATTATGCGGCCGCATATTGACCACTGATGTAGATTGTATATACACGGTGACGACTGAACGATATGTTTCTTTATTGTCTTCCGAACAATGCTGATTATATCGCGGCAACGGGTAAATCTTTCTCAAACAAACAGGACAAAGATAAATTACATCTATGTGTCTACTTTCTTACAAGCATTCCTTGTTTATTTGATTCACTTTAAACCGTTTTCTTGCGTACTAGTCACATAAGAACGAATTTTACCTAGTAAATTTATCTCGACTTAACGGATAAAGATTACTGAATAAAAATGTTTCGTTTTGCCTCTATCCATTTGTCTACCTTCGTGCAAACTCTGAAACGATTCGTACAGATATTAAGTTCCTTTGGATTTTCTGCAAGAAGACGCACATCAGCATACACATCGGACATATCAGAAGTCATTTTAAGTGTTCACCATAAGCAAACGCAAGGGAAAACACAAGAGTATTACATGAAATAACACAATAACAAACTGAAGTTGGCCGACTGCGTTTGTGACGTCACGGCACTCAGTCAAATCAGTGCAAGAGGATTTGGTACATCTTCCTTGAAAGTATGTTTTGGTTCAAAACGCTGGATTTGACTACCTCTTTATAAGAAATTTGGTTCTTTTTCCAAGAAAATATTTACTTGTTAGATCCAGGAAGCTATTAGGTAGGAGCTGCCATCTCTAATTCATTTTTTGAATTTTTTGGATTTGGTACCTTTCGAAAACAAGATCCACATACACAGGCTAGTCTCGCGAAGACAAGGTATAAAAGGGCAGTGCATTCGCGGTGCCGTCCTTTGTACTCGGATAATTCGATGAAAAGCTTTCAGACGTGATTATAGCTGCACCACGGGAATTAACAGACTTTGAAAGCGGAATACTAGTTGGAGCTAGACCCATGGGACATTCCATTTCGGAAATTGTTAGGTAATTCAATATTCCGAGATCCACAGCGTCAAGGTTGTGCTGAGAATACCAAATTTTTCGCATTACCTGTCACCACGGACAGTCCATTCGCCGACGACTTTCATTAAACGACTGAGAGCAGCAGCGATTGCGTAGAGTCGTCAGAGCTAACAGACAAGTTACACTGCGTGAAATAAACGCAGGAATCAATGTGGGATGTACGAGGAAAGTATCTGTGAGGACACTGCGGCGAAATATGTGGATAATGGGCTATGGCAGCAAACATGCGATGCGAGTGCATTTGCTAACAGGGCTCATGATCGTATCGATTGGACCCTAGACGACTGGAAACTGTGGCCTGGTCAGTTAAGTCGCAATCTCAGCTAAAAAGAGCTGATGGTAGGGTTAGATTGTGGCGCAGATCGCCTGAAGCCAAGTTGTCGACAATGCACTCTGCAAGCTGGTGATGGCTCCATAATGGTGTTAGCCTGTTTACATGGACTGGTCTCGGTTCTTAGTCCATCTGAACCGAACACTGACTGGGAATGGTTATCTTCGGCTACTGGAAGACAATCTGCAGCCATCCACGGACTTCATGTTCCAAAACAATGATAGAATATTTATGGGTGCAATGCGCACGTCACTTTGCCACAATAGCTCGCGATTGGTTTGAAGAACACGCTGGAAAATTCGAGCGAAAGATTTGGCCATGCAAATCATCTGTCATGAATGCCATCGAACATTTATGTTACATAATCGAGAGGTCAGTCCGTGCACAAAACTCTGCACCGGCAACATATTTGCAATTATTGACGGCAAGTCACCGGTCATGTGAGACACAGTTGGCCCTCTTTGTGCATGATATACAATAAGCTGTAGATACCGGCTCCCAGTTTGATGCCATATTTCTCGACTTTCGAAAGGCGTTCGATTCAGTTCCGCACTGTCGCTTGCTACAAAAAGTGCGCGCTCACGGTCTATCCAATGACATATGCGGTTGGATAGAAAGTTTTCTAACAGACAGGGAGCAGTATGTCGTCCTGAACGAGGTAACTTCAACAGAAATAACAGTAACTTCAGGTGTGCCTCAGGGCAGCGTAATAGGTCCTCTGCTTTTTACGATTTACATAAACGATCTGGTTGATGGTATTGACAGCGGCCTTAGACTGTTTGCCGATGATGCTGTAGTCTACAGGAAAGTAGTATAACACGAAAGTTGTGAACAAATAAATGAGAATTTGCAGAAAATAAATGTGTGGTGTAATGACTGGCAGTTATTTCTCAATATTAGTAAGTGTAACCTGCTGAGTATAACAAGGCGAAAATCCCCATTAATGTACGAGTACAAAATAAACGATCAGTCAAGTATCTGGGTGTGACTATTCGAAATGATCTCAAATGGAATGATCAGATTACACAAGTACCGGGTAAGGCGAACTCTAGATTGCGGTTTATTGGTAGAATCCTGAAGCGATGCAGTCCTTCAACAAAGGAAATAGCTTACAATACGTTAGTTGGTCCAGTCTTAGAGTACTGTTCGTCTGTATGGGACCCTTACCAGTTGGGTCTGATTGAAGAGACTGAGAAGGTCCAAAGAAGAGCGGCAAGATTCGTGACTGGTACATTTAGCCATCGTGAGAGCGTTACAAATCTCATGGAAAGTTTGAAGTGGGACACACCTGCAGATAGACGACGCGCCAAACAAATGGTTCAAATGGCTCTGAGGACTATGCGACATAACTTCTGAGGTCATCAGTCGCTCGGAACTTAGAACTAATTAAACCTAACTAACCTAAGGACATCACACACATCCATGGCCGAGGCAGTGTTCGAACCTGCGACAGTAGCGGTCGCTCGGCTCCAGACTGTAGCGCCTAGAACCGCATGGCCATTCCGGCCGGCCGCCCTAAACGGAAGGGACTGCTCACTGAATTCCGAAATCCAATCCTCATCGAGGATTTAGAGCATATATTATTACCACCAACTTTCAAATCGCGTAATGATCATCATTCAAAGATAAGGGAAATAAGAGCTCGTACTGAGGCGATCAGACAGTCGTTTTTCTCTCGCGCGATCCGCGACTGGAACAGAAGGGGGGAAATATGACTTTGGCGCGAATTGTGCCCTCCGCCACGCACCGCTTGGTGGCTAGCGGAGTATATATGTAGATGTAGACGGCTACGGAGGCAGCATGGCTCAATTTTTTTGTGCATGGGACTTCCAGCGGCTTGTTGAATCCGTGCCACGTCGAGTTGCTCCACTATGCCGGGAAAAAGGAGGTCCGGCACGATAGTAGGAGGTATCCCGTGACTTCATGACTTTTGTCGCCTCAGTGTAGTACCTCTGCAATCTGAAATAACAAAGTGGGCAGAAATTAACGTGCGCCGACCACCTGCTTCACGAGGTGGAACAAACGAACATCTGGCCATCGATTTTCCGTGAGATTAGAGTTTTGGATAAACCAGTAGGCGTCAGACAATGCGGTTATACTGTAGATAAATGGAATGTTACTGCTCTTCAACATCATTATAATTTCGTCCATATCCGCCAGCCAGAGTCGAACTCATTACCGCACAGTGTCCCGGCCAAACGAGACGGAAACGTGAACGCGTCAGCCGCGGCAGATTTATTCTGGCCGTGGCGAGCAGCCGTCCGTGCCGGAATGCCCGCAGGCTCCGCTTGTGGCCATTGCAATGCTGTACGCGCCGTTGCGAGTGCGAAATTGAGGGAATCACGGACAAGCGTGGCTTCTATTAAATTCCGGAGCGTTGGGCGCATTTCAAACTTCGCGCATTGGCTGCATTACTCGTGCGCTAACAGGCGCGTAAAGCTGGACAACCTTTTTAGCTCTATTTAGTGACTGTCCCGTGGGGAGGTGCTCTGTTTTCAGGTGCAAAATACGCGGAACAGTGCTCTGCATTCCGCTTTTCTATGCACATAATTCACTGTCACGGTTAGTCAGGGGTTGCATAGTGACAATCGTGTAAATGTCGTCTGTGTTTAGGTGACTGGGCGACATTTTTATAGATTAGCGTGTTATTCGGTGGCACTAGATGTAATTTATTAAAGTAATTTTCTGATGGTAGGTGCCCTCTACAATTCAGAAAAAAGGCCAGGTGCGAGAAAGGCGCGCTCTGAGGGTTCCATACAAACTTAATTACACTACTGGACATTAAAATTGCTACACCACGAAGATGACGTGCTACAGACGCGAAATTTAACCGACAGGAAGAAGATGCTATGATATGCAAATTATTAGCTTTTCAGAGCATTCACACAAGGTTGGCGCCGGTGGCGACACCTACAACGTGCTGACATGATGATAGTTTCCAACCGATTTCTCATACACAAACAGCAGTTGACCGGCGTTGCCTGGTGAAACGTTGTTGTGATGCCTCGTGCAAGGAGGAGAAAAGGTACCATCACGTTTCCGACTTTAACAAAGGTCGGATTGTAGCCTATCGCGATTGTGGTTTATCGTATCGCGACATTACTGCTCGCGTTGGTCGAGATCCAATGACTGTGAGCAGAATATGGAATCGGTGGGTTTAGGAGGGTAATATGGAACGCTGTGCTGGATCCCAACGGCCTCGTATCACTAGCAGTCGAGATGACAAGCATCTTCTCCGAATGGCTTTAACGGATCGTGCAGCCACGTCTCGATCCCAGAGTCAACACATGGGGACGTTTGCAAGACAACAACCACCTGCACTAACAGTTCGACGACATTTGCAGCAACATGGGCTATCAGCTCGGAGACCATGGGTGCGGTTACCCTTGACGCTGCATCACAGACACGAGCGCCTGCAATGGTGTACTCAACGACGAACCTGGATGCACGAATGGCAAAACGTCATTTTTTCCGATGAATCCAGGTTCTGTTTACAGCATCATCATGGTCGCATCCGTGCTTGGCGACGTCGCGGTGAACGCACATTGGAAGCGTGTATTCGTCATCGCCATACGAATCACCCGGCGTGATGGGATGGGGTGCCATTGGTTACTCGTCTCGGTCACCTCTTTTTCACACTGACGGCACTTTGAACAGTGGACGTTACATTTCGGATGTGTTACGACCTGTGGCTCTAGCCTCCATTCGATCTCTCCAAAACCCTACATTTCAGCAAGATAATGCACGACCGTATGTTGCAGGTCCTGTACGGGCCATTCTGGATACATAAAATGTTCAGCTGCGGCCTTGGCCAGCACATTCTCCAGATCTCTCACCAATTGAAAACGTCTGGTCTATGGTGGCTGAGCAACTGGCTCGTCACAATACGCCAGTCACTACTCTTGATGAACTGTGGTATCGTGTTGAAGCTGCATGGACTGCTATACCTGTAAACGCCATCCAAGCTCTGTTTGACTCAATGCCCAGGCGTATCAAGGCCGTTATTACGGCCAGAGTTGGTTGTTCTGGGTACTGATTTCTCAGGATCTATGCATCCAAATTGCGTGAAAATGTAATCACATGTCAGTTCTAGTGTAATGTATTTGTCCAATGAATACCCGTTTATCATCTGCATTTCTTCTTGGTGTAGCAATTTTAACGGCCAGTAGTGTATATACATAGACGGTTAATTCATCCCGCATATTCAGTATCTCGACGAATTTTGCCTGTTAGCGACAATGATACTGGCGAGACACATTGAAGAGCCAAAGAAACTGGCACACCTGCCTAATATCGTGAAGAGACCCCGTGAGCACGGAGATGTGCCACAACACGAAGTGGAATGGACTCGACTGATGTTTGAAGTCGTGCTAGAGGTAACTGACATCATGAATCCCGCAGGCTGTCCATAAATCCGTGAGAGTGCAAGGGACTGGAGATCTGTTCTGAACAGCACGTTGCAAGGCAACCAAAATATGCTCAATAATGTTCATGTCTGGGGAGTCTGGTGGCCAGCGGAAATGTTTAAACTCAGAATACTGTTCCTGGACACATTTTGGAGCAACTCTGGACGTGCGGGGTGTCACATTGTCCTGCTGGATTTGCCCAAGCCCATTGTAAAGCACAATGGACATGAATAGATGCACGTGATCAAAGAGGATGATTACGCACGTGTCACCTATCACAGCCGTGTCCAGACGTATCAGGGGTCCCATACCACTCCAACTGCTCACGCCCAACACCATTAACGAGTCTCCACCTTGAACAGTCCCCTGCTGACACGCAGGTTGCATGGATTCATGAGGCTGTCTCCATTGAATGCAATTTGAAACGAGATCATCCGACCACACAATAAGTTTCCAGTCATCAACCGTTAAAAGTTGGTGTAGACGGACCCAGGCGAGGCGGAAAGCTTTGTGTAGTGCATTCATGAAGGGTGCACGAGTGAGCCTTCGGCTCCGAAAGCCCAGATCGATGATGTTTCGTTGAATGGTTCGCACGCTGACACTTGTTGATGGCCCAGCATTGAAATCTACAGCAATTTGCGGAAGGGCTGCTCTTCTGTCACGTTGAACGATTCTCTTCAGTCGCCGTTGGTCCCGTTCTTGCAGGATCTTTTTCCGGCCGCAGCGATGTCGGATATTTGATATTTTACCGGGTTTCTGATATTCATGGAACACTCGTGAAATGGTCGTACGGGAAAATCCCCACTCCATTGCTACCTTGGAGATGCTGTGTCCCAACGCTCGTGCGCCGACTATAACACCACTTTCAAATTAATTATATCTTGATAATCTGCCATTGTAGTAGCAGTAACCGATCTAACAACTGCGCCAGGGACTCCATGTCTTATATAGGCGTTGCGACCGTAGCGCCGTATTCTGCCTGTTTTCATATCACTGTATTTGAATACGAATGCCTATACCAGTTTCTGGTGATTCAGTATATTAGTTCCGCAAATTGCAAGACTTTTGAGGATGTTTTAAGTTGGAAGTCGGATAATAAATGACAAAATAAATATTTTTTTGTTTGATATAATTACAAATTAACGATTTATAGCATTTGTAGACTTAGAGAAAACAAAAATGGTTCAAATGGCTCTGAGCACTATGGGACTTAACATCTGAGGTCATTAGTTCCCTAGAACGTAGAACTACTTAAACCTAACTAACCTAAGGACATCACACACATCCATGCCCGAGGCAGGATTCGAACCTGCGACCGTAGCAGTCACACGGTTCCGGACTGAAGCGCCTAGAACCGCTCGGCCACCGCGGCCGGCAGACTTAGAGAAAGCTTTTGACAATGTTTACTGGAATACTCTCTCTCAAATTCTGAAGGTGGCAGGGGTAAAATACAGGGAGTGAAAGGCTATTTACAATTTGTACAGAAACCAGATGGCAGTTATAGGGGTCGAGGGACATGAAAGGGAAGCAGTGGTTGGGAAGGGAGGGAGATAGGGTTGTAGCCTCTCCACAATGTTATTCAATCTGTATATTGAGCAAGCAGTAAAGGAAACAAAAGAAAAATTCGGAGTAGATATTAAAATCCATGGAGAAGAAATAAAAACTTTGAGGTTCGCCGATGACATTATAATTCTGTCAGAGAGAGAGCAAAGGACTTGGAAGAGCAGTTGAACGGAATGGACAGTGTCTTGAAAGGAGGATATAAGATGAACATCAACGAAAGCAAAACGAGGATAATGGAATGTTGTCGAATTAGATCGGGTGATGCTGTGGGAATTACATTAGGAAATGAGACACTTAAAGTAGTAAAGGAGTTTTGCTATTTGGGGAGCAAAATAACTGATGATGGTCGAAGTAGAGAGGGTGTAAAATGTAGACTGGCAGTGGCAAGGAAAGCGTTTGTGAAGAAGAGAAATTTGATAACATCGAGAATAGATTTGTCAGGAAGTCGTTTCTGAAAGTGTTTGTATGGAGTGTAGCCATGTATGGAAGTGAAACATGGACGATAAATAGTTCGGACAAGAAGAGAATAGAAACTTTCGAAATGTGGTGTTACAAAAGAATGCTGAAGATTAGATCTAATGAGCAGGTATTGAATAGAATTGGGGAGAAGAGGAGTTTGTGGCACAACCTGACTAGAGGAAGGGATCGGTTGGTAGGACATATTCTGAGGCATCAAGGGATCACAAATTTAGTATTGGAGGGCAGCGTGGAGGGTAAAAATCGTACAGGGAGACCAAGAGATTAACATACTAAGCAGATTCAGAAGGATGTAGGCTGCAGTACGTAGTGGGAGATGAAGCAGCTTGCACAGGATAGAGTAGCATGGGGAGCTGCATCAAACCAGTCTCAGGACTGAAGACCACAACAACAACAACGATTTTCGGGTTTGTTCCTTTACTTGTACTGTGAAAACTTGCTTCTTGCCTCATTTCACGATTCTACGTCAAGGGGAAACACCCTACAGGGCTTGGTGAGTGAGTCTGCAAGTATCAAAATAGGGGACATAAATGCCCGTATCTTTTTAAGGCGTTAACTTGGAGTCTTACATTTACTACACCACCAAGGGACTGGCGACTTCAGTATGTGACATAAATCGCAACTTGATACGTCTAGCCGTTCCTGATAAAGAAGAGTTTTTAACAGTCGGACAGAAAGATGTGATCCTAAAAGGGTTCCGCTTTTACCGACTGAAGTACGAGACCCTATAAACATTTTATTTCATTGGCTGTTAGGTAATTTATACTCTTCAAACGTTATCAGGCAGCATAACACAAAAGCGACGTTATATGTTTGTCAATTGTCCACGTGATATGATCCACACAACAATGAAATATCCCTCGAACACCGCGATATCGTGCAATCACAAGCGTCAACTTCTATATCTACAATGAAAAAAGTTCTACCCAAATGCAGGTTTAATCATTGTATCCCATACATAAGGCATGATACACAAGGCATATTAAAATCGGTCAGACAATGTCTTGCAATAAAACACACATAGCGTGGCCAACCTTTTAAAATCAATCTGATTCAAACACTGAATGATGTGAATAAAACATAGAGTCTTCATTGCGAGTCAGCGTTCGCCTAACCGCGAAAAATCGCAGCTATGCTGTGTCTGCCCCCTCCCCCCCCCCCCTTTCCCGTTCCTCTAGTATCCACACACTATCTACAGGAATCGCATTGAAGTCATGAAGTCCGTTTTATTGTTTGTATTCATTTCATCATAACTTTTATTTATACAGAACATACAGCCATCCTCTATTTGATGTTAAAGTCGTTCTGATTTTTTCTGTACAGCTTTACCTCCAGTGATGACGCTTGTAACAAGCTAAACCGGTTGAGAAATAAAGTTGCACGTGTACAGTTGAAGACTCAAGATGCTTTACTTCAGATACTGTAAGTGATTTTTCACTTGCTTAGAGATGCGCAGTACAGCACTCGTTACCACTAGTTTGGCGACTCTCTGTTAAGAAAGTCTTTACAGTTACCGATGTTCGGAAAACGTTGCTTCAGATAAGCAAAGGCTCTCCGCTACCGCACTTTTTCTGGCGTGGATCAAATTGAAAAGTCACTGATCACCTATTCATGCCCACTTAAATGGGTTAAAATGAATCAACAAAAATCAAGCAGCCTATTGTACCCTGAAATTATGTTTCTAACTGGGCTACGTCTCCAGACTCTTGCATCAGGCACTCTATCTGGTCATTCTCCATTTACGCCAGTAAATTTCTCACCAATACCTACGGTGGCTGCATATTGATAAAGGCATAATCTTTGCGACTGATAAATTTATCACAAGGTAATGCTGGTTTTCTAATTTCTATTTGGGTTCAATCCAAAGGCTGTATAATATTTGGCGGTCGAAATATTTTTTGCCCTATGAATTTCCTACATTTTAGACGGGAATCTAATCCAGTCGTGGGGTTTTAAAAGTATCTGCTCCATTACACCGTTCACTGGTTCCGGTCAGTGCCAAAATCCTCGGGCACACCAGTCTGGAATCGATGACTGCCCACACAACGAAGAAGTATCTCCATCCCTTTTCGGAAAGTCAAGGCTCCATCCCGTTTTCACCAAATTCTGACATACCTTCCGCAGTAAAAATTTTCACATTTTCATTTTAAAATCGTAACGTCTCTTTACGTTACTAGCATCCCTCCGAAACTGATAACTTTTCTCATGTCTGGCTGCGAGGATGGCGCAGAATGACGGACAGTGCTTAAGAGCACCACCGTCTTACGAATAACCTAGCTGTATCTCAGTGTCAAAACTATAGCCTACTCCGTATTCATAGCTTAATTCTAGCTCATCCGGAAAAGCCAGGATACATTTTGGCGTATTAGAATCTACAACATTTATTTACAAACTACTTAGGTACATCTTAATACCGTCCAAGACTTAGCTGAATCTTGTTTTTATTCATTCACTGGCAAGCAGCTCTTAATGTGAACAAATGAAAGTGTTGCACTTCACGAAATATAAAAGCCACATATTCTCCTATTCTTGGCTTAGTAAAACCTAGAGTCACCGATATTGGTTCAAATGGCTCTGAGCACTATGGGACTTAACATCTGTGGTCATCAGTCCCCTAGAACTTAGAACTACTTAAACCTAACTAACCTAAGGACATCACACACATCCATGCCCGAGGCAGGATTCGAACCTGCGACCGTAGTAGTCGCGCGGTTCCGGACTGAGCGCCTGAACCGCTAGACCACCGCGGCCGGCAGTCACCGATATTATTGTTGCCTGGGGACTGGTTTGGTGCAGCTCTCTATGCTGGTCTATCCTATGCAAGACTCTTCATTCTGCGCAGATGCTGCAAGCTACGTCCATTTGAACCTGCTGACCGTAGTCAAACCTTGGTCACCTTCCAGAATTTTTACGCCCAGTAATTCCCTCCATTACCAAACTGTCGATTAACTCATGCTTCGGGTTGCGCCCTACTTTTAATAAGGTTTTAACACAGGTTTTCTTCTTCCCCAGTTTACTTCGGTACTTCCTGATTAGTTATCCATCTACCTATCTAATCGTCAGCATTCTTCTCTAGCACCACATCTCAAAATCTTCTAATCTATTCTTATCTGAACTCTTTATCGTCAACGGCTTACTTCTGTACAAGATTACCCACCAGATAAATGCCTTCTCAAAAGACTTTCTAATATTTAAATTAGTATTAGATGTTAATAAATTTCTATTTTTCAGAAACGCCTTCCTGGCACTCAAAGACTGAATTTTGTATCATTTCTAACTGAGCCATCATCAAGTATTTTGCTGCCCAAATAGCAAAACTCGGCTACTACTTTTAGTGTACGGTTAGTGCAGTGTCTGTATTTGATAGCGTCTGCATGCCTGAAGAAATAGACACTGCTGACGATCTACAGTCGTATTAAATTATGAAACGCGTTCGAAAATTGCGAATACGATATCATATCAGCTATATGGTATACCACAGACACAAGAGAAATGAGAATTTGTGCCAGACGGGAACTCGAACCAATACTTCCCGCTTAGCGCGTAAGGTCGTCTTAACCACTTTGGCTAACCGTGCAAGCCTGCCTTTCCGGAGCAACCCAAATATCTTTACGTCACAATGTCTTCATCCTTATATCGTAGTCCCCTGAATTCATCACTTAATGCACGGATACCTGAAATGGTTAAGACGACAGCTCGGAATAAGCGGGAAATTCAGATTAGAGTACCGGTCGGCCACAAATTTTCGAGTGTGTGTGTGTGTGTGTGTGTGTGTGTGTGTGTGTGTGTGTATGTGTGTGTGTGTGTGTGTGTGTGTGTGTAGTAAACCATAGAGCTGATGTAATATCATATTCGAAATTTGCGAATACATTTCATAATATTTTAGCGTCTTACTTCCTAAACTGTTTCCCTTTGCATCGCCTGACTCTACTGCACTCGATTATCCATGGATTACTTCTATTACTGTTCATCTCATAGCCGCTTTTCACGACACTGTCCATTCCGTTCAATTACTGTTCCATCTCCTTTGCCATCTCTGATAGTATAACAGTGCAATCAGCAAAGCTCAAAGTTTTCATTTCTTCTCTCTGGATTTTAATTTCCTTTCACAATCCCTCATTGGTTACCTCCATAGCTTGCTCGGTGTACTAACTGAATAACACTGGGAATAAACCACAGCCCTGATTCACTCTCTTCTCAACTATTCGTTCTGTTCCACATCCTTCAATTCTTATAACTCTAGTCTGGTTTCTGTACAGGTTGTATGTAACCTTCCGCTCCATGTTTTTTATCCATGCTACTTCCAGAATTTGAAAAAGTGTGTTCCAGAGAACACTGACAAAAGCTTTGTTTAAATCTACAGGTACGTTGATGCGGCTTTGTTTAACCATTGTTATAAGATAAGTCGTGTGGTCAATATTGCTCCGCATGTACCTACATTTTTCTTTAACCCGAAACTGATCTTCCCCGCGTTGGGGATTACAACCCTTTCCACAAGTATGGGATTACAACTCTTTCCACTGCAACAGGTCTCCCAACCCCAAAGCATCCCAGGACACTCGACGTGATTTAAGTGGAGGAAACAGCAAGCCAGTCAATTCGTCGAATATCCTCTCATTCCGAGAGCTCCTCCACCCCCGCAGTTATTTTAGGACGCGCATTGTGGCCCATAAAAATGAACCCAGGCCTGAATAAGCCCCTGAAAAGACTCAACTAGGGAGGGAACACAGTGTCTCAAAAACGTCCACTGTTGAGTGTACCGTGTTCAACGATTTGGCCAGTACGCCCATACAACATTATGCCTTCCCACACCAGAAAATCTGGATCACTATAACGATCATGTAGGACACTGTTCATGAGTGCATTACGTATTCCCACATCTCCTCATATGACAGTATGCAATCCACCCATGAACATTGTTGGACATGATCGTTTTTGTAGTCCAGGTGTTATCCAGTGGGGAGGCGCTATGTTGCATAGCCATACTAACGTCCAAGTCTTTGAACAAGGAACACAATGTCAATGTCATACTCCTTCCCTGTGATGACTGGGTGTTGTGTGATGTCCTTAGGTTGGTTAGGTTTAAGTAGTTCTAAGTTCTAGGGGACTGATGACCATAGATGTTAAGTCCCATAGTGCTCAGAGCCATTTGAACCTTTTTTTTTACTCCTTCCCATAAGGGTCTGTTCAGACGTGCATTCGGCCCATTTTTAAGGATGATAATGCGCGACCGCATCGAAAATCGCCGGTCGTGGAACTCATGGAAAGAGAGGCTATTCGGCGAGTGGACCGCCCTACCATTTCCCCACATAAATCTCATCAATCACGTATGGGACGCTTTGGGGAGGTATACCGCAGGGCATTCACGCTCACCGACGAGCATCCAGCAGTAGTAGACTCCGCTGGTGGAGGAATGGAACGCCTTACCACAAGAAATCCTTGGCAACCTTTTAGCCAGCGTTGGGGCACGCTACAGAGCAGGCGTTGCCCGCCTTATTAAGAGCCATGTCCCGCCGATTGTAGTGTGCAGAGGGCCATTATGAACCGTGGTAACTTCAGGGAAATACCGTCATTGAATAAAAGTGCCATTTCTGTAGGTCTCATTGCGTATTTCTTTCAGTTGTCTGTTGCACTATGCTGCAGCAGTTCTTTCTGTATATGGTCCAGGTTTCCTTGAACTATGTTATTTGGCTGTGACACATAGTGCGAAAGTTACTTTTGTCCTCAAGTTTTGCACACCAATGTACTTCTTAAGAGCAGGAACTATACTTGGTAGAAACAGCACAAACAAAATTTAGCAAATAAAAACCCGTACTAAGGTGTACAAGTATTCTATTCCAACAAACAGGGTTTATCAAAAAGAATTATCCGATTTGGCACGTCTATATTTCTGAAACTAATCAACATATACAATGAATTTTTTTATGAACGGGAAACTCAAAAAGATTTTTTTCCATATCTTTTCATTGGTGTCCAGTATGCCCCCCCCCCCCTCCTTCCTTGAGATACGCGACATGTCAATGCAATGTTCGAATTGCTCCCACACTGCAGCGAACATGTCTTTAGTTACAGCTTCCACAGCTGCTGTTATGCGCTGTCTCAGTTTATTCATTGTTGTTGGTAACGGAGGCACATCAACGGAGTCTTTTGTAAACTCCCACAACAAGTAATCACATACAGTCAGATCCAGTGACACTAGAGGTCAATAACGTAAGGCTGAATCATTTGGTCCAGTGCGACCAATCTATCATTCAGTAATCCTTTGATTTAAAAATTCCCGCCCCTCCAGATGACAATGTGACAGTCCCGCATGCTGTTGGTAAATGAAGTCGTTCGAATCAGTCTCCAACTGTGGGAAAAGATAGTTCTCAAATATGTCGAGATATGTGCTTCCACAGGCCGCCGTGGTCGAGCGGTTCCAAGAGTTTCAGTCCGGAAGCACGCTGCTGCTACGGTCGCAGGATCGAATCCTGCCTCGGGCATGCATGTGTGTGATGTCCTTAGGTTAGTTAGGTTTAATTAGTTCTATGCCGAGGGGACTGATGACTTCAGATGTTAAGTCCCATAGTGCTTAGAGCCATTTGAACCATTTTTGTGTGCTTTCCGTAACAGTGTTCTTGGGAAAGACGAAAGGACCATTCCTTTCGTCTTTCCCAAGAACACTGTTACGGGAAGCACCTTTTCCCGTGAAACTTCAGAAAACGCATTAAATTCTGGAGAGTCTCTCTCATGTTGTACAACCTCATGTGATTGTTCTGTACACCATATTCTCAGTGTACGGCGGTTCACCTTTCCATTTAAGTAGAATGTTGCCTCATCACTAAACACCAAGCGTGGAAGAAAACAGTCAAATGGTTCAAATGGCTCTGAGCACTATGGGACTTAACATCTGAGGTCATCAGTCCATTAGAACTTAGAACTACGTAAACCTAACTAACTTAAGGACATCACACACATCCATGTCCGAGGCAGGATTCGAACCTGCGACCGTAGCGGTCGTGCGGTTCCATACTGAAGCGCCTAGAACCGCTCGGCCACACCGGCTGGCAAGAAAACTGTCATCCTCCGTCTTGCCAAGAAAGAAATTGCAGAACTCTACACGCTGTTGTTTGTAAGTTTCACGAAAAGCTTGCTGTTGCTGAATTTTGTATGGTTTCATGTGTAAACGTCACGCTGCACGGCGAACGGATTTCTGCGGACTCCTTGTGAAACTATGACGGACACTCGCGGAAGGCTCGGCGATTTGCCTTTACACAAACAAACTGTTGCTCGGAATTGTTCATGCCATCGTCCAATACTCTATGCTGTAGGAGGATCCACACCGTACCTAATACGAAAGTCACGCTGAACAATTATTACAGACCCGCACTGCACAGAACGTAGGACACAAAACGCTTTCTGTTGACCCGATACCGTTTTTACTACAACTGAAGTGGGCGCACACTTCTGCTACCTAGCAGGAACCACGTAAGATTCGAAAGTCTACTGCTTCCAACAGTGCGTTGTTCACGCACGTATCTCAAATAACGTAATAGTTATGATTTTTTTTAAATCGAATGATTCTTTTTGATACACGCTGTACAGCATGTAAAGTAATTCTGTTACACATTTCATGGCGATTTTAGAGTATAGTTGTAGATGTAGTTAGCTATGAGGGCTCGTATTTTTTGTTGTTTTATACCTAGGTATGGTTTACTTTTCTGATGAACTGGCGAAAAAATGTTATAGATATTTTATCAATCTATAAAAAGCAGAAGGTTAAATAAAGAAAAATTGAAATAACAGTGAACAAGCAAGTGGCGCCAGTCCCTTATTAAACTTACTGTTACAATTTCATAGTTCTAAATGCATTGTTTTTTCGTGACACTTTGGCGCCGTCCGCAGTCTCATTTTAACGTAACTAATAACAATAGAGATTCTAGAATGTGGATAAGTTGAATAGAAAGCGTAAAAAAATATTGTTGGCTGTCAGTTTTCAGCCCGCTACCGTAAAAACGTAAATAAAGCGTAACCTAAGCTCTGATACTGTGGTGGAAAAGCACAGCTGCTTTGTTCTTGACATCTGTAAGCCAACATAACATCCTGGTATCAGAGATTGTTATGCTGTCTATAAAACGCATACAGAGAGTTTCACGGTACTTCTGTAGGCGATCTAAATGTAGCCGCAAAGAAATAAGACGTAAAATATACTGAGCCCTGTACGGGCTAAAATGCGCCGTCCCAAAATCATGAGACTTGAGCTGCAGGAGAGGTAGTAGACAGAATTCTCGTTCTGCGCACCCGAATGCTCACTCCACAGATATTTCTGCTCTATGGTTCCGACATCTTTAGTGTACTGTGTTTGTCGGATGGACACACAGCGCCGCGTATCGGACTAGAGTCGAGCCTGCCGGCAACTACGAGCCGCCACCTGGATCGGCGAGGCGAGGCCGGCTACCTTAGCTGTCGGTCTGGCGTACCTGCGGCGGCGGCTCACGGCCCTTGCGGTACAAAGAGCAGACGGCATCCGGCAGCCACCGCCACCGCCGGCATCTGCGATCGAAGGCCACAGGCGAACCGCCACACGACCAGAAAGCTGGCCAGGCGGCCAGGCCGCTGCCGTAAGGCGTTGAGCAGGCGAGTGACGACCGGCCCAGGGGTTGCCTGCGTGCAGGCGCCGGTACCTCATCGTCACTGCCATAGCCCTCCCCCCTGTAGACACACGGTAATGCCGTTCCACACCGTATACAACAGCATCCCTACCACTTGCTGTGTGGTGCAGAATGCCTCAGTCAAAAGTGTCTATGTCGACTGGGATTTAATTTCGTGCGATATCCCATGAGGTTCCTCTTGATGCTGGAATGAACCTAGCCCTTCTGGAACTTATGCTCAGTTAACGAACTGTAAGATACCACTTAAATTCTGGCCAAACTTGAGCTGATTTCTTTATGTATACAGGTAGTTTTAAAAAGAATGCACTGATTTTGGACATTAATAATTACGAAAATGATTACGGCAAGGAAATGAGTGTTGTTTCAATGGTCGTCGCCTAGAGTTTCAGAAAATTGCCATTAGATGTCAGTCAATGCATTATCTCAGGTTGCAGTCAGTCAGAAGTAAGATGTCATCCACTCAACAAAAGGTGTTTTGTGTGCTGCAGTTTGCAAAGAGTCAGCGATTTCGGTCCAATGTGCTTTTCGTCAGCGTTTTGGAGTTGAGAGCTTTTAACATTGCAGTCCATCAGCAATCGTGAATAATTTCATGATTATAAAGTATCCGCCTCGATTACAAATAGAAACCGGATGTTGACCTAGGATTCGGCGCGGATAACCACGCCTTCTTCGAAACACACTAAAACTACAAACTGCCTAAAGAGACGTGGTCCAACATTAATAGAGAATGCCCAAAAGTGGAAAAGACTCACATAAAATGTAAAATAAACGGTACGTGTGTACCATGTCAATAGCTGTACTTAGCTCAAACGTCCGAAGCGTGCTTCCTCACCCCAGCCAACGTTCGGTGGGCCGCAGGCTCTCAAAAAAACATTCTCTCTAAAACATTATCTCTAAAACATTCGCCGGCCGGTGTGGCCGAGCGGTTCTAGGCGCTTCAGTCTGGAACCACGCGACCGCTACGGTCGCAGGTTCGAATCCTGCCTCGGGCATGGATGTGTGTGGTGTCCTTAGGTTAGTTAGGTTTAAGTAGTTCTAAGTTCTAGGGGACTGATGACCTCAGCTGTTAAGTCCCATAGTGCTCAGAGCCATTCTAAAACATTCGTCATTGATATTGCCAATCTGTAGATATAGGATGCTTGTGCAAAGATAAGAGCTCAGGTCGACTTCGCACTTCTGATGAAGTGATGCAAGGAATTCGGCAACGTTAGAGCAGAGCTCACGAAAGTCTACACGCCGCACAAGCAGAGAACTCGCAATGCCTCATAGACTGTCTGACGAGTGACAAGACGTCGTTTGGTCTACAAACCATACAGACTACAGTCAGTGCAGGAAATGGGTTGACTTGAGCAATGGTCTGCTAGAGGACATGGAAAATGATACATTTGTACCGTGATTAATGTCCAGTGATGTAGCAATATTTCATGCTAGTGGTAAAGTAAACCGACATATCGTGCGAATATGAGGATTCCAGGAGCCCCATGACATTATTGAGCACGAAATAGGCTAACCTAAAGCCAACGTTTCTTGTGCTAGTTATCATGAAAAACTGTAGTATCCCATCTTTTGCGAGTAAACCACAGTTACTGGAATGAGCTATCTTCAAATGCTGCAAAATAGGCTTTTTCCACAACTTCAGATGGACTTCGATGGCTTCATTTTCCAACACCATGGAGCTCCATCACATTGGCGCAACAATGTGCGTCAATGGAACTCTGTCTCAACGCTGGATAGGGCGCACGGGATCCCAAGACACTGCCCTGAATTCTTAGCCTCCGAGATCGCCAGACATGACACCATGCGATTCTTTGAAGGAAAGTACGTTCATCTCCCCTTTACATCGTGACACAGAAGAAGTGAAGAACAGAATAACAGCCGCCATGACTTCTATAAAAGCAAATGCTTTGAATAAATGATGACTAACTGACAATCTCAGCTGCCGACAGGTGTTGTTGATATACTTCGATGTGGACAGCTGAAAATGTGTGCCCCGACCGGGAGTCGAACCCGGGATCTCCTGCTTACATGGCAGACGCTCTATCCATCTGAGCCACCGATGACACAGATCAATAGCGCGACTGCAGGGACTTATCCATTGCACGCTTCCCGTGAGACTCACATTCCCAACTGTCCACAATTCTACATATGTATTGTACCTTATAGACATTTGCCCACCCACTCATTACTCGCGCACACTTTGGCGATTCCCGCAAGAGTTTGGGCAACCTGTGCACATTCGCACAGACAAAGGTCAATGGCTGGGTAGCCTTTAACTATATATACGAAGACAGTAACTTGTTCTCGAAAGAACAGTTACTGTTGATGACCGTGCAGCTTTTCCCTGGAATAAATGATGACTAACTGACAACCTCAGCTGCCGACAGGTGTTGTTGATATACTTCGATGTGGACAGCTGAAAATGTGTGCCCCGACCGGGACTCAAACCCGGGATCTCCTGCTTACATGGCAGACGCTCTATCCATCTGAGCCACCGAGGACACAGATGAATAGCGCGACTGTAGGGACTTATCCCTTGCACGCTTCCCGTGAGTGGGTGGGCAAATGTCTATAAGGTACAATACATATGTAGAATTGTGGACAGTTGGGAATGTGAGTCTCACGGGAAGCGTGCAAGGGTTAAGTCCCTGCAGTCGCGCTATTCATCTGTGTCCTCGGTGGTTCAGATGGATAGAGCGTCTGCCATGTAAGCAGGAGATCCCGGGTCGAGTCCCGGTTGGGGCACACATTTTCAGCTGTCCACATCGAAGTATATCAACAACACCTGTCGGCAGCTGAGGTTGTCAGTTAGTCATCATTTATTCCAGGGAAAAGCTGCATGGTCATCAACAGTAACTGTTCTTTCGAGAACAAGTTACTGTCTTCGTACCAATACTTTGTGTAAAGTTTGACGAATTTAGCTACTACTTAGATCTTTATTTTAATTTGAGTTGTGGTATATTCTCGAAGATTCTGGAACATCTGCACGTTCTAAAATACACTGTTTCTTGGCGCCAAGACCATCAGATGGTATTCAGAGTTGATTTGTTCAGATTTGTACAGAACCACGTGGAGAAACTGTCTTTGGAATTGTCAATGAGTTTGGAGCATTATGTTTAGTCTGCTATCTGTGAAATTTTATGTGGAAGGATTAACAAATAGCGATTTTTATCACAAAGATATTAAACTCTCAGCCTGGTCATTTCGAAGGACCTTGGACTGTGAAAGTCGATATTACGATTTAATATTTCCCTAGACTCTCCCCATCCAGGCCCGTAGGTTAGAATAGGTCCGAGGTGTTCCTACCTGTCGCAAGAGGCGACTAAAAGGAGTCTATCACCTTTCGGCCTTTATGTGATGGTTCTCTGTAGGGTTTGACCTCCATTTTTCAAAATTTTCCCGAAGAGCGAGCCAATTGGGGAAGGGCATCTTACATGGTGCATCGTATCCATCGTGCATTGAGATCTTTAGCCCACTTTCTTGTAAGGGCATTGCAGTCCCGCTCATCCTCCATCTCTTGGGCGACGACACCTTCCTGGGTGCGTTTTCCTCCACCCACTATGCAGTGTCGTTTTCTGCGCCGACGATGACCATGGAATTCTTTGCAATACCCAGCATGGTAGCCAGTCCGTTGTGGTGGGGCCGCCATGTACCCTGTTGGTTGTAGCCCTCTGACTACCCAGGGATCACTCTGCTGATGCCGGCGCCGTTAACTTCCCACGTATGCCAAGGAGTAGATGTCTGTCACCCTGGGGCATCAGGACTCGCGGCAGTAGCCATCCTGCCTGGTTTGGTAAGTGTACTAATTGGACGAAATAAATATTAGGTTCTAAGTTCAGAATTCCCCCGACGCCGAGATAGTTAGGGCAGGAGCAATATTTCACTGTAGACGAGGAATGGGATAGAAGGGCCAATGGCGCATTTTTAGAAAGCGCTCCACAATTTGTTTGAAGTGACTTGCAGACAAGTTCGTTAACTTCAGACGCGTCACAGTTGTGTGCGAGAATGCGGAAGGGAACTAACCCACACAAAACTGGAACTGAGGTGATAAAAGCTCTCGGATTTCCAGCCGGGTTCCAGTGGTAAAATACCGCGACCTTTCAATGAGTGTCACAAAGTTTTCCCTTTTCACGGAACACAACAATAAAAAGCTAGTTTTATTTTGGAATGAGAATAGTAATCAGTCACACCTATTATGTCAATTAATTTCTTTTACAACCATTACCATGATTCTGATGCATTTAATTAGCAGCGAGGGAATATGGATAGCAAATACTGACAGTTTCAACTACGATGGTCGAAAAAACTGACAGCATCTCCCAAAATTTGGATTATGTATTTCAAGCCAGCAGACACAAACTCATTAATGTGAAATGAAATTTCTGTGATATATAGCGAGATATTAATAGTCTCAATTGATGAGATTTTTTTAAACGAGTAGGAGTTAGATCTGTCGCAATGAATGTAAGAGGCGAGAAGTATAGGCTGACCTGTAGAAAAGAGAGGGTGATGTGCATTCGTTCGGAACTGTGTAACTGATCTAGTTTTCGAGACTGATAATGAATTTTTGCACTAGACTTATGCACTTCACTTTAATTTCGTATGTACATGTGTTCTAGTTCATCTCAAACAAATTTTACTGTAGCTGTATTTGTTTTGAACTCAGTGATGTGTGAAATTGTAAACACTGCATTCGAGATGTCGGCAATAGCTACAAAATATACAAACAGGAAAAACAGCGAAACAGCACTGGGTGCTAAATAAATACTGTCACAATAGAATTTGTGTGAAGTCCATAACAACACAAATTGTTCCGAAATTAAAATGAAGTACATTACCTAAGTAACAAGCTTCCACTCAAGCCTCTGCTACCAACGAAACGAAAACACATTTGTCATTGAAACATCTGAGCAGAAGCGATTAACGCCTTGAGGAACATGCGCTAAAGTAAAACTCTGCAGTAATTAAAAAAATCTTATGCACGTAAAAATTTATAGACTCACCACTCTTGACATTTGTGAATAAAGCGAAACTCGTTTAGTGGAAAAATTTGTTGATTCGCAGTTCGCTTAAGACTGCAAAATAAAAATAATACCAGTTATATAACTACTGTTACGGAAGATGAGCATTGAGACACACTCACTTTTATCAAGATGCCATTGAAGAGATTCTGGATCCAGTGAACACGGTATCACTCGATAAGCTTATTGACGCTGGAAGTGAATTTAAGCGATAGTGTCCTCTTTTTCTATTTGCAATTGTCGAAAGCCTCTTTTCTCAGGAGTCTGGTATTCATTTCCTTATTACTCTCCAATCCCACACTAGATGCTATGTCGACACCATCACAGTCATCTTATTCAGGTTAAATAGAGGAGCTTCCCACGGTTCGTCGACCTGTTTCAAATGTTACCCTTCCTTGCAAAATTTTGGAGACGCGAGGCTTGGGTCACGCTTTTGGCAATTCCCTTGCTTATGTGTTCTCCGCGGCTGGTATCCCAGGGTAATGAGGTATCTCGAACAGAATGTTCTCCCTCACCGTGTATCTAGTGAATCCAGTGGATGCACTGTGTCCAAGCATTTGACTTCGTACCACACCAACGGTTATTATCGAAAGTACGATAATGTATGATGTCAAAGGAAATTTGTAACTGATCTGCCGATTTTTAGGTGGTGAGACCGCAGCATATTGTGGTGGACAGAGAAACATCTACAGAAGTAGCAACAGTTTCAGGCGTGCACCACGGCCGTGTTAATCTGGCATATAAATGATCTGACAGACAATATTAACAGTTCTATCAGATTCTTTTCAGATAATGCAATTATCTACAGGGTGTCCCTTGAAGAATACAGGAATATGACAGGAACGATCACTCGAAACCAAAAATTTAGTAAACATGGCCTCTAAAATGTATACCTTAAAAGGCTTGAGCACTTCCTCTTCTTCCGTACAGTGAAGCAAATCTCTTCTACTGCAAGCTCTTCACTTTCCATATTACGAGAGACGCTAACATGGACTAGACCAAGAAAAAAATTGTCTCGTAAACGTGGGTTCTAAAGTGCATACCTTAAGAACTGTGAAGACGGGAGACCAGGGCAATGTGCTCACCTTAAGGAATAAAGGACTGCAACTGAAACATCGTTCAGACTTACTTCACCACTGGAACTATTGTTGTATATACATTCAAATAATTGTTTACCAGTTTTATGAACTTAAACATTTTTATGTAAATAACAATAATATGACGTCTACACAGTGACCACTTTGCCTCAAGACCATGGGTAATGTAGTCTCCTGGTAAAAACAAAATGCAAATTCGAGGGCTGAATGAAAAGCAATGCCTCCACCTTCGTTAATTGGGTTTGGATGGGAATATTTTAAAAAATCAAAAACAGAAATAATCCTTAGAATGTGATCTTTAATTATCAATTATCAATATTAACTTTTCCACATAATAACCAGCCAGTTAGATATATTTCTGACAACGATGAACAAGTTTTCCGAAGTCATCACGGAAGAAGTCGACACTCTGTTTCCGCATCAACAGTCTCACAGTTCTATCAGCGTCTTCATCAAAAGCATAATGATGTCCCCGCAGATCGTCTTTCACTATCGGGAACAGATGGAAGTCAGGCGATGCTAAATATGGACTGTATGGAGGATGCCGTACTGTGGTGAGTCTGCATCCAGGGTACCCGTC
The DNA here is from genome assembly GCF_023864345.2 of Schistocerca serialis cubense. NCBI lineage: Eukaryota > Metazoa > Arthropoda > Insecta > Orthoptera > Acrididae > Schistocerca > Schistocerca serialis. The sequence goes on from NC_064642.1 coordinate 241,606,319, forward strand.
TTGTACAGATATTGCGATAGTCTAGCAAAGCAATAATGTGACCCACGCGTTCTCGTGAAATGCCGATTGTGCTTGCAGTTTCTCTATGAATGATACGACGACCGTTCTGAATCAGTCTGTCAACATTTTTCTTGTGATACTCGGTGGTTGCTGTCACAGGACGTCCAGCTAGTTGTCTGCCACGCAGGTCAGATGTTCTCGCCTCAACATCTTTAAACTTACTCGCCCAACGACAAACAGTACTCACATCAACACAATCACCATAGACTGCTTTCATTCTCTGATGAATCTCCTTTGGGGTGACACCTTCTGCTGTCAAGAATTCACGTTGCTTAAATCGCATTGACCGACGGTCTGCGCTGGGTTCCATACTTTACACTGTAATAACATAACGGTTCAATGCCTAGGCTTACCGCCAAGTGGAGCTGTAGAGAAGAGGCTACGGAACAAGCCAGTACCTGCTGCATACCAATGCAGCCAACTGTTAAAGAGTTACGAAGGTGGAGGCATTACTTTTCAGCCAACCCTCGTAATATTAAATAATTTCTTCTGCACTTAAAGGAAACCATAATCAAAGTGATAATTAATTTTAATACGAATGCAGGCTATATATGCCCATAAAAGTTTTTCAACGGAATGAAAACGTTACCACAAACAAATTTGAAAATAAGTTTTTGAAAATGAAGTTTAACACTTCCACACAACAGTTTCTAAGGGAAATGTAGTAATCGTTACATAGGTTTACTTCCTACATTTGGTTACACAAAAATCACAAGTGATATAGTCGCAAGCACCGTCAACTTCAGATCTCATGAGACCATTAACAAGATGAACAACATATCCATCCTTCTGCGCTTCTCGACCGTTTATCCTTACAGAATATACATCATTCAGCGTGATTTCCTTCATTTTGGTCCTCGCTGCCTGAATCCTCCCGAATAGAAGCTTTCCTAATTTTGATGCTGGTGTCCCTTTGCTTATTGGAAGGAGCAAGTTTCCTCCACTCTCTATTTGTCGTGCTCCCAGCATATTCTTCTTCATTCCATTTTCCTTTTGTTTCGCTACTTACGTGGACTGCTTGTTAGGATGGCAGATGAGTCCCTTTCCCTCTTCTGCAAACGAACTTGCACCGATTTGGTTACCGGACTGGTATCTTCGGAGTAACCACAAAAGACGAACTAGGTTGCGGTAAAAATGTTAGTTCGAATATGTGGTGCGTTTTTAGCGTGGGTAGTTGGAACTGGTTCAGTCTACACGGTTTCTGAATTGGAAAACATAGGCCTATCTTCAGGAGTAAGAGGTTTGTCAGTAGGTAAAGAAGCAGAAAAATCTGCTTCTTCAAGAACATCAGTGTCAAAAGGACAAATGCCACTTTCTTAAGTCCATTAATGGCTGTTATAGGTGTTTCCGCCCTCAGATAAGCTTCTCCAAAGAGAATGCTCACTTGGAATTGGATCACTGCTCGTCCTGGATTGTTGCGGAGAAACTTCTCTATAGCATACGCATAAAATAAGTTAAGTGGAAACATGACTGACACATCCAGCGGCTGCGTTTTATGGATGAAATGAGGCGAAATTGTAACTGTTGTCACTTTGCTTTCCCTTGTATGTGTAACGACATCCAGATTCTTGATGTGTGTCATGTGACCAACCAATATTAGAAGAGCAGTGTCCTTGTCTGATGGCTTAGTACGGCTCCGGAAACGATCAAATCACGAAGAAAGATTTTATAAATTCACACAACCTGAAGAATTACAAAAAAATAATGTTCCTGGTAGAGCACCATTGGTCAACTGTGTTTTCATCCGGATGCTAGGGAAAATAATCATTGGGGGGGGGGGGGGGGGAGGAATGTCCCCCAGTGGACGTACAAATGACTGCTGTGGGCAGAACTCCAAGTTCCGCTGATGGAAAGATCCCTACTTGCTTGTTTCCACGCAAGCCGAGGACCTTACTCGATTTTGTCTGGACAGTAGTTAGATCAGTCTCATCGACGTTAAAGGTTCAGTGGCGTGGAAACTGTTTTTCGTCCAAGTGGGTTTCTAATATGAAGAAAAGTTTATCAACCTTAGGCCTCGCAGTGTCACTTCTGGGTGAAGACACTTGAATCAGTAGAACCAATCTTCTCCAGCAAGATCTGATTCTTTGTTGAAAGGATGTATAATTTTTTATGAGCCAGTTGAAAAGCAAGACTTCTAAAGTCTATAACTGTAAGTTGTGCTCGGGTAGCTTAGATGGTAAAGCAGTTGCCGCCGAAAGGCAAAGGTCCCGAGTTCGAGTCTCAGTCCGGCACACAGTTTTAATCTGCCAGGAAGTTTCATATCAGCGCATACTCCGCTGCAGAGTGAAAATCTCATTCTGGACGCTGGATATTGGTCCTTCGCTTCGGCGCTCGCATAAAGGAAAGTGTGAACGGCCTCTTACGGCGTAAAGATGCCGCTGTAGTCCCTGTACACTTTCATCGTACGCTCGTTTTGCAACTGCGGATTTCCGCTCACAGCGCGACGCGCGGGACAGAGCGGCGGCGACTATTGCAGCGCCAGATATCCAGGCCAGCACAGGAGGCTAGCCAGCCGGCCAGCAACCACACCGCGCGCTCCTCCAAGGACGCGTAGCGGAGCTGGAGCTGGAGCCGACTGCGAGGCAGGAATGTGGCCGCTCAGGAGCCAACAGCGAGCCGTGGGTTGAGTGCTGCAGCCAGGCCCGCCACACCACGGCGCCACCACCCAATCACCTCGCCTGCACGGATGTTGTCTTGCTAGTTCCGCAGCACTATACTTTGCTGGAGGCGTAAATCACTTTCTAACCTCTTGAATCCTGCCTAGTCGTCGAAAATGGAGAGTCTAGGAAACCTGCTGTCTTGTACCGCTAGACAACAATTCAAGCAAATCGTAATAAATGAGTTTTATTACAAAAAGGTAATACACTACTGGCCATTAAAATTGCTACACCACGAAGATGACGTGCTACAGACGGGAAATTTAACCGACAGGAAGAAGATGCTGTGATACGCAAATGATTAGCTCTTCAGAGCATTCACACAAGGTTGGCGCCGGTGGTGACACCTACAACGTGTTGACATGAGGAAAGTTTCCAACCGATTTCTCATACACAAACAGCAGTTGGCCTGGTGAAACGTTGTTGTGATGCCTCGTGTAAGGAGGAGAAATGCGTACCGTCACGTTTCCGACTTTGATAGAGGTCGGATTGTAGGCTATCGCGATTGCGGTTTATCGTATCGTGACATTGCTGCTCGCGTTGGTCGAGATCCAACGACTGTTAGCAGAATATGGAATCGGTGAATTCAGGAGGGTAATACGGAACGCCGTGCTGGATCCCAACGGCCTCGTATCAATAGCAGTCAAGATGACAGGCATCTTATCCGCATGGCTGTAATCGATCGTGCAGCCACATCTCGATCCCTGAGTCAACAGATAAGGACGTTTGCAAGACAACAACCATCTGCACGAACAGTTCGATGACATTTGCAGCAGCATGGACTATCAGTTCGGAGACCGTGGCTGTGATAACCCTTGATGTTGCATCACAGACTGGAGCGCCTGCGATGGTGTACTCAATGACGAACCTGGGTGCACCAATGGCATAACGTCATTTTTTTTGGATGAATCCAGGTTCTATTTCCAGCTCCATGATGGTCGCATCTGTATTGGGCGACATCGCGGTGAACGCACATCGGAAGAGTGTATTCGTCATCGCCATAATGATGTATCACCCAGCGTGATGGTATCGGGTGCTATTGGTTTCACATCTCGGTCACCTCTTGTTCGCATTGACGGCACATTGAACATTGGACGTTACATTTCAGATGTGTTACGACACGTGGCTCTACCCTCCACTCGATCCCTGCGAAGCCCTACATTTCAGCAGGATAATGCACGACCGCATGTTGCAGGTCCTGTACGGGCCTTTCTGGATACAGAAAATGTTCGACTGCTGCCCTGGCCAGCACATTCTCCAGATCTCTCACCAACTGAAAACGTCTGGCCAATGGTGGCCGAACTACTGGCTCGCCACAATACGCCAGTCATTACTCTTTATGAACTGTGGTATCGTGTTGAAGCTGCATGGGCAGCCGTAACTGTATACGCCATCTAAGCTCTGTTTGACTCAATGCCAGGCGTATCAAGGCCATTATTACAGCCAGAAGTGGTTGTTCTGGGTACTGATTTCTCAGGATCTATGCACCCAAATTGCGTGAGAATGTAATCACATGTCATTTCTAAAAGGTTCAAATGGCTCTGAGCACTATGGGACTTAACTTCTGAGGTCATCAGTCCCCTAGAATTTAGAACTACTTAAACCTAACTAACCTAGAGACATCACACACATCCATGCCGGAGGCAGGATTCGAACCTGCGACCGTAGCGATCGCGCGATTCTAGACTGTAGTGCCTAGAACCGCTCGCCCACCCGGCCGGCTGTCATTTCTAGTATAATATATTTGTCCAATGAATACCCGTTTATCATCTGCATTTCTTCTTGGTGTAGCATTTTTAATGGCCAGTAGTGTACATGAATTTGTGTTAAACAGATGCGTCGCAAGCAAAAATCGACAGACAGAATAAGAATTCTCTTCAGTATAACAGTTCCAAGACTGAGCTGCATAGAATATACGAGCAAAGTAATGAGCTTTGACGCATCTGCTAAGGTCGCAGGTCTTGAAGCTTCTCGTAAAACAGGCCGCGGCCAGTAGGGTATGGCACTTATGTTCTCCTCGCATAGAGTCAGCTGCTGTAGCGTTGTCGTCCTGGAGAGGTGTCGGTTAGCCTGCAATTGGGTGACATCTTCTTCACAGCCCTGTCTGTTTTCTGTTTCCCGACCAGCGTGCCGGCGCTTGACTATACGCCGCAACATACCCTTTTTCACAAAAGTCCGGGGGACAGCAAGATGGCCGGCCGGATTGCCCGAGCGGTTCTAGGCGCTTCAGTCTGTAATCGCAGGTCACAGGTTCGAATCCTGCCTCGGGCATGGATGGGTCTGATGTCCTTAGGTTAGTTAGGTTTAAGTAGTTCTAAGTTCTGGGGGACTGATGACCTCAGAAGTTGAGTCCCATAGTGCTCAGAGCCATTTGAACCATTTGACTGCAAGATGCCGTGTGCATACGGCAAATGTTTAACACTGTGAACCATTAGCGAATATTTTCTGTAGACACAAAAGGCAATCTCTGTGAATTTTAATATCACCTTATACTCAATAAGTACTTGTTTGGTTCACTCATAAATTTTGTACCTGGAAGTGTCATGTATATAAACAATCTAATAGCTGTTTAAGACGGTTTCCAAATGATACCATTGTCTATAATAAAGTAGCAAGCCCACAGAAACAGTATCGATTTGTAAATTGATCTGCAGAGGATTTGTGAATAGTAGTTAACCCTGAAAGTAAATAAATGTGACATACTGCGCATATATAAGAAAAGAAATCCATTACAGTACAACTACAATATTGATGATAAATTACTGGATACAGTGTTGTTGTGATGCCTCGTGTAAGGAGGAGAAATGCGTACCGTCACGTTTCCGACTTTGATAGAGGTCGGATTGTAGGCTATCGCGATTGCGGTTTATCGTATCGTGACATTGCTGCTCGCGTTGGTCGAGATCCAACGACTGTTAGCAGAATATGGAATCGGTGAATTCAGGAGGGTAATACGGAACGCCGTGCTGGATCCCAACGGCCTCGTATCACTAGCAGTCAAGATGACAGGCATCTTATCCGCATGGCTGTAATCGATCGTGCAGCCACATCTCGATCCCTGAGTCAACAGATAAGGACGTTTGCAAGACAACAACCATCTGCACGAACAGTTCGACGACATTTGCAGCAGCATGGACTATCAGTTCGGAGACCATGGCTGCGATAACCCTTGATGTTGCATCACAGACTGGAGCGCCTGCGATGGTTTACAAGGCACTTGTTCGACCGATTCTTGAACACTGTTCTTGAATCTAGGACCCTTTGCGAGGTAGGACTGACAGAAGAGATAGAGCAGATCCAAAGAAGAGCGGTGCGTTTCGGTACGGAGTCGATTAGTCGGCGCGAGGGCGTTACAGTGTTGTCCAACAAGCTCCAATGACAGACGCTGCAAGAGAGACCTTGTGCATCACGGAGAGGTTTGCTCTAGAAATTTCGAGAGACTATTTGCAAGGAAAGGTAGAACAACATATTACTTCCTCCCACATGTTCGAGCACAGTATGTTTTCCAAAATCCTACTGCAAATCAATGTTACTGATATGAATCTGTAATTCAGCGCATTACTCCTATTTCCTTTCTTGGGTGTCAGTGTGACTCGTGCAGCTTTCCAGACTTTACGTATGGATCTTTCGTTGAATGAGCGGGTTTATATGATTGTTAATTATGAAGCTAGTGTATCAGCATACTCTGAAAGGAACCACTCTGGTATAGAGTCTGGACTGGAGGCCTTGCCTTCATTAAGGGATTTAAGCTGTTTCGATACATCGAGGATATCTGCTGCTATGTTACTCATGGTGGCAGTTGTTCTAGATTCGCATTCTGGAATGTTTACTTCGTCTTCTGTAGTGAAGGAGTTTCGAAAAACCGTGTTTAGTAACTTTGCTTTAGCGGCACTGTGATCAGTGACATCACCATCGTTATCGCGCAGTGAAGGTATCGTTTGCTTCTTGCCACTGGCAAACTTTACATATGACCAGAATCTCTTTCTTTTTTTCTGCCACATCTCGAGACAGAGTTTCGTTGTGGAAACTTTTAAATGCATGCCGCATTGAAGTTCGTGCTAATTTTCGAGCTTCTGAAAAATTTCTCCAATTTTGGGGATTTTTCTTCGTATTAAATTTGGCATGCTTATTTTTCGTTGCTTCTGCAACAGGTTTCTGACCCGTTTTGTGTATCATGGGGTGTCAGTTCCATCTCTCATTAATTTATGCGATATATAGCTCTCAACTGCCGTCCACACTATTTCTTTGAGTTTAAACTACATCTGATCTATATTTAGATAGCCATTTCGGAAGGAGTAGAAGGTGTTTCTTACTAAAAGGTCAAGTATGTTTTCGCAACCATTTACTCTTCGAGTGAGATACTGGACTAATTGTTCGGAATACAGTAATTTTCAGAGAAACCATTCAGAACAATTTCGGACGACTTATTATGCCTACCGCCGGCTTTAAATATGCATTTTTGGCAACATATCGAGGGCTGATTGAAGTCACCACCAACCATAATTGTATGAGTAGAGTAGCTATTTGAAATAATACTCAAGTTTTCTTTGAACTGTTGAGCAACCTTACCATCTGAGTCAGGGAGTCTGTAAAACGAACCAATTATTCATTTGTTCCGGCTGTCAAGTATAACCTCTACCCATTCTATCTATTTCAATTTCACCACAAGGTTAACTGCTTCTGATGGCAATAAACACTCTACCATGAACAGTATTTAGCCCTGCTGTTATCTTCGGGTCAATGTGACCCGAAAAGGAATTTATTCTTCCATTACTTTTGGTAAAATTAACATTCTAAATATTTCAAAACTCAAGCTAAAAGAATTACTTTTCTCCTCCTTGGTAAAACTTAATTTTTTACACTTGTGTTCCTTGGGTCATTACCACCCATGGGGTTAAAAAGTCACAGTACGTACAAATATTATAGTCAAGTTTTATTTCTACAAGCCTGAGGTATATGCTAGCGGTTTTTTATGACAAGGTAAATATCTGATTCCTTATTGTTAAAATGTGCGAAGGTTACCCAACAATGAAAGTCACTGATTGCGTTCAGATTATTACACCGCATTATCGCTGACCGTTACGTTTCATCAACTGTCGTGTGCAGACGCAGTTCATGTATCGATCGCAGTAATTTCTGCGTGGCTATCAAGACAAAACGAGTTCTTTCCATTGAGCAATTCTTTTAAGCGTTAGTAAATGCTTCTGACGGCGAAGAGAATATTTCTGTAGAAGAAAATCACGAAGGTGATTTTCAACATTCATCCTTCATCTGATTCAGAAGACATTTCAGATATTGGTACCTCAAACGAAAATGTGCAAATTTTTGAACTTATCCAGTGTAAAGACAAAAAATCACGTGGAGTTTAGAATGGTCTAAAGCCTGTTTCTGTGCCTAACGTTTCGTCTTCTAATACTGGAAATATCATCAGGGATTCTAAAGGCTTCGTACGTGGCGAATTTGTGTTCGAATAGCAACTTCAGAATTCTGTATAATCTCTGATGCTGTCTCCACAATTAGAGAATCGAAATTTTAGGCACATGAACACGCTTTAGAGTATGGCCTAATGCTCTCGAATCACCAAGAATGTAAATACTATCCATGAGAGCCTACATGCTATAATATGTATGTTTTAAGAAAGTAATGATATGGCACAGTAGGGGTAAGTGACTTCTTTTTTTGAAATACTGCTAGCTTCGGTGAGACAAGAAAATATCCTCAGCCATTGTGATGCGTTTTGTTCTGTTTGCTTGAAATTGCTGTGGTGGTGGGTATGTGTTATTGTAAAACGTATGAAAATGTAGCAGCACGAATAACGGTATTATTTAAAACAAATAAATAATCTCTGATGATTCTTATTATGTGTTATAATGAATTATTTTGTGATACCTTATTGCTACAAATAAATATTGAAATCCTGTTTCATTAATTCAGTAGGTGACTTTAAAATGTATACACCAAGTAATTAATATATCACACCACAACCTCTTTCCATAACAACACTGTTGTTGTAAATATTTTTTTCAAAGTCATTGATAAATTTCTCTGAGAAAAACTAATCTTACGCACCAGCCCAAAAATCACGTGGAGTTTAGAATCTTCCATTCACGTAAAGTCTAAGACTGTTCTACTGAATGTTAGTTTCGCTATTAGAATAGAAAAATAATAAATTCTTGTGGGTTCTTGTACTTGAAGTTCAAATATTGTAATATCGATCGAAAAGATTAATGTCTGGTTATTTCTGTTTGAAATTGCTGGTCAATACGCTCACGTAAATGGCGGCAGACAAAACACAGTCTGGACTGGGTATTTTTAACAACGTATTTTTCGTAGAAAATCAATAACATCAACCTTTCCCTTTCTGCTGGATTAAATGTCAGAATCCTACACCATTCTGACTGTTCACAATGTCAATATTATTCACCAGTTACCAATAAATCAGTATCACCGTACCAGGTGCTAAGGACCACTTTCCTGTTTGCTGCGAACACAAAACTTAAAACATTCATATTGGTTATCTAGTTACAAATAAAAGTCTATACACTAGAATTCAATTTAGTAAATTGTAAATTATATTTTGGATTACTTGTACCTCATACAACACTATTATTTTTTACAATATTTAGAAGAACAGACCTCAGCTTAATCTTTGATCTCAGCCGTTTCATACATCATAGAGAACAATAGAAGGAAAAAAATTCACAGACAATACGATGCCAATACATTCTTTTAGTGGCATTATCTTTTGTTACATGATTATTCTTTGTAGAAAACTGTTTATAAAAATAATAAAACATACTGTTGTTGAAAATTATTTACATTTCACAATATAATAAAAGTCTTTTCTTTATTAGTTTTCACATAAAGGCTTAAAAGTCATTCCTGGAAAAATATTCATCACTTGATAAGTCTAGAGCACTGTCGCATACACTGGTGACACAAAATATTGACGTTGACATTACACCATCAAGAGTGACGTGTTTCGGTTTATGATTAGCAATGAAAGTCGTTTCTGATGCCTCTGGATGGTCTGTTGTTTAACGGTAACGAAGTCACGTACAACTACTGTGCCAAATCATTCGTTTCGAAAAATATACATATTTGTCTATCTATCTATACAGGTGAATATGCGTTCTTGCGTGTGTCCGTATCCTATCATATTTGGATAGCATCAGTTTGTGAAACACTTGGTCATTCTCCGGCTACCCGCCCCCGCCACCCCTCCCCCTCTAGCTATGGTCCCTGTCACGGCTTCCTAAACCAGGGAGCTGCCGCAAACTATTTATCGGCGGGTGACAGTTCCAGCAGTTCCAATAAATCACAGGCGCGTCTGAGTTTTGCGCAAGCCTCATCTCCAAGCCAGTCCCGCTGTGCTTCTACGCAACTAACTTCGCAGACAAATCATTTACGTCGACGTACGTGAACCATGGTGTTCTCATTCCACCGGAGCTCGAATCGTCCCTTTTATGAAGACTTGTGCTGTCTCTACGGGCACTAACAGCTGCATTTCAATTTCGTGCCCAGCTAGCACAAAAAAGACGAAAGAGTATTGTCTGTGTTGTTTGCTGCGGGCATTTGAGTCAGGAAGGCCGAACACTGAAGATTTATTTAAGCTACAATCTGTTTGTCGCTGTTTAATCTCCGTGAGAGGTTAGAGATTTAAGATCGATCGCGAATAGGGATTTATTTTACCTTTCCACTTCCTAACATTTGTAGCAGACCGTGGCGATTTGTATTTTGCCATTCAAAAGTATTATCCATGCTGCTGCCAGAAAAACACCAAAATAAAAACTAGGAAACAAAGTTGGCATAAAATTTCTCCCTGCTGTTAAGAGATTGACGATAACAGATTATCATTAAGGTATAATGTTATGATGGAACTAGGAAACAGACTCTCGACAAACTAAAACTCTGTCATCAATCAAAGAAGATTAGTCACAGTGTAGAATTTTTACGGATTAAATCTCATTCCGATTTTAAATACAATGACAAAGCAGATAGACTAGCGAGAGATGTAACTAGCAGTCGAAGTCATATGGACATAAAACTCATTTACGCAAATCACATTCTGAAAGTAAAAAAAGAACGAGTCTTTCGTGGCAGGAAGAATGGAACAAATATCAGAAAATAAGACGTAAAAGGTATGCAAACACACAGACATTCATGCCAACACTGCAATGGTTTATAAAGCCTAAACGTCAAAGGAAAATAATAGATTCCATTGTGCGTCTCAACCATGGATCCTTCCTCGCACACTTACGTAGAATTGGCGTATTGGAGACACTTTACACTCAAGATGATCAAATAACAAATGGTTCAAATGGCTCTGAGCACTATAGGACTTAACGTCTAGGTCATCAGTCCCCTAGAACTTAGAACTACTTAAACCTAAGTAACCTAAGGACATCACACGCATCCATGCCCGAGGCAGGATTCGAACCTGAGATCGTAGCGGTCGCGTGGTTCCAGACTGAAGCGCCTAAAACCGCTCGGCCACACCGGCCGCCATCAAATAACAACTGCTGAAATAAATCACATCCTATTTCAATGCAAGCAGTATGAGAAAGGACCTCTAGAGGCTTAGTCACTGCCACCCACTTCGCTCTATCCCAGTTCTTGCAGATAGAACCAGGAGCGCATATGATGTCATGGGCGGGTTTATAGTAGAAGAAGACATTAAAATCTGATACGACCAGTAGCCATCGTAATTATTTCACGAACTGAATAACTGCTTTAATACAAACGAATAGTCAGCTGTTAACTGCATGTAGTAGTTTAAGTGAATACGTATAATATTTTCAGTCGGAACAGAAATTTACGAATGTATACTCTAAAATGTGTGCATGATGGAGGACAAGTGGTATCTTACTGTATCTGACAATCATTTTAATTCCTGACGGCTAAGAATTATGTATGTTAGAATGCAGGAATAAATTAACAAAGAAAGGACGATTATCACTGGACTTCTTGTATAAACAGACATCAGTTAATACAACTGTTTTGTTGCGGCTAGCGCCAGCATCCGTACACGTTTGACAGATATGGTTCAAGATAACAAACATCACAAGGTTATACGTTCACAGCAGATCCGACTATGATTTTTGAAACCAAAGAATCTTCCTGGTATGAATGTATTGTAAATCCTGAACATTTTTCATATCGAGAACTTATTTTTACAACTTTTAGTACGATGAATATGTATAGGTCGATCGACTGAAATATATCCTTGTAGATGGTTTTTGGAGGTTCGTGAGGACATTTCTCAAATAGTATGTACTAGTGAGACGAGAGAACTTCTTCTCCTCTCCCTTCCTCTCCATTCTGGAAATGTCTGTTATCTGAAGCACATAAAGCGTTTCAGTGTTGTTAATACAGTAAATTGTGAACACGACTGGATTGTTATGTAACTGCTAACATCATCCCAAACCTCTACTTGTTGCAGTTCTCAGCCAGTGGATCCTCCGATTTGGACTGAAGAATTTAAGTGCATCTACACACTCCCGTCGAATCACTTTCATCTCAGCGATGTTTGTATGTAGAAGCACCCGAACACCGAAATACTACAGCAATTGCCCACTGACCTTTTGACGATACGTAACACTCTGACATCCATTCTTTTTGTATGCTATTGCACCGTGCACATACCAGTGCTGGCGTGGTCATCAATTCTCTCTTCTTCTTCTCTCGCCTTATACAGCCTCCGCAAGCGCGCTCGACTCCAGCCCACCACCAGCAATGGGAGGAGAATTCTTTGAGAATGCCGGCCGCTCGTGCTGGCGAAACGCCACTTCATCAATCAGCCGTAGCCCTAATAGCCACAACAGAAGCTTGCAGACCACAAGTCAGGAAGTGGCCCCGATAGCCTCAGTGCTTACATAGACCGCACAACGACAAGTTTGTGGATTTCGGCGACAAGTTTGATTTTCTACGAAATATGTTCTGTGTCGATAAAACTCCCATCAATTACATCGTAATCATAAATACCGTTACAGTTAAGATCACGCGGGAACTTCCCATAAACTGAAATAGCGAACAGGAAATAACTGTGACGTTTTATACAGGACATTAGAAATGCAATGAACTCATATACATAAATCTACGTAAAGTTTATGCAGAGCGGGTTTATCGTATGCAGATGAGTTTCCACGTCCCCTATAAATGCAGATCAGCTGCAGAGCAATGTCCGGAAGCAGACGACATTGCGAGATGGACAATGTTCTGCAGAAAGGCTTCCAAATGTTGGTTTATCTATTCACTGAGTCAGATTTGGTCTTTTTATAACCACTCTAAGAAGTCATACAATATGAACATTACTAATACCTAAATACATCATCCTTAATTCATGTAATTGGGTCTGCATTTGTGTGAACTACGTTTTTAATACTGAAATATTTCCTCTGCAAAAAAAAAAAAAAAAAAAAGTTCAAATGGCTCTGAGCACTATGGGACTTAACGTCTGAGGTCATCAGCCCCTAGAACTTAGAACTACTTACACCTAACTAACCTAAGGACATCACAAACATCCATACCCGAGGCAGCATTCGATCCTGCAACCGTAGTGGCCGCGCGGTTCCAGACTGTAGCGCCTAGAACCGCTCGGCCACCTCGACCGGCTTTCCTCTGCAGTGTATAAACTTTTTCAGTGTAATCACACTAATAATATGAACATTTCTCGTCATGTCACGTGCAGGGTGGATGAATGCAAGCTCATAATAAGGTCAAAGTTTGATAAGTATGTCGTAACTAACAGAATTTTCCAGATAACAGTGAGTCGGAAATGCACCATTGTGGACCTATGACCATAAAACGACAGCCAATCAACGACGATCATTTAGAAGTTTGTGAATTTACGCTTACGTGCTGCAGATATGACGTGTTATGGGGGTTGGGAGTTGTTTGGGGGAAGAGACCAGACAGCGAGGTCATCGGTCTCATCGGATTAGGGAAGGACGGAGAAGGAAGTCGTCCGCGCCCTTTCAGAGGAACCATCCCGGCATTTGCCTGGAGCGATTTAGGGAAATCACGGAAAACCCAAATCAGGACGGCCGGACGCGGGATTGAACCGTCGTCCTCCCGAATGCGAGTCCATTGTGCTAGCCACTGTGCCACCTCGCTCGGTCACGTGTTATGCCATAGAGCTCCATTACTTAATAAATTAGCTGAAGATAATGCTTTCAGCTGAGCAGACAAGTCAAAACAAACTTTAAATTCCTACGAACGACTGATAGCGCTAGATGTGAATTTTCTGTGAAGTTTACCGGATAAAGCTCGAGTATTAAATTAGCCACATTAAGAGCAACGTATTTTCATTATTTGTTAGGGTAACGAACAAAAAATGGTTCAAATGGCTCTGCATACTATGGGACTTAACATCTTAGGTCATCAGTCCCCTAGAACTTAGAACTACTTAAACCTAACTAACCTAAGGACATCACACACATCCATGCCCGAGGCAGGATTCGAACCTGCGACCGTAGCGGTCGCGCGGTTCCAGACTGAAGCGCCTAGAATCGCTCGGTCACAGCGGCCGGCGGTAACGAACAGTATTGCGGATATAGAACTGCGGTAAGATAGATCACATTTGATTCTCGAAGGCACAATATTATTAATAATGTAATCTCGAGTCACGTATTTTAATTTTTGCCTGTTTTGCGTCCCAGGTGCAAACTACCAAATGGAAAGTCGGAATTGATTACAACTTAGAAGATTTATTCTGGAAACAAGGTGAAACGTAATTCAGCGCAATCACTCTTGTCCAGGTCCGTAGCCAAAGTTCATCTCTCGTAAACACTATCACAGTAACAGCGTCGTAACTGAGAGGAGACCTGCTCCATACTCCAGGAAGGCCCTCCAGACGACTCCCCTTCCAGGCCGCGACGACGCGACTTAATCACGTCGGGCCGCATCCTGATTGGCTCTGTCGACTCCAGCAGTACGGCTGCTACATGTCTTGTGGCGCCCCCACTGTGATCACTTTGAAGTATGGTTCGCTGCTGCCACTGGAGCATTAGCACAGGGTGATCGAGAAGGCGGTGGCCGAATCTTACGTGCGGCAACCGCGCTGTATGAACGCATACCACAACAGCCTGAATGAACTTTTTCTAAGACTTACTGTAGATAACTACGCGTGAACTTACAGTCAGTTCCACTGTCATGAACATATGTTCACATGAAAATACATGTTATTACTAACTGCACAATTACCTAATAGTTAATCCAATCACCGCCATTATCGATTATAGCTTGGCACCTTAACCCTCACATCGGTAAATCATCCACTTCGCAAGGAATCTCCTTGACTTTCTAAGAATTATAGCAGCAGCTCCATATGAAATCTTTGGTCCCTTTGGATGATTTACAAGGAATAATGCCTCGTGACGCTTCGGATATATTGCACTAATTTTAAACTGCTACCAACAAAACAAAAGCAGGCCGCGGTGGCCATGCGGTTCTAGGCGCTTCAGTCCGGAACCGCGCGACTGCTACGGTCGCAGGTTCGAATCCTACCTCGGGCATGGATGTGTGTGATGCCCTTAGGTTAGTTAGGTTTAAGTAGTTCTAAGTTCTAGGGGACTGATGTCCGCAGATATTGTGTCCCATAGTGCTCAGAGCCATTTAAACCATTTTCTGACAAAACAAAACATTCAACTCTCACATTGTTTATCTATACATTGTGCAGAAGCGCACTGATTACAGATTCGAGACCACTAGCAGAGATGTTGCTGCGGAAGTTACGGTTAGAATTATGGCGTACACTTTCTTCTGGAACAGCTTGTAGACGATGGCGAAAGAAAACAGAAATTAAACTTTAAGCAATTTTTTCTCAAAAATAAAGAACTGCCTTCAGTCACAAATCGCAATTTTATTTCGCTGCACGACGCATTTCGAGGCCAGCGGACTCATCCTCACGTGCTCTGACAGTCTACATGTATTTCTTTTCTTTTTTTCTTTTAATTTAGGTTAGTTCTGGTCCTGATAAGTTTAGGTGAGAAGTTCATATAGTTTATCTTTTGCCCCATCAAATAGAAGTAGACTGTCGTCCACATATCTTTTTTAATAATTTTTTTTTTCAGAAATTTTGTTTTTCACCTCAAAAAAATTATTTTATAAGTCGTTGATGAATATGTGAGCCAGGAGGTTTATCCGCAGCCGTGCCTTCTTTCTGTTGGTAGATTTTATAAATAAATCAGAAGCACATATGGGTTAATACTAGTTCAATCAGATCGACCAACCTTGAAACCTCCGTTTCGGTTAATTTTTTGCGCCTGTTTGACAGGTACATTTATAAATACACTCCTGGAAATGGAAAACAGAACACATTGACACCGGTGTGTCAGACCCACCATACTTGCTCCGGACACTGCGAGAGGGCTGTACAAGCAATGATCACACGCACGGCACAGCGGACACACCAGGAACCGCGGTGTTGGCCGTCGAATGGCGCTAGCTGCGCAGCATTTGTGCACCGCCGCCGTCAGTGTCAGCCAGTTTGCCGTGGCATACGGAGCTCCATCGCAGTCTTTAACACTGGTAGCATGCCGCGACAGCGTGGACGTGAACCGTATGTGCAGTTGACGGACTTTGAGCGAGGGCGTATAGTGGGCATGCGGGAGGCCGGGTGGACGTACCGCCGAATTGCTCAACACGTGGGGCGTGAGGTCTCCACAGTACATCGATGTTGTCGCCAGTGGTCGGCGGAAGTTGCACGTGCCCGTCGACCTGGGACCGGACCGCAGCGACGCACGGATGCACGCCAAGACCGTAGGATCCTACGCAGTGCCGTAGGGGACCGCACCGCCACTTCCCAGCAAATTAGGGACACTGTTGCTCCTGGGGTATCGGCGAGGACCATTCGCAACCGTCTCGATGAAGCTGGGCTACGGTCCCGCACACCGTTAGGCCGTCTTCCGCTGACGCCCCAACATCGTGCAGCCCGCCTCCAGTGGTGTCGCGACAGGCGTGAATGGAGGGACGAATGGAGACGTGTCGTCTTCAGCGATGAGAGTCGCGTCTGCCTTGGTGCCAATGATGGTCGTATGCGTGTTTGGCACCGTGCAGGTGAGCGCCACAATCAGGACTGCATACGACCGAGGCACACAGGGCCAACACCCGGCATCGTAGTGTGGGGAGCGATCTCCTACACTGGCCGTACACCACTGGTGATCGTCGAGGGGACACTGAATAGTGCACGGTACATACAAACTGTCATCGAACCCATCGTTCTACCATTCCTAGACCGGCAAGGGAACTTGCTGTTCCAACAGGACAATGCACGTCCGCATGTATCCCGTGCCACCCAACGCGCTCTAGAAGGTGTAAGTCAACTACCCTGGCCAGCAAGATCTCCGGATCCGTCCCCCATTGAGCATGTTTGGGACTGGATGAAGCGTCGTCTCACGCAGTCTGCACGTCCAGCACGAACGCTGGTCCAACTGAGGCGCCAGGTGGAAATGGCATGGCAAGCCGTTCCACAGGACTACATACAGCATCTCTACGATCGTCTCCATGGGAGAATAGCAGCCTGCATTGCTGCGAAAGGTGGATATACACTGTACTAGTGCCGACATTGTGCATGCTCTGTTGCCTGTGTCTATGTGCCTGTGGTTCTGTCAGTGTGATCATGTGATGTATCTGACCCCAGGAATGTGTCAATAAAGTTTCCCCTTCCTGGGACAATGAATTCACGGTGTTCTTATTTCAATTTCCAGGAGTGTATGTTGTCGTTTTTTTTGGTGATGATGTGTTCTTCTGTCCAAAAACTGATTTGATGTAACTCCCCATGGTACTCTATCCTGTACAGGCCTCTCCATCTCCGAGTAACTACTGCAACCTACATTATTCTAGCGGTTCTAGGCGCTCAGTCCGGAACCGCGGGACAGCTACGGTCGCAGGTTCGAATCCTGCCTCGGGCATGGATGTGTGTGATGTCCTTAGGTTAGATAGGTTTAATTAGTTCTAAGTTCTAGGCGACTGATGACCTCAGAAGTTAAGTCGCATAGTGCTCAGAGCCATTTGAACCATTTGAACCTACATTATTCTGAATCTGTATTCATCTCTTGGTCTCCCTCTGCTATTTTTACCGCCCACGCTTCCTCTCAGAACTTAAATGGTGATCCGTTGATGCCTCAGCATGTGTTCTGCCAACCGATCCTCTTTTAGTGATTTCTCCTCCCTCAGTTCTATTCATTACCATCTCATTATTTACTTGATTTACCCATATAATCTTCAGCATTCTTCTGTAGCACCACATTTCAAAAGTTCCTGTTATTTCTTATATAAACTGTTTATCGTCCATGTTTCACTTCCAAACATGGCTATACTCCATACAAATACTTTTAGAAAGGACTTCCTGACACTTAAATCTACACTCGATGTTAACAAATTTCTCTTCTTCAGATACGCTTTTCTTGCTATTGCCAGTCTACATTTTATATCCTCCCTAACTCAGACATCATCAGTTACTTTGCTTCCCAAAGAGCAGAACTGCTCTACTACATTTGCCAATCTAATTTCGTCAGCATCAACTGATTTAATTCGACTACGTCCCACAATCCTCGTTTTGCATTTGTTGATGTAAATCTTATATCCCCCTTTCAAAATAACGTCCATTCCGTTCAACTGCTCTTGCAAGCCCTTTGCTGTCTCTGACAGAATTACATCATCATGGGCAAACATCTAAGTTTTTGTTTCCTCTCCCTGGATTTTAATTCCACTACAAATTTTTCTTTTGTTTCCTTTACTGCTAGCTCAATATACAAATTGAATAACATCGTGGATAGGCAGCAACCCTGTCTCACTCCCTTCTCAACCACTTCTTCCCTTTCGTGCCCCTCGCCTCTTATAACTGCCAACCTGTATTTTACCCCTGTCAGCGTTAGAATTTGAAAGAGATTATTGAAGTGAACATTGTCAAAAGCTTTCTCTATTTCTAAAAATGCTATACATGTAGGTTTGCCTTTCTTTATTCTATATTCTATGAGAAGTCGTAAGGCAGTATTGCCTCGCGGGTTCTTACATTTTTACGGAATCCAAACTGATTTTCCCCGTGGTTGGTTTCAACTAGTTTTTCCATTCTTCTGTAAAGTATTCGTGTTAGTATTTTTCAGCCATGACCTGTTAAACTGGTAGTTCAATTTTCACACCTGTCAGCACCTTCTGTCCATGGAATTGGGCTACTATATTCTTCTTGAAGTCTGAGGGTATCTCACCTGCCTCATACATCTTCCTCACCAGATGGAAGAGTTTTGTCACGGATGGCTCTTCAAAGGCTATCAGTAGCTCTAATTGAATGTTCTACTCCCGGGGGCCGTGCGGTTCTAGGCGCTCCAGTCCGGAGCCGCGCTGCTGCTACGGTCGCAGGTTCGAACCCTGCCTCGGACATGGGTGTGTGTGATGTCCTTCGGTTAGTTAGGTTTAATTAGTTCTAAGTTCTAGGGGACTGATGACCACAGCAGTTGAGTCCCATAGTGCTCAGAGCCATTTGAACCATTTGAATCTACTCCCGGGGCCTTGTTTCCACTTAACTCTTTCAGTGTTTTGCAAGTTCTTCAAGCAGTATCATCTCTCCCTTCTCATCTTCCTCTACCTCCTCTTCCATTTCCATAATACTGCCCTCAAGTACATCTCGCTTCTACCCACCTTCTAAGTACCCCTTTCAGCTTTTTGCTTTCTCCTCTTTGCTAAGGATTGGTTTTCCATCTGAGCTCTTGATATTCAAACAAATGGTTCTCTTTTCTCCAAAGATCTCTAATTTTCCTGTAGGCAGTATCTATTTTACCCCTGGCGATGTATGCTTCGACAACCTTACATTTGTCCTCTACCCTTTCCTGCTTATCCACTACGCACATCCTGCCGATATCATTTTTTATGCATTTGTACTCCCTTTCACCTACTTCATTTATTGCATTTTTGTATTTTCTCCTTCCATCGATTAAATCCAATATCTCTTGTGTTACCCAAGGATTTCTACTAGCCCTCATCTTTTTACCTACTTGTTCCTCTGCTGCCTTTATTATTTCGTCTCTCAAAGCTACCCATTCTTCTGCTACTGCATTCCTTTCCCCTGTTCTTGTCAGTCGTTCCCTAATGCTCCCTCTGAAACCCTCTGCAACCTCTGGTTCTTTCGGTTTATCCAGACCCCATCTCCTTAAATTAGTGCCTTTTTGCAGTTTCTTCAGTTTTAATCTAAAGTTCATAACCAATGAATTGTGGTCAGAGTCCACATCTGCCCCTGGAAATGTCTTACAATTTAAAATCTGGTTTCTAAAATTTCTGACTAAACGTTATATAATCAATCTCAAACTTTCCAGTGTCTCCAGGTCTCTTCCACGTATACAACCTTCTCTAATGATTCTTAAACCAAGTGTTAGCTGTGATTAAGTTATGCTCTGTGCAGAATTCTACCAGGCGGTTTCCTCTTCCTTCCTTTCCCCCCCAAAGTCCATATTCAACTGCTAGTTTTCCTTCGCTTCCTTTTTCCGCTATCGAAATCCAGTCTCCCATCACTACAAAATTTTCGGCTCCCTTAACTATCTGAATAATTTCTTTTATCTCATCATAAGTTTCTTCGATCTCTTCGTCACCTGCGGAGCTAGTTGGCGTATAAACTTGTACTACTGTGGTGGGTGTGGGTTTCATGTCCATCTTGGCTACAATAATGCGTTCACTATGCTGTTCGTATTAGCTTATCCACGTTTCAATCTTTTTATTCATTATTAAACCTACTTCTGCATTACTCCTGTTTGATTTTGTATTTACAACCCTGTAGTCACCTGACCATAAGTCCTGCTCCTCCTGCCACCGAACTTCGCTAATTGCCGCTATATCTGACTTTAACCAACCGTTTACCTTTTTAAATTTCCTAACCTATCTGCTCGAGTAAGGTATTTGTCATTCCACGCTCCGATACGTGGAACGCCAGTATGGTTTCTCCTGACAACGGCGTCCTCCTGAGTACCCCCCACCCGGAGATCCGTATGGGGGACTATTTTAGCTCCGGAATATTTTACCCAAGAGGACGCCATCATGATTTAACCATACAGTAAAACTGTATGCTCTCGGGAAAAACTACGGCTAATAGTTTCCCCTTGATTTCAGCAGTTCGCAGTACCAGCACAGCAAGGCCGTTTTGTTTGATGTTTCAAGGTAAAATCAGTCAGTCATTCGGACTGTTGTCACAGAAACTACTGAAAAGGCTGCTGCCCCTCTTCAGGAACCACACGTTTCATACCCCTCTGCTGTGATTGCACCTACGGCACGGCTATCTGTATCGCTGGGCCACTCAAGCCTACCCGCCGACAGCGAGGCCCATGGTTCATGGGGGATGATGAATTAAATACGTTAATAATGTCAAATGAGGTAAATATAGCTTGTGTGGGGATTTTTACATCTTTGATAAGCGTTGTTAACTCACGCGTAATTTTTACTGAGTATGTGGTTTCAAAAGTTTAAAATTGACTGAGGATATTACTTAATAGCTGGAAAAGTTTGGAGTTAACAGTCGGTCTAGCTGGAGAACTAGGTTTGTGAATTTTTGGCTGTACTATGAATTTGTCGCCAGTGGGGTTCATTAATGCGAAACTTTTTGGTTGTTTACTCGACTGGAAGACGTTACATTGGTTTAGTATTTTCATTAATTTTCATCCGTAGCACTTTCCATTTCCGTAATATTTGCGGAGCAAGTTTTTAATTTTGGGTGATTCACTCTGTATAAAGTCTCATACTATTACATTTATAGATAATTGAGATTGTAGTGCTTAATTTTACACAATGAAAACAGCTACTTAACTTTGGTCTGTTCTAGACAAAGCAAGGAACTAAAAAAATGGTTCAAATGCCTCTGAGCACTATGGTCAGACTTCTAAGGTCATCAGTCACCTAGAACTTAGAACTACTTAAACCTAACTAGCCTAAGGACACCACACACATCCATGCCCGAGGCAGGATTCGAACCCGCTACCGTCAAGGAACTAAAGTCCTAAGGTATAAAAGAAGGGTGAAGGATGAACAGGCAGAGAGCTGGGGCAATCGAGGGGTGGGCGATATTCGAGAGGGACACAGGTTTGCCAGGTACGGAGGTCACTATTTGGGATGGCAGTTGCATCGTCGTCATACTGATTAAGTCGGCTCATACTGTCAAGTTATTTGTCAATTTGATTCAGTTTCGTAATCACTGAAATGTAATCACATGCCCTCTCAAGCCCTGAATTTAATTTCCTCTTCTCCTCTAGGATAGTCCACTTTTTTGTCAGGCAGTGTACTATGGAAGAGTTAGTATATTTTCGAACAATTATAATGAGGTCGCAGTGTCGTCCTGTAGAAGGGCGTGGGTTCCAGTGTCTGCGGAATCTGTCGTCATCCGACCTTTGTGAGCAAGCGGAGGAGGGCGGCACGAAAGGGCGACAGACCCCATTAAGCACACTCCCTGAAGGTCGCGCTCTCTGGAGCTGGCGGAGGAAAAGCTCGGGAGGCCACTTAATCAGTCTGTTCGCAGCGTCTTCGGTATCCCGAGTAACGATGGTTACGCTTCATCACTGGAGCAATCTTTCTTCCCATTTTTCTCGTTCTCCGCATCACTTCAATTCTTTCCCGTTCTCTCTGTAGTTTCCTGTACTCCCTAGAACCACCTGCCCCTCGGTCTTCCTCCGAGTCTATCTCTTTGCAATTCTATGTCGAACATCTTCATTGGTATCTTCACTCCTTCCATTTCACTCATGCGTCCATATCGTCCAAATGTCGACCTTTTTGTTTTTCCTTGTGGACATTCCTCTTCTAAGTGGTCTCTCGATGTTTCGTTTCTCCATATATCTATTAGTCAGTTATTAGACATACCGCGATAGGTCATAAGGCGATATGACCCATTAGAAATGATTTGTGAAAGCCTGCGACTGTGAAAGCAATGGGTTTAATAAGAAATAAATTTTCTGCTACCGGTCACGACTATTTCTTATTTGGATTTAAAGTTTAATTATTTCTGGTTGTATTTAGGTTTTATCTGGTGGGTTTATTGTTAGATTTGTTTGTTTTCGTCAGGTTGATTTAAAGTCTTTAATTGCTTATTCTTATGTCGCTCACATAAGAATGCTTATTGGTGGATTGATGACTATAAATTGATGGGGTTGTATAGGTTCGCTTTCTTTGATAGTTGGTCATCGTTTATGTTCTCCTGGATTGTTTTGTTTATCTAATATTATTTATGAGCGTTTAGGTAGAGGAAGATCATTAATTAACAAGGGTATAATTAATTTGATACCTAGAATGGCTTTGTGGTGATTCCTTTTAAGATCATCAAATATGGCTGCTCCTCCATCATTGAATTTGGCAGGTGAACCTAGATTATTATATATAATTATGTATTGGTCTTCTTTTAGATTTTTTGTTTTAATTTTTTTTATCTTTTTTCAGAGCTGTTTATACTTTACACACACACACACACACACACACACACACACATATATATATATATATATATATATATATATATTCTTATTCTCAACATGGAAATTGTTATTCTGGGGTTTATACTTGTTCTCTTGGTTATTTTCGGGAATATCACCTACGTGTTTCGGGAAACGATTCCCCTTTCAGGTCGATAAATTACGTGTTTGTAGGCATTTGCCTCATTCTTTAAACTATTCGTGATATACTTGGCATTGTGACTTTTATGTTACCCCTTTTTTCTCTTCGTCACTTCGGTCGAGTTTCAGTGTTAACTTCACGTAGTCAATTTTCCAGTAAAGCGTATTGCCCCCTTCACCCCTCCAAGGTTCTCTCCAAAATGAAGATCTGCGTTGTCTCGATGCAACTGGGTTATTAAAGAAACGTCAGTTATTTATGATCAGAAAAATAGATTATTTATTAACATATTAATCGATTCAAGATACTTCAGACAGTAAAAGCGTGTTAAAATTTAAAATATTTCCCTTTTTTTCTTCACAGTCGCCTGTTCTCTAATGCTTTTCAGACTATTACCTTCCGTATTTTGCGGCGTTCTTCTTCCTTTTTCTTACTGAATAAGAGAATTTATTACAGTATTTTCGTTTTAAATGTACGTTTGTTACACTCCATAGGAACGACATTTTTTTTAATGACCGATCTACTTGGTAATAATTGTAACTGCCCGAGATATCAACTTTATAGGAGCAAGAAAACAATTTTGGAATCTGTTTACTTAGGTAAGCTAAATGATTAATTTGTGCTCATTATTGTATACAGTCTGAAGAGGTAATGAAACTTGCTTCACTTCGTGCAGTTTCTTACGACGTTTGTAATATGAAACAGTCATATAAAGTCTGTAAATACGTGCCATTTCATAACTACAAAATTTAATGGTAGCTAATCCTTAGTCTGAATTTCGCACATCTAATTCTAGACAGTGTTATTATACATGAACTCCTCGACATGACTGAATGTTGACCAGAAAAATAAAAATAAGAATCAGATAAAGATGGAAGAAAATATATTATTTTTCACAATTGAAAACAATGAAATTTATTTGTCAAGATGGGTTGTCACAATTCTCCTCAAGCAATACATTGTCAGTCACTCTTAAGCTCGAAAAACGGATGTAATATCGGCGAGTCAAATCATAATGTCAAATCCTAATTCCGCCAAGCTGAAAAATGATGCTATAATGGAACAATACAACTTTTTCTGGACCTTATTGTAAGGAGCCGTGAAACTGAAGCCTGTCTCCACGCACCCATGATTAAGTGACTAACAATGGATTGACGCTGTACGTACTACAAAAGTAAAATTCAGAGAATCAGTGCAGTTGGTTGCAGGACTGAAAGCGACTACTTCTCGTCAAATTTTTGCGTCATTCAAACACCGCCAATTATATATGTTATGAGAGCCGACAAAACTGTGTCGGGGTATTCAAAACAAACGTTGAAAAATGTTTACCAGTCTAAAACGCAGTTAAGGACACAATTTTAATAAATGTGGTTATACATGAGGAAATGTGTCTGTCCTTCGAGCAGAAAGTCTCCGTGTACTACTGTACTCGCCAAATTTTTCACGAAACGACTTTCACTCTTTTTCAGAGTTGAAGAAATATTCGTGTAGAAAGACATGCAAACGATGACAAAATTCAAGAGGTAGGTCTAGCATAAAACAATGAGCAGAAAGGTGATGCACTTCTCTGACGTATGAATAGGGAAGATTTGTAGCCCATTGACAATATCTATCGACAGCGGTTTAGATAATGTAGAATCACAAAATGAGATAAATCTATCGTCAACGCGGTAGTTAGTTTAAAGACAACGGTGCTTAAGCAGGGACAGTCCGATTGAAGGTGACATGCCTTTGCCTCCCACGGGCGTTAATACGAAAAGTTAATAATTTAGAAATATTGTGCAGCCTTGTTTCTTGGAAAAAGATACGTTGAAAGTGGTTGAAGCAGTAAATAATCTTAAGAGAACATTTTAAGTCCGTTTTTACGTGTAGCATGTGTTATAAACTGTTTTAATATTTGAAAGTTGAGACTGTTATTCTTTTTTTTTTTATTTACTTGTTTCCTTACGTAACCGTATGGGAAAGTTAGTGGTGGAAAACAATGCGTGCATTGTTAACTGGGTCCATATGTCCGTGTAGTATGGTAAAAAATATGTTACCAGTAGCCCGCATCTCGTGGTCGTGCGGTAGCGTTCTCGCTTCCCACGCCCGGGTTCCCGGGTTCGATTCCCGGCGGGGTCAGGGATTTTCTCTGCCTCGTGATGGCTGGGTGTTGTGTGATGTCCTTAGGTTAGTTAGGATTAAGTAGGCCTAAGTTCTAGGGGACTGATGACCATAGATGTTAAGTCCCATAGTGCTCAGAGCCATTTGAACCATTTGTTACCAGTAAAGATGTGACCGTAAATCCCAGACACAGTTTAGTTAACAGACGGTCATGAAGTTACTTGACGAGTAATCCAGCAACTAACATGTCTATCACATCGCCTAAATTCAGGCTCAGAAGCCGTTGTGCCTGGTGTTTCTGTGCTGTTTGGGGCCAGACTCTATTTTAAAAGCCTGCAGCGCAAAAAACGGAGCAGCCGCCACCGCCTGTCGATTGTCTCTTGCCTGGCTGCCACAAGTGACGTCACGTCTATTCTGTTTCAACTTACTTCCACTCCGAAACACACTGCACTCTAAATGAGTCTGTCAGAAACACAAGAGATGTTAACAGCGCATTTTCTTTGACCACTGGTGTAGAGGAGTCGTCGACCAAACAATGACGCATCAGCTCCGTCACGAACCACGTGAACACCAGGCGTGCGGGTGAGTACCAAGTAACACGCCATTGCCTCGCGTGTATTTTAATCCTATTATGTTCATTATTAAACTTTACACTCATTATAATTTTTCCCAGTTAGTGCTAACATTTTAATCCATTAAACACGATAATATCAATTAGAATTCGTAAATTTCTGAAATTTTCACAGAAAATCTACATTCGATATGTTGACGCAAATATAAGAATGTTTAAAGTAGATGGCGTGCACGAAACATCTTCCGTAACTTTATTAAATGCTTCTCTCTCCGAAAATTATTCTCAACAGCTAGTTAAGCAGCCTAGACGAAATGTAAACTGTTGTGAATACATACTTGATCTGTTAGCAATAAACAATAATGAGCAAAGAGAGAGCATTGTGACCCACATAGAATTAGTGACCGCAAGATCGTTGTAGCGAAACTGAATATCATAACATACAAATTCACCAAAAGCAAACGCAGAATATATCTATTTAAAGAAGCAGATAATAATTTGCTTAACGCCCTCCTAAGAGACAGTCTCCACTATTCCGAAATATTTATGTAAGTATAGACCAGATATGTCTTAAATTCAAAGACATAGTATCGACGGCAGTTGAGACATTTATACCAAATAAAATAATAAAAGACTGATCTGATCACCCATGGTACACAAAACAGGTCAGAACGCTGTTGAAGAAGCGACGAAAAAAGCTTGCCAATTTAAAAAAAAAACGCCAAATCTCCAAGATTGACTGTGTTGTACAGAAGATCGAAATGTAATACTGACTGCACTGCGCGATGCTTATAATAGTTTTCGCAACGAAACTCTTTCCCTAAATCTGGCAGAAAATCCAAAGATATTTCTAATCGTATGTAAAATAGGCCACTGGAAAGACACATTTAACACAAACACTGCGCGATACCAATGATAATGTTACCGATGGCAGTGCCACTAAAACGCTGTTAGTAAAAATGGTTTTCCAAACGTCCTTCCAAAGGAAGACAAGGAAAATATTCCAGAATTCAAATCAATAAGTGCAGCGAAAATGAGTAACTTAGAAGCAAATATAGTCGGTGTAGCGCAGCAGCTTAAATCACTCAATAAAGGCAAGACTTCCGGTCAGATGGTATACCAGTCAGGTTCATTTCATAGTATGCTGAATCAACAGTTCGGTGCTGAGCAATCACGTAGAACCACTCGCTTGACGAAACGTCCGTACTTAAGACAGGAAGGTTTCACAGGTCACACCAAGACATTAAAGAGGAAATAGGATTAATCCGTTAAATTACAGACTCATATTACTGACGTCGATTTGCTGTACCATTTTGGAACATATACTACGTTCGAACATTACGAATTACCTCGAAGAATTCGATCTATTGACATATAAGCAGCATAGATTCAGCAAATATTGTTCTTGTGAAACACGAATTGATTCCATATTTCTCGATTTCCTACAGGCTTGTGACAGCATTCCTCACAAGTGACTTCTAATCAGATTGCTAGTTTATGGAGTATTGTCTTAGTTGCGCGACTGGATTCGTGATTTCCTCTAAGAGTTCGTAGTAACTGACGGAAAGTCATCGAGTAAAACAGAAGTAACATCAGGCGTTCTCGTCGAAATTGTTACAGACCTCTTGCTGCTCCTAATCTATATAAACGATTTGGGAGATAATGTAAGCAGACCTCTTAGATTTTTTGCTGATGATTCTATCATTTACCGGTCTAATAGAGCTATGAAAAAGATCAAAGCTAATTCCCAAAGTTTTAAACAAATTATTTGTATGGTAGAAAAGTGGCAATCGACTGTAAATAATGTATAGTGTGATTTCAACCACACGAGTTTCCATTAAATTACGGTTTCACGTTAAATCGCACAAATATAAAGGCCGCAGATTCAACTAAATATCTAGGGACTACAAACACGAACAACTTAAACTGGAGCGATCAAAATGATAATGATGTGGTGAGGACGAACCAAAGACTGTGTTTTATTGTAGGAACACAGAGAAGATGTAGCAGGTCTATTAAAGAGACTGCATACACTATGCTTGTTAGTTCTCTTATCGATAAGGTTCAGAGAAGGGCAGCTCGTTTTTTATGTTCGTGAAATAGGGGAGAGAGTGTCACTGATAAAATATGCGAGTTGATGTGCCACCCATTAGAACAAAGGTGTTTTTCGTTGCGGCAGGACCTTTTCACGATGTTTCAATCACCGAAACTCTCTTCTCAGTGCGAAAATATTTTATTCACAACCAACGTTGTAGCGAAAAAGTTTTAAAAATTAGAGAAATTCGAGCTGTCACGGAAAGTTTAAGTGTTCCTATTTGCAACGCTGTTCGAGATTGGACCGGTAGAGAAATAGTTTGAAAATTGTTTGATGAACTGCACAATAGTCATGTAGATATATACATAGATTAAATTTTAGCTCATTGGGAGACTGTTTCTTGTAACTAGTTTGATGCGAGCCGCCAAGATTTCCTCTCATGTTCCAGTTGCTTCGTCTCATTATCGGATCAATTATCTCTTGTCTGTATTTCAATTTGTATTATCCTACAGTTTCTGCGCTCTGGTACCATAGAATTTACTTCCTGCCGTATTAACACTTGCCCTATCATTCTATCCCTTCTTCTAGAAAGTGTTTTCCACAACTTCCTTCTCTCGCATAGTTCACAGAGAACTTCTTCACTTCTTATGTTTACAATACGCTTAATTTTCTACTTTCTTCTGTGACGCCATATCTCAAACGCTTTGTTCCTCTTCGTTTCTTGTTCCAGCCTTATAAATCTGCTTAGCTTTAGTACCTTTGAAGGCTCATTAGACCAACTGCAGAGCGCTCTGGGACCGATGGCCTTTATAGTCTGGTGCCTTCAACCCTCACAAACCAACCAACCAGAGCGCCCTGGACCGAATGCAATCCAGGAATCGAACCAGTACCTTTCCCTTAAGTAGCCCATACCAACTTCGCAAATATTCCTCGATAGTGTTTCAGTAAGTTCTACAGAGACGCTGCGTAGTTATCTCGCAATAAAACAAAATAATTTTTTAAAAACTAAGACCTATTTTTCAGGCTGGATTAAGTCTGAAAACACGTCCTCGAGGCGTAATGTCAGCTTTTAGTGCTATTTGTTCCAAGGATTGTGTGGCATTTCATACACGGGAGTCTGTCCTGCGACACAAATGACGCAGACTGCTCAATAAGAGCAGACAAAGTACATAAATCCTTCAACAGCTATCTACGAGATGATTGTGACTGAGCACTGTATGTTATTCTTACACCACGCTTTTGAGCAATGAAAACTTTCTTTCGTAAAGATGTGTCACCTTAGAATAATATTCCATACGGCATTGATGTTGTTATGGTCTTCAGTGCGAAAAAATGATTCAAATGGCTCTGACCACTATGGGACTTAACATCTGAGGTCATCAGTCCCCTAGAACTCAGAACTACTTAAACCTAACTAACCTAAGGAAATCACACACATCCATGCCCGAGGCAGGATTCGAACCTGCGACCGTAGCGGTCGCGCGGTTCCAGACTGTAGCGCCTAGAACCGCTCGGCCACTCCAGCCGGCCTTCAGTGCGAAGTCTGGTTTTATGCACCCTTTCACCACACTAATGACAGTAAGAAAAATATATTAACTTACTGGTTTGTCTCTCATTAAGATTGCAAACGAGTCAGAGTGCAAATGTGGGTATTATTTACACTTATCGTTAGTGTAGTACCTCTAGACTAGAAGTGCGGAACTGAATATGTTGTGTAAGTATTGCGCTAGCTCGTATTGTAAAACGCCATTCTTTGTATTATCCGCGAATTGATCAGGAATTGAGTACATAGTACGTAGTCTACTGAGACACAGTGATCTCTTCCAGAACACACGGGGCAGTGACTTGCTGTGTTCAATTGTAGATGGACATGGCATGTTACACAAGAACGATTCCTATCGTACTTTAACCAATGCTTTGAGAAGCTGTTCAACTCATCTTAAATAAACTTTTAGCATTTTCTGTAATGGTATTGATAAAATCATGTTTTATTTCTCTGTTTCAGGTAAAAGACGAATAAAGTGGAAGGAAAACCAAAGTCAATATTTCGAAAGGAGTGAGTATTTCGCAATGAAGTCAATTTAGACGTGTAGACTGCTGCTGTAGTGACGGAAAGCAAGCAGGTATCGTAAAAAGAGAATTTTATTGCCCTCTTTAGTATCATATGCATGAAAATTAAAGGTGAAAGGCATTTAAGTTCAAAAATCGTAATGTTTTTCTATAAGCTGTATAGCATCAAATAGGAAGAATGACACTGAGATGACAAAAATCGTCGGATACCTCGTAATATCGTGTCGGACCTCCTTTTGAGCGGCCACTTGACATGACACAGACTCAACAAGTCTTTGGAAGTCCTCTGGAGAATTAGTGAGCCATGCTACCTCGATAGCCGTCCATAACCGCAAAAGTGTTGCCGGCGCAGGAGTTTGTGCATTAGCTGACCTCTCGATTATGTCCCGTAAATGTTCTGTGGGATACATGACAGGCGATCTGGGTTGTCAAATCATTCGCTCGAATGTTCAGAATGTTCTGACATGGCGCATTGCCATCCACGAGAATTCCATTGCTGTTTCGTAACATGAAGTCCACGGATAGCTGCAAATGGTCTCCAAGTGGTGGAACGTAACTGTTTCCAGTGAATGGTTGATTCAGTTGGAATAGTGGATCCAGTCCATTACATGCAAACATAGCCCACACCATTATGCAGTCATCTCCGGCCTGCTTGCACAGTGATTATTTGACAAGTTGAGTCGACTGCTTTGTGGAGTCTGTGCCACAATCGCACCCTACAACAGCTGTTACCAAGAGACATCGGGAATCATCTGATAGGGCCACGGTTATGAAGTCGACTACATCTACATACACATCTACACAGATACTACGCAAGCCACCGCACGGCGCGTCGCGGAGCGTACAGTGTACCATTACTAGTAGTTTCTTTTCCTGCTCCACTCACAAATAGAGTATGCTTTCGTATCAGCCCTAATTTCAGGTATCTTCGTGATCCTTAGGCGCTATGTATGCTGGCGATAGTAGAATCGTTCGGCAGTCAGTGTCAAATGCCGGTTTTCTAAATTTTCTCCATAGTGTTACTCCTCCAGTGATTTCAGTTTGAGTTCCCGAAGCATCTCTATAACACACGTTTTGTTCGAATCTACCAGTAATAAATCTAGCAGCCCACCTCTGATCTGTTTCGATGTCTTCCTCTAATCCGATCTGGTAATGATACCAAACACTCGAGCAGTACTCAAGACCAGTCGGACCAGTGTTCTGTATGGGGAGTCCTTTATAGATGAACCACAGTTTCCTAAAATTTTCCGACTAAACCGACGTAGACCATTCGCCTTCCCTACCACAGTCCTCATATGCTCGTTCATCTAGAGTCCAACGAATATGTTCACTAGTCCAGAAGAGGCCCTGCCCTGCCATAGCTTAACAACGCCAAATTTCGCCGTATTCCCCTAACGGATACGTACGTCGTATGTCCCACAGTAATTTCTGCCATTATTTACCCGCAGTGTTGCTTGTCTGTTAGCACTAACAACGCTACACAAATGTGGCTGCTCTCGGTCGTTAAGTGAAGGTCATCGGCCACTATGTTGTTCATGGTGAGAAGTATTTCCTGAAATTTGTGTATTCCCATTACACTCTTGACAGTGTGCATCTCGGAATATTGAATTCCTTAACGATTTACAAAATGGAATGTCTCATGCGTCTACCGCCAACTAACATTCCGCGTTCAGCACCTGTTAATTCGTGTCCTGTGGCCATAGTAACGTCGGACATCTTTCCACATGAATCACCTGAATATAAATAGTAGCTCCGCCAATGCAGTCCCCCTTTGTACGTTTTGTACGCGATACTACCGCCATCTGTATGTGTCCATATCACTGTCCCACGACTTGTTACCTCAGTGTAAAGGGCGTAAATTTTACGTTGACAAACCAGAATAACTTGAAAAATAAGCTTCACACGCAAAAATGTGTAGAATTCAAAGTTGATTATTTTCGGGGGGGGGGGGGGGGGGCGGGGGGGGGGGCACATCTGCTGGTGCTAAAATTAGCCCGTCACCCTAGCTACCTGGGGATGGTGCGGGAGGCAACTTTAAAATTTCTAATGGGAGCACCTATTTTTTATTGCAGAATCAGAATCTACATAAAAAAACTACGTACAGTTTGTCTTAAACATTTGTTTTGATTCTAGGTAGTAGGCGCTGTAATTAAAGAAAATCAATGTCCTCATTTATGCGTGGAAAATGGTTACGGATGAATAAAAACTACTTATTTACTTCGTAAATTTTGATTCGCTAAAACTAAAACTCTCCCTCTCTCCCCATATGGTGGGGTATTAGAGTTTTACAAATGTTGACCCAAATATTAATTTTTTCCGCAGATTCGGGTATGTTTTGTTTGTTTCGTGGTCATGAGGCCATACAATTTTTATTTATCAAACAAATCATCTGATTAGCTAACTAACTAATCAATCATCCTACTTACTAACAAGTGAACCCATTAACTATAAAACTAACCATATTCCACGCAAAAAAAGAGAACATATATTTTCTTGGATTTCAGCGCCAACTACCAAGAATTAAAACAAATGTTTAAGATAAAATGTACATAGTTTTTTTTAATGTAGAATCTGATTCTGCAATAAAAAATGGGGGTTCCCATTTGAAATTTTAAAGTTGCCTCCCGCCCCACCCCCAGGGGGTGACGGACTAATTTTAGCACCAGCAGATGTCCCCCTCGAAAATAATCAACTTTGGATTCTACACATTTTTTCGTTTGAAGCTTATTTTTCGAGTTATTCTGGTTTGTCGACTTAAACTTTACACCCTGCATATGCAGAGCTCTTATCGCACGCCAGGTACCTGTTGCACCGCTCAGAGCGTCGCAACGTGAGGCGTCTGCGATGACCTACTGTGCGGCGATGTGTCGGCTGCACGGCGAGTCGAAATAGAGAGCACACAGGCTTCTGCAGGACGCAGCCATAAGAGAGGGCGGGCCCGAGAACCAACAGCCCCCGTCTTTTACGACAGGCCGTCGCGGAGGCCGAGCTATCCACAAACGCCAGGCGAGGCGGGCCGCGGCGAAACGACGCACACTTCAAAGCGGGCCGCTGCCAGCCACGCCGGCAATTACACCTCGAGGCCTAACACTCGCCTTCCCTCCTCCAGGCCTAATGCTTGTGGCAGCGGCCGCCCTCATTCCGGGGGGATTGCGGAGGCGGGTCCGCCGCTGAATAGCCGAGCGCTGAGTCGGCAACCGACCTCTCCGCGGCTTACAACGCCCCGACGTCCATTGTGCACGAAGCATACGGACACTTGCTACAGACACTTGCCGAGATCTTAGATTTACATATACCGTGTCATCATCTAGTAAGCTACTTTTATGTAATGTCGTTTATACTAGGCGCTACAGTCTAGAGCGGAGCGACCGCTACGGTCGCAGGTTCGAATCCTGCCTCGGGCATGGATGTGTGTGATGTCCTTAGGTTAGTTAGGTTTAATTAGTTCTAAGTTCTAGGCGACTGATGACCTCAGAAGTTAAGTCGCATAGTGCTCAGAGCCATTTTTGTTTATACTAGTATATCCCCTACTCACCCAACAACTGGGGTTGGGAAAGACCGATTGGTTAAAACCGATACCACTATTTTAGTTTTGAATAACCACTATTTCTCGGTATCTGGTTAGTTCCGATAATTAGAGGTTGTTTTTATTATTTCTTACTAACGACAGTCTAAAACAACGGAAATATCAATTAGCCATAACGGCAATGCAAACATTTTTCATTTTTAGACAAACCTCTTTCTAAAAATAGGAATAATTTTTTCATAAAATTTACATGGTTTGAAATATTGTAGAGAGAGAGAATAGCAATCAGTGCTATTTTAATAACAATTCCGACATCAACGAACAACAAATACATGGCATAAGAATTGGTAGAGCGTTGCTGAGACAATAATGTCCCTGTTGCCTGTATCTACATCTACATTTATATTCCGAAAGCCACCCAACGGTGTGTGGCGGAGGGCACTTTACGTGCCACTGTCATTACCTCCCTTTCCTGTTCCAGTCGCGTATGGTTAACGGGAAGAACGACTGCCGGAAAGCCTCCGTGCGCGCTCGAATCTCTCTAATTTTACATTCGTGATCTCCTCTGGAGGTATAAGTAGGGGGAAGCAATATATTCGATACCTCATCCAGAAACTCACCCTCTCGAAACCTGGACAGCAAGCTACACCGCGATGCAGAGCGCCTCTCTTGCAGAGTCTGCCACTTGAGTTTGCTAAACATCTCCGTAACGCTATCACGCTTACCAAATAACCCTGTGACGAAACGCGCCACTCTTCTTTGGATCTTCTCTATCTCCTCCGTCAACCCGACCTGGTACGGATCCCACACTGATGAGCAATACTCAAGTATAGGTCGAACGAGTGTTTTGTAAGTCACCGCCTTTGTTGATGGACTATATTTTCTAAGGACTCTCCCAATGAATCTCAACCTGGCACCCGTCTTACCAGCAATTAATTTTGTATGATAATTCCACTTCAAATCGTTCCGTACGCATACTCCCAGATATTTTACAGAAGTAACTGCTACCAGTGTTTGTTCCGCTATCATATAATCACACAATGAAAGATCCTTCTTTCTATGTATTCGCAATACATTACATTCGTCTATGGCAAGGGTCAGTTGCCACTCCCTGCACCGAGTGCCTATCCGCTGCAGATCTTCCAGCATTTCGCTGAAATTTTCTAATGCTGCAACTTCTCTGTATACTACAGCATCATCCGCGAAAAGCCGCATGGAACTTCCGACACTATCTACTAGGTCATTTATATATATTGTGAAAAGCAATGGTCCCATAACACTCCCCTGTGGCACGCCAGAGGTTACTTTAACGTCTGTAGACGTCTCTCCATTGATAACAACATGCTGTGTTCTGTTTGCTAAAAACTCCTCAATCCAGCCACACAGCTGGTCTGATATTCCGTAGGCTCTTTGTTTATCAGGCGACATGCGGAACTGTGTCGTAGCATGAGGTACGCGTGTACGCGCCGTGTGCAAGAGATGCCCCCAGCTGGTCGATATGGTAGTTCCTCGCTGTCGTCGCTGGTCATCCGTTGTATTTTTTACGAAGCGACGCAGCAAATGAGATGCAATGCACATTTGCTTTAAAACATTAAAGTTTGTCTGCCATTTCTGTGACATACTAAATGAAGAAGGAAATTACGGTAACAGTAATAAATTAAAAACTTAACAACAGTTTATTCACAGTACACATTAAAAACGGAAATTAGTTGATCTGCTGCCTGTGTCTACATAATAAACCTTTATCTGCTTGTAACCCTCGCAAACTGACAAATTAAAACGAAAAGCAGATATCTTCCGCCTCAGTTTTCACCCTTTGGCACTGAAAATTCGTAATTCCCAAATAGCGGTGTGATCCCCCGTTACAACATGATTTTTGAGTACAGTCTCAAAAAATTAGCATCAATGGGAGAATACTTATGATTTTATTCTTTTTTCTGTAGCAGTCAACCACTTATCACATTTAAAAAAAGTAGAGAATAGTGGACAGACTAAGCTTTGATTTATTTGTCTGTTTAATTTAATATTTTCATTCTATATATCTTGAAACTGAGAGAGTCGAAACTTCTCAATCTTTGATCGATTTCTACGATTGTTTCAGGAGCTATCAGGAATAAAAAAACCAAAAATTAGTTATTTCAGAAACCGTTTATTGTGAGTTGTTTTAACATTCAGGTTAAACTGGCATGGAAGAAAAACAAAAACAGTTTAACCGAAAACCGGTTTTTTCAGCGATAACCGCCATCGCTACCACCCACCCTTATTTCGGTCCCTTATCGGGGGATTATACAGAGTGTCCGGATGCGATCATCGATGTGGTGTAATAAAAAACATGATTGATCCGACCAGGCGACGCGTTTCCATTGATCCACGGTCCATTCTAGGTGATCCCAAGCTCATTGCGATCGTTACTGACGATATCGTTGGGTAAAGGTAGGGGTCGTCTGCTTTTGGGCTCCATGTTCAACAGTGTGCGGTGTATGGTCTGCCCAGAAACATCTATGCCTACACTAGGGATGGGAAAAACCGATACCGGTATTTTAGTTCTCAATAACCGGTTATTTTGGAATTTTTCTGTCAGTTGTAAGAAGTTTTTTTAATTTTTTATTAGCAACCAGATAAAAAACCGATTTATCAGTTTGTTACACCATTTCTGGTTTTTATATAAAAAAATGGTTCAAATGGCTCTGAGTACTATGGGACTTAGCCGGCCGAAGTGGCCGTGCGGTTAAAGGCGCTGCAGTCTGGAACCGCAAGACCGTTACGGTCGCAGGTTCGAATCCTGCCTCGGGCATGGATGTTTGTGATGTCCGTAGGTTAGTTAGGTTTAACTAGTTCTAAGTTCTAGGGGACTAATGACCTCAGCAGTTAAGTCCCATGGTGCTCAGAGCCATTTGAACCATTTGAACTATGGGTCGTCAGTCCCCTAGAACTTAGAATTACTTAAACCTAACTAACCTAAGGGCATCACACACATCCATGCCCGAGGCAGGATTCGAACTTGCGACCGTAGCGGTCGCGCGGTTCCAGACTGAAGCGTCTAGAACCGCTCGGCCACCCCGGCCGGCTTTCATATAAAACATTTTAAAAATAACGACTAATGTTTATTCGTAAAATGTCTTTTGCTTAGAAATATTGGGTTATTATAATAAGTGGGAAAAGCAGTCAGTGAATGCTATTTTAAAAACAACTCCGATAGTTAAGTGCAACAAACACAGTTTCAAAAATTTAGAGTCAGTAGGAGACCACTGGGGATTTTTTGTACTTTATAGTCTTGGGACTTGCTGAGACTAGGTGGAGAGGAGTTGGTGAAAAACCACTAAGTAAAGGATGTAAACTGTACTGGATAGGGAATGAGAGGGGAAGAAATGGAGTGGCAATAGTGGTCAGAGAGGGTCTGCAGGAGGAGGTGGAAGGTATCAATGATCGAATGATAAAAGCCAGAGTACGAGTGAAAGGAAAAAGCATTGAAATCATCCAAGCATATGCCCCACAGGTGGGGTGTACAAAAAAGGAGAAGGAGGAATTTGAAGATGACATGCAAAAGCAGCTAAATGGAGGTAATCAGATTATAATAGGGGACCTCAATGCACATGTTGGCACAGACAGGAAAGGATTCGAGGAGATAATGGGACCAGAGGGCTGGGGGAACCGAAATAGAGAAGGAAAATTGTTGCTGGAATTCTGCAAGAGGAATGGGCTGGCGATCGAAAATTCCTGGTACAAGAAGAGAAGTAGCCACAAAATAACTTGGTACAGTGGAGACTGGTCCCAAACTTCAGTAGTCGACTATGTACTAGTGGATAGGCAGATGATGAGCAGCCTCACAGATGTTAAGGTCATTCCATCTGAGGCCTTAGACAGTGACCATCGGCTGTTGGTAGCCACCCTGAGAGAGAAAAAAGATAGGAGGGCAACAGATATACAGGAGAAAAGGTTGAAGACATGGATGATGAAAGAGGATGAACGGAGGACCCAGTACCAGACAGTGATCAGGAAGAAGCTGCCAAAGGAAGATCAGAGAACAGTGGAAGAAGAATGGGGAGATTTTAAGAGGGCTCTAGTTGAGGCAGCTGAGACTGTGTGCGGAAGAACTAGCACAAAGAGGAGAAGTAAGGAAACCCCATGGTGGAACAACATATGTAAAGAGGCAGTACTTCGAAAGAACAAAGCCTTCAGAGAATGGTTCCAGACCCGAACAGAGGAAGCTAGGGTAAAATATAAGGAAAGCAAGAAAGCGGCACAGACCATAGTAAGGGCGGAGAAGAAGAAGTGGATGGAAAAATGGACAAGAATGTTAGAAGAGGACAGTGAAGGGAACAAAAAAGTACTTTACACCATGGTAAGAAATAAGAGGAACGACAGAAGCGAGTGCCTGAGGATCATGGATAATAATGGAAGAGTTGTGGAGGAAATGCATGAGCTCAAAAAGATTTGGAAGGAGTACTTTGAAGATCTGATGAATGCCGCCAAGCGGGTAACTAACTGCGATGGAGAGCCTAAGGCAGCAGACGATTATAATAGTGGGGAAATTGATGATCTAACTTGGAATGAAACGGAAGAAGCCATAAAGAGGATGAAAGGGGGCAAGGCACCAGGTTGGGACGAAGTAATAGTGAATATGATACGAGCAGCAGGAGAAGTAGGAACCCAGTGGCTATACAGAGTGCTGAGGGTGGTGTGGAAGGAGAACAGAATTCCTGAGGATTGGGAGAAAGGAATTATAGTCCCGATCTTCAAGAAAGGGGATAAAAGGAGATGTGAGAACTACAGAGGAATCACCCTGCTATGCCACTGTGGAAAAATCTATGAAAAGATCCTGGAGAAGAGAATAAGAAGCAGTATTGAAAGTAGACTGCAAGAGGAGCAGTACGGTTTCAGACCGGGAAGATCAACAACGGACCTCATATTTGCGGTAAGGCAACTGCAGGAAAGGCACTATGAGTACGGGAAGGACTTAATCATGGCCTTTTTAGATATTGAGAAGGCGTATGACAGTATCTGTAGGGACAAGCTCTGGGATGTGCTGAACGCAAAAGGGATAGATGAAGAGATAACACGAAAAGTCAGAAAAATGTATGAGGGAAGTGAGAGTTGTGTGAAAGTGGGGAGGGAACGTACTGCATGGTTCAAGCTGGAAAATGGGCTGCGACAGGGAAGTGCACTTTCGCCTTTATTGTTTATTATTGTTATGGATGAAATCCTACACAAGTATCAGATGCAATTGGAGATCATAAAATGAAAGCAGTGCTTTTTGCCGATGACCTGATGTTATGGGGAAATTGCGAGAAGGAGGTGCAAGAGCAGTTAGATGTATGGGAGGCAACGGCAGCACAATATGGAATGCATTTCTCTGCAAAGAAAAGTGAAATAATTGTCACAACAAGGAAGAAGAATAGGCCAAATGTGGATATAACTTGTGGAGGGGAAAAACTACAAGTGGTAGAGAACTTCAAGTACCTGGGAAGCATGATTGAAAGTAAGGGGGGAAACGCAATGGAAATAAATGAAAGGTGCAGAAAAGCAGGGCAGTTCTACAAATGCATTAGGGGGCTTATTTGGAGGAAGGAGGTGCCACAGAAATCCAAGGGAATTATATACCGAACCTACTTTGTGCCCATATTGGCATACGGAAGTGAAACATGGGTAATGCACAAAAGCGACAAAAGTAGAATACAGGCTAGTGAAATGAAGTTCCAGAGGAGCAGGTTGAGTGTAACAAGACGAGACAGATTGCGAAATGTGTATGTGAGGGAAAGACTAAAGGAGGAACCAGTACAGGACAGGATAGAAAAATCAAGACTGCAGTGGTATGGACACATGAAGAGAATGGATGAGGGAAGAATTCCAAAGAGGATGTTTGATCTGCAACTGGAGGGGAAGAGGCCCAGGGGAAGACCAAGAGATAGATGGGTGAAGGGAGTGAAGGAATGTGTGACGAGAAGAGGAGAGAACTGGACGAAGGTGGAAGAGGGGGAATGGTGGAAAGACAGAACACGATGGAGAGGCTTGTGTTCCCGACAGACCCAGCCAGTGGCTGGAAACTGTCCAAGATGATGATGATGATGATGATAGTCCCTTATCTCGTTTAGAGAAAAGCAGCATGGAGTAAATTTCTTTTATTAGGCTATTTTGTTTAATATTTTTAATCTATGTATCTTGGAACTTGTAATGCACAAGTGAAGGAGTTTTAGAATTTTTCAATCTTTTTTCGATGTCTACCTTTCTTACAGGAAATAATAATGATAAAAAATCGAAAATCGGTTACTGGTAATCCGTCAAGGCAAGTGAGATTGCAGCGGGACACGAAGTACTTGACTAATGATAACAAAACGGCGGCTGTATTTGGATGTAAAGTCGTTTGTTCTTTTAAGCACATGCTACCAGTTTCGACACCACATGGTGTCATCTTCAGGCCCCGGACTTAACGTGCCATCCACAACCGTTTTCATATGCAATGAACATAATCGTATGCAACGGGCCAAAATTAATTGGATTCCGTACCTTCTGTGGCAAGAAAGCCTAGCAAGGTTCCAAGTGACGAGCCACTTAAAACCAGACAGAAGACTTATGATTCCCCAAAAACAAATCATGTAGTCATTGAAAATCGGGGCTTTTCATGGACTGCTAAAACTTTTTGCAGCCATTATCACTGCATCTCTGACTGTTAATAATGTCTCATTTTGGTATCGTACGACTACAAACTATACACTTAATAAATCTAACGGTTGCCATATATTCGTGTGTGTGTGTGTGTGTGTGTGTGTGTGTGTGTGTGTGTGTGAGAGAGAGAGAGAGAGAGAGAGAGAGAGAGAGAGAGAGAGAGAATACTCGTTTTTACCTCTTATTGCCGATACATGTATTTCAGAAGCTTAACTGAAGGAGCCTGTAGATAAACAATGGAAACATAAATGAGAACGATGGTAATACTGCATTACATACTTATTTAGTTTGGCTTCTGTAAATTAGGGCGTGTAATTAGCGCTGAAACAGACAACACACACTTTTTATATAACAGTGCCACAGGCTGCAGACTACGTTTTCCTAAACAGTGCTTCGGCACTACTGATGTATTGTTTCGGATTAATTCCTTTGTCTGCAAGAGGATCTGTTGTAATAAATCCCACCCTTGTTTGTTTATCTCGGCGCTGAATCGGCAGCAGAACACACAGTGTGTACGTAATGTGCCAGTAACCAAATTTCATTGCGATACCACAAGTGTTTATTTAATGCAAGCATTCACCATTCTACGAATTTATGTGATTTACTCTGAAAATCGGCCATAATTTCGCCATATAGTGCTCGTAACCAAGGCAATTTGCATTTAGATTCGGAAGACAATACCGAAAACAATCGAGTGAATTTGTCAATTTTCAATAATGAAGGAATTTTAAAAACTAACATTTCTTTTTCCCGAGCACTGCTGACAAATATTGTGTCCAAAAGCGATCCAAATCATTGATTTCGGTTTCGACGAAGTCATTACAATAACAGCCTCACAGCCATCAATTTTCTTCTTTGCGATTCAAAAAACTCTTTACTAGCATATCAGGATTATACGGCTGGAATCAAGCAAGATAATTAATACCTTGCCTACTATGTTACATAAAATATCAAATTGCTCCAGTGAGGAAACGCTGATAGTTTTTGAGTGCCCTATAATTACAGTTCAGGAATATGGAAACTGTAATTCCGCCTTAATGAAAACACCATGTTTGTCATGTCCAAGCTATCTACAAATATTACAACAAACTTTGAGACAGATTGTTCTACATGTAAGACGATGTATTCATTCAAGGTACCGATAAAGTCGATTGATGTTTACTACACACATTTACAATTAGAGAAACTGTTGGAAGATACTTTTTAACGCAGAACTGTACAAGTTCCGCACAGAAGCTAATTTCAACTTACTAAACAATTTGTAGAGTTCTGCGCTTCACCTGACTGGTTCATATCCGCAAGAACAAGCTGTATATTATGTGGGACTGACTTGACGAAAAAGCCGGCAGGAGTGGCCGAACGGTTCTAGGCATTACAGTCTGGAACCGCGAGACCGCTACGGTCGCAGGTTCGAATCCTGCTTTGGGCATGGATGTGTGTGATGTCCTTAGGTTAGTTAGGTTTAAGTAGTTCTAAGTTCTAGGGGACTGATGACCTCAGATGTCAAGTCCCATAGTGCTCAGAGCCATTTTACTTGACGAAAACACTTCGTTGCTGCGTTGAAACT
Organism: Schistocerca serialis cubense; assembly: GCF_023864345.2. Classification (NCBI taxonomy): domain Eukaryota; kingdom Metazoa; phylum Arthropoda; class Insecta; order Orthoptera; family Acrididae; genus Schistocerca; species Schistocerca serialis. Next base: position 241,648,145 of record NC_064642.1, read on the forward strand.
AATTTCGGCGAAGTCGCTGGGCTGTTATTGCTTTTATTTCCCTTTCCATATGGCCATCCGCTGTGCCCGACCCGTTCTAGGCGTTTAGACTAGATTACATCAGAATTTGTTCCATAGATCATGAGTACGACACTTTGTAATGATGTGGAACGTGTCAGGTTAATAAAAGGTGTCTATACAAGATATTACATTACACAGTATATTACATGACACTTAATATTTTTAATTTTTTTAATTTGTTTATTTTTTTGTGGGGGTTGGGGAAATTACCCACCTACTATATCCAAAAATTCATCGAATGAGTAGCAGGATTTGCCATTAAGAAATTCTTTTAATTTCCTTTTAAATGCTGTATGGCTGTCTGTCTGATTTTTGATGCTATTAAGTAAGTGACCAAAGACTTTTGTGGCAGCATAATTTACCCCCTTCTGAGCCAAAGTTAGATTTAACCTTGAGTAGTGAAGATCATCCTTTCTCGTAGTGTTGTAGCCATGTACACTGCTATTACTTTTGGATTCATTTGTATTGTTAATAACAAATCTCATAAGTGAATATATATATTGTGAGGCTACAGTGAAGATCTCTAGCTCTTTAAATAAGTGTCTGCAGGATGATCTTGGATGAGCTCGAGCAATTATTCTGATGACACGCTTTTGTGCAATGAACACTCTTTTACTCAATGATGAGTTACCCCAGAATATGATGCCATACGAAAGCAGAGAATGAAAATAGGCGTGGTAAGATAATTTATTGAGATGTATATCGCCAAAATTTGCAGTGACCCTAATAGCATAATTAATTGAACTCAAACGTTTCAGCAGATCTTCTGTGTGTTTTTTCCAGTTCAACCCCTCATCAATGCATACACCTAGAAATTTTGAATATTCTACCTCAGCCACCGATTTCTGATCAAAGTCTGTGTGGAACTGTACATACTGTGTTTTGTCAAAGTTTAATGAGAGCCCATTTGCAGAGAACCACTTAATGATTCCATGTGAGCTTTTATTCTTGAGAGAGTTTATTATCTTCTTAATTTCACAAGGAGAGGTGAGTGGAATTTCAATTGAATCATATTGTGTGGGTAAGGCCTCTTCCATTAACTGCTTTGCTTCTTGTAATGAACATTTAGATCCTATTGTCTCTACAACATTTAAAAAATGATTGTTCAAAATGTTATCAGTCCGGAACTGTGCTGCTGCTATGGTCGCAGGTTCGACTCCTGTCTCGGGCATGGAAGTGTGTGATGTCCTTAGGTTAGCCGGCCTGTGTGGCCGAGCGGTTCTAGGCACTACAGTCTGGAACCGCGTGACTGCTACGGTCGCAGGTTCGAATCCTGCCTCGGGCATGGATGTGTGTGATGTCCTTAGGTTAGTTAGGTTTAAGTAGTTCTAAGTTCTAGGGGACTGATGACCTCAGAATTTAAGTCCCATAGTGCTTAGAGCCATTTGAACCTTTACATATGTGTCACCAAAGTAGTGCGTGTTGGTTTACTCACACAGCATTCATGTGATTAGTATCGGTTTTTTATATCGAGTACTTGGAAATCTAAGCAGTTACATGTCGGCGAACATGACTGTCGCTCAAGTGTGTGTTCTGCTGGTCAGAGCAGGTGTAACTCGGCTAACATGCGCACGCAGACACGCAGTTACAAGTCGACAGATCAGCTACGCTTCTTCACAATATGATGGAAATTTAAAAGTAGTCACGAAATAGTTTCAGGCCTGCCTTACGACCGCTGTAGGTTGAACACATCATATAATGATTTGCTGACGTTTCAGAAAAGCGTGCACATAGTGTGTGGGTAATTACAAGACTGTCACGTTTATAGCTGGATCCAAGTACAGAATTTAAATCTTTGACACCAACTAAAGCGAATGTTTTACAATGCTGTCTCCGTTTGCACCTGATGGTAGGAGAAATGGCCTCGCTGCAGACGAATCCACCTAAGTGCTTCGAAGTTCACACAACATTTCTACTGCCGCCGCGAGACAATGGCAGCTGGAAGGACTCCTGGAGTTGACGAAGCGAAGGCGTAACTGTGGAAAACAGCGAATCAATTACCGCGCTGGACGCGAGAACAGCAACTCGGAAAACGACGCAGAGCTTTCGGGAGAAGCGGCGAAAGCACGCTGGTGAGCGGAAACCTGTCGACACTCTGCTCTGTTCTCTTTGGTATACTAGAGCTCTCTGTGGACAGTTCAGAAACTAGTGACAAATATTACCTATTTTTACTTTGTTTACTACCTGAGCACTGGCGTTGCTTGGGTATTAATTTATTCCAGTCTCATATTAACCCTTAATTCACGACGTGTGGTCTCTCAGACTGCGCGAAAATTTCCGAACTCGCTCTCCAAGACCAGTTTTGGTGGACTGCTTCTGTACTCCCCGTACCCTCCTTAAATTGCCAAGCCTACGATGTTCTGTTGTCGGTTGCGTTATCGCCTTCTGTGTTTATTTTTGGCATGTGTTATTGATAGGTGATGGTCTCCTAGACCGGGCCTCCTGAACTACCTTCCTGTTTTCTTCAGTACGGTACCGTATAGCTTAAAATGTGTTGCATGAATGTGTTATTTTTATATTTCCAGAATTTGATGAAATTGTCGGTTGGTTTATGGAGGAAGGTGTCAGTGATATAGATCAAGAAATAAACGAAAAAGGCAACGATTTTACATTAGCCAGTGATCAAAATTCTGCTATCGAATAACAGGAAGAACTTCAAGAAAGTTGTTATCGGGATTTGTCTGTTTTTTTAATGAAATGCTTAAAGTGTATATTAAAATCGAATGTGTTCCGTGTCGTGATAAAAAATATGTAGTTCCCAGCACTGAAAGTCAATTTGACAGACTTCCTTTTGTACATCGGATGAGATTTTTATGTGAAAATTTAACCCTGGAATTTAGCTTTATTTTGAAGCGTATTTGTTACAGAATTGTATAATTTTTAGGAATGTAAAATTCAGTACTCTAACAGTCTATTTATGTGTACTATTTAAAAGAACCACACAAAATTATGTGCTCTGGTGTGATGAATAGTAAAATGCTGCAGGCTTTGTTTAGAACAATAAAATAAACTAGAAGCATTTAAACAACACTTAAATAATTGTAAAAATAAATGTTAAGTAGCATAAATTGAAAATTTCAAATGATTTTTGCCTTAAATTTCGGTTTAAACATAGGGATCCCAGAGAAAGCACCTCGTGGTATACGTTACAGAAAAGTCACCTCACGAGTTAAGGGTTAATCTGTCTCATATTGCGTCCACTCTTTGTCTTTCCCCTCCTCCCCTCTATTACAATACATTTCCTCATCTGCTTTTCTTTGTCCATCTTATCTTCCTCCCCCTTTTTCTCTCCATCATATCGTCTTCCCTCCCTCTGCTCAGCAGTGCCCATCCACCCGTATACCCACTGGAAAGCATTCCTACACTACAGCCGGCCGAGGTGGCCGAGCGGTTCTAGGCGCTGCAGTCTGGAACCGCGCGACCACTACGGTCGCAGGTTCGAATCCTGCCTCGGGCATGGATGTGTGTGTTGTCCTTAGGTTAGTTAGGTTTAAGTAGTTCTAAGGTCTAGGGGAATGACGGCCTTAGAAGTTAAGTGCCACAGGGCTCAGAGCCATTTGAACGATTTGAACCTACACTACCCACACAATGTGCCTGTAGTACAGGGCAGCCTAGATGTCAGGGTTTACCAATGCTTCTCACTCGAACCCCCTCCTCCTATGGGAGGTAGGCAGTTCTTATCGCCACAGTGCTTCTTCCCAGATAATAAATGGCGTGGCTACCAAATCTGGATGATTCAGTGATCTAGGAGGAGATGTGGAATACACACACACACACACACATACACACACACACACACACACACACACACACACACACACACACACACAAGAAAACATAGCCACAATAATAGAACTACGATTTTAAGAAGAATATAAGCACACCTGTGACAAGACAACACATGGCCTATGACCCCCACAAGGTCGTTAGTCGTGCGTAATTGATATGAATATTTCAAGGCTGTTATTCTTTTATATGACTTTTAGAGCACAACGATCTCCACTATAAAATTCAATATAGGTTTTGTAACCATATATCTTGCAAAACTCTGACAAAGCCACCTTTGTGCTTAGCAGCAACATTTGCTCTGATTGTTTACAAAATCCAGGTTGCCATAGCCAAAGGTGTCCAGGTTGGTGCCGTGTCCCTTGACTTCCGAAAGACGTTCGGTACAGTTCCACGCTGTCGCTTAGTGAACAAAAGTATGAGCTTACTGGACAGTGGATGAGAGTTACGACTTAGTGTAGAACTTCCTTGCAGATGGAAGTCAACACATCACTCTTAACGGAACTAATTCGGCAGACTTAAAGATCGTATCTCAAGGGAATGTCATATGCCTGTTGCTGTTAACAATATCCAAAAAAATAATCTAGGTTCAAGTGGATAATATCGGAAGCCTCGCTAACTTTTCGCAGACGATGCTGTTGATTATACGAAGGTTGCCATAGCAGTGGCTGTAGGGAAATGTCGGAATTTCTGCAGAGGACAGACGGTATGTGCGAGGACTGGTAGTTGAAGATGGACGTAAGTAAGGTAATATGTTGCGCAAAAGTGGCAAAAGAGATCCATTTGTGTAGGATTACACTATTGCCGACAAATCACTGGAGACGATAACTACCGTAAAATACTTAGGAGTAGCCGTCCACAGAGACCCAAAAGTCGAACGTAGACAACATTCAATGAAAGAGTCGTAAAGAAATGTAAGTCATCGACGAAAGAAGTGGCTTACAAAACTACTATTCGGACGATTATTGATCATCGCCTATGAGTCTCGGGCCCGTACCAGGTCGTATTGTTACAGGGGACAGAGATGATATAAAGAAGAGCGGCACATTTTGTCACGGGACCCTTCAATAAGTGCGAGGGCGTTACAGAGAATCTCAACAAGCGCCAGTAGCAGACGATACAACACAGGCGTTGTGCCTAAGGGAGAGGATTACTGATGAAATTTCCAGAGGATGCGCTTCAGAAAGAGTTCGACAACATGTTACCTCCTCCCACATACTTCTCGCAAAATTACTTCGACGAGAAAATCAGAGAATCTGGTTCTCACACGGAAGCTAATCGACAGTCGTTTTTTTTTTTTGACTCACCATTCGCGAATGGAACAGGGAAGGTGATGTATCGTGCCCCTCACACGTTAACGCACCTTACGGAGTGTATTGTAGAGACAGATATAGACACATTCGAGACAATACGAATACACTTTCATTTTCGTATTGTATCAGATGTGCTGCTTCTTTTTCTCAGTATGTTTATAGGTGTGGCTAATGTGTTCTAATTTGAAAGATATATCTGTTTCAACGTCAATTTGATGTGACAACGTTGGGTGATGTATGCACTGAGGACTATTCTATAGCCGAAATCGATCTGCAATGAATTCAGATTATTCACGGCTGATTGCTGTTTCTTCCATTTTCAAATAGTATTACGATATATTTTACGTCGGTCAACCAGTTATAATGTAAGAGATACGTCGTAAAGTTTGTGCACTAAACAGAATCAACACTGAACCCGGGCATTCTATGACCAACGCTATCTACAGTACAAAAGCATAATAAGTATTAAAATTGAGTGTGGACATCGAATCTAAAGTTCTAGTCTACATTAGAAATAGTAATACAATATATTTTATCATCCAGTTTATCATTAACACTCACTATTTCATATCTGAAAGTTGGTGACCCTCACCCCATCCTCTTAACAAAAATGTGTGAAATCTTATGGGACTCAACTGCCAAGGTCATCAGTCCCTAAGCTTACACACTACTTAACCTAAAGTATCCTAAGGACAAACACACACACACACACATGATCGAGGGAGGACTCGAAACACCGCCGGAACCAGCGGCGCAGTCCATGATTGCAGCGCCTGAGACCGCTCGGCTAATCCCGCGCGCCTCCTCTTAACAGTCTGCCTCCATTGTTCCAGGTATTCCGCATCTCGGAATAGGTGGCCTCATGTTTGTTCAGTTTGTCTTGTCTTTCATCTGGTACATCCAACGTCACGGTGGTTTCCTTGCGATCTTTCCCTTCGCCTTTGGGTTGAATGATCGTCTTTTCCAAGTTACCCTCACGTCGTCGAACTGTGTGACCAAAGAACTGCAGGATTCGCTGGAAAAAAATAATACTGGACAACATCTTGTCCAGCTTGGGTTCTTGAAGAATTGATTTGTATGTCCCACCATGATATCCTCAGCAACTTCCTATCTCTGGTTAGGGCTCGGTCTTTCGAATGTCAGTTTTGATGCAACCTTCTTAATCCAGAACAATTCTACACCTTATTTTTCGTGTAGGCACCCCCTCTTTCAACCGCTGAACCAGGTAGACAAACTGATTATCTCCTTCACGTGTTGGGTGATTCAGCTCCCACTATCGATGTCGTTTTATGCAACCCGCAATGTTAAATCTGGTCTTCAAACACCACGCATGAGATTTTCATGATCCCTCCGCTCGTCAAGCGCTAATTGTTAGACCTACAGAAAAGAATGAAAGAGGCCTTTTTGTAGGTTATTTAAGTTAAATTTTGTCCAGCGGTACGTTTTCGCTAGAAGCCGTAGTTTTAGAGTTATCTGATAAAAACATGCGAAAGTGGCTTTCAAACGCACCCCTATCCCCACATTCAGCCTCCACCAGTCAAGTATACTGTTCATGACACTCCCTCCTATGACTGTACAAAAATTTGCGACCTTACGAATAATTCCCATTTTCGACATTTTTTGGTCTTCACAGGGGCATTATTACGCCACCGGTTTAGCCGAACACCTACAAACTGTAAAACTGACGCTTGTGTAGATTTTGTCTAACAGTTTTGTGAATTTTAACAGCGTAAAATAAAATAAAAATACATTTTTGTATTCGTGAGGCCTTCTGAC